>NC_058371.1:151627896-152251396 GCF_018350175.1 Felis catus | reverse complement strand
GTGTCTTTTGTAGATTTATTTCCTCTTCCTTTTTGGAAGCCAGAAAATGGAACAGCTTCTTCTCCAAGTCTTGGGCAGCATTTCATGGATATTTTATCAATTTATCCATTGTATCCATTGTATCCATTTCATGGATATTTTCAAAAGGAATTGTGGAAAATAAGTTGTGGGTATGCTAAATTGGATAAAGTTTAAGAGATCACTTTAGAGCAAGATAGTTCGGTCTTTAAAATGCTAATAGACTGTTGAAATCACCAACAAGAGAAATACAAAACATGACTTTTCCCATAAGGAATAGTTCTTTATCATGTGACATCTCTTAATCTTACAGAAGTTTATTGTTTCTTGGAATACGGTTTTAAGAATTTTGCTTTAAAATATCAGTTATCTTTCTGCTGGTTTTTTCTCTTATGTCAATAAGTTGCTCTTAGTAATTCCCAGGGTCCAGAGAGGTTTCCATTTAGCTGTTTGTCATTCTGTTGACTGAATAAAGAAATTGAGTTCTTTGTGTATACAAAGGATTGCATGAATACCAGGGAGCAGTTTAAAATGTATCCAGAGATGAAATGAAAATGTTCTCTTTCCTGATTTCTGATTCAGCATCCACTATTCACAGAAGACTATGCTTTTCTTGTCTTTGAATGACAAAAGAGCGATCTATTTCTCCTATGGGCTTTCCAGTTTGCTATCTCTCATATCACATGACTCACTTGTTTCACCCAATAATAACAGATATCTAATTTTTGTCTTATGCCTAAACTATAATTAAATCATTTTAGCTAATGTCATTTTGGTGATTTACAAATTTTTTAATGTTTATTTAGTTTTGATAGAGAGAGATACAGCGTGAGTCGGGGAGGGGCAGAGATCAAGGGAGACACAGAATCTGAAGCAGGCTCCAGGCTCTGAGCTGTCAGCACAAAGCCCCACACAGGGCTCGAACTCATGGACCAGGAGATCATGACCTGAGCCAGAGTCGGAAGCTCAAATGACTGAGCCACCCAGGTGCCGCTATTTTGGTTATTTTTAAAGCCACAGTTTTGTCCTGTTGCTCCAAACCTTGATTTTAATAGTACCTCCCATTTTTCCTTTTTCTAATCCAAAGAATGTTTGTCGCATAACAGGTGGGGCCCAATTGATAGCAATAGCTGCACATTGCTTTCATACTTGTCTGCTTTTAGATTGTTGTATTTCCCTGATTAATATGGTATGTAGAACTATGATTAATTTGTTTTACTACATCTATTGAGTTAGTAAAGATGTTTAAAATCCATCATTTAATTTATTTAAGTTATCCTGTATCCCTCAGTAACTTCTTTCTCCCATAATATGTGATATTTTACCAAATTTGTGAATGTTTGTATCTTCTATATTTTGCGCTATTTTATTTATTTATTTTGAGAGAGGGAGAGAGAGAATCCCAAGCAGGCTCCTCACTGACAGTACAGAGCCTGATGCAAGGCTCAAACTCATGTACTGTGAGATCATGACCTGAGCCCAAACCAAGAGTTAGACACTTAACAAAGACGCCCTTATTTTGTGCTTATTTTAAACTAATATATTCTGATGAACGCAACAGTGATGAAAAATATTGATAAATGGATTTCCCTTGGATTGTTTTCCTTCTAACTACTTAAAAATTTAGCTAAATTAGTAATTTTTCGAGAGTTCTAAGTTACACCTTTCTTTGCATCCATAGTAAAAGGTACACGGTTTCCACCTTTAATTGACATTTCCTTGAGAAAAAAAAATTGATTCATTAATACATATGCTTTTCAGGAAGTATGATTTTATTTCAACCAAGTTCTTCAGAACACAAGCCTTTCTGAAACAGAACATGTACCCCACTTTCTTAGTGATTGTACTGCTTTCTGTACATTTATTTCTTTTAAAGCTGGCCAACATGTTTTCCAAATAGTTTCATAGATATATAGAATGTTTTTTTTTAATTTTTTTTAACGTTTATTTATTTTTGAGACAGAGAGAGACAGAGCATGAACGGGGGAGGGCCAGAGAGAGAGGTAGACACAGAATCTGAAACAGGCTCCAGGCTCTGCGCGGTCAGCACAGAGCCTGACGCAGGGCTTGAACTCACGGACCGCGAGATCATGACCTGAGCCGAAGTCGGACGCTTAACCGACTGAGCCACCCAGGCGCCCCTAGAATGTTTTAATAATTATACAACAAAAAGTGTTACGAAATGTGTAATTAAAAATGTTTAAAATGTAGTGTTTTCTGCAAATAAAACAGAATCTCATTTTCAGAAATCACTTGCTATCCAAACACACTTAAAACAAATATTGTTCTCAGTTGAAACCATATGTTGAAAGAGTAAAATACTGAAACTAAAAAGAACGGATTCTTAGGAGTAGTAGATGAGTATAAATCCCCAATGAACAAGTCAAATGAATGAACTTATGAATGATGAGTATCTTAAGTCAGAGATCAAATTTATTGATTTTTGTATTACTCTCATAACTTAGTTCAGTGCTAAATGTATATTGAGTAAATGACTAAACAAATACATAAGTATATCAAAATATAACTTCTCTCTCTCTTTTTCCCTCCTCTCCCCTTATAGCTATTAATATATGGCTTATCTATATGGTTATTTCCTTATATCTAGAGAGACCACATATATGTATATACACATATGCACACATATATATTTACCTATATGTAAATATAGGTACATACAACACATAGGTGATAATATATACACATAGTAAGAGAGAGGAAACACTCTCACAACATTGGAAATGAGATCAAGTGAAAAATCAAAATGAAAAACAATTCAGATTATCCATTCATGTATTCAAAAATATTTATTTGAAAATGCACTGGAAACTTGCCACATGTATGGCTTGTATATAAGTTTAATGCATACCAAGTTTTATAAGGTTAATATCTTCCACTTACTGTATTTCCAATCACACACATGCACACACACACACACACACACACACATTTGCTTTCTTGCATGAAAATATCTCTTCAAGGATAAATATATTGATAAGAAGCTTAAGAATCCATTCTGTCCTTAAGCTAAATGACAATAAGCCAACAATTTGACAAGTTGAAAAAATGTAGAGTGGATAAAAGATTTCCATCTCAACCAATGTTGAAATGAAAACTATCAGGGTCCTAGCGATTAAGTATATGTGCAGCCAAGCACTGTCCTCCTTTCAGGATGTGAGCAAAATTTGTGACTCTTTCCATTCTGTGCAGAATATAAATCCAGACCAGGCTCCCACTGGCAATAGAGGGATAGATCTAAAGGAATACAAGAGATTCATTCAGTTCCCAAAGTCTGTCACCCTTACTCCCAACATCCTCAAAATCCCACTGGAATTTCTGAGGTTAGTTCCTATTCAAGTTCATCCTAGTGATTTTGATACTTTTATCAGCATTACAGCTAGAGGTTGCATTGAAATTCCCTATGATTGATTTTTTTATCAGATAATAATACTACTTTCACAAATTTATAGAATCTAAGTAATATTTATTGCCTCTCAATTGTATTTGCAATGAAGTGCTGAAGGCACCATGACACCTTGATTAAAAGGATAATGGAATAAGGTCACATGATGACCAGTGTCTCTGACAGTTCTTGAGATTTTAACACAACTAACTGTCTGATAGCAAGGCTGATATCTGACAGCTGCTATGATGAAGAAGGCCAGACTCTGGAAATGATGTATAATTTCTCTTCATTGGCCTTCGGGCATAATAGCTTTACAGAGTCTTATATGACAATTTCTAATGGGCAGGTTATATATAGTTCATACACTCAGCGTATTGGATTTTAAATGTTGATAATTTCTTTTCTACTATTTCAATGCAGCTTCCAAAATATGATTATTTCAACTTTTAATAACAAACTATATTATTTAAATATCATGTACATGTATGTTTGCACACTTGGGTTAGTATCTCTTAAGTATAAATAATAGAAGTGAGATGGCTGGGCTAAAGTAAAAGTACATTTAACATTTGGATAAATAGTAGCATATCTTCCTTTTAGACAGTTGACAAGAATTTACAAGTACATCAGAGTGACCAAAAAAGGTATCTTTTCATATATATTTTAACCAAAAGAGCATTAGATTAAACTTTTGAAATATTTTCCAAGCAAACAGGTGAAAAGCTGCTATATATTATTAAATGTTTATCTAAAGACGAGTATGATAACATTTTTTTGTATTGTATTAGATATTTATAATTATTTTTCTATTAACCTTTTTGATGCCATTTAGATTTTTTTTCTTTTAAATCACTGGGGTGTGTGTGTGTGTGTGTGTGTGTGATAGCTAAATCACTAGAAACTGCTTAGCCTACCTTTTCTATATGAATGCCACCTGTTGAAGAGAAAAAATATATATAATCATAATCAGCAACAACACACACACACACACACACACACATAAACAACTATACCAACTTTTCTTGAGGTACAAACCTCAGAAGTAAAGTCCTTAGAGTAAATAAATAAACAGAATACTTGTAGAAGATTTAATATGCTGGTAGTTTTGTTTATTTTTTTGTTCGGGAATTCTTATTAGTAAAGAGTTTCAGAGAATTAGGCAGGAAAAGGCGTAGATAATTCATTTACTCCAACAGAACTGCACAGGATGTATGATTGCTAGATTCTAGGGATCTCAGTGGATATTGTGTCCTATTCTCCAACTACAAGTCTAAAAACTTAGAATATTTGACAAATATTGTATAAAAACAAAAAAATAATGTAACCTCTTTGTTGGCAAATAATGAGTCATGATAAACATCCTCAAATGGACATATAAAAAAACATCATTTGAACACACAAAAAAACTATAGGACAGAGCTTCAAGTATTAGAGTAAAAGAATCATACTTATATTTTCAATATATTTTCTTAGCAGTGTAAAGAATAGTGAAACTAGTATATATGTGAAGAATATATAGAAAAGTTATTACAGTCACCCAGGCATAAAGAATGGTTATCACAGTTGCTCAGGCATAAAGGATGGTAAGGATTCTGAGGTATTAGAGATAGACATGGATAAACAAGGTCATATTAAGTGTATTTCAAGATAGAGTTAACAACACTTCGAATGTGAAGGATAGTGAGTGGTGGTACTTAAGGAAAAAGGAAGACATCGTCGGTCATTGAAGATCAATGTCATTATTGATGACATTCTGGTGTGAACTAGCAGATGGTTTTGATACTGGACTGAGACCAGGGATCCTTGGAAAAGGAGAGGGATTTTTGTATTTGTGTTGTTCTGAACTTAGCGAGAGATTAGGAGATATGTTTTGGACAAGACTTTGAATTTCCTGTAAAACAACTCAGATATGTCAAGTATGAAACTTGGATGTCAGAAGAGCGTTCTGAACTGATGATATAAATTTCTAAATAATAGTCATAGTTTATTGATGGTATATGATTACTGAACGAGACAGTGTAGTATGAAAAGAAGGGCCAAGGATTGAACCCTTTAGAGGAGCGATAGAATTTTTGGTGTAGATAGACAGGAGGAGCCAAGAAAGAGACCTAGAAGAAGTTGGGAAGTTATCTGTGAAACAACAGAAAAGTCAAGAGATTATGGTGTCACACAAGCCAAGAAAAGAAAATTTTCTAGAAGGACAATATTGTCAACTTAAAAAACTAAATGCTTCTGGAAGTTTAACTAGGATAACTGAAAGGGTTCCTTTTTATGGAGCACTGTTTAATCACTGTTAAGTTTAGTAAAATCAGGTCTCAAAATTTACATCACTAAGGCCTCAAGCTAGCCGAAGAATAATTTTTAAATAATTTTGACAATAACAATTGTGTGGAAAAACATGTTTATCACAGCTAACATTTGTTCTATAATTTGAGAACAATTAAAAACATTTTAGATATGCGATAAAACTTAAAATTTAAAGTATACACACAATATTTTTGAAAATAATTTCAACACTGGTGCAAGAATCTACAGAAAGATCAATGGAACAAAATAAATAGACCTGAATTCATTTTTAGTACATTTAAGATCTCAATAAATGATTAAAGAGAAGTGACTAATGAATGGAAAGTCACACATGCCTTCAAAAGTATTGGTATAAAATTTGGCTATCTGAACAAAAATTTATCTAACCATATTGACAAAAAATTCCAAGATGAGTAAGTATTTATGTGCAAAATTCAATAAAAAAATTTAAGCAATTTTTTGCCCCCCCCAAAAATTTTGCTACTAGAAATAGAAAAAGAACTCCCAATTCATTTCATAAAGTTACTATTTTATTTGCAAACTGGATAAGGAAAATTTAAGAAAATTGTAAATTTATATCACTTAGAGATAAATCAAATGTTAGCTTAAAATTCAAAACAGTATACTTAAAAATAATATTCATAATCAAATACCTTATCTCTGAAATACAAAAATCACTGAACATATTGTACATGTTTCAATGTTATTTACTAAATTACTACTAAACCAATAGTCCAAAAACAAATTATATTATCACCTCAATAAATATAGGAAAACAAACTTTTGTGAAAGTCCTTTACCTTTTTAAGAAATATTCTCTTAGTGAACTAGGTAATGAAAAGATTGAAGTAAACCCCAATTCAAAGTCATCAAGCAAAAAACCGATTAATAGGACTCTTGCAAAATTAAGGATCTTAAGCTTTAGTAAATATTACAGAATACAAATAAAAAGAAGAAAAATTAGAGAAGGTATTTGCAGTACTTAGAACTAACAAAGAAGTTAAAAGAATTCTTGAAAATCTACCTGACAGCGAAACGGAGCTGGTGGAGAAGAATTGCAGTGGACAAACAGGCAAAGGTTTGAACAGAAATTCAGAGAGTGCCAACAAAAGGCAAATAACCACAGAAAGAGATGATCGAACTTATTAAAATTAGAGAAACATAAATGGAAGTAACAAGGGAACATAACTTTGCTCCCAGAAATTTAGTAAAAATAATAACACAATAATTCTGATAATTCAAGTACAGGCAGGTGTGAAGGCATTCAGGAATTATGTATGCTAACAGAAGTGCTGATTGGCATATCCTTTCTGGAGAGCAATCTAGCAATATTCAGTCAAATTGGATAAAAATGTACCTGTGTTTCTGATTTCCTGCTGCTGGTTATACACACCAAGGAAATTTCCACAAAATTCATAGGGACCTATATAATGATTATTCACACAATCATTTGAAGTAGAGGAGTTTTGGAAGGAATCAAGGTGACCCTGTCCGGGAAAATGGGTAAGTAAAACATGTCATATACACATGAAAGAATACTATAAAGAAGTCAGAATCACCTAACTATGGCATAAATAACATGTAGGGTGTTGTGTGAATAGAAATAAGAAAGAAACTGAGGCTTACAGTATAATTCCATTTATGTAAAATAAAAATACAAAGAAACAAAACTATATGTATATATGTATATACATCACAAGTACACACAGAAGAAGACATTAATAGTCTATTCAAATACAATAAATACAAATGCCAATAAAGAGATTAACAATATCCAACCTTATTCAAAGTCATGCAAATATAAAGAATTTGTGCTTTTTTTTCACTCAACAATAATATACAATTATGATAATATTCAGTGCTTGCTGGAGAATGGTGAAATAAAAATTAACCAATAATTCTATATGCAAGTTGTGGAATGGCCTATATCAGTCTAAATTTGTAAAAGATCCCATGATGAGCCAAAATGAGGGAAATCAAGCATTGTGACAGATGAAATTTTAACAAATTTAACCCAGAAAAAAAAAAAAGGAGAAGGTCATATCCATTTATCTGTAGGTAAACAAAAGGGTTTGTTGAATAAACATTCTATAAGTAGAACATGAAGATGTCTAAAATGACTGGTCTCAAGTTTTTCTTCATGTCTGTCCCCATGCTAATTAAGGAAGTTTCCAGGAGCTAAGCCTTACAGAAAAATGCTGTGTGGAGAGCACAAAGCTGTGTGAAAAGCTTACAGGTCAAAAGATGTCAAACCCACAAAAGGCTCATATAATCAAATACTAAAATTTTGAAAAATGAATTGGAGAAATCATGAGCATACATGGAGTTAAAATGTCAGCATTTTCAATTATTTTCATTATTTTCCCAGTTAGTTGCTTATGTATTCATACCAAATATTAACACTCATTATCTCTTTGTTAATTTCTTTATTTTGTAATTTTTCATCCACAAATATTAAGCTTATAATCGCAAATATATTTAGGAAAATTTCGTAAGTAAAGTCCACTCATGGGGCGCCTGAGTGGCTCAGTCAGTTAAGCATCCGACTTCGGCTCAGGTCATGCATGATCTTATGGTTCGCGGGTTCGAGCCCCATATCGGGCTCTTTGCTGACAGCTCAGAGCCTCGAGCCTGCTTTAGATTCTGTGTCTTCCTCTCTCTCTGCCCCTCCCCCTCTCTCCCCCCTCCTCTCTCTCAAAAATAAATAAATATTTTAAAAATTTTTTAAAAAGAAAAGTCCACTCACAAAAGCCCATTAAGTGAAGAACTCAGTGCAACTTGAGCTCTGTTAGTTGACTTGTGTTCTCAATTTGGAGCATTCAGTTCCCAGCTGGTGGTGGGAACTAGGTGGACGGGACGATCTCTGGAATCCAGAAACAAAGAGTGATTTTGGGGAACGAGGACAATGTTTGTGTTCATGGAGAACTAGCACCAGTTTAAAGAAAAAAAACTTGAAAAAAAGTTTTTATAAAAATTGTCAAAGTATTTTCTTTTAATTTGTGGTTTTAAAATGTTATAAAAGAAGACTATAGTATATTAGGACGTTAAAAGTAAGAGAAGAATCAAAGTTTCGCTAATAAGGCACTGGAGTAGTGAGTGACAGGCAATTTCAAACCCAAAATGATTACATCTTTTCACAGAGTTGTCACAGCTTTACCACCAGGGAAACTGTCACATTTTCAGAGAAGCCCCTAATTTAAAAAGAGTTCCTGCCAACTTCTTTCACTTTGTTTTATTTTACCTGACAAAAGTATTTACCTCATGTGATAGGAATAGTCTCACAGTAGTAATTAAGAAAAGGCAATGAACAGAGGTTGGTGGCAAAACACTTTATTATTGATTTTTGGTCATGTCTTCTCATTGTATATATAGCTTATAAACTCAGAATATGACTGCATTTGTGAATTGAATAGGATCTCTAATAAAAATCATAATACTTAGTGTATAATACCTCATAAGCAAAAGTCATTGTGTTTTTCAATGACACACATTCCTTCATTGTGAAAATCGCAAACCTGAATTTAGTGCATGAAGTACTGTCAAGTAACACTTTCATTTCAGTCATTGCCCTGCTTTTTTCAAGGTAACTTCATGTTTTTGGTGCCTGTTACTTCACCTTATAAATATATACCAGAGCCTATATTTCCATGACAACACTGTCAGTAGTCAGAAATGGGGAAAATGGAAATATATATTTTTTGATGGCAAATAGTTAGCTAAACCAAAACCATTAACCAAGGATAAGACATATGCTAGAAGATTCTTATACCATATAATAACAGAAAACTTAAATTCAGTGAAAACAACAAAAATTTTAATACATTTATATGAGAACTTTATCAAACCAATGGCATTTTGAAAGATCACTCAGTCAAGAAGCGTACTATCTAATTGTGTTAGATCGACATATCTCAATGTTCATTGTACAGTGAGTTTGTGGAATATTAATAAACATTACAGGTTAAAAATATTTCATGGATGAGGATATCTGGAAATGCTTTTTTTAAATAATGGAAATCATTACTGATGAAGAACTTGTCAGAGCATTTTCAAGAACTGTCAAGGTCTGGGCTTTAATCTTACTTGTAAAGGTTACAAGTTAGCCGGCTAGTTTCATAGATGCTAGCTAAAGTCTCCTGGTCAGAGACAAATGGCTTTGTAACCCAGGGCACAGCAGGCAGTATGAACATCAGTGTGTTTGCTTCAGTTCCCCTTGCCCTTACGTTCCACAGAGGCAATCTGAACTGGCCCAGAGGAAGCCTGCAAGTGCAGTAGGTTGCATTACAACAGAGGAACCCTAAATTTAGGAAACTTGGATTTGTTAAAATAGGCAGTAAACATTCTTCTCCTCTGCTCCTATCTTTTAAGGCTGTTCACTATATAAATATACTTGAAACGATAGATTCAAAGACATTTTGCACCTCCCTCCAAAACATTCAGAAATTCAATATCCCATGGAGAATTATCTCCTAACAATCCCTTAAAATGCTTATTTGCATTGGGAATCTTAAAGATGTACTGGGATTTTCCAAATCTAATTTGGATATGAAAATTGTATGTCTGTGTGTGTGTGTGTGTGTGTGTGTGTGTGAAAACCTCTCTTACAGGAGGTAGAAATCAAGAAAAATTGAAATAAATCTTTTTCAATTTCGTATGCAGATAAAGATTCCCAGTCAACTTGATATTCTCTTACTATTGCATTCTTAACTATTTTAAGAAATAATAGGAAATGGAACTTTTTTGTGAAGTTTAATTAGTTGCTTAGGTATAATGGTCTGTGTTTGAATCCCAGCTTCAATACTTAACTGTTTAAATGTAGGGGGAATAAGAGGAAAAAACTCTCAGAACTTCATGCTTTTGACTGACATCATGCATGTAAATAACAATGTTTTAGCTAGTAAATAGTTTTTTACAATCAAATATATTATATTATAAAATACTATTTATCAGGGTGCCTAGGTGGCTTAGTCAGTTAATTGTTCGACTTCAACTCAGGTCATGATCTCACAGTTTGTGAGTTCGAGGCCCTCTTCGGGCTCTGTGTTGACAGCTCAGAGCCTGAAGCCTGCTTCAGATTCTGTGTCTCCTCCTCTCTCTGCCCCTCCCATACTCATGCTCTGTCTCTCTCTGTCTCTCAATAATAAATAAATGTTTAAAAAAATTTAAGAAAATACTATTTATTGTATTATTTTATAAAATATTAAAATTGTATAACTATAAAATAAATCTAAAATTTACCTTATTAAAGTAAGGGTCAACTGGAAACTGAATTAAACGGTATGTACATACAGAGGCATATGCAAGTACACACATAAAAAATTTTATGAGAAATACTGGGGCGCCTGAGTGGCTCAGTTGGTTAAGCCTCCAATTCTAGGTTTGGGCTCAGGTCATGATCTCACCATTTGTGAGACTGAGCCCTAAGTCAGGCTCCAGAGCCTGCTTGGGATTCTATCTTTCCTTCCCTTGCTGCCTCTCCCCTGCTTGCTCTCTTTCTCTCTCTCAAAATAAACAAACATTGAAAAAATAGTATTTTTAAAAAGTGACAAATAATAATAAGCAAATTTCTATTTTAACTTTCTTTTTCATTTTATTTTCATTATTTTTTAATTTTTTTTGAGAAAGAAAGAGAGTGGCAGAGGGACAGAGGGAGAGAGAGAGAGAGAGAGAGAGAGAATCTTAAGCAGTCTCCATGCTCAGTGCTGAACCCAATGTGGGACTCAATCCCGCAACCCTGGGATAATGACCAGAGCTGAAATCAAGAGTCAGATGCTTAACAGACTGAGCCACCCAGGTGCCCTGCGAATTTCAATTTTAAACAAAGGTCAAATATAGGATAGAAACATCAGCAATAAGAACAAAATATCATTTTATTTAATATCATTTCATTTAATATTTCACATGCTTTCACTTGCTTCAGGAGACATAGCTAGAAAGAAGTTGTTACAGTTGATGTTAAAGAAGTTACTGTTTGTGTTCCCTTCCAGGATTTTTATGGTTTCAGGTCTGACATTTAGGTCTCTCATCCATTTTGAATTTATTTTTGTGTATAGTGTAAGAAAGTTGTCCAGTTTCATTTTTCTGCACGTTGCCGTCCAGTTTTCACAGTACCATTTGTGGAAGAGACTATCTTTTTCCCATTGGATATTCTTTCCTGCTTTATCAAATACTGATTGACCATTTAGTTGTAGGTTCATTTCTGGGTTTTCTTTCTATTCCATTGATCTATGTTTCTATTTTTGTACCAGTACATCTTTGTAATATAATTTGAAGTCCAGAACTCTGATGCTTCAGCTTTGTTTTTCTTTTTTTTTTAATTTTTTTAATGTTTATTTATTCTTGAGAGAGAGAGAGAGAGAGAGAGAGAGAGAGAGAGTGGGGGAGTGGCAGAGAGAGAGGGAGACACAGAATCCAAAGCAGGCTCCAGGCTCCCAGCTGTCAGCACAGAGCCTGATGCAAGGCTCTAACACACCAGCCACAAGATCATGACCTGAACCAAAGTCAGAGGCTTAACCGACTGAGCCACCCAGATGCCCAAATTTGTTTTTCTTTTTTAAGGTCGTTTTGACTATTTGGGGCCTTTTGTGGTTCTATATAGATTTTATGATTGTTTGTTCTAGTTCTATGAAAAATGTTGGTGGTATTTTGATAGGGCTTATATTAAGTGTGCAGATTGCTTTGGGTGGTATAGACACTTTAACAATATTTATTCTTCCAATCCATGATCATGGAATGTCATTCCGTTTCCTTGTGACATCCTCTTTCTTACATCAGAGTTTTACGGTTTTCAGAGTACAGATTTCTCACCTCTTATTTAGGTTTATTCCTAGGTATCTTATTATTTCAGGTGAAATTTTAAAAGGGATTGATTCTTTGAATAAAATTTCTGCTGCTTCATTAATGGTGTGCAAAATGCAACAGATTTTCATATGTTGATTTTGTATCCTGTAACTTTATTGAATTTGTTTACCAGTTCTAGCAGTTTTTTGTGTAGTCTTTTAGGTTTTCTATATAGAGTTTTCTTCCTTGCCAAGTTGGATGACTTTTATTTCTTTTTGTTGTCTGATTGCTGTGCCTAGCACTTCCAGTACTATGTTAAATAACAATGGTGAGAGTGGACACCCCTCTCTTATTCCTCACTCATAGAGGAAAAGCTCTCAGTTTTTCCCATTGAGAATGCTATTAGCTGTAAGTCTTTCATATATGGCCTTTATTATGTTGAGGTATGTTCCCTCTAAACTATTTTGTTGAGGGTTTTTATCATGAGTGAATATTGTACTTTCTCAAATGCTTTTTCTGCATCTATGGAAATGATTATATGGTTCTTAATCTTTCTTTTATTAAAGTTGTGTATCACATTGATTGACTTGGGAATATTGAATCACCCTTGTAATGCAAGAATAAATCCCATTTGATTGTGATGAATAATTCTTTCAATGCATTTTTAGGTTTCATTCACTAGTATCTTATTGAAAATGTTTGCATCCATGTTCACCAGGGATATTACCTGCATTTCTCTTTTTTAGTGGACTCTTTATCTGGTTTTGGTATCAGGATAATGCTGCCCTCATAGAATAAGTTTGGAAGTTTTACTCTCTCTTCTATTTTTTGGAATAGTTTAAGAAAAAAGGGGAAAAAAACTATTGGGACTTCGTCAAAATAAAAAGCTTATTCATGGTGAAGGAAGCAATCAACAAAACTAAAATTCAATCTATGGAATGGGAGAAGATGTGCAAATAAAAATTCTGATAAAATGTTACTATTCAAAGTATATAAAGAACTTATAAAACTTACCACCCAAAACCCCAAGTAATCCAATAAAAAATGGGCAAAAGACATGAACACACATTTTTGCAAAGAAGACACATAGATGGCCAATAGATACATGAAAAGATTGTCAACATTACTCATTGAAATGCGAATCAAAACTACAATGAGATATTACCCCACAGCTATCAGAATCACTAAAATCAACAACATAAGAAACAATAGGCGTTGGCAAGGATGTAGAGAAAAGGGAACCATCTTACACTGTTCACAGGATTGAAAACTGGTGCAGCCACTCTGGAAAACAGTATGGAGGTTCCTCAAAAAGTTAAAAATAGAACTACCCTATAATCCAGCAATTGCACTACTAGGTATTTAGATAAAGAATACAAAAGTACTAATTTGCAAGAGTACATGCACTCCAATGTTTATAGCAGTACTATCTACAATAGCCAAACTATGGAATCAGCCCAAGTATCCATCAACTAATGAATTAATCTTCTTTATTATATTATATAATATATATACTATATTATAATTTCTATTATATATAATGGAATATATTATGTTATATTTCATTGTAATATACAATGGAATATTACTCAGTCATGAAGAGAATGAAATCTTGCCATTTGCAACAATATGGATGGAACTTGAGCATATCATGCTAAGTGAAATAAGTCAGTCATTTAAAGACAAATACCATATGCTTTCACCCATGTGTGGAATTTAAGAAACAAAACAAATGAGCAAAGGGAAAAAAAGAGAGGGGGCAAACCAAGAAAGAGATTCTTAACTATAGAAAACAAACTGATAGTTATCAGAGGGGAGGTTGGTGGAGAAATGGGCTAAATAGGTGATGGAGATTTAGGAGTGTACTTGTTGTGTTGAGCACAGGGTGATGTATGGAAGGGTTAAATTACTGTATTGTATACCTGAAACTAATATATCGTATGTTAACTAACTGGAATTGAAATAAAAAACTTACAAATTTTTTTGACAATAAAAAAATTTCACTTATTTTTTTAACTTTTTTTTAATGTTTACTTATTTTTGAGAGAAAGAGAAGAGACAGAGTGTGAGGAGGGGATGGGCAGAGAGAAGGGGAGTCACAGAATCTGAAGCAGGCTGCAGGCTCTGAATTGTCTGCACAGAGCCCAACACGGTGCTCAAATTCATGAACTGCGAGATCATGACCTGAGCCAAAGTCGGACTCTTAACCAACTGAGCCACCCAGGTGTCCCTGTTTCACATATCTTTTTAAATTTCCTGTGTAAGTATGATTTAGAGTGCAAGTTGTTAACTGGTCCATCATATTTATAGGCTGGAAGCAAAAATATGGATATTATATTCCATGTAAAAGATGTATGGACAACCTATAAGGAATAAGATTGATGCCATTTTTCCTTACTGGTTTAAATAGTTTCATCATACACACGGAGCATTGTTCCTTCTTCCTGTTAGCTCATATTCTCAGGAGTGTATGAAAATAATGCCAACAAGTCAAGTTTCTATTATTTTTATTATGAATGAATTTTATAATTCATAGGAGCCACAATCATGTTAAACATTAATTGTTTAGAAATGTGCCGAAATAATTTATAATTAGAAAAAAACATTTTCTTTATTAAAATCTAAACAAACAGAACATAATGTCTCAACCAAATTCATTTTAAGATGCATGGGGCTTAGATTAAAATTGACTTTAATGAAATTAGAATAACAGCATCCAAGACTAAATTTTAGACTTAATGTGCTCATTACTTGTGTTATACTCAATCATTTTACTGCAAATTTTTATTTGTATACAGTAGTTAATTAATTCAAAAAAAGATAAGTTTTTTTTCAGTTTTTACTGCTTATTTCTGCTCAATTATTCTAATAAATTAGACAAAGTCAAATGTATTTTTTTTCAATGATGCCCTTTTAAAAATTCATATCAAGAAATTGGGCTGGAAGTTGTGAATTGTTTAAACTACCAAAGCTCCAAAATACCTCAGCGGTATTGCCTTTGTTAATGAGTCTGGCATAAGCAGTCTCCAGAAAAGGTATTAAGCTGAGGTGTTTTCTGTAAAGTCAATATTCTTACTTGTACTCTTTCCAGATGGCCTTACCCAGGTCATCATTTTTCAGCTGTCCATGAAACAAATGCGAGGCCATCATTTGTTTGGGAATTACTTTGCCAGAATCATTAAGTCCATTTTGAGGGAAGCATGTGGGAATTCCATAATATATTTGAGCCGTGTTTGGGGATATTAATGAAATATTTGAACAGGAAAAATGGCTTAAAATGGGGTGTATCTGCAAATGCAGAGAAAGTAGTTTCTCAAAGCATATTGGCCTAGCTATAAGGCATTAGTTAGTTGAATGCAACTTCTGTTAAATCCTTTGTAGATTCTTGAATATTTATTTAATAAAAGAAAATGCAAGCATATATTTTCTATCAAAAGTATCATGTGTGGGGTATTTTTAGATACTTGAAAACAGTTATCATAAGTAAAACAAGAGTAAATAAATTATTTTCAAACACAAAGAGTGAGAAAACCTATGAACAATGATTGCAGTTGTAAAGATGTGTGTATTTAAATGTTCACACAAAGTTTCTAAGTACAGATAATGGATCTATTACCCCTGAAAAGTAGTTAATTTTTTTAGTTAGCACATAGCTTTTGGATTTAGAAGAAAGGTAAATAGAGTGGTTAGATGTTTAGAGAAAACAGATTTCTGAAATGTAAAATGGTTTCTATTATCTTAAATATCTTTTAGACTACATATCTATCATCTATCTATCTATCCATCTATCATCTACCTATCTATCATCTATGTATCTATCTATCTATATGTATGTACCATCTACCTGTTTTTATAGTATGTGCTCAACTGCTGTCATTCACCTGTTTTTTCAACATTGCTTTCTTAGAACCTGAGTTAATCAAAGATTCTGAAGTAATTATTTATGTCAAATATCACGATGGTCTTAATTTTGTCCTTATACAGTCATAAAAATTGATACGGCAATTAATATTTTATGGTTCTGTATCATATAAAAATCAGGGAAACAAGTCAGGCTGTTTTTTTAAATGAGGCTTTTTTCTTAATAATTTCCATTTTCTAAATAACCTGGTTAAAGTGAAAAACAAAAACAGTTGAATTTCAGTGAAACTGCTCTTGCACAGGTAAAGTATCCATTGTTTTCACCATCAGTGATATTAACTATTACTAGACAATGGAAAAAATATAAGAATCTAGAAAAATGGCTTACCTGGGGGTAGTACATAGAACGCATACACACAAAAATAACCCCTATCAAATCAAAACTTAAATCAAACTGGTACAAACCTATAAATTAATTTGTATAGAATGAGAGCTATGGGTGCACTGTTTAGAACACTGGAGTTGTTCATACGTGAGTGTGTGTTTTATCCATACATTCATTCATAAAAAAAAAATAAAACCACGGGATACCTATAATTGGCTAACAACTATGCTAGACATGAGTGATATAATGTGAGCTAGGCAAATGAGGCCATTGCTTTTACAGATGGACTTGTAGGAAAAACAGACAAATTAAGATTAAACTAATATAAAAATTGAACCATGAAGTACACTACAATTGAAAGGTACATGGCATTACAAAACCATAAGGCTAAAGAACTTAGTGATGCCTTCCTTGAAGAACTCACAAGTAAGTTGAGACTTTAAGGGTGACCAGCAGGAAGCAGACAAAAGGAAGAGCAATCCGTGAGGGAAGAGATTGTCCTTGCTCTGCTCTGTAGCAGGAAGCCTCATGGTGCATGTGAGGAAGAGACGGAAGTCTGCTGTGACTGAAACAGAAGTTGAAGACAGTGTTGGAGGGGAGGAGAAAAAGGAAGATGAGGAACTCACGATGAAGTGCCCTGCATGTCAACATTAAGGATTTTTGTTTTCTGTCCTAAGAGCAGTAGAACGTCATTGAAGGCTTTATTCAGGGAGGCAAGCTGCAACATAACCATAGTAATTGGAATTTCATTCTAAAAAAAAGATGCCTCTAGTTACATTCTAGAGAACATATTAGGGGAAGGAGGTGAGACAAGTCAAAATTTTGGAAGTCAGAAAACTTTTGCAGCAAGTCAGGTATGAACTATGTGGTTATGGTGGAGGTAGAGAGACAGAAACAGATTTAAAATGTAGTAGGCAAAAACAGATTTAGTGATGGATTGAATGAGGGGCATAGGAGAGGGGTGAGGAATGATTTCTAGGCTTCTAGTTTTTACAATGAGCTGGATGGTGGTGCTGCTATCTGAAATACAGAACTCTGGGCTAGCACGATTGGGAAGGCATGGGGGAAGTTGGTGAGTTCAATCTTAGAAATATTGAGTTGAAGCGTCCTTCAAACATCCAAGAAGAACTATCAGAGAATTAAATAAATATATAGGTATGGCCCAGAGATGAGCCTTGATGGAGATTAAAATTTGGAAGTTATCTGTATACAGTTGATACTTAATGCTGTGAGTAATGACGAGGTTCCCTGGAGAGGAGGTATTGGGGAAAACTGTGTAGAACTCGCTTGAGGAATTCAGGCATTTGAGAAAAAGAGACAGTCTGAGACACATGTGATCTAAGAGGTAGGAAAAACCCAGGGGAAGAGAGTATTGCAGAAAGGAAGGGAATTGGTGAATGCAGGCACTGTTGTTTGAAATTAGAATACAAACCATGCAAAATATCTTTAGAGTTTAATGATGCAGAGATCATAGTTAGCTTAGTGATTCTGAAATGGTAGAGAGAGAGGGATGAAAACTACATGTACAAAGTGCTAGTTTGGGCATATTAATATAAACATTAGGCTCAGGGAATTCATGCATTTGTTATGTAATATGAAATATAATGTAAAGTGAGAAAATTTTTCATCTCGTCGGCCAGAAAAGGGTTCTTTGAATATGTTTGCTATTTAAAACTGATAATTCGCCAGTATTCCAGGCACATAATTTTACATGAGAAACAACACAGGATGGTGATAAGAACCTTGGTCCTGAAGTTATGGCGTATTGAGTCACAGCTACATTTCACATGGCTGGAAATATACATCTATTGTGAACCTCAGTATCTTCCTGAAGAAGTTTAACAGTGGTAACTAACTTAATATCTCAGGGTTGTTTTGAAGATTTAGAAAGGGAAAGAGATAGCAAATGTGTAGGATAATGTTCCCTAGTCTATAACATTGTAAGTAAATAAATTATGTTAAGACATGGATTGATCTGATTGTGTGTAATAATATCCTAAATGGTGCCTCTACCTCTGGCCACCCGGTATGCCATCCCATAAATGCTGCCTTTTACCTCCACCATTACCTTCTCTGAACTTAAGTAGTGAATGAAATGCGTATGTCTTATATGTCTTTTTGTCTCCCCACAGTGCCTAAGATAATACCTTTGGCATAGTACAGCATCACAAATATTTTATTTAGGGGTGCCTGAGTGGCTCAATCGGTTAAACATCCGACTTCGGCTCAGGTCCTGATCTCTCACTTCGTGAGTTTGAGCCCCGCGTCAGGTTCTGTGCTGACAGCTCTGAGCCTGGAGCCTGCTACGGAGTCTGTGCCTCCCTCTCTCTCTGCCCCTTCCTCTCTCTCTCTCTCTCTCTCTCTCTCTCTCTCTCTCTGTCTCTCTCTCTCTCTGTCTCTCTCTCTCAAAAATAAATAAACGTAAAAAAATACGTTATTTAAATCTCAAAAAAGGTGTTAGAGAAATTTATTACTTATTACGTGTTCAGACATACCTAGAGAGCTTCTGCTTCAGTACAGCCATGTCTCATTGTGTTCACACAGTAATTATTTCTTCCACTGGCTTTTAGAAATTGTAACTAATTGACATAAGTAGCTAAAAAGCAAATCAGTCAGTATTGACACTTGAATCCTTTAAACCATGGTGACACATGTATCTGAAGTCAAAAAGCTGGCAAACTGTTATTAAATACACTTACTTGATCTCTTTTTGAAACACAATTGTATTTTCTCTTCTTTCCTAGCTGCTTTGTTTTCTCCTACGGCTTCCACCTTGAGTCAGTTAAGGATGGCCATGTTTCACTCAGCGCTAAAGGATATACACAGGCTTTGCTTAATAAATACCAAGTTGAAACCTGACAGGAATCAGTTGTGCCCCTCTCCAGATTGATGGGCCCTTTCCGGGAAGCTTTAATGTGCACATAAAATGTCAACTCTCTGAAATAATTTGCAGAAGATTAGTTCCATGGTGATTCAATTTGATAAGAATGGGTATTAAGAGCTACCTCAGTGGACTTATTTGTACCAGGCTGGCTTATTGGTCATTTCCATAAAGATCACTGAAGTGTAGATGATAAACGAGCAGGAGAAACAGCTCTCAAACCACCAGCCCCCAACTATCCTGACCTGGCAGCTCTCTGGTCGCTGAATGTTTTCAGTTTGCTTAATGTATTTCTCTGTTACGTTTATGACCCAGGATTCAGATACGCAGCTATCACTCCAGCCTTTTGGCCTCAAATCAGAGTACCTGAATTCCAATTGTCTTCATCGTTTTTTATTTGTTTTTAAATGAGAGACCTGTACTACTATTTGTCATCTTAAAACTAATAAGCAGGAGGAAAATGTCAAAATAGAAAATACTTTTGCCTGTGAATGGTAGGATCATGGATAATGTTTCTGTTTTGTTTCATTCTTTTCATTAAATTTTCTTTGCTTTTCAAATTCTTTGGTCATCGGGGGGAAAAATCACATGAAATGAATTTAAAATGATGAATGAATACTAACACATCAACCACACAGGTCTTTAACCAGAAATAGTAGAACAAGGAATTCTCTCCAACCTAGAAAAGATTCACTATCATTTCAGTTGAGACTATGAGGGTCATCAAGGTATAAAACTTAATATATGAGAAAAATTGTTAAGCAAGCACACACATAAAGAATACTTACCCATAAATAAGGACACATAAAGGATATTTATCACAGTATAGTAGCTTTTACTCAGAAGACCCAGGGATCAAAGGGTATACTTTTCAAATAACACTCAGTGATTGTTTTCTGGAGCTGAGTTTTTGTGAACCATTTGTTTTCACCTAAAATCTTTGGAATAAGGCTCACATTCATCCATTTTATTATCTCTTTTTCACCTTCTTGTTTCAGCCTTTTGAGCTTAGAAATTTCCTTTCCTTTTTTTTCCCACACTACTCTCTTCAAATGTTTTCATGCTTCAATTTTAGGGAATCCAACGGAATAGGTTCTACAAAATCAGAAAAACTGAACTCTGAAAGTAGGCCTTTAATATATCAGCATCCACTACTTAGGTGACAACACTAAAATAAGTTAGAAAATTAGTTTTAACAGAGATGGAGGTAGGCAAACCGTAAGAGACTCTTAAATACAGATAACAAATTGAGGGTTGATGGGGAGGGTGGGGGAGAGGGGGAATGGGTGATGGGCATTGAGGAGGTCACTTGTTGGGATGAACACTGAGTGTTGTATATAAGCAATGGATCATGGGAATCTACCCCCAAAACCAAGAGCACACTGTATACACTGTATGTTACCCAACTTGATGATAAATTATATTAAAAAAAAATAAAGCATATCTTAAAAAAAAAGAAAAGAAAATTAGTTTTAATATTACACTTAAAAAAGGGTATGATTGCCATTTACACAAACCTCACAGGGATGGGTATAGTGACAGTGATCTCAGATGAAAATATTACATAGCCCCCTATCCACATACCCATGTAGCTGAAAGCTATATAAAGGAGGAACCCTGCTTTTAATCCTTGTTTAGTTACTGTCTTCTTAAGTGCATACAGTAGAGTTAGTGCCAAAGAGTTTTGGGGTTTCTTCACTAGATTTTGTATAAGGTGCATGAGAAGCCCGACTTCTTCCAAGTGGTCCTTATGCTACAGCATTACTGCTTCCCCTGAGGCACTGACCACCCCCACTGTGCCAAAGAGCCTGGTTTCGTGCATGCACTACCGACCCTCGCCCCCAGGGACGCTATTGCTGCCACCGTTCCCATTAATCACACCCTGCCAGCTCTCCTGGTACCAAAACTTCACGGAGCTCCACCTGTGCCTTTTCATGGTGATCTAGCTTCGACATACAAGCTCCTGGGACCCCAGAAGCTAAGGGTTATTTATCTTTTTTCTTTATATTTTTATAAAGCTATATTTACCCCTCACCCCAATTCTATCAATTATGTGGTAAAACCGCTGTTGTAGGTTTAGATGACAGATTAGTTTTTCTCTAGGACCCACATATGAGTTTATAGGTAAGGATTTGAGTGACAAACCACATGGCACTAAGATGATCTCTTCTTCCAAATGTGATACTCATTTGGAGTCAAGTGTGATCCCACTAAATTCATCTTTACTTAATAATATTTATGAAACACTTAATTTGTGCCAAGTGTGAGTCTAAATACTTGATTAACATGAACCCGTTTGATTGTTACTGCAATTCTAAAAATCAAGTTTTTGCTTCATTTCACAGATAAGGAAACTTAGGCAGAGAAAGATTAATTACTTGCTCCAGGTCAGACAACTAATAAAAGCAAGAGTCGTGCTTCAGACCCAGGCATGCTGGCTCCAGTTCTGTGCTCTTAACTACTCTCTTAAGGCAGGCTCTCTCTGACCTAGTGAAAGCAACTCAGTATCTCATGTCAATAAAACACCTGGAAACCTGACCTACCAGTGCACCATACCTTCCAGGTTAATCTGCAAATACAGTCCACTGCATAGGCAACACCCCCTTGAATTGGCTTCAGGCATAAGAAATCGACTACATATGCTCAGCAATTGTTACCATTTTGCTTCAAAGCTGAAACAATTGCTCAAATGCATGTATCATCTTTCCCTGTACTTCTAAATATATTTTTTAATGTTTATTTATGTTTTGAGAGAGACAGAGTGTGAGCGGAGGAGGGGCAGAGAGAGAGAGAGAGGGAGACACAGTATCTGAAGCAGGTTCGAGGCTCCAAGCTGTCAGCATGGAGCCCGATGCGGGGCTCGAACCCGTGAACCATGAGATCATGATCTGAAGTGGGACGCTTAACCAACTGAGACACCCAGGAGCCCCAGCCTTGTACTTCTAAATGTTGCTCTTCTAATTGTATCACCTTGTTTTTGTACAAAGCCAGGCAGTTAGAATAGAATTTAAGGCCACAAATTTTGCAGCCAGCCTGTCTGGAGAGGATTCCAGACTGCTGCTTATTGTGTGACCTTAGGCAAGTTACTTACCTTCCTTGTGGCTCAGTCTTCTCATGTGTAAAATAGGGATAAGAATAGAATTTACTTTATAGGGTTGATATAGGAATTAAATTAGTTAAAGTGTATAAAGCATCTAAATAGTGCCTAGCATGTAGTAAGCATAATGTCGGTGTAAAATTTATCTAAAATTTGTAGAGTATGCTATCATTTTTTATGCTATTAGTTTGGTCTTTTCTAATTATTGGATGATTATTATTCATATTTTTCACAGTTGTAGAGGTGCACAGGGTTTGTTCCCTAAGTGTCATAACTATTATTTTAAAAAATCCCATTTATCCAAGCGCACCTGACTGGCTTGGTGGGTTAGGCGTCCAATTCTTGATCTTGGCTCAGGTCATGATCTTGCAGTCATGTGTTCAAGCCCCACACTGGGCTCTGTGCTGATGGTGTGGAGCCTGCTTGGGATTCTGTCTCTCCTTCTCTCTGCCCCCTCACCTGCTTGTACTCTCTCTATATATATCTCAAAATAAATAAACTTAAAAAAAACTCCCATTTATCCATACATTGCTAGGAAGAAACTAGTTAAAAGGTAAAGACTTAAAAATTGGAATATAGCACCAATTTCTGTGTAGTTTATAGCCCCAACTCTGTGTAATTCCATCCAAACTTTTATCCCTTTCTAATTATGTGGGGAACATACCCACTGAATATTTCCAAGGGTGGAGTACCAATGAGATACTGGAAACTTTGGTGGTTTATTTATGTATTTATTTATTTATTTATTTATTTATTTATTTGAGAGAGTGCACAGAGCTGGGAAAAGGGGCAGAGAAAGAGGGAGAGAATCATAAGCAGGCTTCATGCTCAGCACAGAGCCCAATGTGGGGCTTGACCCCAAGACCCTGGGATCATGACCTGAGGTGAAAATCAACAGTCAGACACTCAACTGCCCCTTGGTGGATTTTTTTTTTTAACCTTTTGGTTCATACACATACAGGCTGAGAATTAAACATATTTAAGTACCTCAAACAAACCATATTATGACCCATAATTCCATAAATTTTAACCAGTTAATGTATAATAGGTTGACTTCTGAAATGATGGGCCAAATATATATATATATATATATATATATATATATATATATATATATTGCATAGCATAAGTAAGCATGCATGTAGAACATTTAATTTCTCATGGAAATGTTATTATTGAGTGGTATTTTAAAACTCTGATAAAGTAATAGGATTTGATCATTTGTGATTAGTAATATGCTCACAAACTGAGGTCAAATGTAAGATGATTAGTCAAGTTATATCTAATATTGTTATAATCCTGTGCTATTTAGAAATGTCAACTGAGCAGTAACAAAAAAATTGACACTCCATTTTCTTATCTTTCTTTTAAATGTCATACCAAAGAGCAAAATAGATGTGGGCTGGAGGGTATTTTGAGTTGTTTACAGACTAAAGTTTTTATATATTTATGTCAATATGTACCTGAGCCTCATTTGTATAACATAGCACCCGGTTTCAATGAAATAAAATGCGAACAAGTTGAAACAGAGCATAAAAGAGAAAGATTTAAAGAGGGAACCATGAGAGAGAAGAAAGAGCTTAATGCCTCCAATTCTGCTTCATAAGTTAGTCAAGCTTCTGTCAATTCTCCATTGTACATTCAACTGGGTTAGACTGGTAGAAAAAAATTGTCCTTTTGTATGGCTCTGTTTTTTACATGTTATTTGATACTTTCAGATTCTGATTTATCATCTGGCTTTGGAAGCTTCTGACATACATTTACCAGGTTTCCATGGGGGTAATGAAACTCTCTTTTTTCCTGTAACATACATTTATTGAAAATTTAAAATGTGACAGTCTCTGTGTTGGGTTCTGAGGTCATAGAAATGTTTACAGAAAACTGAGGAGAATATACACATGCACAGTCACAGTCACTGTGCTAACTTGAAGTCGGAAATATCTGTGAGACATGACAGAAGCTCAGAGGAGAGATACCTAATTCAGAGGGAGGCACTTAGGGAAGGAATCTGGAGGAAGGGAGACAACCCATCCGAGGTCTGAAGTATCGGCAAGAGCATTTGAGAGTCTGAAGAATGGAGTCTGACAAACATAAGCTTTGAAGTAATTGAATTTCAGTTCTCCCAATAACAGGTTGTTCTTGGCTGGGACACCTATAATACAGAGTTGTTCAGGGTGTTCACTGTACCAATGTCTCTGATCAAGAAAGCAAGTCTCAGTGACAATCAGCCAAAGCTCTATTTACTAACCCACAGGCTATGGAAAGAGCTGTGGCCGCTCACATTTTTTTTTCTTCTTTTAATGTTTTTTGAGAGAGAGAGAGAGAGATACTTTTAATATTTTTTGAGACAGAGAGAGAGAGAGAGAGAGAACCAGCGTGAGCAGGGGAGGGACAAAGAGAGAGAGAGAGAGAGAGAGAGAGAGAGAGAGAGAGACAGAGGATCTGAAGCGGGCTCTGCACTGACAACAAAGTGCCTAATGCGGGGCTTGAACTCAACCTAGAGATCATGACCTGAGCCAAAGTTGGACACTTAAGCGACTGAGTCCCCCAGGCGCCTCAGGAACACACTTTTCTAAGGCACAGGCACAGGCACAGGCACAGTTGGGGCTAAGGACAGATCTGAATTTGGATTAGTTACATAACATCATTAGCCCTCAGCTATCTAAACTGAAGTTTTATAATAGTAGTTATTTCACAGTGTTGCTTTGCATATCCCCAGTAACAACACAATCACTATTACTGTCATCACAAGAAAAGATGAAAGGGAGAAGATAAATGTGGATAAGTGTGGTTACCAACACCAGTATTCTTCCAGGTTAGAGTCTCACAATAAAAAAAAAAGATAAAAAAAGATAAAATATTCTTAGATATGGAATAATTTCATACATGAACTATATCTGACATCCCGAATTCAGAATGTTATTTTTTACTAGATAAAAGTTTTTCTTTACCTTTTGTATTATTGTCTTATACCTTCTATCCACATTTTATTTCTTTTTAGACTTTCTATTTCTTCTCCTTTCCCTTCACATTCAGTATATAATAGTAAATTGCCAGCCTTGCTAGTGAATATAACTAACGGCAACTAAAAAGCTTCAAAGACCCAAAACATCTACATAGTAGCCACTGAACTTGAACTTTTATATGTGTATATATATATATATATATATTTATACAAAATATATATATACAATATATATATACAAATATATATATACTATATATATACAAATATATATACATGTATACATGTATATATACATATATACAAATATATATATAGTATATATATATGGCTTTGAATCTGCTAATAGATAAATTAACTTTCATTTCAATTTTTCAACAAAATGAAGAATGAAATTTCAAATATCATACACTTTGCCCCTGCTGATTCTGATTTTTCTTTCTGAACTACTCAGACCAGTACCAGTGCCAAGGAAATGACTCTTTTTGATTAGAAAATAAATGGAAATTGAAGATCTGTCACAATGTATCCAGTAGAATTGCACAAAGCAAAATAATTCTTCAACTCTGTGATGAAAGGATGAGCTCCTTCTGTGTTCATCACTTCCTGGGATTGAAGAGTTCATGGTTGTGTGGTTTGAAATTAAACTGAGTTCAAAAGTGTGCATTTTTTTTTCTATTTATCTGTTGGAGGAAGAAAACTGAAAGGACTAGACCAGTAAGATATCTGTATTACTATGCAACATAAGTCACTATTAATAGATTAAGGAAACAAATGACTGCGGTTGTTAGTAATTTCTCATATCATATGTTACTCAGAAGTCCATAAAATTAAAACAGGGAAATTATCATGATTTTGGTCAACATATTTTGATCTTTAATTTTTCTGTTGTATCATTATTATATTCATGTTGCTAAGTGTATATGAAAATTTCCTAAATGTATTATTGGAGACTGTGATATATAGCAATTATGGCTAGTCTATATAGAATGTTAAATAAAAATTACAGAGAATAGGGAAACATCCTTATAGTAAATAAAGTGGCAGGTGGAAAAAAAAAACATCTTTTCTGGTACTTCTAAGAGTTTAATTCTAAGACAGAAAAAACATGGTGTTAATTCATCAACAATACATCATGTTGGGGCATCTGGGTGGCTCAGTCAGTTAAGCCTCCTACTTCAGCTCAGGTCACGATCTCACGGCTCTTGAGTTCAAGCCCCTCATGAGGCTCTGTGCTGACAGCTCGGAGCCTGGAGCCTGCTTTGGATTCTGTGTCTCTCTTGCTGTCCCTCTTCCACTTGCACTTTCTGTCTCTGTCTCAAAATAAATAAACATTAAAAAATTATTATCAAAAATAAACACAGGTTCTTAATCTGGGAATACTACTTTCTTACTGAACTTCAATCATTCATTCAGTGTTTCAGTCATGGCCTTTTATGACTATATTGCAAGTCAACATTTATCTGAAAATAGTGTTGTGTGAATTATTTATCTTTTGTTTCTCAACATTAATACTTTTTCTTTCCTTCCACCATTTCCTTTACTGGTTTGTGAAAAGACTGTTAATTTTACAATGCTGCCTTTAGGTTGCCTGATATTTAGGAGTAACTGCAACTAAACAAGAAGAGGAAGAACACGCACTGTGACAGAGGCTAAGATCTCGATACTGTGACTGCTGGGAATTCACATCCACTTCTTGTGGAGGTGGTGAGAGAGACTTAATTTGTATGAAGGAGAGTTCTTTTGTTAGGCCGAAGCATATTGTTTATATTTGTCGTGTCAGTTGACATAGTTGTAGAATGATGTATTCCAATGCTGAGTAGCCAAAATAGTGTTCTGATTATTTACTAATGCTATCACAGCTCCAAATAGAAGGCCATCAACAGAGAGTCGATTGCAGGAGGAGAGGAGAAGGATGTCCTTCTAACTCTTTGTTTACTGTCCTCAATATCATTGCTTAGCAATACCTGTTTCCTCCAACCACTGTAGGTGGTTCTCCTCAAGCTCCTTTTTTTTAATTTTAATTTTGTTTTAATTAACTTTTTTTTAAATTTATTTTTGAGAGACAGAGAAACAGAGCCTGATCGGGGGAGGGGCAGAGACAGAGGGAGACACAGGATCCTAAGCAGGCTCGAGGCTCTGAGCTGTCAGCACAGAGCTTGATGTGGGGCTTGAACCCAGGAACTGTGAGATCATGACCTGAGGTGAAGTTGGAAGCTTAAAGCACTGAGCCACCCAGGTGCCCCTTCTCCTTCTTTTTTTTTTTTTTTTTTAATGTTTATTTATTTATTTTGAGAGTGAGAGAGAAAATCAAAAGGAAGTAGAGGTCATGCACAGGTTTGTTTATGCTTGTCACTAGTGATTACTCTTTATACCTCATTAACATAACAACTTTTCTCACCATTCAATGGTCAGGTAAACGACCCCTCATCCTCCTCTCAAACTGAAGTAGGTCTGGAACTAAGTTCACCATCCTCTTCTTCCCTGAGTCACCCTACTCACTCCATCACGGGTGTTCTCTACTATATAACTTAACTCCATCATTTTCAAGCCAGTCTGGTAATCATTCAGCTTTATCATACGTTATTCACACTTTCCTTCAAATACAGTACACCACCCTTGGGTATTTGTATTTTTATATCTATGTGTTCTTATTTATTTTAATTTGACAAGTGACATGTCATATACTTAGCACCTCATGCCTTGAATATTTCTTACTAAAATACCAGTCTTCTTCTGTTTTAAATCTTTTAATGTCTTAAATTAGCATTCTCCCATGGTTGCCCAATGCATATACACACCCTACAAGATGAATTCTTAAAGCAGACAAAAAAAAATGGCTTGCTCTCTTTTTTTGAACTTTATATGTTTCAAATTTATCTATTCTGTGATGCCTAACACCTTCTACCCCTTCATAAAGTTTGTCAAAATCTGACCTGACCCTAAGCAGACAAACCATAACTCCTGCTTTTCTCAAGCCAAACCTATTTCTCCAGCCACACCATTCTTCTCATTTTCCCTTGTTCCTTACCACTCCTAACAGAATATGTTCTCCAGGTTTAGAATATATTGGACTTTCTAACATTTCATCCTTCATCTGTATTAAAACAATATATTTTCTAAAACGCAAACTCAATCCCCACCTTCTCTATCATTCTTAATCACAGTGTATGAGTCACAGTAATGATCCTATTGATTTTATTTTCTTTATCATTAATTTGATTACTTAATTACCTGTGGATTTACAGTCTTTGTACTTAACTTAATCAGCAGTGTCTCATGTCTACCTTGGTGGAAGCTCCTAACCGGAATTCTTGGAGGTAACCAGTTCTTAAATTTACATATGATTTAGTAAAATGCTCTATGCATGGATGGTGCCTGGCAAATATTATTTGCATAAACACAGTTCTTATATGTGTCAACTAACAACATTTGACAACAACATAATTCGTTTTGTTCAAGCACTCTTTGATAATACTGATTTAGAATGGATAGTCAAATGAATATTTAGAAAGAAAAAAAAATTTAAATCAAAATTATCAAATGAAAAGCCACAGAAAGAGGTCTTCCAAATGTGCTTTTGGGGAAAAAAATACCATATGGCTTTAACAACAACAACATCCAATTCCAGACAATTTTGTGTGTGCCTAACAGATTGGAGTTTTATCACAAATATGTTGGTTAGCTAATGCATTCATTTGAGTGTGATTAACTCCTGGATTGTAGCAAACCTGTTTGTGTATGAAATTATGGTTTGGAATGATCACACATTGGCTTGTGATTCAAATAATTTGGTTTGTATGTAGAAAATCCAATGTGCATATGGTATGAATGCTACTTGTAAAATGTAATTCATAGGAAATGGATAGTGAGAGTTTGTGGTGACTTTGTAAATTCACTGACAACTTATTTTGTGACATATGCTATAAGATGAATGCTTTACATAGCTCACAAAAGAGACTTTCAAACTCTAGATTTTATTTTCTTTATAGACTGTAATCAAAAGAATGTGAAGTTATCTCCCTTGAATTGAATTCTTTCCTTAATCCTTTGCCTTAATAATTTCAAAAAATTGTGTAAAAGTCTTTTGAAATATTTTTGACTACTCTATGTTCTTATATGTAAAATATTTGTAATATCCACATTACATGATTTTTAGGAAGTGATAGTAAAATTAGGACAAATCTTCAATGCATTAAAATTGAAATACTAATATTTGGTCAGCCAAGGAAGGCTTTGAACGAAAAGTTTACAAGGGTTTTTTGTTTGTTTGTTTATTTGTTTTTTAGCAACCATTTTCTTTAGTTTCATGTATAAAATTTTACTTAGTTAATTAAACTATTTGTAAAGACTTCAATTTCTGGAAATTTGGAGGAAAGCAATCCTAAAAAATTCTTCTGAGAGAAAACACCTAGGAATGTTTGACTTGATGTTTACCTTTTAAACCAACTATAGGGGCGCCTGGGTGGCTCAGTCGCTTAAGCATCTGACTTCAGCTCAGGTCACAATCTCTTGGTTTGTGGGTTCAAGCCCCACATCAGGCTCTGTGCTGACAGCTCAGAGCCTGGAGCCTGGTTTGGATCCTGTGTCTCCCTCTCTCTCTTGCCCCTCCCCTTCTCTTTCTCTCTCTCTCTCTCTCTCAAGAATAAATAAACATTAAAAAAGAACTAAAAATCAGTAATACATATAGTATATGAATTATTGAAATTTCTAAAATAGACATATTTCACCATGTAAATATGTGTTGCCCTCCAACCACTATATACCTTGAACATAATATTTTTCCACCCATTCTGTAGTTTCATGCTATGAAGTTATTCTTTAACAGTATCCAAGGTGTAATGCATTTTTATAAGAAAGATGTAACAAAGAGAAAGTATTTATTTTAATATAACCGGATAAAAACATTTCAGCCCCATGCTCTTATGCTCCTCACTAGAAAGTCTGCCAATCAGAAAGACTCAAAAAAGATAGAGGAAATTAATTCTACAGTTACTGAGTACTTATTATGTGCCAAATAATCTCCTAAATTTTATAATGGAAAAGTACAGTGAAGGTTTACTTGCATAGTTTCCAAAGGTAATAAATAATGTTGCCCCTTCCGACTTGATATCCTTCCTGGTGTATTCCCAATAGTGGCAACTATTAAAAAGAACTATCCTTCATTCTAGTGTAAAGTCAGAGAACCACACACTGACTTTGGAAAAAATACAATGCTTATTATCATGGAATGACTTACAATATTTTTTACATAATATAATTTTAAATATTAAATGTCATCAGTACAAAACTGCCATTTTTCATTCCATTTACTGAATGTCATTTGAATTGGTGGGTTCAAGATTTTCTTCTGAACTGAAAAATTTGGATAAAAGATATTTGAGTGTGCTCAGAAATAATACCAGATATATAACATGAAAAACAGAAAGTTATTTATGAGTATGAAAGATTATGAAAATGATTATGGCTTTAAAAAAAGCACAGTATTTCTTTTAAGACTTTAATATTTTAGAAAAATTTTAGATTCATAGAAAAATTAAGAGGAAGATATGAAGATTTCCCGTATATTTAGTGCCCACTCATATACATATCCTCTATTATCAGTATCTCCCAATATTGTACATTTGTTACAATTCATGAACCAACATTGACACATCGTAATTACCCAAAATTCATAATTCACATTAGGGTTCCCTTTTGGTATTGTACATTTTATGGGTTTAGACAAATATATAATAACCCATATACATCATTTTAGTATTCTTAAGTATTTAGTATTCTTAATGCCCTAAAAACCCTGTTTTGCCTATTCATCCCTCCCACCTCCCTGACTCAATCCTTGGAAACCACTGATCTTTTTCTGTCTCCATAGTTTTGTCTTTTCCAGAAGATCATATAGTTGGAATCATACAGTAGGTAGCCTTTCAGATTGTCTTCTTTCACATAGTAATATTCATTTAAGCTTCCTTTTAGTATTTGTTATTTGTTTTCATTTGCAATATTCAACTAAGGTCAACTTTTTCACTGAAATTTTTGAAGAATAACATAGAGTAAATCACGTATGTATTCATAAATTCTAATGATATCACAAAGGTGAAAATGGTGATAGGAAAATTATGCTAAACTTAACATTGCACTTTGAGTCATAGGCTGTCTTTTGCTGTGGTTATCTAAAAGGAACATTCCCTGAGCAAGAGGGACTTCTCAAACAGGCTGATTTTGGACATGATCTGCATGATCAGCTGTCCTGGGTCTACAACTTCCCAATCCACGCTGAAGATTTTGGACTAATCAGTGTCCACAGTCACATGACTCCATTCTTTATAACAAATATATTTTGCTATATATACACTTCCTATTAGTTCTATATTTCTAGAGGATAGATAGATATGTGTGTGTGTGTACATAGGTGTATATATACCCCCATGGGTATGTACATGGGTGTATAATAGTGTATGTGTGTACATGGGTGTGTATATAATATAGTGATAGATAAATAGAAAAATAAATGCTATAGATAGATACACATACAGATACAGATATAGACATAACCAGGGATTTTTGAATAACCTTGCCCTTAGTGGTCTGAGGGATTTCAGGTGACAATGGTTTGTCATCTATGAATACTTGGAATTGGTAAATTGTCACAAAGTCTGATAGAACTGGGCTTAAGTCACTCCATTCCCATGAGGCAATTTAAGTCAGTTATAACAGGGAAGTGGAATGAAAGCACACAATGTTCCTTTGTCTTTGTTTCCCACATTATGTCATGAGAAATTCTTTCATGCTTGCCACGTTGTGATATCTCTGATGGTGAATAGAGAAGCCAGCCCCTTAGTGATGCAAATGAGAATGAGAAAGTTGTAATTAGATGTCATCACAGTCAATCATCTAGGCATAAAGGAGAGAAGGAGGTTATGTCAAGGGAGAGAAGCAGTGTGTCCAGAGTGTGTCCATTGAAACACAATGCCTTTGTCTACCTTCCTCAAACACAGGATCTGGAATCAAGGATCAGTAACCAAACCTGTTAAGGAAACAGACTTTGTCATCAGAGGACAAGAAAACAAGCACCCATGGTTGTATTTATCATCCCCTGTTAGCTTTGGTTGGGGGTGGGTGGTGGTGGTGGTGGGGAAGCTACTTTGGTTTAAAGAAAACAAAATTATTTCTGATCTGCCTCAGTTCTCTGGTGTCCGAGAGTCCCAGTTGGTAAAGGAAACCAACTTATTAACAGAAAACTTGACAAATTAAAAGGTATCTTTCCTAGCATCATTTCCACACTTCCCTTAAAACAGTATGCTTGGGGCGCCTGGGTGGCGCAGTCGGTTAAGCGTCCGACTTCAGCCAGGTCACGATCTCGCGGTCCGTGAGTTCGAGCCCTGCGTCAGGCTCTGGGCTGATGGCTCGGAGCCTGGAGCCTGCTTCCGATTCTGTGTCTCCCTCTCTCTCTGCCCCTCCCCCCTTCATGCTCTGTCTCTCTCTGTCCCAAAAATAAATAAAAACGTTGGGAAAAAAATTAAAAAAAAAAAACAGTATGCTTATCCTAACTCTAAAGATAAAACTTGTGATTAAGGGATTAAGGTCACCCAGCTTCTCAGTGGCCATGCTTTGATTTCTAACAAAGTCTAATTTTAAATCCCAGGCATTTTGGCTAGAGTACACTCATCACTAAGTTAGCCTCCTTCTGTTTCTCCCTGCCAGAATATAAATGCCACAAGGCACAGAGTGGTGTGTGTGTGTGTGTGTGTGTGTGTGTGTGTGTGTTATATACATGTAACTATATGGGAAGCACTATTCAACTTTTTGTCTTCTTGTTTTCTATTCTGTCTCATTTCTGTTTTCCATTGGTAAATCTACTAAGGAAGGAAGCAAAAGCAATTATTATTTTGTGTAAAATAATGTACCTTGTAAAAGTTCACAGTTGATTCAGGACTTGAATCTTTCCTCTGATACGAGTCTTGGCCACAGACCACTGAACAGACCAAACCTGAAAAGAATGTCATTTACTTTTGTCAACATTTAGTACTGAAGTATTTAAATATTTCATGTGAGATTTTACTGGTACTAGAATACTTGAGATAACTTTTTGGTGTTCCAAATGAAGTCAATGACCGGTGACATTTACTGCTAGAAAGATAAAAATAAAATAAATTAATTAAAATAATGATAACATGAATGTCTGCAGTACCTTTCCTTCTAATCCTCTATTAGAAGCTTTGACAATAAGTTCATTTACTCACAGAATGCTTCTTTATTCCAGTACTATAGCATTTTGTCTCTGTGAAAGAACCACATTTTGGTCTAAGAACATTCCTAAACCTTGGGTGTATGTTTAAATGTCAACCTTGAAATGTATTGCATTTCAAAAAGTCAATAGGGTTTCAATTTACTTTTGGTAAATATATCTTTTATTGGGAGAAAAATAGGAAACTGTTGGAGGATCGATTCTCATGTGGTCACTAATATACTATTTCTTCTAATTTATGTAGAGCCGTATAAAAAGAATACTTTCTGTTTGTCAGTGTCATAGTCTGGAATTTGTGTATGTGCATTCCAAATTCTTGAAAATCAAGCAGTTCTAATAATATATTCTTCCTTAATGGTTAGATTTTTGGTCCATTGTCTGTCTGCTTGTTTATTTTACTTATTTAGGCTGTACAAAATCTGATATTCTGAACCAAAATGATATATCTTGTACATTTATACAAGGTTCTCTTTCTAATTTTTTTTATTGTTTGGAAATGTATGACTTACTGTTTTCCTTTGTGTGTATAGTGCGTGTGTGTGTGTGTGTGTGTGTGTGTGGTGGAGAGGGTAAGAGTAACCTTTTATGCACTTAGCATGATTTGTTCCATTTCTCTTCAATTAAACAATACTGTTGTCTGACTTCAATCTTTTCCAGCTGCAAAGAAAGGCCAGCCCATGGCTCAAGAGGGATAGAGTTCAGGAATTGTTTCTTCTGATAAACCTGCAGTTGATTCTCATGGTCTCTTTCTAAGAAATGGGTCAGATTGGTGAAATGTCATTTTTGTTGTTTGTCTTTTGCAGTTTGTAAACTTGGAATGCTGCAGAAGTTTAAGAGCCAAGAGAAATACTGGCATGACTAGAAGGTCACCGTTACCTTAACACAGGGGTAGTGGGTCTCAAAACACTTCAAGTTCAGAGGAAAAGATGTCAAAATGCTTGTGTGCTGAGTTTTAAAACTGCAATAGTTGTCTGAGATTATTCTACGAACCTGACCTATGCTCATTTGGTGCTGTACTTCTACAGCTTCCTGGTATCCTCTCAAAATGTATTCTATGCAACAACTATATTTTATAGGATATCAACCCTTGTTTATCACTGGAGAGTCTTAGATGCTACTGAGGATTTGGAGAGAAAGCACACTCTGTCAGGAACCCTGCCACAAACACAACCATGTATCCTCTTAACTCTTTTATATTCTGAAATACGGCCTTCACATTTTATTAGGAACACCTAAAGGGTAGGAACTATAATGGTGCCCATTTTACAGATGAGAAAAAGGAGACACAGAGAAGCTAAGTGACTTGTTCAAGATCCAACAGGTAATAAATACACAAGCAAGACTTGAACTCAGGAATTCTGGCTCCAGTGAAAAACCTGCTTCTAAATATGAGCATAGCTATGCATGAGTTGAAACAAGTATTCATTTTCTTGGGCTGCCATTACAAAATATCACAGACTGGGTGGTTTAAACACAAGAAATTGATTTTATCACAGTTCAAGGTGCTAGAAGTCTGAGAATGGGGTGCCAGAGTAGTCAGTTTCTGGTGTTAACTCTCTCAGTTTGCAGACAGCAACTTGCCTTTGGGTTTTCACATGGTCTTTCATCTGTGTGCACAGAAGGAGAGAGACAGCAGGTGTCTTGTACATCTTTTCCTCTTCTTAAAAGGACATCAGTCCTATCAGATTAAGGTCCTACCCTTATAACGTTTTTAACATTAACCACCTCCTAAAATGTTCTGTCTCCAATTACAGTAACATTTGGGGATAGGGATTCAACATAAGAATTTTGGCAGGGCTCACAATGTCCTTTTTTAGTCCATGGCAAAAAAAATATAAAAATGTAATATTTAATACTATCTAAAATAATTTCCCTATAAATCTAAATTAATTTACAATTTGTTCAACTAACGTTATTTGTAACCAGATTAAAAAGGTCTCATGGCTCCATTAATACAGACTCTAAAAAAAAAAACTTACAAAGACAAAAGGGGTCTATAGCTTTTTGGGCAGTCAATGCCTACACTGTATTTTAAAGCAGAAATAATACATCATCTCTATTTTAAAGTGTAAACACGGTATTGGGTATACAAGAAGAGAGTGCGTATTGAGAAGACAAAGCATTTACTCGTCTCATCCTTTTTTTTTTTTTTTAGTATATGAAATTTATTGTCAAATTGGTTTCCATACAACACCCAGTGCTCATCCCAAAAGGTGCCCTCTTCAATACCCATCACCCACCCTCCCCTCCCTCCCACTCCCCATCAACCCTCAGTTTGTTCTCAGTTTTTAAGAGTCTCTAATGCTTTGGCTCTCTCTCCCACTCTAACCACTTTTTTTTCTTTTTCTTTTCCTTCCCCTCCCCCATGGGTTTCTGTGAAGTTTCCCAGGATCCACCTAAGAGTGAAAACATATGGTATCTGTCTTTCTCTGTATGGCTTATTTCACTTAGCATCACACTCTCCAGTTCCATCCACGTTGCTACAAAGGGCCATATTTCATTCTTTCTCATTGCCACGTAGTACTCCATTGTGTATATAAACCACAATTCCTTTATCAATTTTGTCTCATCCTTTTCAATATATGTCACATTATCAATAATTATACCTGATTATAAAAATTGGGGACCTAAGATTCACTGTCAACTGAAAATATGGTTCTGCTTACAGATCTGTTTTGGGAACTGTTGCTTCATTTCTGACCTTGTAAAGCATAGAAAATATACATCATGGAGGAAAAGGTAAAACAAATTGAAATACAGTACTTGGTTTCCCTAGAGAATCCTATAATGATGATAAATATGAACAAAGTGTGACTTCAGCTGAAAACCATGTAGAGGGAATAGACTTTGATATGGGAGCTCGCCTCTCCAAGTGTGGTCCAGGGATGAGCAGCATCAATATCACCAAGGAGCTAATTAGAGATAGAAATTCAGGTCCCACTCCTAGCCTACTGAGTTACAATCCACATTTTTGTCTTCAAAGTCCTCAGGTGAATTAAATGAACATTATTGAATAAAAAGAATTAACATAAGAAATGTGTTCATGCAGTAATGAAAACTGGTGGATGGGCATAAGTCTTGGATTTTTACCTTATTCTGTTCAATTGTTATAGAACAGGAATCAAGTGATCTAATTTTTAGAAATTGCATTAGAACTATACAATGCCTCTTCTATTTACTTTTATTAGTATCTTCAAAAGGGATAATAAGGAAAATGGCTTAGAAAAGTTGGAGCGATCTATTCATTTAAAAGATAAATTATTGTTATCTTAAGATAGAATCTATTGCTAAGTTAAATCTATTGATTTAAACTTAGAATTCTGCTATAACTAATTCACAATCATGTATTTGATTCAGAGACAAGTTAATCAACAATAGGAAGTAAATATTGAGAGAACTTTCAGAAAAGTTTCCTTAATCAGTCCATTAATTAATAATTCTAAACTTGCTCTATAGATAAAAGTGTTCTGGTATAGAAATCAGAAAAGCCAGATTGATATAAAAATAGGATATGTTACCAAAATTTATATAAAAGTAGGTTATAGTAAACTCTAACTTACCTAAGGGCATTTTTTTTTTAATTTTCCCATTTTTCACCATAGTTCCTGGCTCAAAGATGTTGAAAAATAATATTTGACAAAAGAAGGAATGGATTTTTGATAGAACATTTCCTAAAGTGAAAAGAGGGCCTCAAACTTTAACGAGTTGAACAGACATGGATAGACCTCCAAGTCAACATGCTTTCTGGTCCCATGTGGAATAGAGGACTCTTGACTTAAACTGACGAAATTTAGGCAGTGAATTAGTTCCCCATTGCTGCTGTAACAAATTACCACCAATGTAGGGCCTTAAAAGTGCAAATGTATCACCTTACAGTACTGGAAGCTGGAAGTCTGATATGGTGTAAATGAGTGAACATCAAGGTGTTGGCAAGGCAAAATCCCTTTCTGGAGGCTCTAGGCAAGAATTCACTTTCTTGCCTTTTCAGATTTTAGGTGCTACCTGCGTTCCTTAGCTTTTCAGCTATCTTCCATTTTCAAAGCCAGGAGCAGCTAGCTGAGTCTTTCTCATACCACATCATTCTGACACTAACTATTCTACCTCTTTCTTCCACATTTAGCAACTTGTGTAATTACATTGAGCCCACCCAGATAATTCATGACATGCTTCTTCTTTTAAGATCAGCTGATTTATTAGCAAGCCTAATTCCATCTACTATCCTAATTTCTCTCTGCCATGTAACATACAGGGTTTAGGACATGATCTTCTTTGGGAAGCCATCATTCTGCCTAACACTAGGAGAAGTCAAAATGGGGAAGAAACCTCGTTGACCTTGTGTATGGAGCCCTTTGGCCAATTTAATGCACTATTACTTCTACCTCTATACATGAATGTATAGTAGGAATTGTTGAGTTATATGTATGGATTTCCCCATCTTGTACATTTCAGAGGGTATGATTCCAATTGGGAAGAGCTACATGTAAGATGTGGTACTACCTTTGTGGGCCTACAGCCCTGTGTAGGTGAATGCATCCACATGCCAGGAGAGTGGCACACCCTAACTCCATGGGTCAGAACTCCTGCACTCAGGACTCTTCCAGATCTTACCTCTTCATTTGACTCTTCATCTGTATCCTTTACAATATGTTTTATAATAAACCAGTAAATGTAAGTATAGTGCTTTTCTAAGTTCTGTGAACCATTTTAACCAAGTATCAAACCTAAGGAGGAGGTTATATGAACCCCCTGAATTTAGCTGGTTGGTCAGCAGTCATAATAGTCTGGTACTTGCATCTGGCATATGAAGTGCAGGTAGTCTTGGGGGACTAAATGCTTAACTTCTGGGATCTGCTGCTAACCCCAGTTAGTTAGTGTCAGAGATGATTAAAACTGTAGAACAGCCAGCTGGTGTTCAGAAACTTGGATAATGAATTGTTGGTATAAGGTAAAAAATCAGGAATTTGAGAACATAAGCATTGTGAGTAAAAACAGTTAGTATTAGTTTTTTCTAAACGGAACCTCAGGAAATGGAACCATCTCTACCTGGAAGTATTTCTTTGGGTTCTGGTCTAGTTGCCTCCTTGACACAGCCACCAGGAACATCTATTTTAAAAAGCAGCTATTATTTTGCTACTGGGCCCTGACAGAAGTGGAACAATGATACACATAAGTCTTGTGACATTATGACCTAATATACCCATTTTGAGGTTGATCAATTTAGACTGAACTACTGACAAGGTGGGAAAAGGCTCGTTTGTCAAATGGATACTGTATAATCAATAATGGAAGAACTTAGCCACAGTTTTTTTTTATATTTATGCATTTATTTTGAGAGAGAGACAGACAGAGATAGAGAGCATGAGCAAGGTGGGGGCTAGGGGCAGAGAAAGGGAAAGAGAGAGAATCCAAAGCAGGCTCCGTACCGTCAGGGCAGAGCCCCACTCAATGCTCGATCTCATAAACAGTGAGATCATGACCTGCACTGAAATCGAGTCAGATATTTAATTGACTGAGCCACCCAGGGTCCCTGAACTTACACATAGTTTCATCTTGACCTTACATGAAATCGCTAATCCTCTGCTGCCTGGGTGAAGCTACTTCTGAATAGGATCTTGATTCACAGAGTTTCCCCTAAATGCCTGGGCCTTTTTCACTATTTACCTAAACTGAAACCCAATGAGATCCTCAGGGCTGCTGAAGAAATTCAACTTCACTGATAGCTATGCATCATCAGAATGGACATGATCACTCTGTTTCACGGATGGAACTCAAGGATATTCTCATAGCTTTGGTTGATACTCTAAATGATTAACCTTGTTATATTTTTTACTGACACTTGGGCTGTTTCCAATGATGTAGCTGTTTTGTCTGCCACTTGATGCCACTTGATGACTAGAGACTGACAGATTGAAAACATCTTCCTCAGGATTATAAATTGGGGAAACAAATCATAGCTGCCAGTTGAACTGTCTGAGTGACTCATGTAGATGCCATGGGAGAACCTATTCTTGGATGAGCCTGACTGAAATCAAACTACAGATTAAGTCTCCACTACCCAGATTGCTATCCTCGCTTCCTGAATCCATCATTGTGCTGGACATTGAAACACATCCACCATCACAAACTGGGCAGAAAGAAATGTTTTTTCGGCAGAGACTGCTACTGCATGTCAGACATGTGACTCCTGTCAGAAGTTGACTCATTTGTTTCATTGCAAAAGATGACACATTTCATGGGGTATGGCCTTTAAACTTCTCCTAGGAAATTGATTACATTGAACCCTTGACCACCACCATCCCCTTTCATAGCTATTAATGGTATTTCTCTGCTGCTGGCATATTTTCAGGTGAAGGTGTTATTCCAGACTGATCAGCTCACTCCAGCCCCACTGCATTAGTTTTCTATTGCTGCTATACAAATTATCACAAGCTTAGTGGCTTACAATCACACAAATTTATTATTTTTGAGTTCTGGAGGTAAAACAAACAAAACAAAACAAAAAACTCTGAAAAAAAGGCTTAAAAGCTAAAATCAAGGTGTCAGCATGGTTGGTTTCTTGTGAAAACATCAAGAAAAAATCTGTTCTTGTTTCTTCAGGCTTCTAGAAGCTGTTAACAATCTTTAACTCATCGGCTCATGACTACATTAGTAAAATCTCTGCTTCCATTGTCACGTCCTTTTTCTCCTCATCTGCTATAGTGTCTCCCTCTGTCTCACTTTTATAAGAACACCCATGATTACATCATTAGGCCTGCTCAGATAACCCAGGGTAATCACCCATTTCAAGACCCTCAACTTAATATTATCTGCATAATTTCTTTGCCATATAAGGTAACATATGACTAGGTTATTGGGATTAGAGCACGGGCATTTAGGGGAAATGGACATTATTCTGCCTACCATAGCCAATATTTTGAACCTTAAAAGTAACTTGTGTTATGTTTTTGACCTTCTGGGCTCTTTGCATCATAACAAAGCATGCCTATTATCACAAAAGCCACTCAATGATGGGCTGAAAATCAAGAATTTAATGGAACCAAAGCTTCCTACCAACCACAGTGATCTAGTATTGATGATCGTTGGGAGAGCCTCTTCAAATATCAACTCAAAATATTTCTGACCTTACTTCTCTCACCTCTTCCTGGACTACACACTTAGCAAAGCAGTTTAGTCATTGAGTATATCTATGCCCAGAAAAAGATCTTCTCTTCTCTCTTGAATTCTGAGTAATGGTGTATATGGAAGGTGTGGGAGATTATATTATCCTATTTGAAAATTCAAAACTCTTCCCTGACCATTCTTAGGCATGATGCTTTTTTTGCTTCTTTCCCCTAATGGCAAACTAGACTGGCCTTGTTCACATACCATGCAGTTAAAGGGATTTAACCTTAATTTTGATTCAGCCACTTGTACTTTTGTTGGACAAACATAGTTCTAGGTCATAAAGATGATGAATATTTGACTAAGTACACTTCTCACTGAATTTCTCTAGAGTGGTCCACATGGGCCAAAGTGGGGAATATAGGTTAGTAGTTACTATAAATTTTATAAAAATGTCCCTGTGCTTTTTTCCCTGATCCTTTTGGGGAAAAGATGTGGGTTTGAATAGAATATGATTGGAAATAGGGTGAAGTTATAGCTACTGGAATAACACATATCAATTTTGTGAGGAGCAAACTATCATAGCACCTGGAGAAAAGTACCTTAGATTCAGAGAAATATAGGGGAAGAAGAAATATTAATATCATTTTTTTTCAGGAAAACCTCTGGAGGCTTCCTCAGCAAGGAAGACACCCTGATTTGGCTCTCCCAAACTGTTGCAGATGCATGAAATTTAACTGACTGCAGACTCTGCCATTCTCCGCCACATGCTTCTGACCACGATTTGATAGTCCACTTAATTTTGCTTAAAAACATATTGGAAACAGCAAGACATAGTCCAATTTCCTTCAACTCTCATGTAAAATATCTGCCAGAACCTCTGTATGTCAGCCTCACCCTGTTCCTATAGCTGTCACTCATCTCTCATTCTATAGATGGACAAATGTCATCTAGTCAGTGAACAGAAAAAGAAGACAGGTTGTATTGACTGGCTTTAGGCAATTCTTCCAAAATCATGCACTAAATGTAATTATTCTAACTGACTTGGGAACTCTAAGGCTTACCAGTCAGCTAGAGGCCATGTTGGAGGTGCCATCAACTTGCACTCCCTAAGTGATGTAGGTCAGATCTGCAGATCACTGACAACTATCAACACTCTCCCACCAAGGGCATCATATATATTCCTAGAACCGTACTCCTTGGGGGAAATCAGGAATTAACTTGCCACTATCCCAGAAACGTAGTGATCGCACCTTACTGGTGGTTAGGAGAAACCTTCAGTGGTTTAAGGAAATACCACAGTAGATCATGTAGCGCTCAAAAGTCTGTAGAGATACCTCAAAGATGAAGCTACACTTGGTTACTTGTTGTACGTAGCTAAGTGCTAAACTCCAAAATATATATTCACATCCTAATCCTCAGAAATGATGGATATTATCTTATTGTGACAAAGGATCTTTGCAAATGTAATTTAGTTCAGAATCTTGAGATGAGGAGAAGCTTATCTTGGATTATCCATGTAGGCTCTAAATCCAATGACAAATGTTTGTGTAAGAGAAAAGCAGAAGTAGATGTGACAGACAGAGGAGCGTAAGGCAATATGACCACAGAGACAGAGATTGGAGTGATTTGGCACTAGAGAGGGAAAGCCTGGAGCCACCAAAAGCTAGGAGAGGCAAGAACAGATCCTTCCCTAGAGCCTGCAGAGAGAGTGCTACCCTGCTAATACCTTGATTTTGGACTCCAGAACTGTAAAATAATAAATTTCTGTTTTTTTAAGTGATCACATTTGTGGTAATTTGTTACAAGAGCCAGAGAAAACAAATACATTCAAGAAAGCGTCCCAGAGGGCTAAATGGCTCATTAATTTTGTGTTTTTTTACAGACAGTTATCTCAAAGAAGGGAGTTGTTTAATTAGAAAAGATCATATGAAATTTGTACTTTACCTTAGTCAAAGTGATCAGTGACACAACCTTGCCCTTGGAGATATTCAGGTCATACTCAGCTCACTGGTCAGGGTTGTTATGAATGATAGATTTACTCTAACTTCCTCCCTAGGAACAAAGGCAGTGGCTGTGCTAATACATCCTGCTGCACTTAGAGAAATACTTTTGCCAAGAGGAAAGTTCAATTCATAAGCCTAAAGAGGAGGCCACTTGGTTTTCTAAGGTAGACACTTATAATTCGGTTTATGGGTTTGTTTACCACTTCGGATCCAGGACTCTACATATTTAAGTACATATTTAAGGTCAATATGGCAAGCTAGCCTCATCACACTGCTTAGAATCTTGTTGATTATAGTCTTAATTAAATGCTGACTGGGTAAATTGAACCTTCTTTGTTGTTCAGATTCAACAGAGTAGTCAACAAAATGGCATACCCATGGGAAGATTCACTGGGACCCAAGACAATGGAGTGACAAGGAGTAGGTATTGTCAAGGCACATGCTCTCATGTCGCTGAACATCTTACAAGCAGAACTATTGGCTGTTTTTTTTCTGACAAAAACAGAGTATATAGAGTATATAGAACAAATAGTCTTAGAAGCTAGAGATAATATCTCCCTCCAGAATAAAGGGCAGATTTATTTATAGTCCAGCATGATAAAGATAAAGTTGCCCTCAGGGAAATGTTTACTGACATTATAAAATATTCAGGTTCTCTAAGCTTATTTCTTTCCCGTAATGCACTTCCCTCCATTTGAAGGTGTGATCTGACCCTCCTTCTTTTGTGCTGTAGGGATTACAGCTCAAACAAAATTTGTGGAGCAAATATCACTATTTTAAGTAATGGCCCTTTGTTTCTGATTCAGGAGTCTCTTGGGCCAGCACCCATGAAGCTAGCTGGCTAACTTGTCAGCTTGTAAGAAGGGTAAAATTTCAGACCTCAGATCCTTCACTCTTCTTGCTACCGTTCAACACAAAAGGGATGAATTTTATTTTCTACAAATTGTACCTCATTAAAAAAATAATTAGTAGGATGGAGTGATTAAAATACAAGGAAACAGTCTTTTGTTTGACTTTTTGAAAAATAAACATGTTTTTCTTTTTATAAAATACAAACCACTTCTGTTCATATTAATCTAAGTTTAGTTCTAAATCAAATACATATATCATCCTACCTTCAGTAAGTTTACTGTATTGTACCGGATATTTGTTAAGTTTCATGTAGGATGCTAAGTGTTATGGCAGAAGTAGCGAATGAGGTGCTTGCTCTAGAATTACTTATAAGGGACCCTAGCACAGAGCTGTGTTAATCAATATAAATTAGGGAAGGTTTCTTGGCTCATTACAATGATTATTGAAATTGTGACCTCAGAACCTCTGGAGATACATAGAATCAAATCAGCTGCCATTTAAAAATATATATAAATTATGAGAAAAATATTAAAATAAGCCATCATAAACTAGAATAACAAATACATTAGTTGGGCCCAATCAAGAAGTATAGCTACAAGAGGCTTGAGCGTTAAGTAGACAGCAACTTGAGTTATTTGGTATGGACTACAAAACTACTCTTTTTGGACTCAGTCTTCTATCTTGTTTTCATGGTACAGGAGGGCTCATATGGCATTTGGGGTGTGGAAAACCTGCACCAGGTAATTGTTTGTTGCTGCAGTTTTCACAATTTGGCTTAAATTTCTGAAAAATATACAAATATTCTGAGATACTATGTTCAGAATTCACTTGGGACTTGCGTTAGTTTTATCTTGATTCTATGACATATTATCACAAACCTCGCAGCTTAAACGGTATGAATTGAACTTCTTATTCTATGGGTTAGAACTCAGGTCAGAACAGGTCTTGCTGTTAACAGGGTTCTATTTCTTTCTGGAGACTTTCAAAAATTATCAGTTCTCTTGCTCATTTGGGTTGTTGGCAGAATGTTGGTTTTTGCGATTTTCCGACCAGTTGTCAGCTGAGATACATTCCCAACATTTAGAGGCCACCAACAGTGTTGTGTTCTAAATCATCAAGAGTGGTTGAGTCTTCTCATGTCACATCTCTCTGCCCTTCTTCCATTGGCATCTCTCCCTGACCAGGCTAGGAAATTTCCTCCTTTAAAGGATTTATGTGATTGGACTGGGCTGTAGTGGAAAACCCAGGGAGATCTCTCAGTCTCCAAGTCCATACCCTTAATCAGCATGCAAAATCACTTTCGCACATCAGGTAAACATTCATAGTTTTCAAAGATTAAGATGTGAACATCTGCAGGAAGGGGGTGTTATTTTGCTTAGCACAGGACCACATAATTGTTCTTGGTGGGTTAGTATTTTACCCATAGGAAGATTTAAAGCTTGATGTAGAAATAATGAAATAAATTAAACACATTAAAAACTCCTTTTATGTTAAGGAATATTCTGTATAATTTCTCTTGGTATTATTATCATATATAATGCTTGAGAGAATATGGCTTTATTGAATAACTATTCTTTCCAAAATATTTTATGATAATATAATATGTATAATAATTATTATTATAAGTTGAAATTTTACTTAGGTTATAAACTTTACTGGAATGCTTAAATAAACTTAACAATAAAGGTGTTTATAAGCTTAATTTATCAGATTCACAAGTATTATTTAAGTACTTGAGAATATTTATTAGAGTACTTAATAAGAAAACCAAATGTATTAAATATGTAAATGTAGCTTAAAATTTTAGCAAATTTATCTGTTTGTATATGAGAACAGATATTAATCAAAAAACCACTTAATATAATTGTTAGAATTTACTAGATTTAGAAATAGAAAAGTAATCCTTATAAGGTGTAAGTAAACATTCCAAAAAGCATAAAGTTTTGAGTTTAATAATTTGAATCAATAAAATTAAATTTGATTTTAAATGAAAAGAAGTGCCTGAGTAGTATTTTCTGTGCACAGGATACAGAAACGCATACACACAGTGTTAACAGCTTAACATATCATATGTCTTAGATGGGTACTTAAAAACACCTACAAATTAGCCAAGCATAGTATAGGAAGGCGGAAGGAGAAGAATAGGGAAGTAGTAAATTAAGTGGCAGGGAAAGAGAAAGGCTGATTGATTGGTTGATTACAACAGTAGCCCAACAAAACAGCTTGTGCAAAGACATCAAGATAGGAGAGCATGGAGCATTCTATACCCTAAGCTATTGAGATGCCTTGTTGTTTCGTTAAATCAAACAATCTATTATATAAATGGACAGACATTAAATATTTCATTTTAACTTCAAATAAATGCAAGCATGTTTATTCTGAACTTTCTTACAGTATGGCAGACACAAATTAGAGTTCCATGTAGTTTATTTATCATAAATCACATCCAAAATTAATGATCTATACTCTCCAATTTTGTTTTACTAAAAAGTAAAGATATTTGTAGAGCAATGTAATTTCAGCAATATAATTTCCCCCTGTATTTCATAGTTATCCATTTTGCTTAATTTATTAACCCAGCTTCATTACATCTTTCTAAAATATTTAATTTAGTTTTCATGTAAATAATCATCTTTTCCTATTCATGTTTCACTGGTACACTCAATAGTTAGTCAAATTATAATAACAATAACATGCATAAATGCATAAAAGGATTTAGAAATACATATAATTCTGGCAAGGACGAAACTCACTATATAGGGGCAGAAATGCTGGTTTGTGAAAGAAAGAATTCAGAAAATCATGGAGATCTATCAATATGATTTATGGAAAGAATGATGAAACTTAATCTGGCAAAGAGGTAAAGTGGAGCTTGGTTATTTAAAATAATTTACCTCTACCTTGTTGTAAATGTAGCATAGAGTTTGGTAGAGGAAAAGAAGTTCCAAGAATCAGATAATTAAAGACCATATTTGCCACAGTATGTAGATTAGCCTGAAGGAAATTTGGGTATGTACTTAATGAACAGTTGCTGTATGATCAAGTGAGGTATGATCACAGAAAGAGGACACGTGCCCCTAAAAGATTTAAATCATATTAAGGAAATTGAGAGCCTAGTGAAGTTAAAAATAGCATGCGTTATTTGTTACAGCTCACTAATTTGTGAACTATTTTTATCTTCTCAGATTTGCAAAGTTACTAATATAATCTCTCCTCAATTGAAAGAAGAAATGATATGAAATCCACAAATTCTACAATTAATAATGCAATTGGAAGAACTGATTCTCTTTTAGGAGTGGATCCTAAAACCGTCTGAATTATCTTCTCTCCTGTGGTCTAACCTGATTACGTTCACAACTCTAAAAGTTGTACGCAGCCTTTGGCTCACCCTGGAAGACTATCAGATCTAGTTTTCATGAACTAAAATGAGGAGTATGAAACCACATGTTGTCTCTTTTGGAGTCAATGAGGCTATAGGTAAACAGTGAAAAATGTTCCCTAAAAGAATTGGCCCCTCAAGAAATAGCTTCCTAAGCAGGTGTTTGTTTTCAAAAGTTTTCTTTTATATTAAGACAAAACTAAATCTTTGTAGCTTAATAATTTGCAAGGCTTTGAATCACATACAGCTAATATAAGGTCTCACAGTTACACTAAAATAAAATAATCATCACAATGGAGTATGAACATATGAAAAATCAGTGAAGAATTGGAAAGTAGAGGGAGGAGGGAACAAAGAGAAATGAACAAAGAATAAATCTAAATGACTTCAGGCTTGGTGAGGTTTTTAATTTAGCCAGTGTGTTATCTCATTAGCAAGGTGTCTTGCCCTAGGGGTGTCTCCTTTTTTTTTTTTTTTTTTTCTTTTCTGGCTTTAGAAACAAATTACTCAACTGGTCCTCCTGTTACACAGCTCCATCATTGCAATAATACAATTCATGGTTTATAACATGAGGACCAGAGAGAAGAAGGATTGCTCAAATTCACCATGGATAGTATTCCACACAAACTATGTATGTCATTATATTTCTAGAAATGCTGACCTCCCAGTGTATGGTAGGTTCTCTCTTTTCATTTGCATTATTTCATCAAAATAATTGAAAAATATCAGATGGATAGTTCATTTCAAACTATGACCTTGGAAATAAGCTACTACTGATTATTTAAGGCCAAATTTATAGTCAGAAATGTTCTGTCCCCATGCGTATCACCAATTTGGAGAGTCAGTACAGTAATGGATAGAATATTTGCTTTAAGTGAATGAAATATTTGCTATATTAGTGCTCTACTAACTAGTTGTGTCATTTTTAATTGCATTAAGTTCCAGCTACGCATAAATAACATCATGCTTTAAATTTTTCTATTATTCAAAACAGGCAAAGAACTTTACTTTCCCATAATCGTACAGATCCCTTTGTATACACTCCCACAGAATGTTGATTTCTAATTAAATGTCATACAATCTCTTGGCTGGGTGTTCTGCAGAGTGCTAGAATTTCCCCCTTGAATCTGCAGCTGGTTGTGCCACAGGAAATACAAGCCATCCAGTTCCACAGAACTTTTTAAAATGGTTTTATATCAGAGATTGCCGTCCGTTTTCTTTCCAAATAATAGCATTTCTCAGACTTCACTCCTCCATATATTCTAGGCATAATTTATATGCAAATAGCCTTCTTATTATAAACCTCGATCCTCCTCAGATGAAGCTTACAGAAGATTCTAAATGTACTTTTGGCTTGCTGACAACAAACATATTTAGGAAAGAAAGACTGCAACTTACAAAAGCTTCCTTTCAAAGACTAGGCTGATTTCAAGGCCTCTGAACTAATCAGATAGAATTAGCAGGAAGGAATGGGAGATGCTGAGTGAGGAATGTGCGAAGTGTTAAGAATATCATGGTAGTTTGCTTCCTCTCATGGCCTGACAGCCTTGATCAGCTAATTAGGAAACCTTTACCCAAACTAGTGTTAATTTGTTATTTAACCCCCCATGGGAAATATTCACAGCAAGAAGTCACTTGTGGTAGAATATGCACAGATATTTCGTTTTGAAAACAGGAGAGCCTGGAAAGATACGAGAAGATAAAGGGAGGACATTTCTTAGAAAAGAGCTTATTTTGTTATTTTATGCCATAGAAACAACGATCTTCAGAATGAGAAGAGACATTCACGTGCAGTGTGTCAACTTCTGATCATTTGACATATAATGTGAATCATATGGCTGATTTAATACATCTCTTATGCTAAGCATGAAGCTTAATTATATCAGAAATCGCCAAAGCCCCACTGGCTGCTGGGGGCTGACTGACAGGAACAGTATTTACTGTCAGGTTCTATCTGAGCCTGGCTCCTTCTTGTCTTAGAGCTTTCATTCATCAGACAGTATGAATGTTAGACCCCATCTCTTGGGATGGGATTTCTCGAATAATAATAGTAAAGCACCTTGTCTAATGATTTACTTATATTTTTTAAAGCTAACTACAGTGGGCAACAGCACAGGAATAAAAGCAATAGCCTGCTTGGAGACCTGATCTTGGATTATTTCATTGAGAACCACAGTTGTTAAGGTAGTTCTCCTTTTTTCTATTATACATTTTTTTTTTTATTTCTGGGAAACAATAGTCTTTCACAAAATCTAAATATTTAGAGAACCCCAGCATATTAAATGGTTCCAGAAATAAAATGCCAATTCAATACATTTAAACCTTGCAAATTATATTTCCCTTTCATTTGAAAGGAAAGTTTTTAGACAAAACATCTAAAAAATCACTTTTAATCTTTCAAAATATTTAAAATGAATTAAAGATAACTTAAAGATTTCCAGGTTAGGATAATGAAGAGGGAAAAAATAAAAAATAAAAATAAAAAAGCTAATACACACTGCTCACTTATTATATACCGATAAAGGAGATCAGAATATGTCATCCCAAAATATGCTTGTTTGATGTAAAAATTATTTTGAGCTGAAGGGAACTAAGAATCAATAAAGGCAGGAAAAAACAAACAAACTCCTTTTCTGCCAACTAAATTTTCCTTTTATTAGAGACAGACTATTATCAGTCCAGAGATATCTGCCAACAAACCTTGTTAAACTAACCTTTATCTTCCTAGTTAAAGAAGATACTGACTACCTAGCACTAATAGGACTAACCCCTAGCTCAGTCCCCTAGTCTTGGCAATGAATTCTTCACAAATGTATTGTTTCTTTGTCTCAAAGGTATAAAAAGTCTACTCTGGTCACTTCTTTGGGTCTTTATTTTCTTGTGAAGGCTCCCATGTACATGTAAAAATTCAGTAACATTTGTATTCTTTTCTCATGTTAATCTGTCTGTCAGTTTAATTTTCAGACTTAGCCAAGGATCCTAACAGAGTTAGGAAATTTTTTTCTTCTTCTACATAAGCATTGTTTTAAGCACTTTCTATGTATTAAATCAGTTAATCCTCACAATAACCATGTGAAGTAGGTTTGTTAGTATCTCCATTGTGCAAATTAGGAAATAAAGGCTCAGGAATTTTAGGCAACTTGCCCAAAGTCATCCATAAGTAGGTGCTCAAAATCCATTCCAAGTTATAAGGCTTTAAAAAGCCTCCAAGGTAGTGTAAGAGGCATTGTATATGATTATCATGATCATTCTTCCATGTGTTCATTGTATTTCCAAAACTCCTTGAATCATTTATTAGCAATTTATGTAGTTCTTTTGGTTACTGCTGTAAGCATGGAATGAACATGCCAGAAAATAATCAACTTTAGCAGACACACCACTACTGAACACCACATTCTTTCTTTACTCTATAGCCGGAAGCCATCTGTGCCTAAATCTGTTCTACTAGCCCTTGTTATTTCCCTCATCCTCTCATTGTTTGGCATGAACTTCAGAATTTAGGTGAGTACTCATTTCCTGTGTAGGCAAGCCTGCCATTATATATATATATAGCCTGAGAAAATCTTAAAGAAATACTTACTAAAATGTTTTTAATTCAAACATTGATCTCACAGGTCTTTTTCAAATCCATTGGTTGCCAGTCTAAGAATTAGAAAGCAAAGAATGTGTGCTAGTTTAAACAAAAGGGGGACAAGGTTGCAAAATGAAAGACAAATTAGAAGTCTTTTAATTACGTGAGCTTTACTCAAAAGAAGAACGGCATAGATAATAAAAAGTGGTTGGATTCTGGGGCACCTTGGAGGCTCAGTTGGTTAAGTGTCCAAGTTCAGCTCAAGTTGCCATCTTGTGGTTCCTGAGTTCAAGCCCCCTGTCGGGCTCTGTGCTGACAGCTTGGAACTGGAACCTGCTTCGGATTCTGTGTCTCCCTCTCTCTCTGCCTCTCTCTCTCTCTCTCAAAAATAAACAAACAACAAAAAAAGTAGTAGGATTCTGGGTACATTTTAAACATAGGTTTCAAAGATTACTATTAATTCTACCAATAGAAAATACCAACGGAGGGGCACCTGGGTGGCTCAGTTAATTGAGCATCTGACTTTGACTCAGGTCAGGCTCTGTGTTGACAGCTAGAGCCTGGAGCCTGCTTCAGATTCTGTGTCTCCCTCTCTCTCTGCCCCTCCTCCACTCATGCTCTGTCTCTCTTTCAAAAATAAGTAAACATTGAAAAGAAAGAAAGAAAGAAAGAAAGAAAGAAAGAAAGAAAGAAAGAAAGAAAATACCAATGGAGTGGATATGGACAGTGAGACAAAGAAAGGGGTCAAGAATGACTCTAGGTTCTTGGCTTGAAGAATAGGAAGAGTGACTTGCAATTAATTCAGATGAGAAAGAGTGGATTTAGAGGAGGAATGGATTTAGAAGAAGACTGGATTGAGAGGAAGAGTGGATTTAGAGGACGAATTAAAAGCTCATACTTGGACATATTCGTATTGTGGTACCTATTAGACTTCAAGGGCAGATGTCTAATAATAAGTTGGACAGTAAGTCTTCAGTTAAGGGTAACATTCCAGGCTGGAGGAGTAAATTCAGAATAATGGGCATTTAAATGATAATTAAGATCATACATTGGATGAAATTACTAGGGGAAACAAGACATCTAAGGAATGATTCTCTAGGGCACTGCAACACGTAGAGCTTGGAAGGGAGGAAGGAAGGAAGGAAGGAAGGAAGGAAGGAAGGAAGGAAGGAAGGAAAAGAAAGAAAGAAGGAAAAGAAGAAAGAAAGAAAGAAAGAAAGAAAGAAAGAAAGAAAGAAAGAAAGAAGAAAAATAATTAAGTTAAATTCTCTGATGGGCCACTGAAAAGAAAATTATAAAACAGAACCCTATCCTGGATTTAACAGTGAGAAGTTGCTGTGGTTCTTAACAAGAGATCTTTTGGCACAGTAGTGGGAGAAATGCTCAAATAAACTGGGTTCAAGAGGAACAAGAATTAGAGTATTAGAAAAACCAAACAGTGAATAATGTAAAACTATCTTGAGTAGACTAAAAGTAACAACCACACTGGCTCAAGGAAAATTTCTTTTTTTTTTTTTTCTTTTCTTTGAAAGCTACTATAGCATGTGATGCTTTGGAGAATGATCCAGCCAATTTTGGAATAAATGAATGGTTCGAGAGAGAGCCAAGGCCAGTTGTTAAAGAACTGTCTTTGAGAAGAAAGGGATCATTAAATTCAGTTTGCAAGTTTGGGCTTTGAAAGGAGAAGGATGTATTCAACTACATGATGGTTCACAATGCCATCAGGACCACCATCTTTGTTTATAGCAAATATTTGGTAACTTGCCCTTCACTACACAAGAATTGTTTCTGTAAAATATAACATCTTCAGCTTTGATTTTAAACCTATCCACATTATATCATAACTGCAATCAAAATGAGAAATAAAATAATTTATAACAAAACAATAATTATTTTGTTTAATTTCTAGAAAATAATTGCAATGGAAAACCTAATGAAGCAAATGACCACATTGATAAGAGAATCCATGTTTCTATAATAAGCACAAGGACAGATTGGCAGATGTGCATTGTATTTAGACTCAAATACCTCAAATATAATGAGCTACGTTGTTGGGTATGACTTATTCTTCAAAAACTTTTTCAAAAGGTAAAATTTTCTGCACATTTACTTTCTAAGTAGAATTGTGTTCTATTTATATGTGTATGAATGCATGGCAAGACATTCAAAAGTTGGAAGGCATATAGGAAAACACTTTTTTGAGGGCATTATTATCCCATTTATTGTTGTTTATATAGGAGTCCTAATCTGCCATCTAAAAGCCAATGTCACCCCTCCTACCAATTATTTCATTTAAAAACACAAAAAAACAAAAATTATGAATCTCTCAAAGTTAATGTGATTGATGTTAAGAATCACTGATCTATAATAACAAGAATAAAAGCAGTGGAAATGACTCAAGTGCAGGTTGACTGGCTAAAGTGGGGGTGGGAACAGAGTTAATTCTATACACTAAATGTGAAAATGTTGGAGGATGTTTTGGGGGTTGAGAAGGAGAGAAAATCTATGAGTAAGAGAGATAATGAATTAAGGAAATATAGTCGATTGCTGGAAAGAGTTCTGGGTTCAGATAATGCTGAGGATCCAAAAATGGAGGTCAAGCATCATGGCTCTGCAACATTTTCCTTGTCAAGCTAGTGCCACCAGTTGGATTTAGTCGGGCTTGGGGCTTTTTTTCCAGGTGAGAACAGGAAGGCGGTATTATAGGTAATATAGCAACAAGGTGGAGTATAAAGTGGTTTCATTCTGGCATAACTTAAAGATGGAATATTTAGGATGGAAAAAGGGACGATAATCCTAAAAAGTCAATATATGTCTAGCTGATAGTATAAAAGTCTGATAAGTTGCCACTGAATATACGAAAGCCAAAGGGGAGACAGCATCCTGAAAAGAGAACTTGCTTTTAGTTGACTCAAGAAGGTTTGAAAGATAAGGACATAGGGATTTTTCTGAGATAAGTCTGTAGGTTCTAAAGCAAACAATGGAAGAATTTGGAAACTTGAGGTACGTTCAGTCATGGTGTTGATAAGAAACAGATGGCATGCTTGGATGAGGCCATCTGAATTCGGGAAGAGATGACTTAAACAAAGGAACTCTTTATAAAAGTCTGGGGAAATTATGAGGGAGTGACATCAAGGTACTCTTCTTCTAACCCTGACAAGAGGAGGGACCCAGAGAATGAGCAGAATTGCATGAAGAGGCCACCTGACAGAAGCTACGACCTTTAGTCTAGAAAATACTAACCCATAGAAACCCCACAGGGTGGGAGCCTGAGGAATAAATATACCAACCTCATTCTTCCCCCTGTCTCTCTGATCTACTACAGGTGATTCCCGTTGGATGAATCTAATTAGAAGCCAAAGTACAAGGAACATGTTGATGTAGCACATGTTGGTCAGCTGTCTGGGGCACAGAACTAGGGGAAGAGGTCTAGAGAGTGAGTCTGAAAGGGTGGGAGATGAAGTCAGATTATGGGAAGCACAGACCTCAAAAGTCCTAGTTATGAAGAATGATCCAGAAATCCTGGGATTTTTGTGTGGTCAAGTGAACAGAAAAAAAAAAAAAAGGTGGGGGTATGATAAAACCAATCCTAATGGTCTCATTGGCAAGTTGTGATGGGTTAGCTGTGAATGTTTGAGTTAGGGGGAGAATACAGAGATAACAAAATCATTAGGAGCATATAAAGTTCTCTGGCCGTTTCCAGTTTGTTATGTTTTGTATAATATTCTACTTATATTTAGTTGCATAAAAATTTTTTGATCAATTACAAATGAAAAATTGCTTTTAATGCTTAACAAATAACATCTTAATAATAAAAAGAAGATCTATATTCAGCATTTTTATGAGTTAGGCTATGTTTCGTGTATATGATATGAATTAATTTTGTGATATCTCACACAAAATTCCATAAAGTATGCAATGCTATCATTCTAATTTTCTACCTAAAGAAACTGATGCCGAAAGAAATTAAGTAACCTGCCATGTTTACACGGGTAGTTAATGATAGAGCCAGAATGCAAACCCGCCTTGTATCCACTATAACAAATCTAGCAAACAATTACATTCACACTCAAACATAAGACAGAGATAATATTAGTACAGAAAAAACCTGAATTAAAACTTAAGAATGAATTTTCAAAATTTGCATTTTAAAATTGAAACACGAGTAATCTGAAACAATAAGGGCTTTAATCTAATGAGTAAATCAATTACAAATTTTAACTCTACATATAAAAGTAATAGAGTAAGGTGATGATGTGTGCAAAATACAGAACCTGACTTTTCAATGAAGTCCCAACTCTGCCACTGATGCTTTAGATAGCTAAGTTTCCAACGTCTCATCTGTGAAACGGAAATACTAAATGTGTCGAACACATGGCATTGTTATGAAGCATAAATGAGAAATGCAGTCCCCTTAAGAGACTGTCTGGTCAATGATCAATACGTGCTGAGAAAATGATGGTGAGTCAGAAGTTCATATCCTCAAAGATTGAGGGGAGATTCTAACAATAATAAAAATAATAACAATAACAATAATATCATCGCAAGTATATGGTCACCATAATAATTATTTGTTAAACATACCAGTTTGAACATAAAACTGGTGTTTCAGCAAAACAAAATTTTTATGAATATCAAGCATATCATTATCTGATTAGTTCTATATTAATGACACTCATATGTAATCAGTTTAAATTATCAAATGATCTTTTTTAGTGGAGTTGGAGTTACAAAACAATTGTCAGAAAAGATCATTGCAATGACTTAGAGTAGAGAATTAAAAGATATAAGCAGTTCATTTGAAAAGTGATTTAGAGTTACTTACTAAAATTATATATATACATTACATATATATATAATATTTTTTTCCAAAGCTAGAGCCTTAGAAACAATAAAAACAGTCTTCTGTAACAGTAAAATTACCAGGAAATTGTTAAAACTGAAGTTCTAAGAAAAGGTTAATTTTTTTCAACGTTTTTTTTTTTATTTTTTTTTATTATTTTTTTTTATTTTTGGGACAGAGAGAGACAGAGCATGAACGGGGGAGGGGCAGAGAGAGAGGGAGACACAGAATCGGAAACAGGCTCCAGGCTCCGAGCCATCAGCCCAGAGCCCGACACGGGGCTCGAACTCACGGACCGCGAGATGGTGACCTGGCTGAAGTCGGACGCTTAACCCACTGCGCCACCCAGGCGCCCCAGAAAAGGTTAATTTTATTAAAACTACCACCCAATAAGAAATCATGTGTGGAAATTTCCATTTCTCTATATAATAAACTCTTTATTGTATGCTTCCAACTTATTCCTGATACATAAAGACTAACTCCATGCTATTTGGCATTACATATCTATGACCTGTCCATTCTCAGTGGCTTCTAGATCACAGGCTTCATGCCCAGTAAGTCCTTGCTCTCTGTCATTTCTCTAGTGTAGAGACTGTCAAAGCTTGAGCATCCTCGCTCCCTGATGTTTTAAAGCCGCTGATTGCTTTTAATTTTAATTGTGATTTGAATCGACTTACAAGTGTACAGAATGAATAATCAAAAGAACTCAATGGACTAGGATAATGTCTTTTGTTCCAGGAGGCTCTCTTATTAACATTTTGCCTTTTGTATTAACATCTGATTTTGCATTGCCATCTCAGTTCCCATTTTTATGTAAATAATGGCTGACCTCTGGCACTGGATGTGCTGTTAAAAATGCACACTTGGAAGCACATGTATTTACTAATTAGAACTACTCAGAGGCTTTGCGGGAATAGTAAAGAACAGCATCCATGGCAGTTCAGTTTTCCCAGTTTATGCTCATGTTTACATTCTTTATTCACCTGAACTTTATGCATTTAAAAAAATATAGCGTTAAAAAAAAAACAGCACCAAAGACAGCTGGCAAATAATATAATGAAATGTTTCACTGGAACTAAAAGATTCTGAGAGCTGGGTAAATCTAATACAAATTTGAAATCTGACATTTCGCTATTAAGTTTATACGTAAGAGAACTTAGACATTTTTTTGTTATTGTGTTATTGTTTTTTGTTATGGGCTTAAATTTCAAATTTTTAAATTACATTAATAGAAATTAATTTACAAAATAAATCTCATAAAGTCATTCTTTAGCATTTTCTAAATGCAATTTATTTTAAATTGATTTCTGCTTGAAAACATTTAAAAGTCTTATTTTTATTAAATTTGAGCCCCTCACACACACAAAAATATATTGTTAGTCTATTTACTTTTGTATTTGAATAGATTAAATATTAACACATTGGCATTTGATTAGCATTTATAGACCATACCTTGTGTTATTGAGAAAAGAGATGTCATAGGACATCTTATTAATGATTTATTAAAGTGAACTACATTTAAAATTAGTAATATAATGTAAATAATCAACGTATGAGTTTTTTTAAATAAGATGCTTTAACCATTCAGGTTTTTTTTTTCTCTCATCTGTTCAAATAAACAGGAATATGAACAGATAATTCACTTCATTAAATCACTCAGTATTTGGACATTTGTGTGTGTGTGTGTGATATTTTAAAAAATAAATTAATGTTTTTTTCTGATACAAATGTAACATATTCTTGGGTTAAAAAACCAGAAAACACAGAAATATGAATTAAGAAAAAGTTGCCCATAAACTAGCAAAGATAATTACTTTTAATAATTTGTTACATAACCTCTCAGACTTGCTTCTATATGTGGGTATGAGTGAGGGATACCCTTTCCCTGCCCCCAAAAATGTGATCAAACTTTTATAATATTTTATAATAATTTGGTTGTTTTAAATTATCATTATATGGTAAGTAGTTCATGGGTTGAAAAAGAATTGCTACTACCTTTATAGCAGTTACATAGCTTTATATTATGTTGAGGTATCGTAATTTATTTCATGAAATACTTCCCAATTGACATTTTAGTTGTTGCTATCTTGATACCATAAATAATACTGTGAAAAATATTTTTTGTACATCTTTGCACTTTTCCAATTATTTTTCTTTGCATAAATCACTAGAGGTGAAATTGGTAGGTCAAACTGTATGCACATTTTTAATTTTTATGCATATTGCCTTCCAGAAAGGTCGAACAAATTTCCACACTGGTCAGTAGGATGTGATAGTGATTATTTCCACATACCCACTCCAATTAAAGTGGGTTAAAGTGCCAATCAGGAGAAATGATATCTCATTATTTAACTTGCCTTTTTTTTTAATCACTGATTATTGTGAGCATCTTTACATAAATGCATAGTATACTTTTATAATACTTTAAAAATATTTATCTGCCATGTATGTGGCAAAGTTTTCCTAGTTGTTTTCTTTCCAATAGTTTTATAGTGATGGGTATTATGATCGAGTAGAGAAGCTTTACATTTTTATGAAAGAAATAATATTTAAATTGATTAATCTAATTTTAAGTATAAATGAGTGTGTTGGCAATTACCTCCATGGAGTGAATATTTTTTCTTGTATTTACTACTTTAGCTTGGATTCAAAATTCAAGAAGTACTTCTTCCAAAAACAATGTAGCTTTGTACTTTTAGACACTCCTCTACAGCCAAGGAGAATATGCTTGTCTATCTGTAATACAATTTGCAGTAAAAATTACATGCTTGAGTTTCTCCATCCTTTGCTCCCCAGGGCAGAAAACCTCCTTTACCACTTTAATTATGCCTTTTCTCTTCTTCCCATTGCCAAGATTGTTATATTTGTACTGATTGAGCATAGATAGCTCCAACCCATGTATTTTCCTAGATATATTTTGTACTTGTTGTGACAGAACATTTTCTTCAGAAATATTGCACTAGTATCTACTAAGAGGTTATAAAGCTTTAGTTTCTAAAAATATTTTATGGCATTCTGGTAGAGTTTTTTCCTTAAATAAAAAAATAGTTAAAGCAACTCTAATATTATTGTATATACACTCAAGCTCTTAATGATTTAAACTCAAAAATGGTTAAAGCATTTCCTCTTAGATGAGAGAAGTATTTGAATGCTGTGGCCTAAGGATAAGAGATTTGTCTGTAATAAACATTATTTTAAATGTATTAGTAAATTTTTTTTGAAAAAAAATAATTCTTACTACATGTAAAATTAAAAAAGAAACTGTTGAGAAACAAAGACACTTTCTCAGGAAGGGATATTATTGATTTTATATGTGTAATGCTGAAGTAAAACTAGATCAAGGAAGAAAGTGTGAAATAAGAAAACTATATAGTTCTGACCAATCACAGTCATTTCATTTCATTGGAATTGAATAATTATGTTTCTGATTTCTTCATTATACAAATGAGAAAACTCAGACTCTTGATTGAATCAGTCACAATAAAGGCATATGCATGTGTAACGTCAGTCATGTCTGAGCATAGAATAAAAAACATTTTAAGATATCTAAAGACTCAAAACAAATACCTCACATGCATCCTTTCTTAGAAATTGTGTGGCAAAAGTGCTTCTACAAATAAAGGAGCAAAGCAATTAAAACAAAGTATGAAAATCAGAGGATGACTCAACAGAGAAGTCCTAAGATAATCGAAGTGCAACAGGTCCAGGGAGAAGCCAGAGCATAAGGGAGCAGGAAGAAGAGGGATTACAAGGTGAAAAAATGAAAATTGATAGATGAGCTGAAAGAGTTTACCGTTTGAAAAACACTACATATCTGACAGGACGTGTAGAAAAATGTAATGGCAAGTATACAGACAACTGAACATCTGAAAAAAATAAAACCAGTAACTTCTAGAAAAATACAGATGTATAAGGAAGGAAGTATAATTATACATGGTACACTGTGTGGTTCTTCAGTGAACATACTTTACAGATAGTAATAAGAAAAATTCTAATTGCTAGTTTTAATTAAATGACAATATAATTTTACTGGAAGGATGAGAAAAGGGGAAGGTCAGGGTGTGAGAAAGGGCTGTGAGAGGTATGTCTTAACGCATCATCACTGCTAAATAGAAGACTCCACAATTGGCAAGACAAAAATAGCAGTAGACCGTAATTTTTAGGAACATAAGATAACTAACAAAACAAACATCCGGAAAGATTGAAAAGAGTTGCCTGTGAGGAACAGAAGGTACAAAGAAATGGGTTAGAGAATGACTCACTCTTATGGAGCTTTTTGTAATATCCTAGCTTAAAAGAAAATTAATACATGCTTTACCTTGATAAAAACTAATTCAAAATAATTTTTCAAAAGGAAAGATTTCAAACAAAAAACATAACAAGTATGCTACTGCTCAAAACTCGATACAAAAAACATCACAAGTATATTACTGCTCAAAACTCCAAGTCCATCCCTGTCATTAAGAGGAAGTACTTCTGCTCAGTAAACAATTAGTCTAGAACTATTTTAATGTGAAATGCATGTACTTGTAAGACAATATTCCACTGGCATAAAAAAATTGGATAATACAAGTATTATTTTAATGTAGAAAATTAATATTTTCTGACCGTCTCTATTTTCTTTTCTGTCAGTCTTTAAACGCCAATTCCCATAACTGACAGTTTATTAGTTCACCTTTTGCCCATTATTTTAATCTTAAGGCAGTTTTGCAGGTAATGTGATTTTAGGCCTCTAAAAAAACTAATTACAGAAAAAATGACATGACTTCAAAACAATGTTGCACAGAACCCACATTACCAAATCAGTTTTGTTTTTCTTGGCACCAGTAGCTATTATAATCTTTTTTTTTTCCTATTTTGACTTTTTTTCTTTCTGTTTAAACTGCATTAATCAAAGTCAAGGTACTCTCAGTTGCTCTATTAAGCCCTATGATAAGACATGAGAGCAATTTAAGAACAGCAATTCTTTGCAATCCTGAGAAGCACATCAATCAAGGAGTTGTGTTCAAAAAGGGAAAACAATGTAACTGGAAGTTAGATCCATTACTTCTATTGTTAAAAAATTAAAAGTAAGGCATCTTGTTTTCTTTTTATTTGTACTTTGGACACGTTAATATAAAAAGAAGCAGTATTGTCTTACAAGGTTACATTAAATTATATTTTGTTAAAATTAACAAAATAGAACAAATTGATGGCATCCTTTACAAAAAGAGACAGACTTCAGTGTTTTGGTGTGTGGAATATAATAAAGCTTTGTTGATGGCAGTAGGAAATCAAGACATTAAAACTTAGGTTAATAAAAAAGCTGTAATTTTGAACATTTTTATTTTTTAATGTTTATTTATTTATTTTTGAGAGAGAGAGAAAGGAGGAGAGCAGAAGGAGAGGGAGAGAAAGAATCCCAAGCAGTCTCCACACTCAGCATGTAGCCTGATGTGGGGCTCAATCTCACCAACCATGAGATCATGTCCTGAGCTGAAATCAAGAGTCAGATGCTTAACTGACTGAGCTACCCAGGAGCCCCTTTAATTTTTTTAAATCATTGAAGATAAAATTGAAAAATAGTGAATATAATACAAATTATAAATCAACTGTGAGTAGAAGTCAGTACATTAAAAAATGTTAAGAGTTGGTCAGGTGTGATCATTTTCAATTTCTAATACTGTTAACAATATATAGCACAGCTGGGGTAGGGTGATAGTGTGATTTCTTAAAGCCATTTTCAGTCTTCTGATTCTAAGGCAGTTGAGCAAAGACAGATGAGCTAATGCAACATCTGCATAAAACGAATCACTGGCTTGTATAATTATTGGAGTTAATATTTTTCCTATATAAATAGGATTTATTGATTGATTCATCAAAGCCCTGCAGCACAAATGCTTTAAACATAACTAAAGTATGTAATATTCACTGTAGAAAATGAAGTACTCTGAATCTACTTATAAGTCAGCAATATTAACCTAAATCTCACCATTAACCATACTCAATGCCAACTTTCTGATTGTCTTTAGGAATATTTAATATTACACTTTTTACAGAAGACAAAGTATAAAATTTCTCGCAATGAGTCTTAATTTTAAGAAATTTTAAATAATTGTGACTTCAGGGTCACCTGGGTAGCTCTGTGGATTTGAGTGTCCAATTCTTGACACTTACCTCGTTGTGATCTCACAGTTGTGTGTTCAAGCCCCACATTGGGCTCTGCACTGAGTGTGGAGTCTGCTTGGGATTCTTTCTCTCTCCCTCGCTCTCTGCCCCTCCCCCCACCAAAGCAAATGAATTGACTTTAAGAAAATAATCGTTACTTCAAACATCACATTATTATTTTAAACTAATAAAAATTACACATTTCATTGAAAGAACATGTGTGCTAGTCCAGGCTTTTATTTTTTATTATTTTTTTTTATTTAATTTTTTTAATTTTTTTTCAACGTTTATTTACTTTTGGGACAGAGAGAGACAGAGCATGAGCGGGGGAGGGGCAGAGAGAGAGGGAGACACAGAATCGGAAACAGGCTCCAGGCTCTGAGCCATCAGCCCAGAGCCTGACACGGGGCTTGAACTCACGGACCGCGAGATCGTGACCTAGCTGAAGTCGGACGCTTAACCGACTGCACCACCCAGGCGCCCCTAGTCCAGGCTTTTAAAAATTAGTGTAGATTCAATTCTGACTTCTATGTGAATAATCTATAAATTGGCATTTTCATTTCTTGGTCCACCTCTTTGTTTGAGTCTCTTAATTCTAAATATTTACTGTGTATTTTGATACATTATTATGTTATCAAATTTGTTGTAATTAATTTTGGATATAGCCTTTCTATTGAATATCTTGATTTCTCATACCACCATAGACTCTATTAACCTGTTTTTCAAGTATTTCAAGAATACTCTTGCCTTCAAAATTTTCATGCTTCTATATATTCTGCTGATCACCATTTTAAGTACCTTATATAAAAACAATTCTGATTATGTCACCTATAGACCATAAATTTTATGTATTGAAATGCTCAGCCACAGTGCCCGGATGATATTTGGTCATGCATTATTTTGGATGTTTCTGTGAAGGTATTCTTTTTGGATTATATTAATATTTAAATCACTGGGCTTTGAGTGAAGCAGATTATCCTCCATAATTACATCATCTGATTAAGTGAAGGTCTTAATAGAGCAAAGACAGATGTCTCCTGAGCTAGAAAGAATTATTACCAGCAGGCTGTCTTTGGACTTGCACTGCAGCTCCTTCCTGAGTGTCCAGGCTGCTGTGTAGCCTGTTCTGCCACTTGGGTCATATGATGCAATGATTTAGTGGTCCTTGAAATGTCAGTGGCAGTTAGGGGGGCTGTCAGGTCTCCCATGGGTTTTGGAGAAAAGCCCTGCCAGTCTCAATGGATAATTATTGTCCTTTTGAGGAGTAGCTTTGGTTCTCAATCACGTCTTGGCAGAGACTAAATATTTAACCATGGGCCACCAAGTTACCATTTGATCTGAGCTGCCGATCATGAACTGGGCATTATCTAACCCACCAAACTCTAAAACACTCCATCATCATATAGAAATGGTAAATATGATGTCTTCCCTGAGAAGGCCCTGGATGCATAGATAAGACACCTATGGTCTCCACTCTTCTACTACCTTTTCTCTCCCAGCCCATACCATGGCCTCTGGGGGGGGGGGGGTTTCCCCACCATCAGTTGATAGACCAGAAGATGACTCAGGCCAGATTTACAGGTGGTTCTGCATGATATGAAGACATCACCTGAAAGTAGACAGCTGCAGAACCACAGATCCTTCCTAGGACCAAGTATGAATAAGCAAAGTTGCCAAAGGGTGGATTTGTTGTGGTTAATTTTATGTGTAAACTTGCTTGGGCCATGGTGCCCATATATTTCTGTTTGGTCAAACATGACTCTGGATGTTTCTGTAAAGGTGTTTTTTTGAATAAGATTAATATTTAAATCGTTGGGGTGCCTGGGTGGCTCACTGGGATAAGTGTCAGACTTCGGCTCAGGTCATGATTTCATGGTTGTGAGTTCAAGCTCTGGGCTCTGTGCTGACAGTGCAGAGCCTGGAACCTTCTTCTGAGTCTTTGTTTCCCTCTCTCTCTCTCTCTGACCCTCCGTACTTGTGCCCTGTCTCTTTCTCTCTCTCAAAAATAAATAAACTTAAAAAATAATTTAAAAAGTAAATCATTAAAAAAAACACACACACATACTACCATCATTCTCTGAGTATATTTTGTGCTTCTAATTTCCATGCATTGCTAAAGGAAGTCTTTGACTGAAATTTGTCCCTCCCCACTCCATTCTAACCTACAAAACCCAAATTTATTTTTCAAGGCCAAACTAAAATGTTATATACATCCAGTTCTAAGATAGAGTCAGGCTAAAAAACTGTGTGCTTGAAACTATATTTCCAGTTAAAGATGAAGCACTGAGCACTCCCAAGGAAACCCAGGGAAAACTGGGAGAAGTTTACAAACATAATTGAATTCGAAATTGAATGTAGAACAAAAGAGAGAACTATCTGTGAACCAAAAGCAGGTCTAGAGAAAGAGGCAGACAAGGAATTGTAATACTTGCTACCCTGAAATCCTTGGCTATTACCCCCAGTTGTTCCAAACTAGATGCTTTGCTACTGATGCTACAGCTCAGGAGCCAATGAAATCAGGTCTGGAAGCATTACAAACACAGTTTAAGAAGAAGATGGCATAATTGTGAAACATAACATGACCCACAACTTGGAAAAGACAGACACCAAAAAATAAACACAAAGAGAAAACTATAATTGAAGGAAATACTTAATAGAGGAATCGGCTTATAACTTCAAAATAAAAATGTGTGAAAGTCTGAGATAATGAAGGCAATTGCAACTATGGGGGTGGGGGGAGGAAACAGGAAGAGACTGCAAGAAAATTATGTTATTATATTTATATCTTGGAAAGGAAAAAGACTTCTAATGGAGAATATGGAAGACACAAAACAAATAAGGCAGCTGGATGATTAATCTGAAGAATTATTCTATTGAAGAAAAAAAATGTTAACATAATCAAAATATCCCACTTAAAAAAAAAATAAGAGATATGGAAAACAGATTGAATAAGTTCTGGAATTCAATTAATACAAAATTTAGCAGCAAGAAATAGAAGTAATGGAGAAAAACAGTGTTTGATGAAATAACAGCTATTAATTTTTCAGAACTGAAGAAGAAGGATAATCCTCAGATTCACTATTTAGAACCATTCTTAACCATTCTTATCTACAGAGGTAGATAAGCCAGACCCCATCAGCCAGACACCTTTAGCTGGGGAAGTGTACATGTGAAAGGCAGACATGCATGGAATACTAATTCCAAAAATTGTCATCACCATCAACACCCATTTCAAGTCTCAGATCTCACTGTTTTTGTATGTAAAATCTATATGCAAGATCTAAGTCACTTTCCTTTGCTCATCCCATTACTATCCTCATGCTAACAAATTCATTTTTCATGGAGTTCTCAACAACTGCTTGTAAGTAATCAATAAATAATGAATCTGTGCATAAATATCAGACAAAGAATAAATATAATCCTTGGTGAGCTTGATAAAGGAAACAGAAGTTATTTTAGAGATAAAATTAATATCTGAGCTAAAAAGAAGTCTTAACTAAAGGTTTCAAGAAACAGCAGAGGGGTGCCTTGGTAGCTCAGTCAGTATAGCTGCCGACTCTTGATTTTGGCTCCGGTCATGATGTCATAGTTCATGGTATCAAGCCTCGAGTGGGGGTCTGCGCTGACAGTGCACAGCCTGTTTGGGATTCTCTCTCTCTCTCTCTGCTCCTCCCCACTTGCACTGGCAGTCTCTCCCTCTCTCTCTCTCAAATAATAAACATTTAAAAAACAAGAAATGGCAGAAACGCCAATGGCTCGTCTCACATTCTAAATTATGCATAAACATTTAGATTGAATTGGTAACAATGTATATAGATAGAGCCTAATTGTAATTTGTCATGAAATACTGAAAACTATATGTATTCGGATGTACCAAAATATACAGATGTTTCTGAGATATTATAGAATTAGGTTAACCTCTATGTACCCTAAGCATTTCTCTTTTTTTTATTTCTTCTCCTCTCTATTTATTCTATATTTATGCAAAGCAAATAGTATGCATAAATTTCATTGTATAATGATATAATACCAAGGTTGAAAGAGTCTTTAAGGGGCGCCTGGGTGGCATCCGACTTCAGCTCAGGTCATGATCTCACAGTTCGTGAGTTTGAACCCTACATCGGGCTCTGTGCTGACAGCTCTGAGCCTGGAGCCTGCTTAGGATTCTGTGTCTCCCTCTCTTTCTGCCCCTTCCCCATTCATGCTTTGTCTCTGTCTCTCTCAAAAATGAATAAACATTAAAAAAAATTTTTTTAAGAGTCTTTGAAAGGATTTTAAATACTCATTCTTCTACATTCATCAGAAAGTAGACTTAGGTTACTCTTTTGATAACTGCATATCACTTAGGAAGGTAATTTTAATTTGTGAGTAAGAGAGAAACCAGCAATGGGCTAGGACTAAATATTCTATCATGACAGGCCTCAAATTCTTGGACAGATTAGAGATAGATTACATAAACCAGATGCATCCTTTCTCTCTCTTAATACTTTTGAGAGCTCTAAGAATGGGAATGCAGAGCTAGTCTGCTCTTTCAAGGTAATACTCAGCCTTTCTTATCAATGGGGTAGATGACCTTCTAACTGTCAAGACATGTTGTTATAAACATGGAAGCCATTTTGAATACTCTTTTGTTTTTTCATTCATTCCTTCATATATACTTAGAGTCTACTATATCTACAGAAACAAAGATGAATGGAATAAGTCCTATCTTTATGTTTTGTTGATCTACATGTGAATCAGACTTGAATATGTAGATGTATATGAATATGTACATTGAAGTTTCAAAGGGGGAATCTCATAGACATACAAGCAAATTATTAAATGGGGCAGGACTTCACAGTGCATACACTTGAAACAAAATTCATCAGATTGAAAGAGAGGTGCCCAGGTGAATACCACATTCCTGCCACAAGAATGAGTACCTAAGGAGTGTAGAGGCAACAGAGATAATAAGAATTCCAAAAATGTCATGTGTTTAATATATTATAAGAATCCACTTCATGTGTGATTGTGACATGATTGGGCTGTGTCAGATCATCACAGGCCTTGTATGCTAAGGGTTTGTATTTTATTTTAGAGACTATTATCCATTATACTATTATATATACATTTAAGCAGCAAGATAGTCTAGTTTCTCTGTCAGTGATATCAATATAGTTGTGGTATTGAGCTATGGTTTTCAATTATTTTTTTGCATGAGAATAATTTTTCATATTAGAATACATTGTGATAATTTTGCAGTATCTCAGAGTTGAGAATTCACATCATGAAGGATGAGTTGAAGAGATGCAAGGCAAAAGGCATGAAGCTGTTTAAAGCAATTCTCAAATTTTAATGTGCATATGGATCACCTGAGCAGCTTGTTAAATGCAAACCAGGATTCTCTAGGTCTGGGAAATAGCCAAAGATTCTGCATTTATCATAAGCTCCAGCTGAATGTATTGAGTAAGAGTATATTCTTTGTATGTCCAAGTTACAAAGTCCAGTCACTGGTTGTAATCACCATTCTCCAATTCTGAAGAGAGTATTTGGTATTTCTCAGGCTAAAAATGTAGTAGATATCCTGTATAATAAAAACAAAAAGAAGCCAAACCCTGAATCCTATGGAATAGCATCTAACACTGCTACCAATTTCAGGGAAATCTCAGAATTTTTGAGTAATTTCTACCCAAATTTATTTCAAAGTGATGACCTAGAATTCAAACACATTAAATGTATACTCCAAAGAGAAATTTTGACTTGCTTCAGAGCTCAAAATGCTTAGAATATTTTGAAAATCTGTATGCATTTTACTTCCTCACCTGTATTGTCGGGCTTTAATGAGAATTTCAGGATAATCTTTCCAAATCCCTAGTATCTCTCTTACTTTTATCTCTCAAAATGAGTCAAAAGGAACATCTAGCTATTGCCATTTACATTGATGTGTAAATTTGGTCATACATATTTTATAGAGACATGTACATTTACATGTCATTCAGCTGAAGCAGAGTCACCTGTTTATACCTTGGATACATGTGTGTTCCCCACTTAACAGCCTAACAATTGCAGACACCTGCTTAGCATAAGCAGCTTATTAAAATGCAGTGAGGAGGAGAATACCTTTGTGAGCAATTTTCTTATTGTATTAATAATCCTGATAGAAAAACAATGGAACACAGATATGGACCTTTATACTAGTGAACAGTCTAGACTCTTTCAGTATGAGTTGATACAAAGGACTTAATGGTTTCAAAGCAGTTAATGCCCAATGCAAGGGTTCACATTACTAGAAAAGGCAAAAAGGTACGAAGAATGAAAGATTTCACTTTGATTTAAAGAGAAGATTCATGGGAAACAATACAGAATTTTCACCTGGGACCTACATGAATGTTGGGAAGTAATAATATAATTTAGAAAAAATAAACTAAAATAAGCCTTTCCCTCTTTTTTTCATTATATGTTTTCAGAATTAGCTCTCTGAATACTGATCAAAAAGAATTAGAGAAACTAAAACACTGATTTTTAAGTAAAGTCAGATCTTATTCTCTGTACTGACCACTTAATTATGACTGAAATCAGTGTTTTCAAATTTTGAGGATTCAAGATAAATGTGATGTCAAGAGTGATCATAGATTTTTCTATATAACCCTAAATAATATTAAAGAAATGTAATATTGATGTTTGTTTCACATTGAAAATTACTGCTAATCGTTAAAATCAAGTTTTGTTAATTTATGTTTTAATTATGATATCAGTTAGTAATATATTTTCCTTTTAGCATGCATATAAACAGAGGTGGAAGGACAGGTTTTCAAAGAAGGTTGCAGTCTAGAAACCTGCTTCTGTTTATAGCAAATTTAAAATATTAGATGGATTTTTGTTTTGACAATTACGTATCTGTTTGGACATTAAAAACCAGGGAACATCAGATTTTTGATATCCTTGTCATCTCCCATGAATGACTCTCTACCAGCTGCCACCTCTGTAGAACATACTAGAATCAGAAAAAGAAAAAAAATAAACCACAAAAGTGTGAAAGGTTTTGAAAGAGTATATGATTGCTGGGAATCTGTTCCATGGGATGCTAGGTATTGTTAGCAGACACTTGGGGGCAATCTGGTTCCATAGGGGTGTGTGCCTTTCATTGTCCTTACTGGTCTGTCATGCAACTCTGTACAGACGGAGAGATGCAGTTGATCTCCTCTTCCCCAACCCACCAGGATGGGAGAGATCATTCCAAACATTGCATTTTATTTTCATTTTGAAGTTGACCGATTTTGCATATATTAGCGAATTCGTCTATACACATGTCTATTCTTAGGAATCTTGAACCAGTGTTAGCATCTGACTGGTTCCTTTATCAATTACAGAATGAGATAAGAAGTTTTGACACATCATCGTTTCGAATTTATATGTGAGTCATGATTTTGCCTTTAAAAACGTATATAGCTTTTAGCCCTTGTTGATATAAAGATAGAACCTCTTTTCCTTAAACATCGTTTATCATCCAAATGTTTAGAACATGGAGGTCTGATTGAGAATATACTACACATTACACCCTCCTTGCATATTTTCAAGTTCACATGAGAGTTTCATGCAAGTGAAGACAATTGTTTTGCTATAAAAACTATTGAATTATTAAGTAAAATAGGTCTTCAACAAGGTACATTGAAAAGTCAATTTGGCAAATTGCAATTATCTCACTTTTTTCATATCCTCATCAAATGCTACATCTGTTCTTTTTATGTTCAGGATATTCTATGTGAATAGTTGCCCTTTAACTCTATGCCAGCATTTTTTTTTCTGTTTACTATGTTGCATATTTATTCAGTATTCTGTGTGATGACTAGCACACTGCAATTTAAAAAAAAATTTTTTTTCAACGTTTATTTATTTTGGGGACAGAGAGAGACAGAGCATGAACGGGGGAGGAGCAGAGAGAGAGGGAGACACAGAATCGGAAACAGGCTCCAGGCTCCGAGCCATCAGCCCAGAGCCCAACGCGGGGCTCGAACTCACGGACCGCGAGATCATGACCTGGTCGAAGTCGGACGCTTAACCGACTGCGCCACCCAGGCGACCCAGCACCCTGCAATTTTAAATATGCTATATACCTTTTTAATTTTCTTTTCAAGTAACAGGAATCATAGGCATCATTTATACACACTATTTAGAAATTTTAATCTATGATTCAGGAAGTTTAGAATCATAAACCAGACAAGGGGCACCTGGGTGGCTCAGTCGGCTGAGCGGCTGACTTCAGCTCAGGTCATGCTGTTGCAGTCTGTGAGTTCTAGCCCCGTGTCGCGCTCTGTGCTGTCCGTTTGGACCTGGAGCCTGCTTCGGATTCTGTGTCTCCCTCTGTCTCTGCTCCTCCCCTACTCGCGCTCTGTCTCTCTCTGTGTCTCTCAAAAAATGAATAAACGTTTAAAAAATTAAAAAATAAATAAACCAAATAAGTAAATAAACCAAACAAGATGCAGATGCAGAGCTTTGTAACCTCTATGCCATAAGTGGGTTGCATTTTTAATACTGATGTAATGACGTAGTGAAGGAGGAATTTATGATTCAAACTGGAAAGACGATAACTCTGCTGTAAAGAACTTGAAAGTAAAAAAGAATGAGCTCTCAAGCATGGGAAGGGGTTAAATTGGGATAGGAACCTGAATACCATATTTGATGACCAAAATGGAAAAAAAAAAATACACACACACACACACACACACACACACACACACATATGTATGATAGTGGCTAATCCTTAATTATATCTATTTTCTCTCTGTAGCATGAGGTAAAATCATCAAATGAGACCGAGGCATAACATATACATACGTGTTAGAAGGAGGGAATAGTGATAACCTGAAGTCAAATTGCTAGAGTCTTAACTGTTATTTCTTGATTAGGGATGTATTTGTAGGTAATTAAGAATTGTTACACTTTTTAATCCATTAGGTGATATCATAAGAGCAATGTTAAAAGATATATTCAGTGGATGAAGAAATGGCAATTGAAAATAGGAGAGATTAAGAGCAAATAAATTGGCTAAAAAGATTTTATAATGGTACACTTTCCAGGTCATACGGGCTGAAGTGAAGTACTTTTAGTGAAAAAATAAAGATGAAAAAAATAGGGAAAAAACTCACGGAAAATTGAGGAAAGTTTTGTAGGATCCTCAGAAGAATAAAACTTCTAGATAGTCGTTTATTCAAAGAAATGTATACTGTGGTATATTATAACCCACAATTATTATAAATAAAAGGATTTTCTTCTCTTTTTTATTAAACATCTATCTCTAGGATGTAATTTCACTAATGCTACCTAATATCCATCACTTTATTACATTGTTCTCAGTAAGTTCCATAAGCAGATGCTGAAATAGTGAAGAGATTTCCAGAAAAAAACAGATATTATCCTTTGTGCAAGCATCACTTTACTCTAAATACATGATGAATTAAACGTAAATAACGCAAAGGTAAAATCTGCTGCTGTGTATTTGACACTCGCAAATCACATAACTCTGTATTGTCTAGCTAGTAAGACCCTTGGCAATCATAATCTCTTCATTTTATAGTAAGGAAAATGAAGCAAAAGATACTAAAACTAAACTAAACGAAAACAACTTTGTGCAGACGAAAACTACGTGCAGTGTTTCTTACAAAGTCTTCTTTATTTTTCATCTGGAGGCTTCTGAGATTCAGTTAAAAAACAACCACCTGAGTCAGGATTCATAGTGTGCTCTCAAGGACTGATTTGCTGGTGGCGTAGAATAAAAATATTTCTCTGTGTAAATGTATAGTCACGTCACTAGAGTTATTTTTTCAGAGCACTCGTAATATGCCTCCTTATATATGCCGATTCAAGTGTTCTGAGACCAATTCTTTGAGAAATTTTGAAGTGCCTCCACTCTCAGATCCCTGCAGTCACTCTTTCCTGGCCTTGTGACAGCCTTGTAAGAATCCACCATTGTTCAAGGATGTGAGAGACATATATGTGACTGCCAGCCTTACCATGCAAAAATTTAAAGACTTCAGAATCGAATCTGTAAGTGTATAATTAACTAATCAGGTTTATTTGAAGATCATGTTTGGGGTTACCTGAGTGGCTCAGTCAGTTAAGCATCCAACTCCGGATTTCGGCTCAGGTCATGATCTCAAGGTTCATGAGACTGAGCCCCACATTGGGCTCTGCACTTAAAAAGAGGAGCCTGCTTGGGATTCCCTCTCTCCCTCTCTCTCTGCCCCTCCCCCACTTGCACTTATGTGCACTCTCTCTGTGTTAAAAAATAAATAAATAAACTTTTAAAAAAGTCATGTTTATAATTAGCTTAAGCATTTAAGATTTAGGATTCTGTAAGTTGTATGATATTCATATCATTAGTTTCTTATAAAACATTATTTCTAGGACTTCTTTTGATCCTTCAGGATATGTCAAAAAGAGCCATGTTAAAAAAATAAAATTAATAATTGAGTTGTATATTTTTGTAAGGGTTTGAAATAAAAATATTATAAATAAGATACATATATAATCAACAAAAAACCCAAAATATTTATTTTATCTATCAGCAAGAATATTACCGAGAGCAATGTTAAGAGATGGTGCTGGCAATTTCTTAGGTTATTGCTGGAAGTTTCCAAAGGAATGCAAGGGTGGGGGTGGGTGGGTAGATGCTGCATGGGAAGCTGGGGCAAGTATTCACTAGCTCCTGTCTTCAATTCCAGTGTCTGTGGGTGCTTTCGCTCCTCTTTTCATTATTATGTGTTTTCCCCTACTTTGTTAAATAAGAGCAAGGTCTTTGGACCATTTATTTTCTTCTCTTTTTGCGTAAACTTGAAGAAGAATTTTATTTTATTTTATTTTATTTTATTTTATTTTATTTTATTTTATTTTATTTTATTAATGTTTATTTTTGAGACAGAGAGAGACAGAGCATGAGCAGGGAAGGGGCAGAGAGAGAGGGAGACACAGAATGTGAAGCAGGCTCCAGGCTCTGAGCTGTCAGCACAGAGCCCGATGCGGGGCTCGAACTGACGAACTTGGAGAGCCGTGACCTGAGCCAAAGTCGGACGCTTAACCGACTGAGCCACCCAAGCGCCCCGAAGAAGAATTTTAATGAAGCAACTAGTCTCTCTCTCTCTCCAAGCATGTGCATTGTTAGATTTCTACCTCCTTGATTAGTTAACACCCTTAGTCCTTTGTATCTTTTACGTTTATTTGAAAACCTTGCTTCAGAATCAGCATTACATTATAGTAATTTTTGAAAGTTTTTTTTTTTTCTTTTCATAGCACGACTTTAAAAATATTGACTATGTGATTGGGACAAAAACCAAACAAGACCAGAAAGGAAAACAAAAAGAGGCACCTGTAAATGAAAAGGGAGCAATGGAAATCATTAAGCCACCCACTTGTCCTTCATGGCTGGTGTGGTAGCTGGAAAAATTGTAACAGAAGCTGACTCACTTTGCTGACAAGAGAATATATCTACCCCATTATCAAGGAGAGAACTTTAACTTCCTTAATTTCAATAATGCACCATGGTGAAAACTAAATATATTCTGTACTATTACATTAAAAAATGATGAAGAAAAATGAGTAGAGTTTTAAAAGCTTTTTTAATCTGGTTTCCATGCTTATTCTATTACTGCGTTCCAGTAAGTAGACTTGAATATCTCATCCTCTAGGACGATGGGGTTATTTATTTATTTTTTTAGAGACAGAAAAATAGATTTTATTATGGATCATCCTCCACAGAATGTTCCTTTTGATTGAGTTTTCTCTTCTTAGCATGTGTTAGACAAAAGGATGATAGCAATTAGAGGAATGTGGACTAATCTAACTAAAAATATATATATATTTTAAATTACATCAAGTCTTTATGTTTTACTCTGGTCTGTGATAGAATATCTTAACATAATAGCCAAAGTACCAAAGCAATTTGATTGTACCATTCCTGAGTTGTAACTATGTGTTTGATTGAAAAGTCCAATTTTTAAAATATACATGATAACATTAGACTATATTATCCAGAAATTGCCCAGAAGTTTCTAGGTATCTTATTAAATTGTTGCATGAGACTGTATGATGTTAAGGAAAAATGACTATTTTTGTCTTGCTAGTCCAATTCTGAAAAGAAATTTCAGGGTACAGGGAAGACTATTGAAAAAAAAGATTAACTATTGGCTCAAATGCAGAGGCCTCTGAAAACCTGTTGATAAGAACATTAAGTAAGAACATATAAGATCATCATAGTTAATATATCAAACAAAAATCTAGCAAATGTGCTCTTTAATATTAAAAAACAAACAAGCAATAACAAATCCCAAGAATTGTACCAAGAAACTGAGATGAAGCAAAACTATAGGAATGAATCTACATCTACAGAATCTTTTAGGGAGATTGAAATGGAGAGACAAATGAAGAAAGTTTTCTGTAGATAACATCTTTGAGCCTCAGAATTAATAACCAAACACAAATGGTTATTGTTACCTTTGTACTATTTGTAAATATGAATTTCTAAAATCTATATGCTTCCTCTTAATAATAGTTTTATTTGCATCCTATTTTTGGTCATTTTAATAATCTACTAAATCCCAGGTAAGTAAAAAATTAACCTCTTACTGAAAGTATGATTAAGGAATGTGAAATATTACTTATGGCAAAATAAAAGTAATAGTAACTTAAATTGTCCTGCACCCTGTACTACCTAATACTAATTGTGATTGTCTTCATATTGGCATTTAGTTTTCAGGGCTATAAAGTTCAATAAATTTGAGCCAGAACATAGGGTAGTCATCTAAGATACAATAGTGTGCAAGCCTAAGATACAATTTTATGCTATTACTACAATACAGCTAGGATAATCATTTAAGATACGATTCTATGCTCATGGAGTTAGAACCTAGTATGAGAGATAGCTATTAACCTAATGAAATCACACTGATAAATGCATACTTTTAAACTCAGGACAGTACTCTAATGCAGTCCTTATGAAATGATAATGCACACACAAATCACTGTGAAGCTTGTTAAAATGTAAATTCTGTGGCAGCAGGTCCAGAGTGGAGTCCAAGATTCTGCATTTTTATCAAGCTCTTTGGTGATGCTGATGCTGCTAGTCCACAAGCCACATTTGTTTGAGTAGTGTTTTAGTCAGAGTTCTATAGAGAAAGAGAACCAGTGGTAGATAGAAAGATAGATAGATGATAGATAGATAGATAGATAGATAGATAAATGATAGAAAGATGATAGATAAATAAAGATAGGTATAAATAAGTATAGATCTATGTATAGTTATAGTCCTCTATAGCTATCATGTATGTATGTATGTATGTATGTATGTATCATCTATCTATCTATCTATCTATCTATCTATCAAATCTATCTGTACCTACCTACCTACCTAGAGAGATTTTAAGGAATTGGTTTATGCAATTGTCAGGACTAGAAAATGTGAAAGTCTCATAAGTAGGCTGGAATTTCTAGAAAGAGTCAATGTTTCAGTCTCTAGTCTGAAGGAAGTAGAATTCCTTTCTTTTTGCCAGGACATCAATCTTTTCTCTTAAGGCCTTCAACTGATTGAAAAAGTCTCAGTCATACCTTGGAGGATAACTGGCTTTATTCAAGGGCTACTAATGATGTAAGTATTAATCACATCTAAAAAACACCTTCATAGCAACATCCAGATTGGTGTTTGACTAAACAAATGGGTACTATGGCCTGGGCAAAGGAACACATGAAATTAACCACCACAAGTACTAAGGTTCTAAAGCAGAGATGGGCAAAAATTATGGCCTCTGGGCCCAATCTGGCCAATCTCTTGTCTCCTTCTGAACAGCCCACAAGCTAAATGTGGTTTTTATGTTTTTAAAATAGTTGAAAAAGTCAAAAGAATAATAGTAATTTGTGCCACAAGAAATTTTATAAAATTCAAGTTTCAGTGCAGCTAAATAAAGTTATACTGGAACACCACCACACTCATTCACTTACATATTGTGGACAGAGTTGAGCAGTGTAACATAGATAGTATGATACACAAAGCTTAAAAGATACGTCTTACAGGGGCCCCTGGCTGGCTCAGTTTGTTGGGTGTCTAACTTCGGCTCAGGTCATGATCTCACGGTTTGTGAGTTGGAGCCTCATGTTGGGCTCTGTGCTGACAGCTCAGTGCCTGGAGCCTGCTTCAGATTCTGTATCTCCCTCTCTCTCTGCCCCTCCAATGCTCACGTTCTGTCTCTCTCTGTCTCTCAATAATAAATAAATGTTAAAAAATTAAAACAAAAAAAAGATATATCTTACAGAAAAAGTTAGTTGATTCCTGCTTTAAAAGAAAGAATATGGCTTTATAGTGAGTAGATGTGACATGAAAATAAAAAGTAGAGACAATAATGGAGAGTAGCTCTCAAGCTTTATGTGCATCAGAGTAATTTAAATCACTTGTTAAAATACAGATTTGGGGCCTTCACCCTGAGACTTTGTAATTTGATATGTCTGGAATGGAACCCCAGAATTTGTTTTTCTACCAAGTTCCAAGCCGATGCTGGTGCTGCCATTCTGGAGACATGATTTGAGATCACTGGTCCAGCATACATTTAAGAAACTTCCAACAATTTTTAGCTGGACAAAATAGAATGAACTTGTAAAGGAGTCAGGGAAAAGCTGATAGAAGTAAGAGAAAAACCGACATCAGATAAAAAGTATTCTACCAAGGGAGAGGGAATAGTCCAAGGTATTAAAGTGCTGGCAAATTAATAAACTGGTGATTGAAAATAGCCTTTGAGTTTAAGAAAGGGAGTCTCTGCTGGTCCCTCTATAGTGAGGATTGCTCTGGTATACTCTTGGTATATCCTAGAAATACAACTTCTCTGTATCTTTTTATGGGAACTCAAATGCAATAAGATTGGAGTTAATAAATGATACCTACTAAATTATAGTCATGTCATTAGGTAACTTTGTTATATTTGAGACAGTTTTATGTTATCCCATTACATGATAAAATAAATACATGCTAATGGAAGAACTAAAACCATTTATTTGGTAGGTACTATTAAAGTTACCATCATAAAAAATAAACAAAGTTACTATTATAAATAATGAAAGATTTGCACAACTGGGGCAAAGTAAACATAAGTTCTGTTAAATCTGACCTAAACTTTTGGTGCTGTCTACCATTGGCATATAGTATTTTAATCATATTTGAAAAAATAAATTAAAACAGACCCATATTTAAAGCCTAAATACAACTGGTATGCTTCTGAGATCCTCATAAATGAATTACTCCCAAGAAAATGCTTTATTGAGTTCCTTTTCCTAATGGCATGTATGAGTGAAAAAAAAAAGTTCAACTATCCAAGAGAAAAGGTAGGTTTTCCTTTTCAGATCTTGTTCCCTTTACTTTTTTAGCCATGTAAAATAAGTCAAACACACCATTACAAAAATAAATGGTCAACTTTCCTTTGCGAATACCTTTTATTTATAAAATATGAAAGACATTACAGTCTTTATTGAAAAATAAAACTGTTACAGTTTTGCTGGAATATTTTACCATTAACCGCCTTTCAAAATTATCTGAAAATGACAAAATTCCCTAAATTACAATAAAAACTTTATCTCCCAAATTCACTAGAAGTCACATCTGGAAGATCATCTTATAATATGGTTTTATTTCTTTTCTGCTTGGAAGGTTCCTGTGAGCTTAGAGATTGATAGGACAGGCAAACCTGCAAGTCCACTGGAAAGGCATGTACTGAACAAAAAGACCAGATTTCCCCCATTGTATGCTTATTCTTAGTTAAGGTTTTGTTTTTTTTTTTTTCCTTCTGTGTGGTTGCAAAGGCAGATAGCTATATATACCAAATTCTTACAGATGTGAGTAATAATCTAAACTTTGCTATTTGGGTTTTTTTTTTTTTAACTATTAAGATAATAGATTCCATTGAATGATTATTTCATAACCACTTTATAGTATCTGTGAAGGTTTTGAATAAATATTTGATTCCATGTGAATGGGATGTCAATTAAAATGCCCAAAATGCTAGCTGTGTGACTCTCTCACTCCTGCTCTAGCTCATTTGTATAGTCATTGGCTCTTTGGTAGAAATTGGAGCAATTAGGAGAGATGTGATGGGGGGGTGGTGGGGAAAGTCTTCATGAGAAAATAGAATAAGTTGGGGGAAAAGTAAATTAGGGGCAAGCAGGATTGAACCTTAATTTGGAGACCAGACTGTCTCACTTCAATCACTGGCTCCACCACTATGGGATCTTGGGCCAATCACTTCTTTTTCTTTTTCTTTTTCTTTTTCTTCTTTTTCTTTTTCTTTTTCTTTTCTTTTTTTTTTTTTTTTATTTATTTTGAGAAAGAGAGGAGAGAGAGAGCAGGGGAGAGAGAGAGAGAGCGCAAGCAAAAGAATCCCAAGCAGGCTCCGCGCTCAGTGCAGAGTTGGACAAATTACTTCCATATGCTTTTTCATGGTACATTCAGAAGTAACTGATTCAGGGGAGCCCTGGTGGTTTAGTCGGTTGGGCGTCCGACTTCAGCTCAGGTCATGATCTCGTGGTCCGTGAGTTCGAGCCCTGCGTTGGGCTTTGTGCTGACAGCTCAGAGCCTGGAGCCTGTCTCAGATTCTGTGTCTCCCTCTCTCTCTGACCTTCCCCCATTCATGCTCTGTCTCTCTCTGTCTCAAAAATGAATAAACGTTAAAAAAAAAAGTGATTCAAAGAGCTGTTACGAAATCTAATATAAGCAATTAAAAGGACACCTAGCATCTAATAATCACCCCGATATATTTTATTTTTATTATTATTACCATCTAGTGCTTTAAAAGACAGCATTAATCATAAAAAAATGACTATCTCTCACTTGTCTAGTTTAAATATATTGTAATTAATTTTTATCAATAACACTAAATGTTTCAAAATAATGGTGTTTCCTCAAAAATTTTGTTATAGTTAGAAAAATATCAATTTTTAAATCTATGTTGGAGAAACCCCTCCAAATAGTCCTAGCTTAAATTAATTCCTGTTTCTAGTTGAAAAAAATTACAAATACATGTAATTATAAATTATAGTAACAATATAAACTATATTATAATTTAAATGTTTGAAGTCCCATAAAGTTTGTTCAATTTTGTGCACAAAAGATGAGCGTTATACACAACACAGAAGAGATATCTGTATTTGTCATTGAGTTATGGAGACAGATTTCCAACTGTTATGCTCTTTGCCTTTCCTCTGCTCTGTACATCTCATCAGGTTTAATTTCTCTGACTTGCTGTTTATGTTATTTATCACACAGTTTCTTCCCTGTATTTTAGGAGAAACTAAAACTGTTTACATATTTTGAAAACAATTATAAGGAAGCTTTTTATTACAGCGACATTTCCATTCCAGATTCATAACATTCATTTAATTATCAAATGTGTGTTTGGGGGAAGGCGGATGTAAGGAATTAGCAAAAACCTCCATGATTCCTTTCAGTTTAGGTAGGTAGGTTATGGCGATATGAAACTGACTAGGATGATATTCTATTTTTTAAATGTAAAACTTAAGACTACGTTTTTTTAATTTTTAAAATTATAGAGAAGTCATTTAAAAAGTCATTTACCATGTACTGCAAATAGCATTTATTTCCAAAAATATCTCTTTCTTTATAAAAGTAAAGAATGATGAAAAACATTATATTCTTCAGTTTGCATCACTAAAGTCGAGTAGTCTATTGATAATGAAATAGTTCTAGTCAAACAAAATCAGGTTTAACAAACTTCATATAAGCGATTATTTTTCCACTAACTTTAAAGGCCAAAGGATATTCTGTTATTAAAAATCAGTTTCCTATATGGAATGCACTTACAGAATAGCAAATTTTCCAAAATAATATAAAAAAGACAATAAATTTCAAGGAATAAAACAATTTCAAGGCTAAGGCAATAACTTTTTGATAAAATATTAACCATGTTGTAATATAGAACACATACAACCTATTAACAGTTCTGAACTACCATAAAACGTGACCAATAAAAATACAAGTAAAATATAGTGTAGGACACAAATGTTGTCAATTATCTGTGTTCCAAATATGCAAGTTTCACTATTTAAACAACTGTGATTTTAACAATGTTTTTTAATTTTTCTCAATTTTTAAAAATAGCATATTATTAGAGCTACCTGTTTTTAACATGAGTAAAACAAAAACAAACATTATTTAATTACATAAGTATTTTTCCAGTTAATGTTACCTGTTTAATAATTACATGGTATGAAATAGCACTCTTACACAGAGTAAAAGAGAGAAGATGACAGAGGAAAAGAAGGAGAATACAGTACCACAGGGAGGGAAAAGGAAAGGGAAAGGGAGGTAGAAGCTACAAACAGCTAATACTGGAGAGAAAAACAAAATGAAGTTTTATGAATATTGAGCATTCTATTGCAAACCCAGGGAGCTAAATAATAAATTCTTAAAATGTGTTCCTTCATTTAAACATATGCTGCCTGTTAAGATGACAGATTTTGCTGGATTTTAGTCCAGTGCTGGAGTAGCATTAGAGAGTTGGAGACATGATTAGTCAAGTACATGAATCCCAGGAAAACAAAGTTGTTTCAGATCTTTGTATTTTATAAATATCTTGGTTTTTTGTTTGTTTTTCCTATTCTCTTTCTTTCCTGTGGTGGACTTATGACTCTCTCTATATATATTTTTGAGTTTATGTCTTTTTGAGAGAGAGCGAGCGAGCTGGGAAGGGGAAGAGAGAGAGGGAAAGAGAGAATCCCAAGCAGCCTCCACACACTCACTAACTGTGAGATCATGACCTAAGCCAAAATCAAGAGTCAGCCGATTAAGCGACTGAGCCATCCGTACAACCCTATGACTATTTTAATTTCAAACTTCTGACTGAATTTCTGGAAAATGTTGTTTCTAATAGAAAGGTTTGTTTCATTTGCTCACATATATAAACACCCAAAACAACACAGATCAATTTTTACTGTTGTTCTAATCATGTACTTGAATTATTGAGTAATATATGAAACATTTATTGATGTCAGTGGATCGAAAGATCTACTCTTTATGAAACTCCTAATCCAACTCTTTTTGAAAGAGATTGCCCTTTTGTTCATTATGAATTCTGGTGCAAGAGAAAGCATTTAAGAGTATGTTGATGACATTTATCAGATTAATTCAACGTTCTGTATGCCCCCCACCTTTGTCAGTTTTTCTTTAATTCTTTAATTAAATTCTTTAATTCTTTAATGGACTTGCAAATAATTTCATCACTATCATCAGTGATAGTTTATGGGAAATGACATAGTTCTCCACAAACAAGGAGTTTGTCTATTTCTCCAGAAGCACATATTTTCCTTAGACAAAATAAATGATTTAAAGGGAACTACTGTATAATTAAACTACACTAATTTCCCTGATATATCCTAATGACTGTGCTTGCCTCCTAAATTAGTTGAGTCCCAGGCCTTTCTTAAAATCCGTTCATTCAACAGATGTTTATGGGGTAGCTGATTTTTCCTCTAGGCACAGTGTTGTGCAGTTGAGATGCTGTGGTAAGCACAAATATCATTTGGTGCTCTCTGGACATTACAATCCAGCAGGATAGATAAGATAATTAAAAGTATGTGATTACAGTAAAGTCTGGCAAATGTGTGTCATTCCTCTTACCAAATTGCTTTCTCTTTCTTTAATAAAGATTGAAACTGATTCATTTTTTGTGTAATGCAACACCATCTAAATCATCCTTCTCTTTCCCAAATGATGACTTATTAATCAATTTGTTCTCTCGTTGAACTCAGTGTGTCAGTTATTTATCTAGACATGGAAATAATAGCAATAAGCAGAGCAGATATAATCTTTGTTCTTAGAGAGCTTACATTATAGTAGTTAAAACAGACAATAGGCCCAAAAACAAATACATACATGATTTCAAGTAGTAATTAATTCTGTAATGATAAATCAAGCAAGTTATAGATAAAGAGTCATATGGAGCAGGAAAGAGAAGGTTTGAGCAGAAATCTGATGGAAAAAGAAGAACCATGGAACTCTCTACTGGAAGGAATAGTCCAAGAAGAGAAAAGAGGAAGTGGTGAAAGAAACTTGGTATAATTCAGACACGGCAGGAAGACCAAGCCAATGGGACTAGAATTAAGTGAAGAAAATAAAAAACAAAGGCAAAAACAAATTGCAAGATAGATTCAAGGAATTACTGAGGCTACACTCTAATGTTCTGTCAGACATATTTAACAGATTTTGAAACAGAAAACTGTTGTAGAATCTGAGCAGTAGGCTGACATGATATGATTTATTTTTTTAAAATAGAATTCCAATTACTTTATGAAGAATTTGTTTAAGGGAATAAGAATAGAAGCAAGAAGATCAGGTAGTTCATTTTATATGTAAGAGAAGCAGAGGTGGTGAGAAATAGTCTAATATCGAATATATTTTTAATGTAAGGCCCATAGAATTTGCTAAACAATTATATATAGGATATACGTACAGAGGACAGTAATGATTTCTAGGGTTTTGGCATGAGCAACCAAGTGCATGGTTATTCCTTTTACAGAGGTGGTGAAGAGAAAGAGAGAAGCAGGCTTTTGAGCACAAGGATCAACAGTTCTGTTCTGGATCTGTCAGATTCATGAATTCTCTTATATATCCAAGTGGAAACATCAGAAAGACAGTTGAATACATGTCTGTAACTAAAAGAGTGTCAATTCTGAAAGCAAATATTTTGGAGATATTGGCATAGGCAATGTGAAATTACTTACAGGTACAAACCTGAGTATGATTTGAGTGTAGATTGGGCACGGATAAGGAAGAATGGAATCAGTAATACTTCCAGAGTTATGAGTCTGCTCTAGAAGCTAAGGGCACAAAGTGTTTCAGAAGGGAAAATTTGATACCTCAGAGGTTGAGTAAGAGGTAGACTAAAGTTGACTATTGCCTTTGTCAATATGGAGATCACTACTATTTTTACTCCAGTTTGATTTACAAACATACAGTTTGATTGAGTTGACATACATCATTGTATAAGTTTAAGGCATTCAGTATGATAGTTTGATTTACGTATATTGTAAAATGATTATCACAACTCTTAGGATTTACTTTCTCAACAACTTTCCTATATATCACACAGCAGTATTAACTATAGTCATCATGTTATGCATTATAACTCTAGTATTTATTTATTTTTACCAAAACCACTGCCTTGGTAACCACACATCTGATCTCCTTTGCTATGATTTTTGTGTTTTTTTTTTTAGATTCTACACATAAATCCTGTACTATAATATCTATAGTATTTGTCTTTCACTGTCTGACTCATTTCTCTTAGCATGATGCCTTCAAAGTCCATCCAGGTGATCACAAATGATAATATTTCTTCATTTTAAAATCATCTTTGGAAAAATGTCTATTCAGGTGTTTTGTGTCTTTTCTAATTGGGTTATTTAGTTTTTTGCTGTTGAGTTGTATGATTTTTTTTTAATATTTCTGATTAATTTCTTATCAGATATATGGCTTGAATTTTTTTTCCCATTTTATATGTTGAGTTTTCACTTCATTGGTAGTTTTATTTGCTGTATAGAGCTTTTTAACTTAATATAGTCCCACTTGTCTTTTTTTGTTTGTTTCTTGTGCTCTAGGTGTCCTATCCAAATAAATTATTTCCAAAGCCCATGTCAAAGAGCTTTATATATATATATATATATATATATATATATATATATATACACACACATATATATATATGTGTATATATATATATATACACACACACTCATATATATATTTTTCTAGGAATTTCATGGCTTCAAGTTTTACATTTAAGTCTTCTATCTATTTTGAATTAATATTTGTGAGCAGTGTATGATAGAGGTACAATTTCATTCTCTTACATGTGAGTAGCCAATTATCCCAACACCATTTATTGAAGAGACTATCTTTTCTCCATTGAGTATTCTTCGCTCCCTTGTCAATTAATTACTACATGTGCTTGGGTTTAGTTCTGGGTTCTCCATTCTGTTTCATTGGTCTATTTGTCTGTTTTTACGACAGTACCGTACTGTTTTGATGACTATAGCTGTATTGCATAGCTTGAAATCAGGAAATTTGATGACTCCTGCTTTATTCTTCTTTCTCAAGATTTCTTCAGTTATTCAGGGTCTTTTGTGGTTCCACATAAATTTTTCCTACTTCTGTAAAAGTAGAAGTAGGAGTATTTTTTTCTACTTCTGTAAAAAGAAAAATGCCGTTGGAATCTTGATAGGGATTGCATTGAAGCTATGCATGGCTTTTGGTACTATTAACTTTAATATTTATTTTTCCAATTCATGAGCATAGGGTAACTTTCCATGTATTTGTGTCTTCTTCAATTTCTTTTTGTTAATATCTTGCAGTTTTGAGAGTATAAAACTTTTACCTCCTTTGCTAAATTTATTTCTAAGTATTTTACTGTTTTTGATGTTATTGTAAAGGTGATTAATTTTGTTTTTGGAAAATGTATTGTTAAGGTATAGAAACACTACTAATTTTTTGTTAATTTTGTATCCTGCAACCAATGAATTCCCATAGACTTTCTCCACTCTTTTTCATCCTTTTTTCTTTTCATTCCTTCAAGTAATTTCCAATGCCCTATTCACACTGATTCTTTCTTCTGCATGGTCAAGTCTGCTTCTGAAACTCTATTGAATTCTTCAGTTTTTGCAATTTTCACTTCTAGGATTTGGACATTTTTGTTTTTTTAATGGTCTCTATTGCTTTGTCAATCATCTTGTTTATTTTCTGAATTTCATTTATTTGCCTGTTTCTCTTTCTTTCTTTTTCTTTCTTCTTCCCTTCCTTACTCCCTTCCTCCCTCCCTTCCTGTCTTTCTTTCTTTCTTTCTTTCTTTCTTTCTTTCTTTCTTTCCTTCTTCTTTCTTTGTAGGTCATTAAACTTCTTTAAGAGGGTAATTCTGAATTCTTTGTCCAACAGTTCATAGATTTCTAGTTCTTTAAGGTCGGTTGTTTCAGCTTTATCAATTTCCTTTGGTCATGTCATATTCATCTGTTTTTTCCATGATACTTGATTTATTTACATTAATATTTGTGCGTTTTAGTGATCAGATTCCTTTCCAGACTTTACAGATTTGCTTTAGCAGAGGCAGACCTTCACCAGCCAACCAGTTTGGATTTCTAGGTGTGTTTTCTGGGAATGTCTTTGGGGAAGTGGGGCCTACTATTATGCTTTGTTCATGCTCTGAAGTTAGGGATGGGGAGGTGTGACCCTGGTTGAAAACATTTAAATAAAGCTGCTTGTTCCCTCCCCAAGCAAGGCTGTAGAATAGGCTTTATTTTTGCCTGGATTCTCTGGTCAAATTGGTCAGGACTAGGTACTATATTCAGTTGTAGATAGGATTATGAATTAGCTTTCCTGCCCTGACAAGCCAGCAAAACAAGACTTGCTGCCTATAAGGCTTATTGATTGGGGACCTGAATGAGGCAAGAGTGTGCTTTGAATTCCCTGGTCATGTGAGGTCACTGTTTTGGGGCACTGGTTTTGTTCTGCAAACAGAGAAGGCCATGGGCTGTGCTTTCTGTTTAAGTGCCACAGTAAGTAGGGCTGTTGGATGACCCACACAGTTCCCCATGTGTTCTGGTTAGGTTCCTTGGTCAGGCAGGCTGAATACTGTATTCAGTCATGAGCAGGGCTATGAATCAGTTTTCTTGCTTCACTTGCTTCTTGCACCACTAAGGTCAGTAAAGCTCTTTGTTACCTTAACTAAAGCCAACCCATTCCCCCATTTCATTGGCCAAACAAGTCCACTGGCTTTTCTCTGCAAACGATTGGCTCTGTCTGCCTTTTTCTCAGTCCAAGCACCACTGGGGCTCACAGCTTTTAAGTGTTCTCATTGGCTTTTCTGGCCAGATGCTGGTGGGCAGTGCTATATCTTTGCTTCTTCATCTGGATGGGAAGTAGAGAGGCTGCTCCAAGCAACTCTCAATTTCCCAAGCAGCCTCTCTAGTTGGGAAGGGCTGAGGGGTATCTTCAGCCTTGACTATGAACTTGTCCCCCTACCTGTGCATAGCACAGAAAAATTATTTGCTCAGGGGTGATTTGCTCCTCCTGCTGCTGGACTACACAAGTTTTAGGTGTTCCCTCCAGCCTACCTAGCAAGATATAGCTGGAGGATACTCTCCATGGCTCATGGGGCTATGACTTAGCTCCTTGCCTGGCTGTGGGCAAACTAGGCTTTAGGGCTGGCACAACTCCTTGCTTGAGGATCTGAATCAGGCAGATCTGTACTTAGACAAGTTCCTTGATCAGAGCACCCCAACTTGGTTTTGTAGGTGAATAGAACCCCTGGCTGGGATTACTATTGAGGCACAGTTATGAACTCCATCTGCCAAGATCCGTGTGCTGATGGTTGCAAACCTCTCCTTGCTTCTCCATCATAGATTCTCAGTGGTTGAGCTCTGGATATTACTCTGTAATTCTGTTGTGTGCAATCAGAGTAGTGGCTCCCACAATGTGATCCTGATGCTGGAGAGGGCTGGTTGTCTATCCCCTCCCACCCCCTGCCTGCTTCTCTTTTCCCCCTGGAGGACCTAGAGGCTCAGGGGAGACCTTTCCACATGATGCTGTGCTGGTGTGTGGAAGGGGCAATGTAGTCAACATGTAGCTGCTTTGCTTACTTGCTAATGCAGTCTGTCTTGGTCTCTGAGGAATGGTAGGGAGTTGTTTCAGCCTGGATTCTCTCAGTGGTGTCCTTTTCTTGAATAGTTGTTAGTTGTTCTTGTGATGGGGAGCAAGGTCAGGAATGACATATGACACCATTTTGTGAAATCAGTACTTGTTAATACTACTAGTGAACTTGACAGAAAAATCATAATTGAAGTAGAGCATGTGAGTAAGAAGAAGTTATTGTAGGAAACTGTTTTAAAAAAACAACATTTCTACCTAATGATATAGAGAAGTAGAACAGTACCTGGAGAGAGTTAAGGAACTGAGGGATGGTCATTCAGGAAGGAGGATGTTATCACATGTTTACATACTCATGAAAATGACATAACAGAAAAGACAGCATTGATGATGTCATGTGGGGACAAGAGCTTATTTCTGAGGAAAGAAAGAGAAGAAAGGAAGAAAGAAAGAAAGAAAGAAAGATCCTTAAATAGGTGAGGGAGATTAAGGTGAATCAACTAGACAGATACAATAAAGATAACTAGGCAATGTTATGAGCCCAGGTGAAATTTGTGGCACTAAATGCACAGTGATCCCATTGACATTGGACTATTTTCCCCAACTCAGGTTCCACAGGCAATTAGAAGACAGTAAATTTAAATAAAGTTGCAGTTTTGCCAACTGAAGAAGATAGAGGGAGGGAGGGCAAATAATTTAAGAGTGCCTGTACATGTGATTTCATGACTAAAATGGAGAATCATGGCATCTAAGTTGGATAAGGAGATTTTGAGATAGTGATTGATGGTGAAAATGGTACCATTAAAGAATTGGAAACTGAAGAGCTATGACAATGATTAGGGTAGGTGAGCTGGAAATGCTAGAGAGAGTGGTCAAAGAAGGGCTCACTTTTGTAATATTTTGGAGTTATACAGCTATTCACAGTAGGAGTTGTGGTATGTGTCTGGGAGGTGGCAATAGAGGTAGGGTGGAAGTGAGTTATTGATAATGATAAACATTGAAAAAAATAAAAGAGAAAGGAATTAGAAGAATCATTTCGCGGGACAATCTGGTACCCAAGGAGTCTGTAAGCTGAATTCCAGTCCAAATTCTACTTCTAACCCTGGGCTCTAGACAGAGGCTGATCTCAATCTGGAAGAAGGAATTGTTTTTTTAATTCATGTATACTCAAAGCAAATGCCTCTACCGAAATTTGTATACACAGCAGAGGCCTTTTAAAGTAATTTAAATAATAAAATAAAATAAAATAAAATAAAATAAAATAAAATAAAATAAAATGAAATTTGAACAAATACACTCTTTGTGCTAGTAGGCTCTGGTTAGAAATCACCAAATGTGTAGTAAGAAGTGGGGTGTTAAATCTGCCAATGAATGAGAAAGATTGACAGGAATATTTTATAGGACCACACCAAAAAAAGAGAGAAATAATATGTTCTGCTAGCATATCCTTTAAGTGGATTTCAGCTTAAAGGGGAGGTTTAGCTTAGGTTTGGACACAGCTATAAGAAGCAAGGAAGATACCATCCTGCTTACAGGCCTTGTGGGTGTAAAATCATCCATCACTTGACCAGACTGCAAGGTAAGGTGTGCCTTGAGATAATAGGAGATTTCACTTAGATTAAGAAGATGGAGAAAGGTTTTTGTTTTGTTTTGTTTTGTTTTGTTTTGTTTTGTTTTGTTTTCACAAAACAGTTTGTAGCCTGGCTTTACCACTCACTGAGTGTTACTGAAAATCTTTGTGCCTCAGTTTCTTCATCTGTAATGTGGGAATGATAATGTAATATGGGAATGATATTAAATTGTGAAATTGCTATGGGGTTTAAAAGAGCATAAATGTTTCTTAATACATAGAAAACTCTTAAATATGACTTATTTTATTCTTTATTAGATAGTTCTGAGTGCGTTGTTGTTGATATGTGTACATGAGAGAGAAAATGAGGGTAGGTGTGATGTGTGATAAGGTGTGGTTAGTGACAGTCCTACCATGAGAACTCTTACTGGGGAGGTTCCTTCCTAGGTGCATTGCTAATCATTATTCCACCATTCACATGTAAAATCCCTCCCATTTTATGAATATTTGAGACAGATATTATATTCACTACCCACTAAGCTTTTCAGCCACTATTCCTTAACTTTTGAAAAAAGTTTCAAGATTTTTACCCCATCTCATTTTCTTCTTACTCAAGTTTATTTACCTTAACTTTAATGTGTGGAATGGTATCCCGGCCAACACCTAGACTCTTAATTCCTTGGCCTTTCATCCCTGAGATTCTCCACCTTAAAAACATTAAGCAAAACCTGTCCAATTACAATAATATCTATGAAGGGTGGTTGAGGTACAGATGGAGATTAGAGGGGAAGCGAACTTCTCTGTATAATTTCTAGTTTGGAGTAAAGTCCGGGAGACTGAAAGTAACCACCAATGTCACATATCTTCGGCTTTTCTGATTTCAACAACATGGGTTCCACAACTGCAACTTACACTGAGTCTCCCATCTCAAGGATATGTTTCTCATAACTTTTCTGCAATGGGAGTTCAATAATTGTTTAACCAGCAGCTAGGGCTGGATGGAAGGGCAGGAATCAAGCCTGATGTTAGCATTTGTTCATTTCCATGGCGTAAATATTTTCACTATGACAATTTCAAGCTACTGCATGACATACTGAATGTGTTTCTTGGAAGACTCACACAGTAGCACTCCATTGTGTTAGCATTCCACCATAGAGATAATAGAGAAATGACCACAAGGGGTAGACAATAGAAAGAAAATAAGTAGGACAAGATGGATTTGAGTGTTAATTTCTTTTGTTCTTCATGTTATTAATTATACATTTATGGAATTTTAATTTTTAATGATGCTGTGTTTTACAACAGGATCTCAAAATTCCTGAAATATTTCTGTCACAAAACTGTCTTTAAGCCATGGCCTTCTTCAGAGCCATAACTGACTGGCCCTTTGCATACTAGTGCAGCCCTTGAGAATGAGAAAGTTAACACCCCAAGGTTCAACTCGCAACAAATATGGATGAAAGCTACTATATAGGTAACCCATGATCCCCTGCTTCAAACAGTCATTCGTGGGAGACAATATTTTACTCTTCCTCGGTGATTCCAGCTGAAACTGATGTAGGCTGGCTGGGTCCAAGAACCCAAGGGCCAAGAGGATTTTTGGCTTTGTGCAGGATAGAAAACAAACATAAGCCAAAAGGAATTGAGCAGAGTTTCTGAAGACATACAGTGCAGATACAGAGTGTTTGAGAAAACACAAAACTCAGGTTTTGCTTTGGAAGAAACACAAAAAAATAAAAGGTTACAACCAGAAGCCTTCCTAGGAAGTGAACTCAGAAAACAAACAAAACAAAACAAAACAAAACAACAAAAAAACAAAAAACAAAGAGTGAGTGTCATCTTTATTTGGGGTCTGGAGTTTTTACTGAAGATTGTGGCCCAGTTCAGTATCTTCTCAGGCATCCAGGAACAAAAAGGAGTGTGTTTAGGTGTCCTCTGTAGATCACTTATGCCCTGAAGCCAGGGGTTTTGATTAGTCCTTGTCATGGAAAATGTTCAGGACAACGCTACCCTGTCACCACTCCTTAGATGTTATCTGTTTTGCTGGAAGACTCCAAGGAAATCATTAACTCCTCCACCTTTCCAAGAAGGACATACATTATCTGTTCTATAAGGCCTGTATAAGGTGAGGGTGTAGGTCCAAGCAAGAATAAAGCAGAAAAAAGAGCAGAAAAAAGCAGTTTTTTATAGAATCCCTTTAGTTTAGTTTTTTGGTCTCAAAACCTCAATAAAGCACCCACTCTGATGTTTTTTCCTCTTTTCCTGTCTCACTTTCCCCGTTCACCAACATCTTATTTCTTGGAATCTCATAAATAAATGACTTGCAACCACAACTTTGACCGAGGTTTTGCTTTGGAAGAAACACAAAAAAAATAAAAGCTTACAACCAGAAGCATTCCTAGGAAGTAAGAATTCAGAATAAAATTCTGGAACTAGGTCACTCTGTTATCTTAAAGCAGAACTACTTATCTGTCTTATCTGTGGGTCGGCCTGCAAGTCTAATACTGACTCTAGGCCAAGATAAGGAGGAGATAGGCTCGCTAGTAGTTTATAATGAGGTATTTAATGCTTGAAACCTTCTCAGCACCTAGAGCCACCTTATTTTTGCTGTTTAGGGATGTGGAGGTTGATGGCTTACACTCAGTGAAATCAATTAGCAGCTGGCTTAGGTATATGCCCATTGGGGTATAAAAGTCCCTCCTGGAAACTTTTGCCCCAGCTCTCCTGAAACCAAGATTCCTCATATATGTCTTGGTAGTTCACATTCTGGTTAAAAAGAAAGGACCCTGGGGGTGCCTGGGTGGTTCAGTCAGATGAGTGTCTCACTTCGACTCAGGTCCTGATCTCGCAGTTTGTGGGTTTGAGCCCCGTTGGGCTCTGTGCTGACAGCTCAGAGCCTGGAGCCTGCCTCAGATTCTGGGTCTCCCTCTCTCTCTCTGCAACTCCCCCCCCCCCCGCCCACCACTCACACTCTGTCTCTCTCTCTCCTTCAAAAATAAATAAACATTAAAAAAAAAAAAAAGAAAGAAAGGACTCTGGAAAACTGTGTGTAAAAATATCTTGGCCTTCCATGCTGATCTGCATTTTATTTCTACTGCTCTGTACAAACTTGTTTAGCTTCATTAAAGCCGTACGTGAATATACTCTGTGGGGCTTATGAATCCTTTCAATTATCTGCCCTGTGTAACCATCAAAGTCTCTCATCTTCAGAACATAACGCAGATCCCATTGCTGGTGGTAACTGGCATGCTGTGATGTCACAATTAATAAGAACTTCATCTTAGCTGATTTGGGATAAAGTACAGGCAAAGTGAAATACTGGATTATGGAGTCGTCTAGCATTCGACTGGTGTGATGTACTACTGGGTAGTAGCAGAGACTGATGATAAGTGACTTCGTGACCTAATGGAGTTTATGGGAGTTATCAGTTCTATTAATTCATAAGGCCCAGTGAGTGGAGTAGCAATCCATCATACAACAGAAAAGGCATATTTTGGATCAAGCTTCAGCGTATGCAGTGAACAAAAGCCTGTTTCATAAAGTGGTGGCACAGTCTCCTGTGTTACCCACTTGTGTTCCACTGATATCTCCCAGTTCACACCTCTATTACTCGAGGGTGTTGAAGCTTCTAGAGACCGAGGAAAATTAGAGGCTTATTTCAATAATTGTTTAGCTTGCTGTGTTGGTGTTATCTAAGGATAAACTGCTGCTGCATTGAGCAGACCTGTGAAAAGAACTCTTAGATATATATGTATTTTGAAGGAGTGAAAAATGGCCTAAGGCAACAATATATAGAGAATCTGTATACCTTGGTAGGTTGGCTTGGGAACCTGGAAGGCAAAGTAGAAGATTAGAGACAAGGACATCTGAGAGGCAAATGCCGGATGGATCTATGGGAATGAGCACACACAGAGAATTTCTGTGTTGCACACCGATCTCCACCACAGAGCATGCAATGTAGAAGAGACACTCATAAACCAGGTACCTGGAGGATGTAACCTAACCCTATCCATGGCTTCTCCAGTGCTGGAATAGTGGGTTCATGTGCAGTAGTCCTGGTGACAGGGATTTAAGTTATGCAGAGCCCGACAGCATTATCCCCTGTACATCATCTCCTTTAAGGTTGATTGAGTTTGCTCCTTTCCTGACAGTAAGTACTTGATATCCAATCACTAAATCAATCACATAACATACCTTCAACCCTTTCACACCCATACTGGATGTAAGTAAACCTGATTACATCCCCTGATTACGGCATCTCTATCAGAAATTTCAGGGGAGTGCTGATAGTATGCCTGACTTCCTAACGTTGGATGCCACATAACAGAACATCAAACCAAGGATCCAGTTTACAGTGAAGAATTTGTGATTATGAGTGCATGATCACAGAATCCCCGGATTTTACTATAGACCCATCACTCTGAAGTAGTCAGCCAGATAGATCCCTGGCATGCCCTCGTCTGAGGCCTCAGATGCAAAATGAAGCACTGCGAAGTTATGGAAATGTCCTAGAAGCTGCAATGTTTATGATAATTCAGGGACTCATTCATGCTGCTGTAGGACCAATAGGTGGGATATCTAGGTTCAGAGACCAAAGGCTGAAAGTCAGATGTATCATCAGACTCAGTGACTGCTAGAGACTGAAACATGCCTGCTCCTCCACGCTCCTAATCCATATGTCAAAGTCATAACCCCCAATATCTCAGAATGTGACTGTGTTTGGAGACAGGGTCTTTAAAAAATAATTAGGTTAAAATGAGGTCATTAGTGTGTGGCCTAATCCAGTACTAACTGGTGTTATTAGAAGAGGCAATCAGGACACAGACACACACAGAGGGAAGACCATCCGAAGGCAGAGAAGATAAGGCGGCCATCTGCAAGCCAAGAACAGAGTGCTCAGAAGAAACCACCCCATACAGATACCTTGATTTTGGACTTCTAGCTCCAGAATTATGAAATAATAAATTTCTATTGTTTAAGTCACCCAGGTTGTGGCGCTTTGTTATGGTAGCCCTAGCAAACTAATACAGTGACCGACATACCTGGGTTTGTATTTGAGCTCTACAATACTGAACATGCCGGTTTGGATATTTAAGAAATTTATGCCGGTTTGGATAATTAAGAAATTATCCTCTCCTGAACCTGAGTTTAGATTACTGAACCAATAGGCAAATGAAATATGACATTGGCAAGCATAACTGACCCTCATTATTATAAGAAGTTAAGGTTATTTGTACACAATATGGACAAAGAGAAAGATGTGAAGCTTGAAGAAGTCACTGGGGAATGTCTCTGGGCTTCTCTGCTTTTAAATAGGAAATTGCAGCGACCTGAGTGAGCAAAGACCAAGGCAATAAAGAGCTTAGACCCCTCAGAGTTGACAATCGGTCCCCTACTCAGCCAAGCAATATCCATTTAGAGTTAGGGAAAACTAGAAGGTAGAGATGAACATCATTTAGGGCTTTGGGTGTAGTTGCAACAGCTTGTTTCTTTTGTGTTATGTCCTTTCTTAGAGATTATGTCTGGTTACTTCCCTGTAACAGAGTGGGCTCTGTGATTTGTGAGGCCCAATTTAGAGTGAAAACACAGATCCCCTTGCTCCAAAAGCAGAAAGATAGAGCACCTGGGTGGTTCCATGGGTTAAGTGTCTGACTCTTTGTTTCGGCTTAGGTCATGATCTCATGGTTCCTGAACTCAAGCCCCATGCCGGGCTCTGCGATAGCAGTGGAGCCTGCTTGTGGTTCTCTCTCTCCCTGTCTCTCTGGCCCTCCCCCACGCACGCTATCTCTGTCTCTCTCAAAATAAATAAATAAAATCTTAAAAAAAGAAAAAGAAAAAAAGAAAAGAAGAAAGAAAATACTGTTAAAAATACTAAAATGCTGCTTAAAATTTTTTCCTTTCTATTTTCCAATCTCTCTCTTGACCAGTCAGGGTGTTTTAAATTTGCTATTTAATGTGATGTTCTCTCCAGTAAGGGGTAACTACAGGGAAAGCGTAGAGCTTTACAGGTGCCCAGGATGGCCTCTCAACTCAGCATGTGTGTGAATAACATTTGGGATGTCAGGCTGGCCCTTCTGCAAGCTGCAACACCAGCACACCATGCAGGGCAGGAGGATGTGGGTGGGTATTCAATTTTCCTTTTCCTGTCCCATGATGGACAGGTGACCCACGAGGGATTGCAAGTTTCATGCTGGGAAGCACTGGGTCTCTGCGTTATGGGTGGACTCGGGGCTCGTCCCTGCCTCCTTGCCTGCAATGATGCCAGCCAGGACCAGGACTGCAACTGTTATGCTGACTCCATGACACTGTGGGGCATGCAGCTCAACACCAACTCTCCCGGCACCTGTGCCCAGGCTGCTACAGGGTCAAATGGGGATGGTAGAACATAGGCCTACTTCCATGAATATAATCTGGTTGCTATGGCAGAAGGGAGGACTGGCAAGAATGAGCTGAGGGAGCCAGCGACCTGCAGTGCTAGAGGGAGCCTAGAATCTTTCCCATGGGGATGGTCAGAGGTGGAATAATTCAGAATCCTACACTCCAAGTAACACTCCTCCGTGTTTACCCCCACCACCACTCCCTTACCATACCCCCCGCCCCCCCAACAGAGGCTTCATTGTTCCATCAGATTTCACTTGCAAAATCCAAGTTCAGTGATGACAAAAATCAACTTTAAGCACCAAGCCTTACTGAACACAGATCTTGCAGGACTGCACTGGTCACGGGCCACTGAGTCTGGCTTTGTCTCAAAGAATAGAGAGGCCTGAGCAGATCTGAGCAGTGCAAGGGTTGGACGACAGCCAACACCTGTGGTGTCCTGGGTCACATTCCTTCATCTGACTCATTTTATCCGTAGCTGTAGGAATAGTTCTGTCTTGTGGGAAAAGCACTCACCTTGCCTGTGCTATATATAGTTCTACTTCTCTGCTTCAGGGCCATTGCGATAACCAAAGGAACTCACAAACCTGTGTGCAAATGTGGCATGAAAGTTTGTGGATGAAAAAGCACCTAAGGGCAACTTTCAGTCAGTGTGGGAAAGGAGTGGGTGGACCAAAGCACAGACCTTTCATTTTCCAGAGACTCATTTCTGAGGCATTATCAAAGCTTCCCAGAGATCCTGATGGAAGTAGAATTGTTTTTCTACAGCTTTACCATTTGGCATTTGCTCCTTCCCCCTTCCTCACTCTTGCCTTCTGGAATCATCTCCCAAATAAATCTCTTGTACCCAAATCATTGCCTCAGGCATTCCTTTCTGGGAATGAAAATTAAGATGTGGGTGGGGAGAATGAGCAGCTGATACTATTACTTCCTTTACCTCTGCACCCCTCAATCATTCTCTAGTTCTTTAGCAATAATTCCTAGTAATTTAAATACGTGAATTGTAGTCTTGAATGAAATTCCCAAGGCACGGATTGAGACTTCTAAAACCTGGGGAAATAAAAGCTTCATTTCAAAGCTGCAGTTTCCTTTTTTCCAAAAATCATAAGCCTTCCCTCCCCCCCTTATTTTTGAGCTCTTTTTTTTTTTTTTCTCCTTTATTCTGGCATTCTGGTGTAGTCTCAATAATTATCGCTTTAATTCCAAATGTATACAGCAACTAAGCAAACCACTGTTTGGGATGAAATCTTTGAGGTACTAATGGAGTTTTAAACTTCTAAGTCCAGTGTTCTTTTAATAATGTGGATTGATGTCTATGCCTTTTTGAGTCAGGGCTTTGTCAATAAAAATTGTGTTGCTCCTTTTGGGAGAAATGTTTCTTCTCTGGATATAGATTGTAACTGCACTTTGTAGCATGGCAATGCTTTCTTGCGTCGACATCAATGTTTTCATATTTGAACGGTCACTGAGGCCAGAACTAAGATCCAGGGGCCTGCAAATGTGATGTGAAAGCTTGGTCTCTGTCTTTGGTCGAGAAATAATCATGAAAAGAGCTAGGATAGATTTATGGAAGCTCACACAGACATACAAGACAAAACATTCTATATTCTAATCATAGTAAGCAGCCACTTCGTCACCCAAGCCAGACATTTTGGATTCATCCTTCTCTTCCTAACCAACGGCATTAATCCATCCGTGTGTCCTACTGATTCAACTCCCTTAATTTATTTTTATTAGTTCCTTTCTCTCTATCAGCACCTCCACAACTATATCCTTGGTTGAAGCATTTCTCATCCATATCACATACTATATCTCTATTCTAATTTGTTTTTGACTCTTTCTTACCCTAAGATACCCCACACACAAAATAACGTTTAAGACTCTCAGGTCTCTAGATTAGTGTTGTTCCAGTACATCTTTGTACGATGATGGGTTTGTCTGAGACCTACAGTGTCTAATAGGATGACTACCATCAATATGTGAGCATTTGAAATATGGCTGGTGAGACTCAAGACTTATATTTTTAATTTTAAATAAAATTTACAATTAATATGTAAATATAAATAAAAATTTACAATTAAATAACCACATTTGGCTAAGGGCTACCATATTTAACAGTACACTTCTAGAATATAAACTTCATGAAGAGGCCTTTCCTTAGACATCAGAGAGCAACTATTCTTTCTTACTTGTTCCTAAAATCCCTTGTACACATAATAGTTTACTTATTTATTTTTAACTAGTATGTCTTACACTGATAGGTTATAGCTTCTTAAGGGCAGAAATATTATCCTGAAAATAACAATAAAAATAACAACCTCAAAGCAATAATAGGAGATAGTTAACACTTACCTCCTCTCCCTATGTCTCTTCTTTAGTTTCAGAAAAGATTCCATGAACGGTTCTATTTTCTTAGAAAACCATTGGAATAACACCATTTTCTTTGACTCCACCGTTCACGTTTTCTTTATTGGGGGAAGATTCACTGGGTAACATCATATGTGCTCCTACATGAGATAACTTTGGCTCAAAATTTGGTAAAAAAGAATCACATCTTGACCAGGCCTTGGGGCAGCCTTCCCAAAGAAGACTTGGTGACTCAAAAACTGTCCATAATCTTTTCCACCTTCTACTATTACAGAAACTGAATTTGCGAGGTAGACCAAAATCTCCTATGTGAAGAGTGTGTAAATGTCTTTGACGTCACCTTTGCAATTTATTTTACTCACAGGTGACTTCCACAGTTTTGATTGGGAGGGGAAAAAATAAAGCTTCAATTTGCTCTCAAATTTAAGCCAGATTCTTCAATTCACTTGTACCAGGGAGCCCTATATATTAGGACTTATAAAAGCTCCATTTAATAATGATCCCTCCCTTTGATTTTTTTTTGTCTCAGGCGGGTACCTAGAAAGAAGAATTGATCAGTGTTTGATACCTCTAATTCCCCAAGCCTAATAATCACTAGCAATTATTTAGGACTTACTGTGTGCCACAATGTGATGAATACTCTATTCTTTCTTTCATTCAGACAGTGTGTACTGAATACCTATGCTATTCCAAGAACTGTGCTAGGTAATAAGCATACAACAGTCAGCAAAACAGACCTGGTTTTTGCTTTTATTGAGCTTCTATTCTTTAGGGAAAGACAGATAATAAGCAAACAATAAAATACACAAAGAAAATAAACACATATTTGTGAGGTGCTTTGAAGGAAATAAACACAGTGCCATAATGCAAAATGATGGGGCATGGTGTGATACTTTTAGACAAGTGGAGTAACCCCTGCAGACATTTAATCAGAGACCTTAAGAATAAGAATAATGAGCCATACAAAGTTCTGTGGGAGGGGTGTTCCTGGTATAAGAAAGTACATACAGAGATCCTGAAGTAGGTAGTAGCTTAAAAATCTGTGTGACAGGGACATAAAGAATGTGGGGTGAGCAAAATACTCATAGTAAATTTGTGATTTTCTGTATTGCAGATGAAGAGGCAGAAGCATCGAGATGTAAACTAACATTCCCCAAAGTCACACAGCTAGTGAGTGACAGAGCAAGAATTTGAACTGCATCTATAGGATTCCAGAGTTGATGGGTCAAGATCTTGAGTACCTAACATAATAAATATTTAAACAAAGAGGAGATAAATAAATAAGTGTTGGAGAAGGGATCTATATAGACCATTAAAACGTGTCTGATCAGCCAAAATATCAACACTAGTCTAGATTTAACACAATAAAACTTGTGTTAAAATCCTTTGGTGAGGGGCTCCTGAGTGGCTCGGTAGATTGAGTGACCCACTCTTGATTTTGGCTCAGGTCATGATCTCAGGGTTGGTGGGTTCAAGCTCTGCATCAGGCTCTGCTCTGACAGTGCTGAGCCTGCTTGGGATCCTCTTTCTCTACCCTCCCCTTCTCCTCCCATCTCTCTCTCTCTCTCTCTCTCTCTCTCTCTCTCAAAATCAATGAATAAGCTTAAAAAAATCTTATTTTGAAAACAAACCTATTAGATTTCACATCCATATAGTTAGGATTTCACATCCAACCATAGTTAGGTGACTTCCTAGTATTTTTTTAAAATTGTTCTTTACATGATAATATCATTGTTTTAGCTACATAGAATTTGTTTAGTGTTAGTATAGTTTTCTACTTAATTCATAGGAGAATAGAAATCAGATTATGTTATCTCTAAGTTCCACCATGTTATGAAGCTATTATTATCAATATCTTTTATCTACTGGCTTTGAGATACAAATAACTTAATCTCCTAGGAGCATATCTCAGAATGACTCCCTAGGACTTAGATCGAACTTTGGAAAAATCAGTGGAAATAGTAAGAGAGTCCTATTACAAATTCTCTGCTTACAGATACAAGAAGTCACTGACTAGAGGATATTCAATTATTACTTTGTCAGGATTTTTCAATATTTTATGGTCTGCAATCTTTTGAGAATTCATTGATGACTTTAAGAATTCTCCATCCAAAATATACATAGATGAATTCTGACGTTTTATAGTTTCTCTGTTCCCAAAGGCTATCACCTAAGGACATTAAATAATATTTTAAAGGGTTAATAATGCTTGCTTTAACGCCTTTGGCTCTGGATCATTTCTTCAGAAATATCTATGTAATATTTCCATATTTTTACTTATTTCCTGATTTTATGAGTCCTATAAACACAGGTTCCCTCCACTATCCAGAAGTAGAGTATTCCTATGAAACTTTTTGTAAGCTGAAATGGCTTAAAGCCAAGACTGTTTTTTGCTTCCCCCAAATTTGCAATATGTCACTTTGCTTTTACCAAAGACCTACATTAGTACTACCTGTTTTTGCTAACTGAAAGAAATCTGAAGAGAATTTTTGTTTTTATGAAAAAGCCATTGCCTGTATTAATGCAGGTCTTTCATAAGAGAGAAGTGATATAAAGTGAACTTTCACAAAACGGAGGATACCTGTATGTATTTTTATTTTTTATACCTTTCCTTCCCACCCACCCCCCGTAACATCCTTTTTAAAGTTTAACAAAATGTGTGTCCGTGTGTGTGTGGGTGTGTGTGGTGGGGGGAGGTGAGGCTTTCTGGATTTTTAGTCTTATTTCTTGCTCAGTCCTTTCCTCATTCCCTCAGGGTTGATGTGTAGTGGGATGCACTCCTTTCTACACAGACACTCGTTCCATCAACAGCTTCTTGTTACCCATTTCTTTCTCAGACCACTTCTATTCCCTAGGTCTATTGCCTTTCTTGGCATATAAGATTTGAAAATTTCTGTAACTTTTAGTATCAAATGATGCATTTACCAGGAAATGAGAGTAATAAGACCAAGGTCGTGGTTCAATTTTTGTTTTAATATTTTATTCAGTAACCTCTTATTTTAAGGCCACATCCTAAGTACCAGAAATTAATGAAATACAGTACAAGTGAGTAAAGTTGATGAATTAGTTTTTTTTTTTTTTATGTTTTAGAGCCTACACCACTCTTTAGCTGCATCATAATTTTGCTTCTGCATTGATCTCCAGGAAAAGTAGGCATGAGTATGGAAGGATTGCATTGATATAGACACAAGGCAGAGTGGATATTTTCTCATCAGTGCTTCCCCAGAGTAGCATCGGTTGAGAAAATATAACATTCTCTTAGTTAACTTGAGAAGTGTTCAGATGGATGACAATCTACTCTTACAATTACTGTGTGGTAGTAATAACTACTGCAAGCTAAAAAGGCCCCATGGCCAAACATTTAGGGAATCATTAAACTTAGGTGAGTCTGTATTTCTATAAGATTTTGTGAAGCTCCAATAGAGGATAATATAAGTGATGTTTTTAAAGCCTATATGACTCTGACTTTTGAATCACATTTCTTATAGAGCACAAAGGAACATTTATTTTTTGGAAGCTTTCTTTTATACTATCACCATGTGCTTTGACAGGACATAAAGGCACAGCTCATGATTAAACATGGGAACATTCAGAAAATCCAGAGAAAGATTTGGGCTTTTCACAAAAATTAGATCATGACCCTTGGCGCTTTCTTCAGCATGAGAAAGCAAAGGACTGAGAAGTCGACAATATGCTTCACCTGAAAACACACCTAGATTGCACATTCTGAAATATTTAATTTGATATCCATATTCATTATAATTGTATTTCACATATTTGCAGAGAATAAATGATTGAAAAACATCTGTTGTTCGGTCTGACTTCCATAGCTCACATAGTTAAGGCTGTTACCCACTCCAGGGAACATGCAGTAAATCATTTTATTTTATCCTTCTATCAGAGTGGAAACCCTTCAAGGATTATCCTTTCAAGTGATTGTGACTAAATTTTTATTATCTTCAAAAAATTTTTTTCAGCATAATCCAAGTCAATTTATTTGCTGACATGGTTCAGAGCACCTTCTCTATAGGGCATATGTAATTGGACAAAGGAAAAGTCAGTCTGATGCTTTCCAATTTTTTTTTTTCATGGTCCAAATTTATAATAGTGGAAAAATTTTGGATAAAATTGCCATTTAACGTTTATAATTGATCGCTCAATGATGTAAGATTCCCATTCAATTCTCATCATAAAAATGTATAAAATAAAATACCAAGCAATTGTGTCCTTTTGGTTTGGGGTGATGTATTAAATTTTCTAGGTGACGTTTCCTACTTAGTTACCTTTGAATTTTGCTTATTTTTCTACATCTGCCAGTTATATGTATGAGAAGCATATTTAATCTGAAACCAATACAATTTTATGATGAGTTTTACATGATGCTGAGGAGGAAAGGGATTTAAAATATAAATTTTAGATATTTATCTTTGTTACCTTTATACAAGGTAGTATCTTCTACTAGGAGTATGCTAGAAGGTAGAAGTTGTGTTGAAGGTAAAGGTGAGTTGCTATCTGCTGATTTTAAAAGGCATGTATTAGGGGTGCCTGGGTAGCTCACTCTGTTAAGCATCCACTTTTGGCTCATGATCTAGAGGTTTATGAGTTCAAGCCCCACCTTGGGCTCTGCGCTGACAGCTCAGAGCCTGGAGCCTGCTTTGGAGTCTGTGTCTCCTTCTCTCTCTGCCCCTCCCCCATTCACACTCTGCCTCTCTCTCTCTCACACAAAAGTAAATAAACAAAAAAAAAATTTTAAAGGCATACATTATAGCTAATTAGAGATCTTCAGTGTAATTTACACACATGGAGTTATATCTTTGGAGAAATAGACTACTGGTAATTCCGTATGGAATGCTATTCCCATATCTGTGAAAACTGAAAACTTGTGATTTGATCATTTTCAACGGCAGGCATATGGTATGGAATGGGAAGAGTATTAAAACATAATTCTGCAATTTAAGCATTTAAAAGAAGGGCAGAATAATAAAAGTTAGTGGAATTGACACAATAAATGTCCAGAAATATAGGCAAAGCTGGAAAGATTGAGTTCTTGGATGCAAAGAAAGGGGGAATAGTTAAAGTGGACCTTTTAAATGCTGTTAAAACATTAGTAAAGATGACATTAGTTACAGAGGGGATATTTGAGCCTGTGACCACTTTTATATGACAGAAAAAAAACTCCAATCAATTTCTCTGATTTGTCTATATAAACTATATCTTATAGTAACTAAATAGTTTATAAACAGAGATTGGTCTTTTTAAATGTAGTGTGGCAATTAAATGAAAAAAGAAAGATGAAAATCACCATTTCAAATGAAAAGTGATTTTTCAATGCTCCTCAATATACATGACTTGTCTTCTTAAAAAAAAAAAAAAAAGTTAAACCTGAATCTGACTTATCTAAATCTGTAAGTCTAACTGACAACTTACAGGAAATAAGGGGAACATTTAGATATTAATTCAAATAAACTGTAAAAAAAGTATGATGAAACACCCATTGATGATTGTATCCATAAAATTGTAATCCATATGATGATTGGATATTTAAAAATATTTTGAAAGATGATGAGTTTTTAGATAGTGTAACAGTAGTATGATTACATTAAAAATAATCCTATTTGGATATACACACTGAAATATTTATTTATGATATGACAAAAAATCTGGGAACATTTTTTAGTCTGGGAGAGCAGAGAGTCACTGAAGTTATATACAAAAAAATAAAATGGCCTTGGTTGATAATTGGTGATATAAGGGAATTTATTAAAATTTTATAAACTTTTATATGTGTTTGAAAGTTTGATATCATTAAGTTCAAAAAATTATAGAATGAGAAGAAAACTTTCAGCAAGAAGAAAGATTTCAGTGAGGAATATATATATATATATATATATATATATATATATATAAACATTTACTGATCAATTATTATGTGGTTGGCACTATTTTCACTCTGTATATGTATTCATATTCTTGGATTCTCAGAATAGCCAAATTATTTCCTCATTTAATAAATGAGTTACCTGGAAGCCGGGAGATTAAATGGCTTGCCTGAGCTCAAATAGTGAGTGACAGATCTGGCTTTGGTATGCTGGCTGCAGACAACCACATGCTATGTACCCCCTCACATACATGGAGAAGGTAGGTGAAGGGAATCATGGACTGATAGCTGAAGATATTCAAGACCAGGTGCAATTGATGGAACAGATTCCAAACCAGCTAGGAGAACATCATCTGGAACTCAGAGGCAGAGGATAAACTTTAAAAGAGAGCAGGGATAGGGGCGCCTGCATGGCTCAGTCGGTTGAGCATCCGACTTCGGCTCAGGTCATGATCTCGAGGTCTGTGAGTTCAAGCCCTGCGTCAGGCTCTGTGCTGAACAGCTCAGAGCCTGGAGCCTGCTTCGGATTCTGTGTCTCCCTCTCTCTCTGCCCCTCTCCCGCTCATGCTCTGTCTCTTTGTCAAAAATAAACATTAAAAAAAAAATTAAAAGAGAGCAGGGATATAGCAACAAAGTATGTGATCTGAGGAAAATCACTTAGCCTTGTGTGGCCTCCAAAAGAAAAACAGAATAAATGTCTCACCTAAAGGACTGCTGTGAGGACTGAATGAAAATTTTTACTTTCTGAAAATTTAGGATCACTAACAAACTTCAAATTGAAATAAATAACCCCAACACATTAATATTTTTTATTATCAACTTTAAAAAATTTAGAGGGATGACTTAACTCATAACTTTCTATGAAAAAAACAATTATATTTCAACATTTTTGCCAGTTTTATTCCAATTTATTATTTTTGGCTTGCTAATTCAAGTAAAATTGCATTTAATATTTTATATAAAACTCTATTTGATTTAAATGGTTACTGTGAATTTTAATAAATATAAATATATATAAATTATAAGTATATATATATTTATATATAAATATATATATTTATATATAAATATTTATATAAATATAAATATATTTATATTTATATATAAATATTTATATAAATATAAATATATATTTATATTTATATAAATATTTATATAAATATAAATATATATTTATATATATATATTTTACTTTTGCTAACAGTTTGGTAGGGAATCACTAGTACCTTTCACATTTCCACAAACAAAATTCAGATATTATAGATGGAAATAAATAATAAATATATATTGCAATTTTCTGTGCTTGTAGTTGAGGAAATTATGCATATACTAGAAATATACACTGAATTAGATTGTGTTCCTACTCAGTGGAAGAATTACAAATAACAACTATTTTTGATGCCCAAAGTTTGGCTTATTCTAAAAGTCAAATATGTTAGAAATGTAATAAGTCAAATCCTGCTTCCCGCCCATGGTTTACCCTTCACTTTGTGGAAATGTTCAGATCATGTTTTTCTTCCTAAACTTCAGTTCCTCCATCAATTAAATTAGAAGATCGGCCTAAATGATTCCATTATCTAGATAGCATCGCCAACATCGTGAAATCAGTACAGTGTAGTAGAAAGCTTATGGATTCGGTCTCAAATAAATGTGGTTTTCATCCTGACTTTGAGAAGCAGTCAGGACTTGGACAACTTCTTAACAGCTTTGGGTCATGGATTCCTCATTAGTAAAACAGAGACAATATAATGCGTTTCAAAAGTATGTGTAGAAAATTCTAATCCAGAATAGTACATTCTAATTAAATGTTTACTTTTCCACCACCACACCATCCCTCCTGTCTGATCGAGGGTGTCCATAAGACTGGGGGGAAAACCCTTTTATCATAAGATCTTTGCGTTTGCAGCAAAGCAGAGACGAGAATACTTGATAACAGAATACTCAGAGTCTTTACATGAGGCTGTTTACTAAATAAATAATAATTATACCTTATAATACTGATTCGGTGCATAAGCAAAGGAGTTAGGGATTATTTCCATATGCATGATGATGTCACTTTTCAGGAATGTAAATGCAAAAATTTACAAATATGATTAATTCCCTTGAATACAGCAGATTGCTTCGTATGCTTTTTACAAAAGGAGAGTAATATGATATAATATATACAGAAGAGGGAGCATTTGTACTTGCTGACACGCTTTCTTATAAGAATGCAACTCCTCCACCCTACGCCATAAGCAGTGAGAAGACGACCAACTAATGCTGGTCAGCAGAAAGTCTCTTTTTGCAGATGGTACACACAGTTTTCTGTTTTTGTTTTTGTTTTTTCAAGTAATGTATTACACTGTCACAAGTCAATTTCTAATTAGGCTTCACACAATTATGCTCATGTCCTACAGTCTTCTGTCAAACTCGACTTGCAAAAAATGCTTGAATGCAAAGATTCATGAATATGCCTTTGAAGAAAATGAATGCTGATTGCATTTTAAATATTTAGCATAGGAAATTCAAACATTTTTATTAGAACTGACTGAAATCATTATACAAAGTCTGTAACTTTAAAGTCTTTTGGGGGAGGGTCAAGCATGACAATCGGATTTAACTGTATTCAAAGGGTTTTTTTTATTTTCTGAAAAAATATAAAATTTCGTATCTTACACTACAAAAACATGTACACAAACGAAATGCACATAGAGCTTCAAATGGGGTAAAGATACAGAAATGCTAATCCTTTCTTGAATTAATGCTCAGGCAAGAATTTGAGATATCCTGATGCCTAGCATAGAATAAGATACTCTATACAACTGCTTCTGACCTGCCTGAAACTAAGAGAATTTAATAAACATATTAACAAGTGACTGAGTCTAAATTTTATTCTTAGACTATTATAAATGAAATTTACATACTGTAAAATTATTGAATGTGAAACTATAGCAATCTAAAGATTCACAAATATGTTGACCACTAAAACCTTTACTGTTAATATATCTCGGACTGAATAAACATGATGTATGTTGCCACCTTCAATTTTTTTCATTTACATTTAGAAGAAACAAATGACATTTGATTCTTATTATTATAGATCAACTCTCTCTCTCTCTCTTTTTTTTTTTTAAGAATTGTGTCTTCTCTTAAGCAATAATTTTGTGGTCATTCTGAACAAGAACATTCAATCATTCATGTGTAAAAAGATTTTTTTCATAAACCAACATGAAAAGAAAAGTTATTATCTTTTTCTCCTTTGATACATTACTATATAATTAACGACATAATACAGAAAAATATTCCATGTAACCAGCTGTGCTACAGAGTTGAAGCAATGATGACTTATTGTAGTTATTAATTTCATAAAACTAGCATTTTGTTGTTCATTCATCATCATCATCATCATCATCACATTGTACCTACTTTTTACTTATTTTGAGTTGAAACATCTGGCAGAACATAAGCAAAGACAGTTTACTATCATACTTAGATTTTTGTTTTCTCATTTTTAGAAAGAAAAAATGGGAAAAAAAGATCTTATTCTATTACGCAACATCATTCATCTAGTAAATTTCTAACATCTGATGCAAATAGCATTTTCCATCCAATGCACCGTTACAAACAAAAATGTCTTCCACAGATAAATATCTCTACTTGTGCTTCTGAACATCCACTTTAAATGGGAGGAAGAATGGTGTTAAAAAAAAATCTTTGACTTTGACACAGAGATTAAATAGTAGACATGCAAACACATAAGTGTTCAACAGATAATAATTTTCATTTTAAACTTAAGATGTGAAACTATCTCTTCACCATTGCATACTGGTTAAGACTCTTTACAAACTAAATGAAGGATGTTCTGTATTGTTTTGGCAACTCCAAAACTAATAATGCTGGCCACATTTAAGTTTGGACAGAATATTGGAATATAGATTTTACAGTAATCCTACAACTTTAGAACACTGATTTGGTGATTAAAATAGAAGACATAAAAGATCATGCACATTATTTTTTTTAAATGGGAAAATCAGAATCCTCACATTTTTTACATACAATTCAGACATTTCAAATGGCCCAGAAGAACACGTGAGCAAGTAGAAAAATTCAGAAACAAATTATGATTGATAAAAGTAGTAACTGAGTGACTTCAACAGGTATCAGTATTTTGAAAAAATATTTTTCAAAGTTCAACTCTGAGAGTGACTCATGCTTTAAAGGTATTGCTACTTGATAGCTACAATAACATTATGTATTCTTTGACAAATCTATCTTATGTGCTAAAATTATTGAGTCTCTGTTTTATTGTTAGTTGTCTGGTGGGTGACAAAATGAACCAAAGGAGAAGAAATCACACAATCAAGATTTGTCAAACCTCACCCTGGGTTACTGCCTCACTGCATTTCACAAGAGCTGCCTCTTCTCCCTGTACCACTTCTCACATTTATAGATGAGATTGGCACTTCCCAATTGGTGACATATCCAGTAGTGAATAAATATTTTAGAAGGAAATTCTTTCCTCTTTTTATTTTTATGTATGTATGTATGTATGTATGTATGTATTTTACGTGGGAGAGAGCATATCTTATTTAGAAGTCTCTTTACTTCTTTTAAAATCATATTGACATTCTCAACCAAAATGGAAAAAAAAATAATTCTCAACCGAATTGAAATATCAATGAAATCTATGTGTCTAACTTTCATCTCAATTTACATTCCAAAATGAACACCAAGATTGCGAAGGAATCTGATCCATCCTAATTTGTAATGTTCTTCTTCGAAAAAGAGGAAACCTACATTGTAGCTTTAAGTTCTAGTCACTTAGATATACTTTGTGCTGACTTCCCAATCATTTTTGAACACACAAAGTTAGAAGACAATTCAGAAAATATCTTTGTTATGTGTAAATAACTGTGACTCGTCCTAACACTTACAATAGTTTATCTTTTAAATCAATATGTCTGTTCCTACTTTGAAGTTTCTCAGTTGTTACTTTATCACTTAAGTTCAGTTGTTTTTACAAAATTCAATAAAGTGCAACACAGTCTCCAATTATTTTGTAAAAAAGAATGTTTAGTTCATTTTGTTTCTTGAAATGAACAAAGACATCTTTTATAATAGTGATGCCTGCTTACTTCTGATTTTATCAAGACAATGCTAAATCCACCTTTCTTTACTTTCTCTGAAAATTTCACAAAACTAATAAAGTATACTTGAACCATATTTTATAAGAACCCATGGTAAGGTATAGACCTAGTACGTATTTATAGCCCAAACTGGACCAAACTAAATATACTAATATACCATCTGAGAGTTGCTTACAACTTTTTCTTTTTCCTCTTTCTTTCTTTCTTTCTTTCTTTCTTTCTTTCTTTCTTTCTTTCTCATGTTCTTTAGCAAGGAGTTACTTTACTGCTTAAGTAAAAGGTGGGCAGGGTAGAAAGAAGTTATTTCTTAAGGGTTTATTCTTGTATGGGCTAACATTCAACTAAAACAAGTGCTTGGAAAAGAGAGAGAACACCATTAATATCATGCAGGAATATTTTCTATAGATTCCATTAACCCAGACTACTCCAATATACTATTGCCCTTGATGATCATAAGTAGGCTATACTTTGTTCAAATGCTGTGCTCCTTGAATAATCACGTATCTTTCCATGGTTCTATAAAATGCAATACCATAAAAAATTGTTACTTCACCAAGGAGTCAGTTTTGTTAGAACTCTAATAATAAACCGTATAATTTGTACCACAAATGCCAGTCTTAACCAAATGCGGCACATAGAATGTACACAAAACATATCTTAAGTTCCTTAATAAAGCCAATTAAATAATACTTTGGACTGGTTTATCAAAGTAAATTCGATTTGATGACACTGAATACAAGATGAAATTACCAAATGAATAAACAGCCACCAACAAATAAAACTTGTTAAATCTTGAAACAAAGAAAATTCTGAAGGAAATGTGTGTGTGTGTGTATATATATATATATATATATATATATATATATATATATATATTTCATCATTCCATTGCTGCCTTAGTATCAAAATGTCTACAGCTGAACCACAAGGGAAATGGTTACAAAGGATTAACACTTAGGGGTAATGCTTAGTGCTATGTGCCTGGATTTAACAACATTAACAGAAGCCTGCACAGTTAAATCCTTCTACATCCCGCTGAAAATGTGCCCTTCGGTGTCAACTTTGCTTGACAAGGTATTTTCTGGGACTCAGAAAGGTGAAATTTCTTACAGGGGTGCAAGATTAATGGCTAGAAGAACTGCATTGTCACAGATATCACAAAGTGTTTTCAAAAAGCCAAAGGGGATTTAATCTTATAGACATTTCCCGTTAGTGAATAAAGAGATTTAGTAGCTTTTGGACATATGAGAGGAAGAAAGACACAAGCTTGTGTTCAATTTTGTTTTACTGCTTCCCTATTTCTCCTATTCCTATTACACTCTGGAACACTCGTTCCTGTATGTTGCTAAAATTAAAACACTATTAAAAATGCAAGCAGAATGGTAACGCACGCATGTGCAAGCATCACACACGAAACTCCAACTTAAATTGATTCCTGGGTATATAGCAAATGATACAGTATATACACATTTATTACCTAATAGTTTCTAGAAGAGCAACTAAACATAAATTTTATAACACAGAAAAATAAATATACACCCTGTATTGTACTTGTTCTTGATCAAGCAACATATTTATACACTAGTTTCTATAACTTAACGCTGTGTAACAGCATTTTAAAATTACAAAAGAAGGTATCTATTAGGAAATTATCTAACCATATTGCTCTTCAATACACTTATGTAGACAATTCAGACTTGAAGTAAACTTCAGGAAATTGCAGCTTTTGTTAGCCCACAAATGGCTATAAACTTTTCCTTTCAAGTAGATTCTTGGAAGTTTTGAAAGGGGCTGCCTTAATTCAGTCTGTAAAGGTGCTCTATATAGTTATATTTTCATTTATAAAATTTTGTAGAAGTAGTGGAAAGGATTTTCTTGTTGCAACATAAGATCATGTTTAACCTCATGTTTTTATTCTATGCGGGTTATACTTGCTTCATGAAAAACGAAGACACTGAGAGGAAGATAAGGAGATTTTAGTAAAACACTGATTACAAATTCTGTGGCTTGAACCAAGGCTCTCCTAAGGTTTAGAAATCACTGAGTTTTCCCTTTCCCCCCTTTTTTTTTGTTAAAATAAATCTCAGGGCTTGTTTACAAAGTGCAGAATCATTCACTTGACGAAGTGACATGAAAAGGAAGTTACAGTGGCACCATCCCATTTACCAGCTGCACCTTCATTTCTTGAAGGCTGTTCATGATCTTCTTCTGGTGACCGACAAGAGTCACTCCAAGCCGTCTCAAATCCCTGTATGAAGAAAGCACACATTGGATGTATGTATTGATTCAATTGGTAGCACACCTCAATACTTTCACGCTGGCAAAGATACAAACATTTTGCAGAAGCTAATTAGATTACAATCCTATATGAGACATCGATATGATACAATCCGATATGAGACATATCGGGTCCAATTTTCAAAGGCAGGCTTCAAAATTGTACCTTGAAAATCTGTTTGCAGTCAAAGAAATATTTAATATAAGGACTGATATAAAATATAATTGCCCCCCACCTCATCTTTTGGACATCATTATTTTGGTGGCACAGATTAGTGGAAAAATAAATTTGCACGTGTACCAATAACATATTTAAATTGAAGGTACAATTTCATTGAATAATTTTGAAAATGTGGACCTACAACAGGAACAAGAACTTTTTTGTTTTGCTAGAAGAAATAGGCATAAAATATACTTTAAAATTTTTACAGTTAAGCAGTCAAAGACCATACTCTTCAAATGACTCAGTCAGTACAATCATTTTATATAACAGATTATCTTTATGGGATAGTGATCACTACATTGCTATCAGAACACTTCCAAATATGTAAAACCTTGGATTGCGAGCAACTTGTTCTGCGAGTGTTTTGCAAGACGAGCAAACATTTCTAATAAATTTTAATTGGATAAAGGAGCAATGTTTTGCAATGCCAGTAGTACATGATACCGAATGTCACATGATCACAACTGAGCCAATGCTTCTTGAAATTCACTTTAATATACAAGTGCTTTAGATTACAAGCATGTTTGCAGAATGAATTATGCTGGCAAACCAAGGTTTTTACTGGTATTTTATTTTTGACTTGGAACCCAAAATACCAGAATTTTCCTCCTTTACCAAATAATATCTAGGCTCTCTTGGCATTTAGAGCATTCTGAAGATTACACACTATCAGAAAGTCTTTTCAACCAAGATATATTTTTACTGTTTCCTCTAAACAAGCTTATTCAAAAGAAGATTATAAATGTTTAGATTTCTAAATTAATAGTGTATTATGGAGTTCAAGGTCAGGGTCCATGGTTCCTAATTGTTATTTCATAGGAAATTCAGAAATTCTATTCCCTTGAGGTACATATTTGGCAAATAAAATTATTCAGGTATGTTTGGCAAATAACAACATTAATTATAGGAAAAAATAACAATTTAAGATTTTTAGGTGACCAAACTGTTTGCCATGTTATATTTCTTCAGATAATTACCTTATTGAACACATTATGGTAAAAGAATATTTGTGCATTCAGTAAATGTATTAACTTCAGATTATCTTAGACTTCCTTAGAATTGAAGACAATGACATTAGAATCATTATATGTAAAATTGGATAGCTTTAGAAACAAGTAAATCTCTTAATTATCAGAGGATCGAGATTTTAGAAATGGGTATTTAGGCTCTACCAATATTAGTATTGGAAATAATTGCTTATTTAAATAATATCTTAGGTTTCTTTGCCCCTTTATGTTTCATTGTTTTTTTTATGAGAGTTTCAGGAAATGGAAAGTAGCTAAAAAAAGAAGCAATTGATACTTATGGTGGCAACATAGTTCTTTCTCTCTTAGAATTGAACATGAGAAAATATTTAAACTATAAGACATCAGTGTAAAAAATAAATATATTTATATTATATTATATTATATTATATTATATATTTATTTATAATGGTAGCCATGGAAGATAATCAGCAAAAAGAAAAAGAAAACAGTAAAAATTTACTTTGAAACAAAATCACTATTGTTAGTTATGAAATAGACTATAAAATAGTGAGTTACTGACTAGCATGGGAATAAATTTCTCTTTTCAACTACATCAGAACTTCTTAGCTTTTCCCCTGTTAACATTATGGGATAGATAAGTCTTTGTTTTAAGGGCCATCCTGTGCATTATAGAATATCTAGCATCATCTCTGGCCTCTATCCACCAAATACCAGAAGCATTGAACTACTGTTGACCCTTTGTGGTTACAAGACAAAACTCCTGCCATATGTCCCCTGAATAGCAAAATCTTCCCTAGTTGACAACTATTACACTAATATAAAAATAATAAGTGACAATTAAGATGTCCTCTTCCTACATGCTGGAAAAATACATAACTCTATGATAACAGATTTCTGTTAATCTTTCATGGATGAGAAAATGAAGTTTACAGAATTTAAATCACTTGAGTAGATGACACAGCTAGTGGGTGTCAGGGCTAGTACTAAAACCAGGAACCTGATACCAAAGTCCATACTCTTTAAAAATTTCTCATTACTCTGAGATCTGATTTTGAAAAAAGTACTTTAAATTACAATAATTTCCTCATGAGGAAATGAGAACTCTGTAGCTATAACATCAAATATCCAAAATTCTAAAGAAAGACAATATTTAATGAAGGAAGCTGAACACATACTTCTTTGAGGCTATGGTAACTCAACCTATACCTCATGGCAATTTCAGTTATGAGCTAATCTATACTTCATGGCAATTTCATTTTACTTCATGGTCGGTCAGTAGCATAATTTGGACCTACGTCAGGTGAAAGGGATGAAAATTTCTTAACCTGAAAATAATCATTCTCTGCTAGAGAATTTAAATAATTAGTAACTGAAATGGAGTTTTAAAACATATGTTTTATCATATGCCTTATAAACCCACAGGTGATTCTGACAAATACCCATTTGAAAGTACTGATGCTATAGATACATACTTAGACTGCACAATTCATATGGCTAAACCAATTATTAGGAATGAGCTTTTGAAAATAATCATCACAACTTATTCTGAAAGACCTGAAAAAGAAATTATAGGTTTCCCACTGAAAGAGCCTGGATTTTGAATATATAATACCGAAATCTTAATTTAAAGTGTGTGTGTGTGTGATGTGCATACATGCGCCCCACATTCCAAACTTGGTTGTTTCACTAATATCAAATCACTGGTTTGACTTATTTTTATTTCCCTTTCTTAATTATATAGTAGCTATATTATACGTAAGTATAACTTCATTCTCTGAAAATAACTTGACCTCAAGAAAGACTCTGGTTCAGTGCTTTTGAAATTTAAAACTTTTATGACATCTATATCCTGCTAAAGAACACATGTTTTGAGGAATTGTATTGGAGTAATAAATGCTGTTATAGAGCTTGTGTTCATAGGAAAATACAATCTTTCTTCAGAACATTTCATACATCTAGATTTTGAGTTAAATTTGTGTAAATTTTTCCAGTGTGTTAAATATAAGATTTCTTTCAAGGTCACCTTATAATATGATTATCCCCTAAGATGCATATGGAAGGTCAGACCACTGAAATTCTCTCTTCCTCCCTCCCACCTCCTCCTTTCCATGGAAGAAATGGAATTATAAAAACACGACACGGCATTTTATACATTGCCATAAATTATGTGTGTCTTTAATGGAATGCTGATGTTTTAAAAATCTGACTTGTCATTTCAAAAGCTGTCAAATTAATGTGCAGAGATTTAGAAAATCGCATGCGTATAATGCATGCAATGTCCATATACCTTTATGCAGTGTGATTTTCAGTGAAAAGGTGAGAGAGAAATAAGATCATTTATGCAAGTTAAAGTTGTTCTCGGCAGCAAAGTAGTTCCTTCAAAACTTGTATTTAATATTCTTCTAATTATATTACAAATGACAATTAAAATAGCATTAGAAAAATGTTTTCAGTAAAGTTTTATTCCAATATTGCTAAGTGCATTAATGTATTTTAAGTAATTTTGCTTCATACTTTCATGACTTCTAAGCATTCCTATTTTACTCTTGTACTGCCAAGTACATATTGAATGGTCAATTTAGCAGTAACAATGTGAGAGAAATTTGTTAAAAATTAAAGTATTTAACATTCGATAATGAAGTTGCTGCTCTACTTACAGTGTTTGCTGAAAAGTTTTTTGAAAATGATGCAAGATATGCTATTTTACTCATCTCATTTTTCTATATAGGAAATTTTACCCAAGGTAAAGTTATAAATGTGTCTCTTTTATAAATATTACACTAAATGTATCATGATCATGTGTAATCTTAAGTAATACCCAAAGCCAATTCTAATGATGATAAACTATGATTCAGCATAGGCTTATGAATTTAAACATGATAAGAGGAGTATTGTTACATAAAAAATAACTTGGCTTTTGTCAACAAAGCAATATCAGTTTTAGAAAAGCTGCAAATATAATGAACTGGCATTGATGGAATAACATTTCAGCATATTTTCAAATGTTACTCTATAATATTAAACAATGGAAAACACTGATATTATGATACTAAAATGGCAGAATGGAAAACATAGAATAACAAGAGGTGTCTAGTTGATATTGGAACAACTCTTGATTATTCAGGATTTAGTTCACTCATCTGTGGATTAGTCATTCCCTCACTACTCCTCCCTTCTGCTTTACACACCTGTTAGCCATATCACTGGTATTTACCCCAGCAACACTGGCTGGATAGGAGAAGGGAGAAGAGAGATTAACAAATATTCACTAAATTTCAGTGTTTATTCTTGTTGTCATAATTTGATCATGCCATTAATGGTATGCTTGAAATTTTTTGGTTCATTTAAAGATTCCTGATAATCATTTATATATCTACTATACAAGATAAATACATTTACATTTGGCAAAGATTAACCATGTTTGGTCATGATTTTCAGTGAATGAGACATAGTGATGGTTGGACTAGAAACTTTGGCTTAATTATGTAGAATGAAGAGGATACTAAGTACTCCCATGTGTATTTTAGGTGTGTAATACATTATTCATAATGTCTTTATTGATAAGATAAAAACTCTGCTTGAATTGGTGTGCATAAATTTTGGCCCTAGATTTGTGAAACTTCCATTTTAGTAGTTGAAGACCCCATTTGAATAAATGATACTAACATAAACCTCTTCAGTTTACACACAATTGACATAATATTTAAATTCACTGGATTTTGTTCATCTTCTGAATAATCAAAAGTTGACAGTGCTGGTCTGACAAGAAGTTTAAAAAGCAGCGGTAATACTGTCCTTAATACAGGTTTTTGGATTCAATTTGCAACTCACCTCTAGCTTAACAATTCCCCCTGTCAACCACAATTCACTGCATTTACACACCATAGTACAGATTGCATCATTACTGCCACAACAATTGTTCTGTGTATTGTACACAGAATAGCAAAGTTTAGGCACAGAGATGGCAGACAGAAACATCTAAAGTTGAAAACCATATTGCCGAACACATTTTAACTCTAAGATTGTTAACCTGTTCATTTTCTTTCCACATTAAGCCATATATGTATGTTACTGGCAAGAAATAAACAAAAGAAAGAGTAAGAAGAAAGAAAGAAAGAAAGAAAGAAAGAAAGAAAGAAAGAAAGAAAGAAAGAAATCGCAAACAAAATTAAACCTTTATGATGGAAAATTTTTATCAAAGTCAGCAGTTCTGAAAAATTGTAATATTTTCTCTCCCTTTTTTTGAACCCAATATAAGAACAAATTTGATGGCATAAACTCTAACATATTTTTCTAATTTAATTATATGGAAATTTGATCTTTTGCCTTATATTAATTGATCTTAACTGCACCCCCCCAAGTATTTATTACAGGTATACTTCCAGTTCTCAATTTCTATTATTCCTTGGCAATAATGTGGACAATAATATTTATTATATTATTATAGCATATGCAGCCTCCATAAAATTAGCATTAAATATTGGGTAAAGGCCATGTGTAAAAAATCATTATCTTAAGTGTTTAAGAGCTTGTCTTTGTCTTTGCTGATATCCCAGCTCCTTTGCCGTGTGCCTTTAATAATTATTTTGGTGAAAGGCGAGCAAAATGCACAGATAGTCTTTTTCGTATATTCCTGACCAAACAAGCAACTGATTACTCACTGTTCTGTGAGTTATTTAAATAACATTTTGATAAATGTGTTCTTGCCAAACAGGAAGAATGTGGTCAAAACCACAATAAACAAGAGGACATATATTTAAAGGTGTAGGACTCCAAGGAATCAGCTTCACTGGATTTGAGGTTTGCTGGCTCAGTTCATGGTAAAGAATATGTTTATTGGCCCAGGAGTCTGAAGCAACTGATACATGGAGACAAACATCTCTGAACAGGAAGATTTTAGCAGTTTCCAAATTTCACTTTACTCTTCCGGTTAAGGTAAATGAATCAAAAGACAAAATATCAGAAAAGAGGCAATATAGCCAGAGGCAACAAGATAGCAGAGTAATGGAGACAAAGAGAAGAAACTGAACCAAGTAGAGAAAAATTGATCAGATAAAAACTACCAGAGAATAGAAATGGGTTGGAGAACCATAATTAGAAGAGAGAAAAAGGCTTTAAGTCTTTAAACAAAAGATACAAAATGAGAGTTTGAGGATAGAGGAGCTGACAATAAAGATGAGCGAAAATAATTAAAATCAATAAATGAAATGCTAAAATACAATGCTAAGATATTCAACATATTTCTAGTATTTGGGGGCCCCAAAGAGATAAAGTAAAACAGAGGTAGTTAATGCAAAACCATTATTTGTGATTAAAATTATTCTGTGAAGGGAGGAGCAAAAAGATAGTGGATGTATATATATACATACATATATATATATATGTATATATATATGTATGTATATATATACACACACACACATAGGTATATGTGCTATTTTAAGAAAAAAAGAGACATCATTTAATGCAAATAATTTTATTATATATTTACAAGTAATCTGACATTGGGTAGAAGAAATACCTACAGTATCATTTTAATATAAAATGACAAATGACTTTAATAAATTAAAATGACCATTTTTACTGAAAAATTAAATAGCAATCATGTAAAAATAGTTTTAAATTATCAACAAAATTTTGTTTACTATTTTAAATATAGCACAAATGAGTTCTTTGAGTGTTGAAAGAAATAATGGGCAAAGCATACGTGTCATCAAATAGATACAATTTGGAGGCGATGGTGAAGATGACGTTCAGCAACATAAGAGAGCATGCTGAGTAGTGATTTTAGGTCCAGCATTATAGGGATGAGGATAAGAAATGTTGAGAATGTGACATTAACTGGTGACAAATGATGGTACCCTGTTACCTTTCATGTGGACTGGCAGTGAGTTCAATGAGTCAAAGAATGCCAGAATAGAAATGGTGAGTGCTCAGTGTTAATATTATGTGAAGTAATGGAATAAGGACTGTGGTTTAGTGCTTTAGAATGTTCTACCATGTTCTAATCCTTACAACAATATTTTAACCTTTGAATCTGTAGGTAATTTAAAGTATGTTGTCATCATATTCATAGGTTAAAACATTATTCATGTTAATGTAAGCTAGATGGAACCACCATAACAACAGTTAATTTTCACAAATAACAAATATTAGGCTAAAATAATTACACATACAGAGTATATAATAAAATACAAACAACTTACAACCTTAAAGAATTTAATGCTTAACTCTAGTGATTTTTATTTAATAAGATTTGATAAATTTTATCTTAAACGTGCAAACAGAAAAGGGCACAATTGGTTCCACTGAGATTGTACCAAATAACAAATCAGAGGCAGAATCTAATATATCCTTGGATTACAAGAATATAAGGTGCACCACTTAGAGATTAAATGAGATTCCTGCCTGGGAAGCTTTGTTTAAGCTGTTGCTACCCGGGTATTCATCATAGCCCAAATTTAAGAATATGTTTTGCTGTTATGTAGGACTAGCCACACCAATTGTGCTTACAGTTTGTTTTGTAATTACATTCATATAACATAGGTTCCAGTATAAAAACTTCATCAAGAAAACATCTTTTCCACAACACAAAATACCAGTATTTTGCCAAGGAGCTGTTATTCCAATTATTCAAATATTCAAATGCTATTTGTTTGAAGCAAAGAAGCAAAGATACTGGCCACAAGTAGCATTAACCATGCAGTTGTTAACAATACAGGCTAAAAAAGAAGAGGCTTCTTTGAAAGCTGTCACACATGGGCAAAGGTTAACTGATTTCCCTTGACCTCATCCAGATAGGATTCCAAACAATTTTTCTCGCCCCAGCAATTATGTAAAAATTATCAGAAAAATTACTCACTCCAAGGTCACCTGAGCCACAGCGTCCATTGAACTGTATCCATTTTCCATGAAAATCTCTGTATACCGGCCCATTTTGATTGCTTCTAGCCATTCACCTACTGATCTGTAGGCCCCAGATCCCAGTGGGCCATGTTCTGCCAATAAATTAGATACCCTAAAACACAGAGCACATCAACATTAAAAGTAACATTTTCATGTCTCTTATTATAAATTGTAATATTAGCTCACTATCAAGGGATTTTTGGGTTTATGGAAGAAAATAATTTAAAATATAGAACACAAACTTAGTCTATTCAGATTTTTTTCTACTCATAGTCAATGAAAACTTATGATGGCTTAATAAGTAAATGTTCTGTAATATAAAACATTAGCTGAAAATTCCATTAGATGTATTTACTTCCTCCTATTGTATTTTGTTTATAAAAATAATACAGAAAATGCTGCCAAAATTAGATATGAGGGATAATTTGTGTCAGCCCAATTGTTCCTAGACATTGCTAGAGAAACTCATGCTCGTTTAAGCTAATTTCTCAGGAAGTCCAGAAGTTATTTATCCTGTATTTTACACTCTTACAAAAATGTGCTTGTTAACTTGGCCCAGGAGTAATAGAATTTTGAAAACAAAATGTAACCCCAAATACTTTAGAAAACTGAATGGGATTAACCAACCAGGACATACTCTTAGCTGTACTAGACTCATATTTTTTGTCCAATAATAATAATGATACAATTATAAGAACCATTTATGGAAATACATCTGAAGTAAATGACTAGGAAAAATGACAAAAAATACTTGTACCATTTTTTACTAGTGGAAATGAATGCCAAAAACAATTTAAATGTCCATCAGGGGGATTTGCCTCGGTAAATTTCAACCATAAGATATAGGACAAATATGTTTCTTTTGATTCATTGTCTCTGCACTTTCTCACACTCTGTTTACACTTCAAACTATTCCAGTATATTTCCTTCCAAACCAATTCTATAAAAATTTCTCTCACTGTGGTGAGCAATGATTTTTATTTTGCCGAAATCTATAAATATTTCTGATCTGCAAAATGATTGACTCCTCAGAAATTTTCAACCTCCACCTCCACCACCTCTCTTTTGAATTCCTATGTTGTCTCACAAAGTTTTGAATAATTCTCTCTTTCTTGGCTACCAGGACATTGAATTTCCCTTGGCATCTTTTAAACCTCCTTTGCCTATTACTCGTTTCCCTGGCTTTAAAATTTGGCTCTGTATCTTCTCAGCTCAGGCTAAAATTCTACTCTAGGTAATTTTACCCATTTTTATGCTTCAAGTGGCATCTATTTTTCTCCAATTTTTACCCCCAGCCCAAGTGTCACATGTATTCCTGTAGCTACTTACACTTCCATATTTCTCATAGGAATATTGCCCCAACATGTCTGAAACCACACTTGTCATCTTTTTCACATTCAATTCCTCCTGCAGTCTTCCGCATTCTAGAATATGATACAACAGTTCACTCCTTCCTTGTCCTCAGTCCCCTCACAATCAATCATTATGTGTACTATCCATTCTACTTCCAATATATCACATATCTGATCACTTCTCTATCTCACTTGTTGCCACTTTAGTTCAAGACATCATCATGGCATATCTGCCAACTACTCTAGCCTCTGAGTCATCCTCTAAATTCTATCCTCACTCTCTGCTGCACAGCCAAGGTTCTTTTTTAATGTTTTTTTTTTATTTTGTTCAATATCTTCCTCCTCCAATAGTGTGTTGTTCAATTCTGTATACTCAGCACCTATCCCACAGGATGACATGATGTGGACATGAACATGAATCTGAACATGAATATTGGCTGAATAAATGGGTATCTTGTGATTTGTAGCCTTTAAGTAATAGGGGTCAAAGATTTTATGAAGGTAGCAATACAGAAAAAAATAGTTGGAGAGTAGGATCTTGAAGTTGACATTATGGAGGAGTCGCAATTTTTAGTAACAGCAAAATCTAGAACATGACGCTGAGAAGGAGAGTTCATGGTAGGCTAGAGACCAAAAATGAGAGATATTCAAACATCTTCTACATGGTTACTGAAATCACCAAGCTTTGTGACATGGGTGAGAATAAATACCGGTTAAGACAATGACCGGGAGCTAACATCTTCTAGAATTAGGATTTGTAGATGACCGAATAAAAATGGCTAGTAAGTGCTATAGTCTTCAGCCAAATCTGTTTAAATGAAACCTAGCAAGATGATTCTATGTATTGCACACACACACAAAAAGAAAAAAATTTGGAGACTCTTAAACTGTTCTCAATCTATAATGATATCAATATAAACTAACAAAATTTAGATCATCAAAATGTCTCTTTATGATTTCTTTTCTTTAGGTCCCTTTAGACAACATAATTCAAATAAGTAGATGAAAGAAATGCTTACATTTTTACATGACAATAAATAACTTAAAGGCAGATATTTCAGTAGCAACATAAGGAATATTCACTAAGAAGATAAATTCTCCACTTGCTAGTACAGAAAGTTAATGATGCTTGAACAGAAGTTGAAGTTTCATTCTTCATTTGTATTTAAAAATGACTTTTTGCCTAATAAACAAATGTTATGTCAGAATCATAGAACTTATGTAACTTTATCAACAGATTGTTCCTCATTTAGTTCATGCTAATAGGAGGCCAATTTGGTTACACTTCTTGTAAAAATAAAGATCTGACTCAAATATAGTGAAAATAACATTCTGGCAATTTTTCTTAAGTACAGAGTCAAACTGATTTATTTTTTGTGAGGATAATTCTGTAATTTATCACGTCGAAGAGAAAAACATGTTTTACAAATATGTAACATTGTTTAAGTATATTCATGTGCATTCAGAAAAATTGTTTTAAATATTCATTTGTGGTGCGCCTGGTGGCTCAGTTGCATAAGCGTCTGACTCTTGGTTTGGGCTGAGGTCATGATCTCAGGGTTGGTGAGATTGAGCCCTGGGTCATCAGGCTCTTCACTAATAGCACAGAGTCTGCTAGGGATTCTCTCCCTCCTCTCCCTCTCCCTCTCCTTCTCTCTCTCTCACTCTCTCTCTCTACATAAACAAATAAACTTAAAAAAATTAGAAGTAAAAAAGTAAAATGCTCATTTGTTCACACAAATGTATTCATTTATCAGTTTTAAGTTTTGTTCCAATTGCACAGTAAGTGATTCACCAAATATCTGTGTACAACCAGATAGGAGCAAAGAATCTCTAAAGGAGTTGTCATTGTTTATAAAATATGGCAGACACTAAAGTCTATTATAAAGAAACCAAAGAGTAATTATTGTTAGACATCTCTGGTTTAGGTCTATCAGTGCTCACTTGGCTATCTCTATGATCTTATAATTTTATTTTGACCCGTCCACACTAATGTGAGATCCAAAACACATGAAAATACACACATTTGAGTTTTTTATAATGTTATCTGAACTTGGCTATAGTTAACATTTTACTGAAACTGGCATTTATACTGCTAGATTAGGCATAGATACTTTTAATTTAATTATTTATATTTCATTGTAAGAGAGTACTATTACGCAAAAACTGTATTTAAATAAATTAGTGTCATACAGATCCATAGATTAACGTGTGTACTGAAATGATGTTATTGATTTAATATTCATGGCATCAAGTTGAATTAGCTACATTAGGAAAAGCTCTCAGGTCTGGCTTTTTACCTGCTCGATGCATTAACCAGCGTCTTCAAGCTACTTGGGTTACGTATCAGCTTATCCAACATGTTGACAATTTCATCAAACTTGGGCCTGCTGTTTCGGTCTTTCTGCCAGCAATCCAGCATTAACTGGTAGAGAGCAGCAGGACAGTCCATGGGGCTTGGCAGACGGTAGCCTTCCTCCACTGCTTTAATCACCTGCGTAAAGCAAAACAGAGCCATACTCAACACCACAAAGAGAAATTTCCTACTATCCAACTTTCATTCTGTCTTAGTCTTACTCTTGCACTGATAACCAGCATCGTTCTCTCTCAAATCTCTGATTACTTCTATTTGCTGCAAAATAAAACAACAATAACAAAAAGTAAATATGTTATCACAATGTAAAAAGATATTTTCTTCACATATTATAAAGAAAATAAGTGGTAATCATTTTTACATAAAATCTTGATGAAGGGTGATTTGTAACATTAACTGACATAAAAATAATGTTCATGTTTTATTTATTTATCCTTGCATTCTGGAACCAAATAGGGATTAGAGTTTTTTAGTGATTTCTCTGAAAAGTTAATGTCTTTGTAATGAAAAATTATGGGCAGATCCACATTTTTTAAAGCAATAGAACTGCAATTTTACTTCAAAAGAGACTTTTGGAGGGTAAATGATGGATAAGTCAAAGGCTAAATTAGCATAACTGTCTCATGTATCATTTAATAATGTCAGAGTCTGGCTGTTTATTATCATCTACTGATTTCTGTCAGGAATTTGGAATGACTGCATAAGTAGCACAGGCATTACAAACATCATCGATTTTAAATAAAACCACACATGTGAGTATTGTCTAATTGTGAAATTGTTTCATCAAAAACATTCATAATGTTGCTGCTGCCATCAAAATGTCTAACTGCAGAAGAAATTCGTTTATGCTTCTGAACATAATGCAGATTTTATTCTAGAAAATGCAAATATTTAAGTGATCCCCAAATCAATAATAATAAACATAGTTCTCAAATTCCTGTTGTGGATATTTCCTTAACTATTAATTACATTTTTTGAGAAAGACTTTAAATTTGATTTGACATATGAAAAAATATATATGATGATTAGAATAGGAAATTTACAAAAAAAATCTTGCAAGATTGGAACGAAACAGTCTCTCAATGGTAAAGAAAATGGCACCTGCACAAAAGCAGGAGCACATAGAAAGAAGAAGAAATGGTATATTTAAGGGAACTTTATGGCCTAGAGGTAGCAGGTAGAGAGAAAGTGTTTAAGTTCAAACCTTTCACACTGGATGGTTGTTACTATTTACTTTAGCTAAACACATTCATGGGGGGAGAGAATGTTGACAAGTATAATTTGGGGCTTGTTTTGTTTGGAGTGCATGGGGAACACCCAGATGACACTTGGCAGGAATCTGGTTAGGGTACAGGAGATATTTGAGATGAAAATGTAAATGTGAGAGTCATCATAACTTGGTTATAGCTTGAATCCAGGTGTGGTATATATCTACCCAGGAAGGGCATGAAATAAAAGTTCCTGACAAGCACAAATAGTTAAGTTCAGGCACTTCAAGGACTCAAGGACTCCAAAAAATAAATGGTCAAATAACTGAATAACTATGAGTGAAACTCCTGAGAGTCACTTAACACTTTAGTTAACTCAAAAACAGCATAAAAAATTAAATGGCAAACCATGGTAGAAATTATTACAAAAACTAAAACATATGGTTAGCCTCTTTAACGTGTTAAAGGTGGATGCATATTGAGAAATAACATGATAAAACAACAGATTCATGAGGAACAGATATTAATCAAAAATTTATAAAAGAAAAAAATGCTAAATAAATTTTGAGAAAACATTTATTCTCACTGGTGATCAATAAAAGAATAGTGAAAGAATAAAAAGTACTATTTATAATTATATATTAATAAAAGTTCATTTATGTATTAGTTTGCTTATTAGAAGACTTCCCATTGCTGATGATAACAGCAATACCAGCTATCTTTAATAACGTGAGTACCAAAATAAAATGTCCTAATACAGTTTGTCACAAAATATTTCAGTATGCAGTGAGAACAGTGATTTTTACTTATTTAAAACCTGATTTGTTTCATAATGAATTTTCCCCAAAGCTGCTACCAATAAGCTCTCTTTTTTCTTTAACACCTATGCTTTTTAAAATATTGTCTTTCTTTCACTGAGTAGCTAGTCTTCACATGTGACTATGAAATGAGTAAATGAAACCAAGCCACTAGTTTTAAAGGAATTTTATGAGTTATTTGATTTGAGATGTTATTTCTAGACTATATTACTTAATCAACTTTATTTTCAGGCAAATTTATAAATAGAAATATAATACCATGTCTCTAAGTTAACCTCAGTACTTGGTCCAGGAAATTAAGTCATTGAATTTAATTCTAAATTCATCTTTAGAATTTATCTTCAAAATATATTTAAACTATAACTTGAGACTTTATATTCCAACATATTGAATTTTGTTTTTCATTTTTAACTACATTCCCTTCATAGTTTGGGGGAGAAATGAATGTATTAGTGTTCTGGTGGATTGTGAAATGCTTGAAATATATCAAAGTGCAATTCAGGCTATTCATTTTATTACACAGTTTATAATGTATAGCTAAATGGATCATAATCTTCATTGACTTTCTTATTACCATTACATTTGTTAAGGTAGACAGTTGAGATAAACAAAGGAAAGAAAGAGAAAAAAGAAACAGACAACCAGAAGTTTTACAGATTATCTGGCACCAGTTCCTATGGGCTACATCTAAAATGTTATTATAAGCTACGCGTTTTCTTGGCATTGGCATGTAAATCAGCCGTCTAAACACAATTTTAAAAATGCTGCTTCTCTTAATACATGAAACTTCAATACTGAGCACCCGATATGGCACTATTCACTTGGTGGCCAGTTGACTTCACTGGGCCCATTTTGTCATGTAAGGGTCAGTGGCTTCATCCTTTCAGGTACCTATACCTATTCTGGGTACGATTTGCTTTTGCTGCCCACAGAGCCTCAACCACCATTACAAGCTTTGCAATACTTGATCCACAAACACTGAATCCCACACAGCATATCACTCAATGAGGGCACCCACTTCCTAGCAAAGAATGTGTGAGTATCGAATACTCAGTGATGTACTGGTAAATATTTAACAACAGGCTCTCCTTGGTGGGGGGAGGACATATTGTATCGTTTACTTGTTTACATGGTATAAATACTCCCTCCAGGTCGATTGCAAACTGTCAACATGATCTCATTCTGAAAATCTGCTAGCTGGTACAAGGGTGGTTCCAGCAACCATTGCACATAGTACATCATAAATTCATCCATAAGGCATTTAAGCTGCTTTCACACAGTTGGGGCAGGGAAAAATACTGCGAACCCTAGGTGATACACTTGGGACTTCTTGTTACTCTTTTGTAATAACTGTGGCCTGAAAAGGCTAACCCCCAAGAATGAAAGATGGATCCAGGCTACTAGTTCAGCCACCATGACCTGCCATGTTGATAAATGAGGGGAATCCAGAATGGATAGTGAAGGAAGGAGAGGCAAAGGACCAGGTGAGGTCCTGAGATCAACTGAAACCACAGGGACTACAGTTCAGTTCATAACCTGCCTCTTCTGAGTTTCCACTTAGATAGAAAAATCCACAGAATCATGAAACAGATGCTCCTGGAACCTGTGTGGGGAAGTAGGTCAGTGCTGCAAAAGGTGAAGAGCATGGAAATCATGAAAATTTGTCTCTCAGATCTTTACCTGCTGGATGCTAATTAATCAACAACCCTTAACCCTAAACTTTCTAAAACCATCATCACATTTACACCAAAGCCAGGCTTTGCAAAGGTTACTTCCAGTCAATTATTGAGCATGGCAGTGATAATAAGATAGGCTCATTTCTATGTGACCCCTATGACAGACAATGTTTTCACAGTCTGACATCTCTCCCAGCTATCCTGCATTCTTCTTCCTTACAAGAATTTCTCCTTAATACTAATGTATATCTAATTCCTTCTTGGAATAGGTTTCTTGCAGGACCTAGACTAGCACAGGCATTATATCATAAGCACTACACCACAAATTGTACTTATAATGTCTATATTCATCATCATTATATATTTGTAAGATAGGAACTATTATATGCATTTTATAGATGAAATGTATGAGACTCCAGAAGGTTAAGTAATTGCCTGTGTTTACACAACCAAGAAGTAGCAGTGGTAAGATTTACAGGCAAGTCTCTCTGGCAAGCAAACCTGTGATCTTCCCATCCTGATGCTAAGTCTCACCATTGGAATTAGAAATAACTACCTTCCAACTAAATAATTTGGGAGAGTTATAGATCTCACTCCATGGAATCAGATTTCTTGCTCCACAAGAAAAAAAAATATCTACAATTAAAATGTGCTATTTTGGAAAGGAGTGCATTCTTCATCACAGGAGATGTAAAAATGTAAGTTGGATAACTGAGTGGCAGGAATTTTGTAGGCGGAAGTTGAGCATCAGCAGTGTGTTTTGATGAATTAAATTTAACTAAGGTGTGAGTGCCTATGTTGCTAGGTATTTACTTGAAATCTCACACATGAGTCATTTTGTTACTGTGAGATAGGAGGCTTTTCAGAAGTGACTGGAGTTTAAGAATATATTCTTGGAAATAATCTCAGATACCAAAGAAATAGTTCTGGATATACCCATTTTTTTCGTAGGATTTATTTCCTGTTTCCAATATTATTAAAGATATATAGAGTATATCTTTTTCTTAGTACATCAATCTTAGATCAGTAGCATTCCAGAGATTAAAGACATCTTAAAAATCCTCTATTAAAGTCCATTCCCTTTGTAATCATTGAAATTGACCAAGAGTTATAGATTCCAAAATGACTGGCTTTTAGTTCAAGATTTTTGGTTTTTGTTTTTGCTGTTGTTGTTAAATAGAAAGGTACAGGACTTTTGAACTGAATATGGATATTTCTTTATGTATCGCTTACTCCAAAGGGATAAGAGTTGAAATGAGGTTACCAGTCACTAAAATAATTGCTTTTCTCTCAGGGCAGGCAGCATTATCCTTGCAAGACTAATATTATCTTCAAAGACCAATATTTGTCAAATACACTCATTGTAGATATTATTATACTAAGGCTATTAAGTCAAATAATTTGTTCACTGTCAAATGTTGGTAATTTTCAGTATTTATATGGGACCTAAGTTCCTCACACTTTAATTATAATGCATTTAATTATATGCTGTGTGTTATAAAATATTCTTTTTGTTTTACCATAAAATATTTCAGAAATATAAGATATGTGTATCTTTTTTTGTCCCATCAGAAATTACAACAAAGAATAGAAGGAGGATGAGAGGCACGCCCCGTACAAAGTAGGCTGACATCCTTTTGGGGTCAAAAATTCTTCCTGCCTTAGAGTAAGATGTAGGCCAGCAGAAATAGTAATAGAAAACAGTCAAAAAAAAAAGAACAAAGAACAAAAGTAATTCTAACATAAGAAGACTGAAAAACAGATAAATGAGTTTCTAAAACATTTTGTAATCTATGTGGTTAGTGTAGTCTACATATTCATACATTTCCCAATAAATGCAAGAGTAAAACACTGTTACTAAGTATAAAAATGCAATGCAATTAAGTCTCTTTTTATTTAGGTCTGGATTTTAAGTTCAGAAAAATGTTGCCATTTAAAATTGTTGCTATCAATAAAGAAGCCTCTACTGACCTCAGGATATTATCTTAGCTTCCTAAGTTTGAATCAGAGTTCACGGTCTGGTATTAAAATTATCTTCATCATTCTGGTTTATTTTTATGATGTGCTGTTATGTTTTTTCTCTGTGATGACAGAGGCAATCCTAAATCAAAATAAACCCACTGCAGCATTCTGTCCCCTTGACATGGTAGAAGATCTCCTCTGGGAGATTTAGAATATTCTGCATGTCTTGGCAGTGTAATATTTTCATGATGCAAAGCCTTTTAAGAAGCAGATAGTATCTGGAATGTAGAGATTATGGGATATATCATTCAAAACACCAAATCAGTACTTCTATTTTGCTCTCTGAGAGTTTGTTTCCAAAGAGATATTCAGTGATCATGGTGTTCAAATATCTGTCATGTTTCTTAAATACAAATTTGGATAGCAATTGAGGAAATCAAACTTAGTGCTATATGTAGAAGCTAAATGCTACTAACAACTGTGAACCTGCTTCGAAAATACATAGCATCTATTGTACAATTTATTAAAAGCAGACAGAAAGATCTGCAATTTTATAATCATTTACTTTAAACCTTATCTAGATTCTTGGTAAACCTAGTCTAAGCCAAAATATTAGTTTTTATTATAATTTCCTGAGAATATTATATCAGCACTCCCTTTTATTTTCTAAATAGTTTGAATTAAAGTTATCTGAGAGTATATCAAAACTCTCAAATGGCTAAAATCAGAAAGAAAAAAAAAACGTGTCTCAAATCCTTCATACCTCCTTGTTTCTATGTCCCTCTTAGTATAATTTTATATTGTCCATTCACAGTAGGCAGTGTGATTGCCCTAAATATGGGATTGGCCACTGCAACTGGCCTGATCATTGGATTGGCCAATGTAATTTTATGCTACTTGATGAGATGCAATAGGGATCATTCTTGCCCTTCAGTCACTTGACAGATGAGCTCACATCTACACTAGTCTACTGGTCTCCAGAGGAAGATGAAGGTCACGTGGATTAGAGCCACGGTATGCCAGTATACAGCAACCAACCCCACTGCCAACATGAGCAAGCCCAGTCACGATCAACAAAAACACTATGAGCATTTACATACCATCATGTTCTACTCTGGTCTATAATTTTATTTGTGACAGATGCAACTGTATCACATAAAATTGCCAATAATATAGATAACAATGCTACACATATCATACACTAGCTGGGAAGGACTAATAATTCTGAGTTACAGAATGAGAATTGAAAAGAAGTTAACTAGGTAAATAAGGGACCAATGTTTTCCTTGGCATGGCAGAATAAAATACTTTCACAACAATTAAAGGACAGAATGGCATTAAAATAAGTCTTAAGAAAAGTTAGAAGCCAACTGTGAAGTGCTCGGTAGTTCAAGTTAGCATTTGGCATTTATCTGGAGAAAAGTAAGTAGCAATCAGGTCTGGTCTTCCTTCAGGTTATAAAAATCCAGAGTTGAATTTGAGTTGAAGATTTTATATTCATCCAGATGGCTGATCTAGGATCATTGGTTGACAATGGAAGGGAAGAAGCAGACATTGATTTAATTGGAGATAGTGTGGTAGTTTGGTACAAAAATTTTAGGGAATCATGGTGAAATCTCTGGTGCTACTTTTATTATTTTTTTGTGACCTTAAGAAAGTCATTTAATCTCTCTAAATTCAGTTTCTTAACTGCAAAACAAGAATTACAATAGCATCTCTCTAATGAGAGATGCACAATAGGAATTCAATGATACAGTTTTTTTTTAACAGCACTAGCCCTAAAATTGTAAAGCTGAAGTGAATAGATACTATGTTCTCCCAAATTTAGAGAAATATAAGCCAGCACTCCTTCCCCTAAACCAAGTGAGTAGGACACAAAGAGAACCGATTGTAGCAATTTTAGATAACTACAAAAAGGGTTCACTGCCTTGCCATAGGCTTGTTAGGGGGTGGGAATGCATTAAGCCCAATTTACTGTCACTTATCAGAGAAGAATGCTATGAAATAAGTCTTAGAAAAGCCATCGTGTGACCTTGACATCTCACCAGGAGATATTGGAAGAAGGCAGGCTGGCTGGAGCAGTCTACAACAGTAGTCCAAAAAGGGAACAATGGCAGAGCATCCAACCAGAATGGGTTTCGCTTTCAGGTGAAGTACACATGCACTGGACAGCAAGAGACTGTGAGATTGGGAGCAGACAGCAAGTGAGGTGAACCCTGGAAGTAAGTTGGCGTAAGACACCCTCCTCCTCTGGTGACCGTCCCCAGGGGTCCTTTCAAGAGCTCCGACACATACTTCACTAGAGAACCAACGTTTGGGTATTTGACCTGTGGGAGGCATCAACAACTAGCAAAAAAAAAAAAAAAAAAAATCTTGCCCTTTCTTTTCTACATACCCATCAAGGGCAATTCTGAAAAATCTAGATACAAACTTTGCCAAAGGAGGAAGAGGAGCAAAAATGGGACCATTCTTCCTTCGCTAGGTACCGAGGGTCAGGCTGGCCTTGTGGTTGTGGAAAACACTTTGAAATGGATATGGCATTGGCTTTGATTTAGACTGGACTTGAATTTTTATATCTGAAATTGAATCTTAATTACTGGCATGGGACTGTTGTTTCAACAAAATGAGGCTGAAGAGCTGTAGGATCTGTCTAATAACCCCTGAAGGCATAGGAGTGGGAGATTTTACAGAGCATGGATGAAAGAAATAATTGGAGGAAAAAAATAAATGTTTTAAATCAGTATGCTGTTGAGTTAAGATTGCTCCATATACTGGTTTTATAAAGAAGTAACGAGACAGTTGATGAAGCACTTAAGACAGTATGTGGCACATAGTTAGGGTTCAATATATGTTAGCTGCTTTTACAGTTGTTGTTATTTGAAGGGAAAATATCAAATTTCAACGTGATCCAAAATGGGAAGGCTGTATTGAATAGTAACAATGGAAAATTACAAAAGCAAAGACCAAAGAGCCATGTGTCAGGCATCACATAATAAATATTCTGAACTTGAATAGAAGAATCTTTCATAGTTTCTTTAATTTTAGGATTCTATTATTCTAAGTGTGAATTATTTTTCCATGTAAGAAAAAATCTGTTTTTCCCCATATTAGACAGTCCAACTCTTCTTACATTTTTTTAAATTAAAAAAAACATAGATTATTATTTTTATCCCCTAAAAGCATCCACTATTACATCAATATCATTTATCCTTTCAGTTTGGAGTATTAGCTGTCTTTATCAAATGCAAATCATGAAAACGTGGCTGTCAGTATTCATTCTCTGATGGCTTCTTCTTCATCTTTGAAAATAATACTGACATTAAATGAGTGAACCCATCACTATAGTACAGCTAAAACTGTCTGGCAAGGGACTAAGCTTTTATGTAATAGTAACTTACTCTCTTTTGTACTAACTCATTTTGAGTTTCTGCATAAAGGCTATTTCAACAACAATAAAACAGATCAGAGGGTAAGCAAAGTATTTCATTTTTTTAAGCAACTGTCATTTTGAGAAATGAAAAAAGATTCTTTCTTCCAACTCAGAGAATAAAGCATTTCATTCTAAACTCGAGGGAGAGTAGTTCCATACTTACGTCTTGATTGGTCATCTCCCAATAGGGTCTCTCCCCATAAGACACAACCTCCCACATCACGATTCCATAGCTCCAGACATCACTGGCAGAGGTAAACTTTCGGAAAGCTATAGCTTCTGGGGCCGTCCATCTGATTGGAATTTTGCCTCCCTAAAATTGAAAAAGAATACAAGAATTCCCACATACTTCAAGCACATTTGGGGATATTGCTGCCTCACTAGAAATCTCTAGAAAGAGATGTAGCATTTTTAAGTGAATCTGTTTGACAGCATGCAGTCTCTTTTCACATACCTCAGCCCGTAAGCACTTGTAGACTGACTACTAATTGGCTGTCCGGAAGGTTTCTGGTTTAAATTCTATTTGACTACTGGAACACATACAGGACCCACATCTCAATTACAGTATCAGGATGGCAACTCAAAGAGGGGAAAGCAGGCAGCCAAGCAAATCAATAAGGTAAACTTTCATGACTTTCTAACAGAGAGTAAAGGACTTAAAATCCCAGGGTAGTTTTTTTCTTCCTTTCTTTAACATAGGAATTATAAATGGAAAGTCTTGTTTGCTGAATGCAACCCTGAGAAGTTTAACAGTAAGACGAACATGAAAATCAGATATAATTATATTTCCCCCCGACATTGTGCAATTTCTTTTAGACTTGATTTCTCTTATTTTCTGCCAACATATTTTGGTGTTTTTTCTGTTACATATTGTTTTTGTTTTTTCCTAATAGATAGGTATCTCACTTAATTTAACCAAATTAAAAATTATTGAAACTAGATTGCAGGGAAAAATTTATGACATGATATCAAGTTTGGAGTTTTTTCATGGTAAAAAAAAATTGGCTTGGTAGATTTCCTCTTAGTTCACAAAATAAACACTTTTATATCCTTCCGGCAAACTTAGGAAACCCAACATTTCATCCATAAGCAAAAATATTTTAAAGGGGGAGGGTACAGGATTTGAATATTTTCTTGCAGAAAAGATTAACTTATGCCTTCCCATTTTGCAGAGAGGGAATGATTTAATTCATACACTAGGGAAAAAAATGGAACTTAAGGAAATAACAGCTTCATGTAACATTTGAAGTTGTTCTGTGAGCTGAAGTTAATTTGAACTATTCAATCTATGTTTAAATTATTTGTTCCTTAGATATATGGTAACACCACTTTAAAAAGACTTTCCTGACACATACTTTTGTTAATTAAATATTCATAGGTAAGATTATATCATTAGGCTTGGCCGTGTGTCACTGTGATATTCTATAACGATATAATTACAGAATTATAGTTATATTCTATAACTAACTATACTATTCCTCTTAAAATTGTAGATTGTCAATTACTTTAAACTTCAGCTTAGAACTTTTCTCCCAGTCCTCTGACCATCATATTTGATATCGCTATTATCTGAAGTTCCCTTATCTTCTCATCTCTCAATATACGGATTTTCCATAAACTGCTATTATGACCCATTTCAAAGGAGTGTCTTGAAGGTCTTGGGGTCTCTGCCTCCCCTCTCCTCGCTTCCCCCCCCCACCCCGGCCCCCAGCATGATACATTAACACACACCTTGACAAATCTGTTTTATGCATTTAACTAAGACATCAACCAATCATACTGGGAATGGATTTGTCTATAAACTCCCTCTTGCTTAGGCCAAGTTTATTAAGTGTAACAGTAATCCCAACGGAATTCTTAATTGAGGTTTCACTTAATGCAAATAATGAAAATAACAATTAGCTTTAGAAGAGGAGGGTTATCCCATCAATTAATTTATTGATTTATTAAGCTAACCATTAAAAGGCTTTGTTTGCTTAGATAAGTTACTCTTGGACTTCAGTATAGTACAGTCCCTAAATATCAATGAATCACAAAGCAACAGCTGAAAAAAAAAAGCCTTATAATCTATGAAAAGAGTTTATCGTTAGACTGCGAGTAGAAGTAATTTTAAATAATTGAATTAAATAAGCAATGTGTAACATATCTGTCTTAAGAATGTGAGATGACTGGGGAGGCTTGATGGCTCAGTCGGTTAAGTATCAGAACTTGGCTCAGGTCATGATCTCACAGTTTGTGAGCTTGATCTGTGCTCACAACTCAGAGCCTGGAGCCTGCTTCAGATTCTGTGGCTCCCTCTTTCTCTGCCCCTCCCCGCTCTTGCACTCTGTCTCTCTCTCAAAAATAAATAAACATTAAAAAAAATTTTTTTAAATGTGAGATGCCAAAAGTGTCCTTCTGTATTGACACAACAGTTAACCAAATCTTATAGTGAAAAAGATACAATGATAAATTTTTAGCTTCACAAGGAGTTGGAACATTGAGGATATTTAACTTCATGTTTTCTTGACATTGAAAGATTTAGAATTAAACACAGTTTATGATAAGGGATTCAAACTCAAAAGGTGCAATACATAGAATGCTCCAAAAATTCTCTTACACCAATACCCACAGTTTTCCACAGAAAGAATTGTCAGATATATACCATATCGATTCAGGAAGCAATTATTTTGCTGGAAAAGGGTGTTGATTTATGCTAATTATGACAATATGAGCTAGTGGCCAACTTTCCATAAATGTGGGCTTAGCAGTTAATATAGCATGTCAGGAAAGTAATTAGGCATTAAAATACTTCCAGTGAATCAAAACTTTTTGAAGAAATAGTTATTTTATTCCCTACCATGTGAGTCCTTAAAAGGTAGGCTTAGATATTTCATTTCTGTATTTGTTTTACAAATGAGGACACTGTGGTGCAGAGAGTTTAAGCTTCCCAATGTTATACATGTTTATATATTCATATATACATATATAATATTTATTTGTTTTAGTTAGGAAATTCTCTAACTTTCTCTTTTACATTTAAAACTCTGTATGTACAATTTTCGAAGCGTTGTATTCACTCTGACCTCAAAGTTTTTGTTTTCAGTATCTGTAAGGGGAAAAAAAATGAAATCTTGTGACCCATACGGTGAATACTTTACTTATTTGAGTTTAATATACAAATTTGCTGCTATCCAACCTGTAGAATGATTACATTTTTTTATCTCCCCCTCCCACCATCCCTTTTTCTCTCTGTCTTCCTATGGGAGAGGAATGTTCTTTTTACTATTTCCTTTAAACACCTTTAAAAATTAAACATGTCTAGTCTAGTGTTTCAGAAATGCATTCTGTTAGATCTTACCCTGGTGGTATAGGCTGCCTCGGGATCGTCTTCCAGCACCCTGGAAAGTCCAAAGTCAGACACTTTGCACACAAGGTTACTGTTGATTAAGATGTTTCTGGCAGCAAGGTCTCTATGCACGTAGCCCATGTCGGAAAGGTACTTCATTCCCGCAGCGATGCCTCTCAGCATGCCAACAAGCTGAATCACAGTGAATTGCCCATCGTTTTTCTGTAGAAATGATGTAGAAATATTAGTCCTGCGGCAATAATTACTGAGGGAAAATTTGAAAGGATCTTCCTTCAAGCGCCAAATTAATAGTATCACCAAATTCATATGCCATTCTTAGCTGAAGGAGAATGGAAAAAGTTATGAAATATTTTGTTAATTTTGTAACATTTACCAGTCCTCTGCTTAGTCAAAGCAGATCAAGACTTTGAAAGCTCTTGTCAAAAATCTCATTTAGTTGCCCTTTTCTGCATTGTAATTCCTTTACTCTCAGTAATCAGAGGAGAATGTTCATCACTCCAACCTAGCACCTGCCTTAGATGAATATAGCACATTTTTGAGGTGCTTCAAAATAAGTTAGCTGGATAGGCATATTGGAGTAAAAAAGAAGTGGCTGGAGGAGACAAAGGAGTTTCTTTAACAACAGATGGGAGAAAGATCACTGAGCAATGACCAGACAACGTTAGCATTTCTTAGAAGCTTGCTGTCTTTGTCCAAGGCACTGAATTTACTGCAGGTACATGGAATAAGGCCCAACTAATGATTAATTTGAAATAAAGGAATGATATAATCTTAAGAGACTAGAGAACTTGAAGATACGTATAAGAAATTTGAGAACAGAATCTGGTAGAGTCTGGAGATTAGAAGAAAACTTTGCCTTATCAGTAGACAGCTGTCCTCTTCAATGCACCGGTCCTTGGAATAATCCTCAAGAAAGTCATTGTCCCATCACCTCGCCTAATCAGTAGTAATAGTTGCTACACTAAATGTGAAAACCTGCCAGCCTACAGGTTTAATCAGGCCTGCAAACATGTTACATTGTCCAGCACAAGCTACTTAGTAATATAATGAGTTGCCAACAATTAAAATTTGGACACTTGCACATAAAAACAAAACAATATTTTTCCTGGGACCCAGAAGATCTGACAACATTAGTGATACCATCTATTATCATGTAATCATTCCACTGGTAAAAGTGGTGGCTGACCCTCAGATGGGTTAGAAGTCTATTGGGTCCCTTCATTAATACAAAAAAGTTGCATAGACATTTTACACTTTTTTTTCCTTGCTCTACCTGACATTATATACTCTGAAAAACTTACTACTTGTAAAAAAGCGTCTTTTTTTTTCCTTTTCTTTCCTTCTGTCTTTTTGTTTTCTTCCTTTTTCTCCCCTTTCATTTTTTTGGGGGGCAAATTAACATATATTTAAAGAAAACTATGGGGACATATGGTTTGGGTTTGTGTACATTTCTGAAAAGGACAAGTTTCAGACCAAAGTTTATTTTTGGAGTATAAACATTCTGACCCCCGAAATTTCTATTTCAAAATTCTGCTTTACAGTGACTTAATTTCAACTTCAACATCATAGCCAATATACAAATAACACTTTGAATAATTAAGTTGGTCTCAAACCTACCTTTAAAAATGTATCTAAAGAGCCATTTTCCATGTACTCCGTCACTATCATCACGGGTTTGCCTGAAAAGAAAACATGGTATGAACTGTAATGTTTTGATTTGGCATTCTTATCTAGGAAATGTTTGCCATAAGTTATTACTTCTTCCAAATTATATATATTCTTTTAAAAAACGTCCTCTTTGAGTAGCAAGTAAATTCATGACATGATGATATCTTAGTGTAATGGGAAAGTATCACAAGAATAATAATAGACTGACATTTAAGATATAAAAATACACAATTTTCAATATTAAAATCAGTTTGTCAAAAATAGTTTAAGCCTGCATTTTAGTTTAATACAGGTAATGATATAATATGCCAAATAATATCCAGCAAAGAACTGTGAACATATTTATCTTTCCCACAATTCTGAATAAAAATTCCTGTCTATCTAACTGTCCTGCATGCGCCCCTTGAATATAGGTTGTATTTTCCTAACTTTATTTCTATGTTCTTATAACTCCTTTCCTCATGGATACATCCTTTTTCCTCTCTGTCACACACACTCGCTATCAGCCCGAATTTTTTTCATTCCTCAAAACTCTGTTCTATGGCCATTGGGTGGGGGGATGGGCTAAATGGGTGATGGGCATTAAGGAGGGCACTTGTTGAGATGAGCACTGGGTGTTATATGTAAGTGATCAATCACTAAATTCTACTCTTGAAATCATTATTACATTACATGTCAACTAACTTTAATTTAAATAAATATTAAAAATTAAAGAAAAACTTCTAATTTCTCTTGCTATCTGGAAACTTCTCTAGCAATCACTGTTTCCTCCCCTTTCATGTCTGATATAGAAATGCAACCTAGAGGTCAGCTGGACAGACTCTGAAGTCATGCTGCATGGCTTTGAATGCCAGATCAATCACTTATGATGCAATCTTGAGCAAATCATTTATTATCTTTGTACCTCAGTTTTCTCATCTGTAAAATAAGTGTATTAATGTCACCTACTTCACAGAGTTGTGGTAAGTATCCAGCAATCCATATGGTTATGCAAGTCACTTTGAATAGTGCTGGCCAGTTAGAATTTGATGTTTTGTTATTTTATAAACTTTAACTATGTATCTATGGTTTAAATTTCTTGCTGGATATAGGTTGACTAAGAGAATAGATCATATTTTATCTTCCATAAAATTATGGCACTTTGTATATAATGTATCTGTGATACAAGATGAAAAATACATGATGAGGGGCACCTGGGTGGCTCAGTCAGTTAAGCACCAATTCTTGATCTCGGCTCCAGTCATGACCTCATGATTCCTGAATTGGAGTCCCTCACTGGGTTCTGTGCTGATAGTGTGGAGTCTGCTTCAGATTCTGTCTCTCCCTCTCTTTTTGCTTATCCCCTACTCATGATCTCTTACTCAAAATAAACAGATAAACTTAAAAAAATACAAGATCGGGGTGCCTGGATGGCTCAGTAGGTTAAGCGTCTGACTTCAGCTCAGGTCATGATCTCATGGTCCATGAGTTCGAGCATGAGTCGGGCTCTGTGCTGACAGTTCAGAGCCTGAAGCCTGCTTCAGATTCTGTATCTCCCTCTCTCTCTGCCCCTCCCCTGCTCTTCTCTCTCTCTGTCTCTCTCAAAAATAAATAAACATTTAAAAAAATATAAGATCAAAAATCCTTATTATATAAGAAAATATCTAAAACATGATTGTTAGTTTTATCACTCCACATTGACCTCACTATATTTTAAAACATGCCCCTTTACTAATTTAATAAAAGCATGTTACATAAAATTTGTGTTAAAATATTTTTGTTTAAATTATTTGTTACATTTGTGTTAAATTTTGTGTTAAATTATTTGTTAAATTTGTGTTAAAATATTTGTGTTTAAAATATTTTGAGTTAAGTAAAAGGATACCTTATGTCAGAAAAATTGGTATCTTACATGTCTATTAATTAACTTTTTGTATTATGAAGAGAAACACTTAAACAATCAGAACATGTTGGGATGAGCACTGGGTGTTGTATGGAAACCAATTTGACAATAAATTTCATATATTAAAAAAATAATCATAAAATGCATTATAATTAACATAATAGCATTCTCCAGAAAAACATCTGTATTTTACTGAAGAAGTGATTAATTCAACCCATAGAATTATATATTACATATTTATTCATACAACATTATCTAGAAGTGCAAATAAAGCTATAGAAAATTAGACAATTACATATGACAAAGAAATAAGTAGGAAGAAAAATGATTTTTTCAGGTCAAGATCACTTAAAAGTTACTATTTAGAATAATAAGGTAGTACTAATTTCTTACTCAGATAATTATCTTTTTTAAAAAAATACTTCAGAAGCAATATTCTTTTAATTGAATGTGATGAGTATATTACAAATCTAGACACATTTCTCTCTTCCTCTTTAATGTTTAGAAAAGTATTTAAAAATTTTGTCTAAAATAATTCCTTTGGCATACGTTTGTAGACACCTACGTTTGGTGAAACATCACATATGCAGAGAACAAACACTAGAGAGGGAGAGTCATCATTTGATCTGAACCTTGAAGACTGAAGGGGACACCCCTGTAATCAAAGGTAACATATTCCAGGAAGAAGAGGCAACATGTGCCAAGACATCTTGTCATGAAAGAACCCATCAAGCTCAAATATGGCTAAAGCCCTGGATTTTTGCTTTGTCAATTAGGAAGTGATAGGAGATGAGTTGGGAAACAAGTTTCTTAAAACCTGACTGGGCATACAATACCTTAGTAAAATAAATAAATAAATAAACTCATAATGTATTTGCAAGTGTCTGTGACAGCACAAGAGAAGAAAAGATTATGTTTTTTTAATTAGTTTTTAATTGTAATCTAAGCTCATGAATAGAGAAGTGTTTCCAGTTTAACTTTATTTTAATTATATTGCCACACCCATTTTAATTCAACTTTTAAAATAAACATAATTGTGCTTTGGACCTTTTTAGTCACATTCTCACATCTCAGAGCCCATTTTAGCCTTTCTTTAATGTCGAAGCTCCCTCCCCCTACCCTTTTTTTTCCCCCAAACTTCACAACTAATATACTTCCCCAGGGGTAATGGCCAAAATATGTGATAACTGCTTTGGCACAGGTACCTATGTGTCAGGAGTTACACCAGTCACAATGCTGGAGTATCCTAGAATGTCCTGCTATAGCAGACCATCATCCCTTCATTTGCCTGATTTCAGGGATTCAGAGTCACCAGGGATGAAGCTGAGTAGGTATATAAAGGGGACACATGGGTAACTATGCACCAGCTTTTTATCAAACACTATAGAAATATTTCAATAAATTTACAGCTAATAGAGCCAAAGAGTGTGCACTTGCTCAACATCAGCCCTGATCCAACTAGAAGGAGGCCTCCATTTTCTGGAATCAATCAGGTTAGCTCTTTTATTTTGACTTTGACTCTCACAGAAATTCAATGAGGAAACTGTCATAGTATAATTGGAATTGGAAGAATTGATTTCTAGAAGATATCCAGAGAATATAGTCTTAGCTTTTCCTCATTGGCACCTCTCAGCTCATACCATGTAAGTAGATGTCTTGTCCATCAGACTGAAACCCTGATTCTTGTCTATCATTATCTACTCTACCCCCAAGACCTTTATAATTGCAGCATCTTCCCTATATTCTGACTTATAAAACTTTCAGTTTCTTTCTACTCTCTTTTTCTAGAATTTCTTCATTTTATCTACCCTCTCATTTGTTGGACTCTCTTTTTACCATTATGGGTTAGTGGTAAATATTTAGTACTGCTCACCCAAGGTCTACTGAGTAGAAATTGGATAGAATCCCCTTATAAAAACATATTTTTCTTGGCTAAATTTGTTCCTTAAATTCAATCCAAATTCACTAAGCTTAGAAGAAAAAATGTATACTCTAAAAAGAATGAACTGATCAGAAGACTATTGACATTGAAAAATATACACTTGGAAAGAAAAAATAAATGATTACATTTTGGGGAAATGGGCACCTGGCATTTGTTCTATAAGATTTCCTAGATCTCATCACCTAGTTCCAAAAGTCAGATTAATTATTTATGACAGTGTAGGTTGTAATGTCAATAACAAAAATGTTATTTGAGAAATATGATAGGAAACTAAAATACTTCTCACATTTTAGAAAATGGGAGAAAAGCAATTAAAATGAATGTTTGCAAACAAGCATGATCTTCTTTTGTTGACAAGAATAAGACACTTCAGGACCCATTCGATTATTTTTCATGCTTGAGTCATTTTAATGCTAATTATATTTAGTTTGGCTTATGTTTTGTCTCAGTTCCTGCTAGCCCACAAGAATGACATAGCAATAATTAATGTGGCTTACTCTAACCCTTGTAAATTCAATAAAACTGTATAAATCATTTTCCATTATCCAGCTCGAAGTACAAAGAGTAGATTTGCCAATAATTTTGAAAGCATATTATCAAAAATCTATATAAAAAGAGCTCATAAAGCATGTCAAAACATGATTCTAATCAGAGTGGAGTTTTTATACTACTTTATATTATTTATCAAAGACCTAACCCAGAGTCTAAGTAGTAATAGAAACACATTATTTGTGGAAATCACCAATCTTATATTTTAATCATTCAGTATTGATAATCATAAAAAGAGCTACAATTTATGTATTTATTGAATTCTCACTTTTTACAGGGCACAGTGTTATTTTTAATTTTATTAAATTCCATAATAGTGATATTACAAAAGACTTTTTCAGAAAAAGAAGAGTGAGATTTAAAAAACAGATTGAATACATAACTTGGGTTGATGAGTACAAATATATAAGAACCAAAGTTGGGAATCGCATTATGTCCATTTGACTATAAAAGCTATTCTACTTTCTTCCGTACTATGATGCCTATGATTTCAAAATACTTATTTTAAATTTTATTTTATAATCTCACAACTATTTACTCTTTTGTGTTAATTTAAGCTTGGTAATCATGACTGTGGCATGATAAACTATCCAACTACTAATGACAGATCTGGTAGGAATTTAGCTTCTCTCAGTAAATAATATATCCTTACATATGACTATTACTTATATATGTTCTGAGTGGTCTGAAGTGTTATATGGTGAAATAAATGGTCTTGGATTCTATTTAGTTATTTTTTTTAACATTTATTTATTTTTGAGACAGAGAGAGACAGAGTATGAATGGGGGAGGGTCAGAGAGAGAGGGAGACACAGAATCTGAAACAGGCTCCAGGCTCTGAGCGGTCAGCACAGAGCCCGACGCGGGGCTCGAACTCATGGACCGCGAGATCATGACTTGAGCCGAAGTCGGACGCTTAACCGACTGAGCCACCCAGGCGCCCCTCTCGGATTCTATTTATATGAGGTATCTAAAGGAGTAAACCCATAGAAACAAAAAGTGGAAAGACTATTGCTATCACCTGGGGAAGGAAGAAAGGAAAAGCTACTCTTCAACCCGTATAAAGGTTCAGTATTATAAGACAAAAAAAGTTCAGAAGATCAGTTGTGCAACATTTTGGTTATGAATAACAATATTGTACTCCCACTTGAAAATTTAAGATTGATACATAAAAAAAAATGAGTTTGTTTCCTTACCCTGTGATTTTTTGGTGTTAATGTCTACCACAAATCCAAGAGAGGAGAGAATATGCCATCCCTGGTGATGTAATCTTTTTCCATAAGATATCTTAAAGTTAGCTGGAACAAACTTTGGGGAATCATTGATCTTGTCCTTGCTTTTCAGAGCATTACCCCAACAACAGGCACAGCTATCATCTGGGAGCTTGTTGGAAATGCATAATCTTAGTGCTCAACCTGATCTACTGAAGGAAATTCTGTATTTTTTTTTTCATGAAAAAAATGTATTTGAATTCAAGTTAGCATTGAGTGTAGTATTAGTTTTGGGAATAGAGCCCAGTGATTCATCAGTTATATATAACACCCAGTGCTCATTCCAAGAAGTACCCCTCCTTAATGCCCATCATTCAGTTAGCCCATCCTTCCATGCCCCTTTTTCCAGAAACCTTCACTTTATTCTCTGTATTTAAGAGTCTCTTATGGTTTACCTCCCTCTCTGTTTTTATCTTCTTTTTCCTTCCTTCTCCTATGTTCATCTGTTGTGTTTCTTAAATTCCACATATGAGTTGAAGCATATGATATTTGTCTTTCTCTGAGTTATTTCGCTTAGCATAATACATTCTAATTCCACTCACATTGTTGCAAATGGCAAGATTTCATTCTTTTTGATCAACGAGTAGTATTCCATCTTCTTGATCTCTTCATCAGTCAATGGACATTTGGGCTCTTTCCATAATTTGGCTATAGCTGATAGTGCCACTATAAACATTGGGGTACCTGCGTGCCTTCAAATCAGCATTTTTGCATCCTTTGGATAAATACCTAGCAGGGCAATTGCTGGATCTTTTTAATTTCTTGAGAAACCTCCATACTGGATCCAGACTGGCTGCACCAGTTTGCATTCCCACCAATACTTCAAATTCTATATTTTAGCGATATCCTTGGATGCACATAATTTTGAGAAACAGTGAACCAAGCCGCATCACAAAAGTTGCAGCTAAATCTGGGCTTATTATTTTATTTGCCTTGGTACCACATGTTTTTTCTAAAACCGTTAGCTCACCAGTACACACTTGATACCACTTAGGGCTCCACACAAGAACATTTGATTTAGAAGCATCATAATTCACTGGAGAACAACTGTCACTGGGTTTCTCTTAGAGATATTTTACAAGACTTATAAATAATGAAAAGTAAGCCTGTACTTACATATCTACATTTTTATTTCCCTCTGTCATTCTATTTGGGTTATATTCCAATTAGTATGAACACTTGCAGTTGTTTGAAATTACTTTTATTTTGACCCCAAGAGAAACTTGAGATAACTCAGATATCATGATTCAATTATTAATGGTTAATGGTCAATGAGAAAATGGAATCTGGAGCTTAGGGTAGGAATAGATAATGCTTATTAAGGGGGTAAGAAAGGGAAGATAAAGTATGGGGCAATTAGTAGGGTACTCATGGGGCACCTGGGTGGCTCAGTCAGTTAAGTGGTAGGACTCTTGATTTCAGTACAGGACATGATCTCACGTTTTTGTGAGTTCGAGACTTCCATCAGGCTCTCTGCACTGACTGCGCTCATGGAGCCTGCTTGGAATTCTCCCTCTCTCTCTGCCCTTCTTCCATTTGAGCTCTCTCTGTCTCTCTCAAAATAAATTAGTAAAATTTTAAAAAAGGGGCTCTCATATTTTAATTCCATTATGGTCCTTAGTTGTTGGTTAACACTTTAGGGAAAAATAATTTATAACACTATATAATTTTAATTTGGTGAAAGATGATAAAGTCAAAAGTCTACATACATTACCTGAGATGGGATGATGAAAATACCAAATGTTTCTATAAATAAAAATTCCAAACTTTCCATAATATCCTCTTTTATTTCAGATTGTTTACACTGATAGAAAGTTTTTCATCAGATGCTCATTTCTAAAATTAAAAATGAATTGGAATTGTTCTGACATTAGTGAAGGTAGATAATTACTTTTGGATTCAGAAAATATGGACTTTTCAGAGGAGGTGGGAATCCAAGAATTAAGAAATCTGACAGCTTTGTTTTATTAATGAAAATACTTTAAAAATACAGTGTTTAATTTACTAATAAACAGTTATTTATAGTAATAACAATTTATAGTAATTACTAATAAATAGTAATTTATTAGCTTTTGTTTCTATATTCTATAAATTTTTTTCAGATGAGCAGGATTTAAATACCAGGGAGAGCACTTGTAAATATCTAATAATTATTTTCCATATATTTTTTCAACCTCTTTTTATGTCCTAACAAATAAAAACAGGTATTGAATTAATGAGCTGGCTTTTATGTCTATTTCAGCTGTAAATATATTTCCATCATGGTTTGTCACTGGTTCATAGAATTTGTTTCATTTCATGAAATGGATGATGCAAAATTCAAGCATACTCATACTTCAAACATTTTCATTTTTAAGTCCATCTTCAGACAGAACATCAGGCATTGGATCCTTCTCAAATATAAGTGGTTCGAAACTAAGCTACTGATTACCAACCACAGCCTTGCTCCTCCCAGACTTTTTCCTGTAAATGGCAATTCCTCTCTTTGAGAAACTAATGACAAATAATTTATAATTATTGTTGACTCCTCTCTTTTTCTCACACTCCATATCTGAATCACAAGAAGTCTTACTGTAATTGTCTTCAAAATATCTAAGAATGCAACTACTACTCTCCATCTTGCTAGATCAGTACCCTGATCTAATCCATAAGGAGGTCTGAATAATGTCAGTAGCTTTCCCATGGTCTCTCTGCTTGGACATTGGCTCCTACCATCTACACTTAATACAGAAGCCTGACTGATCCTGTTAACATTGATAATAGACTCCATCACACCTTGGTTCTAAATGCTGCAAAGATCAGATTAAGAGATGGTCTTCATAGGGACCAAAGAGGGTGTGCACTATCTATCCTCCTGCTCTACCTTCAGATTAGCTTTCTCCAGACTCCTCTCCTTCATTCCACTGAAGCAAAAATGCCCTTGATATTTTTGAGTATCCCATGAAAGTTCCATTTGAGACTTGTGGGTCCTTATTTCTATAACATTCTGTTCCTAGATATCTGTAAGCCCACACCTTCACTTCACTCAAGCCTTATCAGAGAGGGCTTTCACTAAATAAAATAGAAATCACTAACCCTCAGTAGAAGCAATCCCTAATTTCTTCACCTAGCTTTATTTTCTCATTAAATGTATCATGAATGTATTTATTAACTTAATTTCTGTCTCCCCCACCCAAAATAAATTTTATAAAGGCAGGAACTCAGTCTCTTTATCTCTGCTGTATCATGCTGATCAATATTGATAGACATGTATTATGTGACCAATTAATATCTTTGAATAAATAAATGTTTTTCAAGTGTATACTGAATGATAAAATATGAGATTGGTAATGTGCGCTATTTAAGAGCTTGGGTTTGGAAATTATGTAAAACTCTTTTAAAATGTGGCATTATCATATACTAGTTTTAGGATACTGGGTAAGGTATTTAATCTCTTTAAAGTTAATTTTTCCTATCTGTAAAATAAGAACACATACTTTTGTCTAAAAAAATACATTATTTTGCAGATTAGAGATAATATAGAAGGAGAATTAAGCTCAGTAAATTTTTAAAGTAATGTTAATGATTAGTAGTAGTAATAACTGTTATATGCAAGATCTTGTGAAAAGATTCTCAAGCAATTTCCTTCATATGAATTTTAATTTTTTTCTAAACAATTGTGGTTTTAAAGAACAAAGTTTTAACAATAAAATACAAACTATATATCACTCTAGCTAGTTTTAACTGTTTACAAAACTGCATTAAGTCATCTACTCATTTAATATCATTCATGTCTAGCCCTGTGATAGAGACTGGGGGAGGGGGGGGTATAAACATGTATCAGTTTCAAGAAGCTCATTTTGTAGTACGGATGATAAAGCATGTAGAGAGATAATTATGATATCATGCATAGCAAGACAAAGTGCAGAGCAATGCAGCTAGAGTGTATATGATTGTCTCTGGCTGAGAATTTATTCATTCAACAAATATATGAAATGCTACACATTCTCAGCACTGATCTAGGAACACCAGGTGAGCAAGATAACAAAACTTCTGCATTTAGAGGCTTAAATTCTAATGTAGGACCAGGAAGCTTTCCTTTACTGAACTATTTGTACAACTGGGAAGTTTTCTTTTACTGAGCTATTCAACACTATTTAGTGATTACTGTATGCAAGGCAGACACTGAGGATAGAAAGGAAAATGAAGATAAATGACACCGATCTAATGGAGAAAGCCACATTTGAATTAATCTTGAAGGTCAAGTAGAGCTGAAGAAAGTGGAGAGGACATTCTAGGGCTGAATGAAGTGTTTCAAAGGGACAGAACAAGAACTAGGTAGAGTTTTTCTGGAAAGGAAATAGTGGAATGTGAGTCATGGCCAAAATTATACCAGGCTAAGCAACAAAGTATATGTTTTTTGCTTCATTTATTTGCTTGTTTGGTGATTAAGCATCAGAGGAAAGCAGTGATTAAGTAAAATCTACCTTGGGATAGTATGTATGGAGGGGCTAATGTGAGAAAATACAAAAATAGGAAGACTTGCTTGAAGATTGCTTGAAATAGCTCAGGACAATGTATAATATATAATAAAATCGAAGTGACTTTATAAGATAGAATGAAATACTATAGTTGAAGGTAATTACAAATTTATAAAATAAGTCAAGAATTTTCTGACAATGTAAATAATTAATTGCCATTGAAGGTGCCATCTACTCAGACATAGAAATAATAAAAAGAAATAGGGAGAGATTTCTCTAAAGTTTCTTTATTATTTTGTTTAAATTGATTAATTTTACAGAAGAACTAAACTTATTTGTACTTGATCCTGGATTAATAAATATAACTATGAATCACTTTAAGATTCAACAGAAACATTCCTTTAGTCAACTTCGATAATAATTTCCAGGAGTATGGAAAAATAAGTCTTAAAGAACTGAAGATGCTGTGATGGGAAAATTTGATATTTTTATTTTATTTTTTAATCTCTTTAAATAGTAAAAGTTGGCCCTGTATATATTACATGAAAGCATACTGCACTGTGAATAAGACAATTAAGGCAGGGCCTGTGGGTTTTTTACATCATTTCTCATGAAATCTCTCTAGAATATATAACTATTTATGATATGCTCTATTTAACAACACATCAGAGAAGGAATTTGAATTCAGGCCCATGTTTCTGGCACATAGGGCAGTGATACCAGAAAGATGAAGGTTCGTGATGACATCATCCATAGAAGTGCTACTTCAGACTCCCTCCCTCAGCTTCAATCAGAAAAATAACACGATTCAGTTGCACTTATGTCTCATTATCTGTGTGCTGCAGGTTGAGAATAATTGTTGAATAAATTAGCATCAGATCAGAGAGCATGAAATTAAGGACACAAATAAAGTGAGTTGCAACATGGTAAATTAAAAACAAGTTGAAGACTTCCTCAGTTGAACATCAAGAGGTACATTTATTAAGGGGAATGCAGTCTGAGTTCACATAGAATATAAGACAGAATTATTTTAAATATTTTCCTTTTGCTTCATGCGTATGTGTAGTTTCAGGGTAGCAACATCAAACAGAACATTCAATTAGGAGACTAGAAATTTCAAATCTGTATTCCCAACCACAGTACTGTTTTAAAGACCAAAATGTACAAAATTTAGGTAGGATCATTTGTTGATAACGACACTTGCTTTTAAAACAAGGTTTTCGGGGCACCTGGGTGGCTCAGTCAGTTAAACGACCCACTCTTGAAGTTGGCTCAGGTTATGATCTCATCGTTTGTGGGATCGAGCCCCATGTCGGCCTCTATGCTGATGTGGAGCCTGCTTGGATTCTCTGTCCCTCTCCTGCTCTCTCCTTCTCTCTCTCTCAAAATAAATAAATAAAAATTAAAAATGAAAATAAGCACAAATAAAGGTTTCAAGTGCATATAAAGTACATGAGAAATTTATTTTTTAAATGTTTATTTAGTTTTGAGAAGGAGAGAAAGTGTGAGCAGGGAAGGGGCAGAGATAGAGGGGGACAGAGGATTTGAAGCAGACTGTGTGCTGACAGCAGAGAGCCAGATGTAGGACTTGAACTCATAAACCATGAAACCATGACCTAAGCCAAAGTTGGATGATTAACCGACTGAGCCACCCAGACATCCCAGTATGTGACAAATTTAGTTGACTTAATATAAAAGATTTAGTTATCTTGGTTTGTCTCAGTCAGGACCCATTCACAATAAACAAGTTCTGTAATAAATCAGGAGTCTATAAAAGTAGGTAGTATTAGTTATAATTATTTTAGGGTATTGTCCACTAGTATCTAATGCATTAACTTAGATTAAAATAAACATACCACTATACATACATAAACTACTATAATTACCTCCAGATTTTTTCACCTATATACCTAACACAAAAATATACCTGAATTTAATCTGTACAACAGTCTTACAAGTTAGGTATGACTTCTCCCTTTTTTTGGTGATACCGAAGCTCAAAGTGTTTAAGTAAGGTGCCCATGGATTGGTTTAGCATTAAGTGTAATAGGCTTACATAAATTTATAGGACATTGTCTTTATCTTTGACAAGCAGACATTTTTTAGGTAAGAGTTAAAAATATATGCAAAACGGAAAAAATTAAATGAAAGATCTGAGTAAGAATTTTGGACATAGGAAGGATCATTATAGACATTTGCAAAAATTTGTACATTGGCACAGTGTTCAAAAGAAGGAGGGATTACTTCATGGTGACGTGGTGAGGGATTGTCTCATGGATGTGATGTGATTTGAACAGAATTTTGAAGGAACTGAAAAGGTAGTAAATACAACGGTGTAAATTTCAGAGGAAGAAGCAATGTAGGCAGATCAAAATATCAAGCATGTTAAAATGGACTAAAAGACATGGCATATGAAGGAGTTCAGAGCACAGGAACAGATATAATGGGAAAGTGATACCTATATATCTGTTAGTACCCTGCCATGCCTGTCCTAAACTTTATCTGTATTAATTTATGTCCCTTTTACATCGCTAGGAGCTATTCTTATCTCTTATCATTGATGAGGAAACTATGGTTCTGAATGTTTAACTAACTTGTGCAAAGTCACATTGTTTATGGCAGAACCAAAATTATAATATATGGCTAGATCCATAGTCCATGTTCTTGACCACTATGCAATACTGTCTTCCATAGTAATAATAGCGACCTGGCACTGTTCTAAACATTACATTCATTTTCTGAACTCATTCCAGAAGGTAGACTTGCTGTCTAAGAGCTTCACGTTTCCCATGGGTAATAAAAATTCATGGTTAGAGTTTATTTGAGGAAGTTAAATTTGGCAGCCGTATTAAGGGTGAGATGAAGACATGACATGTATTCAGTATTTGCCTACTATTATTATCATGAATATAATTAATAACTACATTTTGTATTAGATAGTATCATTAATGCATAGGAAAATATAATAATCACTTACTATTATAATTCTTGAACCTATAGTATCTGGCACCACATGCTATCACTGATGTCCTTTTAAAGTCCTTTTCCTCAGATAAAATGTGGTCATGTTCAAATTCAGATTTCATTTAATTGTACTGGTGACCATTTTTTTTCCACACCGTATTCTTATTTCAAATATTCCTGCTCATTCATCACTGGGTATAAGTTTTGTAAAATATTTAATTTCTTAGTTACTAAAAAACCGTATTTTTCCTTGTTCTCTACCTCTCTATCGTCCCTGCCTCTCCTCTCATCTCTCTGTAAGAACCTATTTGTTCTGATAAGAATTAAGGATGCCCTTGCTCCAATAATACCCTCTTTGGGTTACTGTCAAGGGGACAATAACGTATGGGCATGTACTCAAATGGAAGAAGAAACACATCTAAATTTTGAAGAAACTCACATGTCTGCAGGTCATTTTATTCTTATACTACATTCCTCCATGAGAATTTTTACTGGAAGTGTGTATTTCTTTTGAGACACGGGAAAAAAACAATCTCCTAGCAATACAAGCTGATTCAAAAGTTCAGATAATCAACAACACAATAATGTTACTGTGGTCTGTTTTAGGACTTTTAAAGGGATTCTACATTCTCATCTGTGACCTATTGTGAATATATGATGATTTGGGAATTCACTCATTATTTACCAGGTAAAAATTTTGAGTTGTTTCTTTTGTCTGCGTTGCAAAAAAGTTGTATATTGTTTCTGCTCTGTTTTCCATATTTAAAAATTAAATAAGTGGATATCCAACCCACTTATGTCAATAAGTGACGGAAGTCGATACCCAATCAAATGAAATTACTTAGTAGATTCACAGCAATTATTGAATACATATTGCTGCTATGCATATTTGGCACATATAATTTAAAAATTGATTAACAGCAATGGGAAGGGGAACAAATTATTGAAAGCAAGTCTAAAGAATATTCCCTGATAAAATTTCTAAATGATTTAGAAAGTGGTCAGTAGGGTATGAGGGACAAAGGAAGGAATGAGAGCACATAGACATAGCAAAGACTAAATAAATTTAAATAAAATAAAGACCTTAGGTCACTCGAAAATACTTTATTGGATGGCTGAAAAATTACTGGAACTCTTTATACTGGGAAGCTCGCCACATAACCACATTAATGACACACATACACGTTTAAAACAGATGTGAAACTCTAGATATTTTTGAGTACAAATTAGATTTTCTTTAAGAAAATAATTAATCTCAAGGAACTTTTCCAGTTGTCTGTGGCTGACTGCTGCTTTCCCTAAAATTATTAAACCACCTATGGTTATAGTAATCCTATTAAATGTTAAACTTCAATGCCTCAATCAAAACATTGAAGTTAATATTTTATTAGGATAAAAAGTGAAGAGTCAGAAGAAAAAGCAACGTTGATACATTTACGGCTCCTTTAATTTGGATACATTTTTCTCTGGCAGTGAATTCATAGTACAGGAGTTAATACATATGTTTTGAAAAACTAAATAGAAATTCAGGTTCATTGATGATCAATGACTTTGACAAAACTCTACTAAAACACAGGACAATTAGTATTAATGCCAATGAAATTGTTAATAACATTACTGTGGCTATTTTTCTTTTTATCCTGAAATTAATAATAACCTAATAGAAGAAACCCAGATGTTCATAATACATGCAAACACACACACACACACACACACACACACACACACACAATTTGCTACTGTACTTACTTTTGGTCACAACACCTTCTAAGTGGATGATGTTAGGATGATCAAACTGCCCCATGATACTTGCTTCGCCCAGGAAATCTCGGCGTTGCTTTTCTGTATAGCCTACTTTGAGGGTTTTGATTGCCACAGGTAATTCCCTTTTTCCTGGAAGTTTCAACCGTCCACTACAAACTTCACCAAATTCACCTTGTGATAAAGATGAAAAAAAACCCACAAACTCATTTCAAATCCTTACTCTATGAATACACTAAAGCCCTATCAAGGTAGAGACAAAACAGAATTGAAATGGGAGTCCAACTTTGTTATCAGGGTTAAGAAGTGTTTTGGGAAAAATCGCCTACAGGTGATCATTAAACACTCTGGGGGTTATTAGCTTCATTCATCTCACCTACAAAAACCTTAATGAAAATATTAGAAAGAAATTAAATGCAACTGATTGAAAATCACTTGCATCTTCCTTCTGTGTCTACACTAGCAGTGCCTTACTGAGAAGGGAAAAGGAGAAAAGTTTATAGCAGGACAAAAAGGGAATAATTTCAAGGAAGAGATGACTCATAAATAGAGTATCTGAGTGTTAAATTATGTAAATAGTTTTGGGCATTACAGATTATATATGGAATGAAAGAAACAGTAGATGATAAAACACTATACACTTTATAATGTATATAAATATGTATAAAATATACATACTTTTGCTACTTTATTTATTTATTTATTTATTTATTTAATAAAGCAAACATTTGCTGGTTTAAATATGAGCTCCACAGAGGGAAGCATTAAAATATGATCAATTACCTACCACTTTGAAAGCAAGTCGATTACAAAAGATTAAAAACATTCTTTGTTAGATCAGGACATTGACATATTACATTCTATAATATAAACACAACTTAAAAGTCCAAGTTAACCACACTATTGTACCTGCTCCAATAACTCTTTCAATGGTGATGCATGAAGCTTCTATCTCCTTGGCAAATTCATGGACAGCTTGATTGGGATCCTCATAGGTGTGTGGATCAATATAAGTTCTTACTCCTGGCAGTTTAACTGGAAACGTAAGTGTGCATTGAAATATAAGTGCTTGTGATGAATGAATGGAATCACAAACATTATTAACATGCACCTCTGGCTTAAATTCCTAACTCCTAGAAATGGCCAAGCTGTAAGGACAGCCCCTCTCCTGAGTTATGGGAGTCATTTGTACAGCTATGTCACTTACATAATTTTAAGAAATCTGGATTGTTGGCCTGTGCAAGAAATGAATATATGACAACATATTTGAAAAGGCACATCACTGATGTTCAGAGAGTCAGTGCCTGAGGCAAACTAAGATAATTTTTTTTACTAAACTTGGCAATGAAATGTTAGTGAGTTATTTGTTGCTTTGTTATTCTGTTTCACTTAAAATGCCTTCACAGAGGGGCACCTGTGTGGCTCAGTCAGTTGAGCCTCTGACTTCCGCTCAGGTCATGATATCACGGTGTGTGGATTCAAGCCCTGCGTCGGGCTCTGTGCTGACAGCTAGGAGCCTGGAGCCTGCTTCAGATTCTGTGTCTCCCTAACTCTCTGCCCCTCCCCTGCTCACACTCTGTCTCTCTCTCTCTCTCTCTCAAATAAATATTTTTAAAAACTTAAAAAAAAATAAAATGCCATCACAGATGGTTACTTTTGGTTTCACAAAAAATAATTTAAAATAATTTTTCTGGAGCTTTGGTCCAGTAAGACTGACACAGAACTAAAAGAAAAGTTCAACTTGTCATACCTCTGTTACTGCGTGACTTTATACAAGACTCTAATGTTCTATGAGGTTCAGTTTCATCACATTTAAAGACTACCAATTTCACAGGGTCTTTTTTTTTTGAGGATAAATACCATTAAATAAGATGGGAACTATGATAATAGACTCAATATTTTGCAGCATGAATTATGGCTTTAATGGCTTTGATTTTTATAGTCACAGGAGAGTGACAAAAACACAAGAAATTCTTCTTGTAATTTACTTAACAAATCAACTAACATTGTACTACTTATTAAAAATGCACATATTAAAATACCATTAATTAGAACTCATTTAGGCTAATTTATAATGCATGTTATAAAAACTTGATTTTCTGCGTTTTTAAAAAGGATAGTCTTTTTCAAATCATCGAATGAAGGTTGTTGCTACCGGATCTGCTCAGGGAAATTCTTGCTATCATGCTAGAGGAAGAAAAAAAAATACTGAGAAATTTTCTTCATTTAATCTGATGGTGTTATTGAACCATAGATTTCTACTGACTGTGTTGCAAGAAATTAGAATCGACCTGGAAATTTGGTTTGAAATATAACAGCTTTTTATATTGATTGAAATTTTTTTTAAGTAATTATAATGGAGGCATGCTTTAAAAAATCTAATAAACCATCCAGCTGTTGTCTAGGGTCAACCAGCAGTGCCGCCAAACCCATATGCTTTATGGAATGTAACATAACACATTGTTTTAAACAAAATATTTTGGTCAGTTATTACATCTCCTTGTCTGAAAATGAACTAAAATAACAATAAAATCTCTTCTATTTTGTTTTCTCTTGATTTTTCACAATTTGCTTACTGTGCCCATTATGAAAATGCATCTTTTCCTCTTCTGGATCTTGCTTTGCTTTGCTGTAACCACACCGCCTGGAACAGAGTAAGCTACAATTAGCTACATCTCCAAGTGTTGAATCACGTGAAGCCCAGAAGCATGAAACGCAATTGAAATGAGTGCAGCCCTGACTGATTTTCACATCAGCAGCATGTAAAAACACCAGTCCTTCTTTTGGATGAGTCATATTTCCCAAACCAGCGTCTCTCACTCTTGCCCAGATTTCACGGAGAAGTCTGAAGCCATCCAGACCCATTTAAAACAAACAAACAAACAACCCCCCCCCAAAACCCTTCTCTTCACCATACACCATACACCAGACATGTTTCTGTTCTTTTTCATTCTTAAATTTTTTTGTCACCTCAGAAGACTTTTTACAGAATGAATTGCCCAAAATAGTTTCTATTGAATTAGTATCTTACTCTATCATTTTTTTTTTCTCTTGTTTTGGAGTTTTGAAGTAAAGTTGCTCTTCTCCACTCAGTCCACTTAGATCACTACCAAATTTACTGTAATCTGCCACTTCTCTCAGTTCAGCCCCACTTCCCAAATTTTATTCTCTCCTGTTTTACTCAACTACTTACTAGTTTACCAGTCTTTGAAACCTGCTCTTCTTGCTGAAAAAAAAAAAAAATCTGTGCTTGGAGGTTCACTAATAAGAGTCACCTCATGACTTTATCTTAGTTTTTAATTATTCATGATGGACTGAAATCTCTACTCCTTTTGCGATGCTTCTTACTTCTCTCTTCTACCGTCAATCCATTCATTTCCATCCATTTAATTAATACCTCTATTCTGATTTAATTCTTTGGAAAGTTACACTCTTGTCCCTCATAGATTTATTTTATAGGAGTATTCCACTGGCATACAGACTCAATAGGTCTGAAAAACAAATCAGTATATTTCTCTTTACTTTCAATCTTGATCCATTGCCTTCTTTTCCTGTTACTAACATTGGCAAGGCCTTGGCCCCTTTAAGAACAAAGCCACATTCTCCTGTACTTCACAACAAATTAGTTGCCAAATCCCAAGCATTGTATAACGTAAAAGTCTTACAATTCATCTCTTCTTTTTCATTAGGTCTACTGCTTCTTCAATTAAGGCTTTGTTATTTTTCTTTTGGATTGCAGTAAGTGCCTCTGAACAGATGCCCCTGCATTCTGTAACTGTTGTCCTAAATTCTACAAGACATGGCTGTAGCCAGATTACTGTAAATAAGGTACCTTTCTGTGTTGTTAGCTGTCTCCTGCAAAATTTTCCATAAAACAATAAGGTGTGGATTCCTAAATATAGCCCTCATGCATATTTCCTACACTTGCTCTGTTATCTTCAAGTATACTGAACTATCTTCAGGTCTTCAAGATATTTCCCCATGTTTCCACAATGTGCATATGCTGGTTCCTACACCTAGGATGCTGTTCATAACAATTTTCAGTTATCAAAGTCTAGTTCAATTTTTGCCTCCTTCATGCTTTTGTTTCTGATACCCCAACATAATGCCCTATATCCCAATAGCTTTCTGAACCCAATAGCTTTCTGTACCCCTCTCACATTGTGATTCCCATTTCAATGCAACATAATCATTTCAATATGTTTTCTGGGTCTCTTACTCGTTGTCAGTTTCTTGAACGGCAGAAACTAGCATTTACCTATAAATTTCTGCAGTGACCCAGTGTCTGTCTCAGAGTTGGCACCAAAAATATTTGTCACATTGATGAATGGATACATGAATGAATGAATGATATTTTGATTGCGTCTACACAACGACAAGTGTTTGGAGAAGAAATATGCTGATGAATACTAAATTGATGTGGTACATGATTAACCATACAACATTAAAACAACTGACAAAAATGGAAATATTTAAATTACTTTTAGCGAAATTCTAAGGAAGTGAATTTATTCTTCATAAGCTCCATAACAAAATTGAATTTATTAAAAACAAAATTTCCATTTATTTCTACATAAAAAATATACAGCCAAAATGGCAGACTGACAAAATATTTTCATTACAAAGTTGGTTGAAAACTACTATGTGATGTAAATGAAGTGTTCAATCAACACATACAAACAAGGACTCTTCCTTGTTTATATATTCTATGTTATTTCTTAAATATGTCTCTATTTCGATGGAAAAATAAAACCTATTTTATTCTATATCATTTCCTAGTACATAATTACATATGTATTTTACAAAGCAGATAACACAACCCATCTTTGTGTCATTTTTGAAAGAAAAATACAATTATTTTTGTTTTATCATGTTGAAGAACTGGCAATTTACTAATAAAAAATACAGCTAGTGAAATCTGAAGAAATTTGAAGTAATAACTTAATAGATATGCTGTTCTCAGGTGAGGAAAAATACACAATGGGGATCTGGTGGCTTTTCAAATTTTACTCATAACACTTAGATAGCTGCATTAGTCATCCAAGAGTCCTTAAGACATCTTGAATCAACTTACTGCAGTGAAATGGAGAGAAAAAAAATACATAAAATCATACTAAAATTATATTTTGTGTGAAATTTATTTTAATGCATTGTTCATAATTTTTCTAGATACTGTGTTATTCTTTCAATCTTTAATTCATGTGTCTCTAGAGAGAAGTTACTGTTACTTTTGAAAATCAATGTTCTAAATAAAATTGTGTAAAATCATCCAGAGATTTATGTTATTTAAATAATACTGACAAAAAACTTTGTTAGAAGAATTCTAAAGAGACCTGAAAAGTATACGAGTTGTTTCAGTTTACTTTAGAAAACAAACATCCAGTCTACCTTCTACTCTCCTACCTTCAAAAGAAAAAAAAAAAGAAAAGAGCTTTCAAACCTGTATCATCAAATAGTCTTTATCATTAAATAAGCCTCATGGATGTTTAAATTGCATGCAGGTTCCTCATATGAAAATGGAAATAAAACCTTGGATCTCATCTAAAAAGGGATTTGGGAATACCTTGGTGAGGACTGGTTAACATTTTAATACCTAGGGTGAGAGTCAGGAGGGCAATAGAAAGGAGTTATTTTTGACTATGGGCATCTCTGGAGCTCTATAACATATACGGCTGCATGTCACATTAACATATAAAATTAAGTTCTGGAACCCCCCAAAGCATCATTAAAACAAGCCTCAACAAGATACAGCAAGTAAAAGTGCAGCTGGCAGATACTGGCACCAAGCAGCGGCTCAGCCTCACTAACAAAGCATTGCAGGATGCCTGTTCATTCAGCATCATCGTCTGTACCTGCTCCAGATGCATAATTTTAACCCAACAGACAAACAGTCAATAAATATGCCATTCTGTACATAAATTATGCCTCCTACCTTCTGGAACTGATTTTTTTTTTCTGAGTGGAAAAGAAACCGTTTCTTCATTTTGCTCCATATCACAATTTTAATGAGCTTTGATATCATTGTACTAAAAATATCTTTAGTGTTTCTAGTTAGAGGAATCATCTTCTAGTCATTTATACTTATTTTCTCCTAGAGAACAATATCACCTTATTGTTTAGTAGTAGAGGTGGGCATGAGAAATCATATTAAATGTAAGTGTAATTCATAATCATTAATTAATATTTATTAAAAAGTCCTAGCGAGACAGTTAATAGGTAAATATAACAATGACTTTATAGGTCATTTAGAAATAAGTCTATTTTTTTCCCATACTTACCCTAAGAATTTGGGTAATGCATCCTTGATGATGTTAATTCTGATCTTAAAAATTTGGCCCCAACCATGACATCAAAATTTGGATATCTGAGATTTCCATAATACATGAAAGAGTAAGCAATAATCTTTATGTATGTATGTATGTATGTATGTGCCAATGAGTAATTTGGTTCTTGGATGGAAATTAAGAATTTGATGATAAATTAGAGGTATGAATATCAAGCCCTCCCGAGTCCCAAGCAATGCAGAGAATCAGTAATTTATTAAATGGCACCCTTATGGCCAATGAGGAAAGATGAGTGAATGCAAGAGCCAAGGGAGATCATAAATCCTTGCTCAACTATAGCTTCCACAGAATCAGAGTTTTCCATTACTTTTGCCTACAGATAAACACTGAAAAATCACTTTTTTTTCCCCACTGAATTCTAAATTAGGTGGGGAGGGGTGCAATGATGGGAGAAGAAATAGTTCTGCAGTTTGATTTCTTTAAAAGAGTGAGCATATGCAGTCCCTAGCTCAGAAACGGAAACTCTGATCTTGTTCCTCTATTTTCCAGATTGATTAAGAAATGCTTTACCTATATTTTAAAGGAAAAATATTCTTAAGGCAACAAATTGTAGCATACACAGAAGCAGTATGTTTTGCTTACAGAAAATAAAATCTCCTTGTAATTTAAATCTCTTTAAAAACTGCATTTCTCCATATATGCACACTTTCTTATTCATACATAATAGTGACCTCAACCACCATGTAATGTGTAAGACTTTTATTGCTGGAATCTTAAAAAGCATAAGTTACATATTTTGAGGAAATAGTCTGACTTTTTCACTTCAGGATTCTCTCCAACTGAACAAAAGTAGTTTTAATAAAAGCTCAGCTAATTCAGCCTCATAAAATAAAGAGGTATATAAACATGAGTTTATTAATATATCTAATGAATAATGGAAATAGGTTAGGTTTTGTTTTTTGGGACAACATTCTTCAATAAGAATGTGAATTGAAAATGTAGTGAAATGTAACTTTGGATATTTAGGCTGTATTGCTGGCAGGATCTTGACTCTCATTCATATAGTTCACATTGGTGTATTAGAGTACTGTGATTTTTGAGTTCCTTAAAGATAGATTTCAGTTATACAAACAGTGCAAGTGATCCATTATTGTTTACTGAAAATTCTCACACATACTTTTCGAGAGACAAGGTACTCAGTTGAAAATCACACTTTCCTTGGGATATGGGAATGGAATGATGATACCACACAAAATAAGGACCTAGCTTGTGAGGTCCCATCTCACATTCTATCAAGATACTAACCACTCTGTGATTAAAGTCAGTATGAGACACTAACTTATTTCTTATTTTTTGCCTTACATACCATTTGTAATTTCTACATTTTAAAAGACAAAGAAAAAAGAATACCTTGGAAATTACACATTCCAAAATAGTACAGTACCTATGAATTTGTAAACTTTTCTTGAAGGAACTCTTCAAATCATTTTAGAATTAGCAATACGAAGACTTGCACAATTTCCAATACCTCAAAAAACTCAAAGACGAATTACAGACTTTTCAATATTGAGTTGAATTTTAATTGACTTAGAATTTTGATATAAAAACACATTTCATAAAGTATGACATGTGAAGATTGTCTCCCTGTTTTCAGTAAATTTTGTTCTAATGTGAGAGTGAGTAATATCTCTTAATTTTTAAACTATTTCATGGGTATGACCACTGAATTTCTCAATTAGAGTAGGCCCACTGAGTAACCACTATCGCCTGCGGTTCTACAAGTATTATAAAAGGGATTTTGGAACAGTTCAGAGTTGTATTTTACATAGGAAGCCTTCAAATGGAATTGAATATTATATATATATATATATATATAGATATATATATAGATAGATATATATATAGTAAGCAAGACTCACATCTGCCTTCTATGAGCACTTTAAATGAGGGTCTAGAATTAGAAGGCATAATTTTGTTTTCTGTCTCTTTCCTAAATCTATAAAATGGGATAGTATTTCCACATTCCTCCCTGGCAGAAATGATGTGAAGCGGAATGAAATAATCTCTGTTGCACGTATATGAAAATAAAAATTTGTTTACTTCAAATTTTAAGAAACTTTCACTTAATATAGAGAAAGAAAAATAGTTTATTGAAACATTAAGACAATGATCCAATGTAATTTTGTGATCTTTTTGGTTAGAGAAATTTGTTTTGGTTTTGGTCTTAATCTCTGCATTATGAGAGAAGCTAAAGTTTTCCCCTCATATCTGATTAATAATATTTAAAAAACTCTTTAAAAATGACACTGATATCCTTAAAAAAAGCACAGGATAGGTAAATGAACATTTAATGCTTTGTTTTTGGAATATAAAACTCCATTTCTCTTGCCACATGAACACTTCAGAAAAAATAGTAAGTGGTATACAAAAACACTTGAAAAGCATGAAAACTAATGAATGAAGAAAATAGTCTAGCATATGTTTGAATTTAAGAAACACAAGAAAAGGCTATTTTGGGACCATGAGATCTTTCAGATGGACTTAAAAAATATTATGCTATAAACATATTTTGCTGTTTGTAAACATAAACACAAATGAATATTAAGGGATAAATTATAATACTATTCTAGAAATTACATACATTAACATCTTGCACTAAAAAACAATTTGTTCAACATTGGGTATTTGTAAAAATAGATTTTTTTTGAGAAGTAAAATAATAGAATCTCAAACCAGCTGTGATGGCATATAGTCAAAGATCAAAGCTAAAAATGTAGGCAATATTAGGCATGGTGTAACTAAAATTTAGGCATGGGGTTTCATTCAGAAATATTACAGAAATATCTTCTATCAGTGGGTAGAGAAATATTACAGAAATATCTTCTATCATCGGATAGATTTAAGTCAATGAAGAAAGAGTATTTGAAATATTAACATTATTACATATCTGTACAGATTTCATAACAAGTGGGCAAGTAGAGTGATGAAGAATACTTTGAGATCAAAGGTGGCAACATCGAATTACCAATATCATCTTATAAATGACACATCATGTATTTGAAATACATTTGGTTTTCTAATGGAAAATAGAGCAAAGCTCAGAACTCTGGAGCATTGAGGAAGTTTTAATATAGTTGAACTGTAGAACCAAAGACCTAAATCAATGTCTTCAAAATTATGCTTCTCAGATTCTGAGATTTCCATAAGGTATATCAAGGTACCTTTAAAAGCCAATAAATTTACAGTGGACAATTTTAATGTACATGCGTTGCATTATATTAAGGTCAAAACCAACCACACATGAGTGGTCTTTCCAGGAATGAAAAACAGTGACATTCCAATATCCCCAAATGTCTAACAACCTTTGTTCTGTAATTGTAAATATGTCTATTCACAAATGATGATGATAGAGACTTTCCTTTGAAAATTTTTATGTGGTAATTGACTTATACTGATATGATTATACATATGAAATTAGGTGATAAGATTTCAGTCAAGATTTTTCAGTATTTTACTGACTCTACTAGGAAAATTATTCTTCTCAGCCTTTAATTTCCATTATAAAAGATTGTTTTCTCATCAATGCTTTAATCTAAACAAATACTATCTTTAACTGAAACTTCTTAGTGACTTAAAATTCAATTATAAAATGGAGTTTCAGAAAGCTGTTTAACAATAAACATATTTGAAACTTCCATTCTTTCCCAGTAGTAATTTTGGACAACTCTCTTATAGTCTAATTATATAAGATAAATTATGTTTGTTTCTTTGCTTTATTTTGTTTCATTTCACTAAGAATGCATTAAAAACATTCTGGATCTTTCATATATTTTTCCACAAAAACTGTTGGCATTTTATTAAGTATCTAAGCATATTTGTGGCTAAATCATTCATTCATTCATTCATTCATTCAGTGTACGCACACATACATACACACATAAATATACATACACACACAAATCCCTCACTGCCTCCACAACTGCTAGCATTATTTGAAAAAAAAAATTAGAAAAATGATTGTGTTATCTTAGGGTTTTTTGTGAAGGAAGCATTCTGCCTTTCCACTTTTCCTTAAATCAAGCATTTAAGATCTAGCTAAAGTTTGTTTTTGCCAATACTTCTAAGTCATGTCTTCATGAATGTTCATACTCTCATTATCTTTGAGATTTACTTCAAGGTAGGCCTGTATTTTGATCTTTTTTTCCAAGATGTAAAATCTGCCTATTCTGCATCAGTGATGATTTATCTCTTATGACAATTCTACTTAAGACTCAAGTAGCTTGAACAATTCAGCACCATTTTTGTTTGTTTGTTTTAGCTTTTCATACAGCAGTTTAAAAAAAATCACAGTGTAAAGCCATATTTATGTTATACTTTAGCCATTGCCAGATTTCAGGAATTTATGGTTTGTCATCAAAGCCCCATGCTCATAAAAGAATTTGTGGAGTAAATGAAATCATGTGGAATAAATCTCTGCTTTCATATTAACCTCAAAATTTTCCTTCAAATACACAATTTTCAAAAGGTTGAGAAAAAGATCTCTGATTTTTGGCAACCTGCTTGTAACTTTCTCCTGTTCTCAGAAGATCACTGATATCCACTCCACCATTTCTCACATGTACACACGCATGCATACATATTCACACCAGTTTTTGTAATCAACAAAAATTAATTTACACCTAGAGAATACAAGTTACAATTTACGGTACCCCAAGGAAGCCCTATACTTCTCTAAAATGCATTTCAGAATATCTTTTCCCGGCAAGTTTTACCTACAGATAAGAGCTCAATACAGTAGTACAGCGATGTAGAATCTTTAATCTGGGAAGAAATTATCTACATTATTTCACTTTTAACATGATAGCACACTATTGTGCAGGAGTCCCTCTAAATCTGTGAATAGAGCTCTCTGATCTTTTGGCCTAGCCTATAGTTTTATAGCTATAACCCAGATATATATTTAGGATTTGCATTTGTAAGTAATTAAAACTAGCCCTTTGGACCCTGATCTCCAATATGTGCATATTTTTTACTTCACCAGTATCAAATTAGAAATATCACTTCAAATATCTGAAATTATTCACGCTTAAAATATTAAAAAAACATTTAAAATTACATGTGGTTCTGTTCTCCAATGCCACATATATCCACAATGATTACCAAAAAAAAAAAAAAAAAAAAAAAATCCAGTTAAGTTACGGTCATTCCATGGTTCTTAGAGAGAAATGGTGATTTGAAGTAGCATTTCGTCAAGAGGTAGCATTCCACTTCCATATATGATATGAATTTCATCTTAATGGAACAACAAACACACAAACATGTTAAATGTGAAACAGATGCTACAATCTACAATCTTACAGCTTCTGGTTTAAATCAGGACCACAGTAAAAGCTTTGGAAGAGAAGTATGAATGCTTGAGATAAGGATGATGTGCTCTATGTATATTTTATTGACAACTATCCCTTGTGAAATCACTTGTTAAGATTCCCCTTTGGAAATTGGTTTCCATCTACTCTCCTTTTAGGCATACCTGGTGCACTAACTGTTAAAATGTACACAAATGGAGAAAAAAAAAAAGGAATGCTGACGATAATACATAGAGGTGGGACATTACATAGGAGTGAAAGCAGGAGGGGAACACTAACCATATTAGGCTTGGATGGGCAACAGCGCACAGGGAAGAAGCCCTTCCACAGCCACATTCGCAGCAACTGAAAAGCAAACAAGAGAGCCCAAGATAAGGAAGAGATCCCACTCCCTCAGTATAGCATAAAGACACTATGAATTTAGACAGGTGTCAGCTTTGCTTTTCAAAAGCAAAATCCCTAAATGCATTACAATGAAACTTCTTCCACAATGCCTTTCAAATTAAAAAGCATTTTATGGATTTAAGAAATACAGAGCTATATTAGTTATTTTTATTTTTCTTAAAATGCGTATTCAGTAGGAAATATGAGCCAATGTATTTGATTATGCAATTAATATAGACATACAAATAAAAATGTAAGCCCACTTAAATATATCTTTCCTCAGGAATTCCTGCAAAATTTATATTCAGAAGACATGCTAAATTGTCCTTTAAATACATGTTTGCATAGAACCTATAAATTTAGGAGGGAGAGTAATGTCCTGTCCATTTGACCCACTGATTTCTTGTGCCAGTGGCATTATTTATCACAGCTTATCAAGATGTTATGCTTACATGACTTCTCCAATCACCTATGGAAGGCTACCAATTTAAATTTACATATTCAGGTTTAAAAAATGCATCTCCAAATATATATTTGTAGAGCTATTGCTATATTAAAAAAAGCAAACTACATATAATACATGCACTTTTCTGGATACTGCAACATTCAAGATTCTTTCAAATTTTTCACATATTCATAAAAAATCCAGAAAATACCAAGTAGATTATTTTATAAAATGCACTTTGTTGTTAGAAACCACATAAACTGATCACAAGATATAACATAGAATTTATTTAGTGCTTCAATGCATTCATTTGTCTATATATTTTATGAATAGCATTCATAGTGATTTCAAGAGAACTGAGAAATGAGCAATGATACCATAAACCAGCAGGCCAAGGGTTTTTCTTCTAAAATCTGTCTGTTTTGAACTTTAATTACTTGAAATGCATCTACTCTATTTTACAACAAATAAAGAGAAGAAAATAAAATATAAACATACAACAAATTTGGAAATGCTAACAAAGGTAGGCAAATATTTCCAAATTAAATTTCAATGGGTCTTTTTCAAAGGAAAAGTAGGCAATGTTTTATATATATATTTTTTTCTTTTTTTTTCCGGAAAACTGATGATGTTTTAATTTTTAGGACTAGTAATTGTCTGGAAATTTGACTGTCACTAAAGTGAAATCCTAGTAAATAAAAATGTTTCCTATGACACTTACTTCCTATTTGACTATTTATTGTAATGCATTTTTTAAAATATGCCAAAACTTATTTCACTGTGGAGATAATGAAATACAAAGTTACAGGATATCAGAATACTGAAATACTTAAAGATTAGGTAAAACATCTGTGAAATACTTTGGCAGATCTTGATATATTTCTTTGTAATTCCATTTATTTCATAAATATCTTAAATACTGATCTCTTCTATAAATTAATTTTCCTAATGTTTCTTTTTATATTAGCACTCAGATTATGGGTTGATAAACTACAGCCCATGAACCAAAACTAGCCCCCCACTTATTTTTGTAAATGCAGTGTTGTTAGAACACTGCCACACTCTACGTGTTATTTGTGGCTTGTTTAGTGTTGTTCTGACATAGTTGAGTAGTTATGATGGACAATGTACGGTCTGCAAAGGCTAAAACACTTTAAGGACTATCTGTCCTTAAAGAATGTTTGACTTCTTTTCTTAGACTATCAGTTTCCTAAGATGAGGATGATTCTTTAATCGTTTTATTTCTTCACAGTTTAAACGAAATGAATGACATCCGCTAGTCAGTGCTTTACTGTAACTGATATTAACAATGGCACAATTATTTAAATTTACTGATAGCTATGAATGTGGAAAGTTTGCGTGTATGTGTTAATTTCAAACAACACATTTTCAACTCCATCAGTAATAAATAATAATTGTTGACAAATGTATCTATTTTTCAGTGATTAATAAAAAAGGATGATGTCATCTCCTAATAAAGTACAAACATACTTCTAGTTATACTTCTAGTTCAGGGTACACTGTTTATAAACTCATGTAGAATTGTGTTTAGGAAGGTGATAACTTCACTGTGGTTGGCCATTACCTATTAGGATTTCATAGTCAGCCAGTGTTCTGAGACTCCAAAAACACACGAATGATTCTAAAAATAATATTTTTTCAGTCCTCTTAATTTGAAAATTATAATAAGATTTTTTTCTTATAGTTTAATGCATACACACACATACACACACATACACATGCAATTCGCAGTAACGCCAAATCCACGAAGAACTTAAACCACCATACTTAGCGCTAAGATTTTAAAGTTTTAATAAACTTTAATCAAAAATATGAAATCATGTAAAATCAAACACTTGTGCTACTGCTTTTATCTGAGTCATTGCTTTAGATTTGCACTGAGAGTGTCTTTGACTTGTTTTAAGTGGCATAAATAAATTACCTTGGACAAATTAGTTAACCTCTTTGTGTTTCAGTTGACAGCTATAAAATAGAAATCATAATGGATCCTATTCTCAAAGGTTTTTTAAAAATGAAGTGAGAATACATAAATTCACTTAGATCAATATGTGGCATATCATGCATTTTGGGAGAAGAGTGGTAGTTTATTCCTTTTAGTAATATCATACTTAGAGTGATAAACTAGATACTTATTATCTCAGATGAATTAGCTTTTTGATGATCCATATAATATCATCATACTAAGTATTTCCATTTACAGTGTAACTAAATAGCTAATTATATTCAGACCGATTCATATAAATACAAAATGGTCAATGTAATTTTTTGGGGAAAAACTCAGTTCTACAAAATATATTTTGTAAGGATTTAGTGATCACAGCACCCTATGTATTATTCTGTTATCAAGAAGATTAAAACTGAAGTTCCTTTTCTATGAATATCTGAAGCAGTATAGCCCCCCCACCCAAGTAAATGTTTTAAAATAAAGTCTGAGGATGCTGTCACAGTAACACCTCAGCACCAGATGGTATACGTGTTCTTTCCTTAATCAATACATACTTGAAGTACAGGTTGAAAATGCTTACAAGCCTCAGAGATAATTTAGAAATAGAAACCAAAATGTGCTAGAAATAGCAGCCAATCTAATTTATGTGAGCTATGGTTCAACACAGCACATCTGCATTCTCATCAGTTTTTAGCACCTGGAAGTCTGTAAGTAACGGCACGCAGCTATAACAAGTTTTATCCAAGTTTAAAATAGTTTAGCTCTCCCAGGCTTATAATGAAAAACTGCTGGTCTTTGTTTTAACAAGATATTTCGATTTGTCCTTCGGAAGATTAAAATATGATAACAGAAGCTCTCCAGACCCAAAAAAGATTCAAATGAAATTACTTTAGCCAGGACTTACACAGAGTTGATCAATACATGCACGAAGTGTGTCAGTGTAAGTAAGATAACCTCCCTCCTACCAAAGCAAGGTGATTATAACTCTAGGGAAGAAATTCTCAAAGATACTACATCAGAGAACCAAGACTACAGGCTATGGATAAATGATTTAAATTCTTAAACAAGAGATCATACAAGCAGAAAAGAAAAACACTAAGATCTTAATAGATGAATGAGAGAAAAGCAGGAAGAGTAATTTCACAAAACAAGTACTTTAATCAGGTAACAAATATTTTCAGTTTACTGATTAAAAAAAAACTTAAAAAGGGTAAGAAAACCAAAAGGTTCTGTAGTTTCCCAATTTATAAATAACTTATGTTCTTTTTTTTAGAATTTATTTTTATGTTTATTTAATTTTGAGAGAGAGAGACAGTGCAAGCAGGGGAAGGACAGAGAGAAAGAGACAGAATCACAGGCAGGCTCCAGGCTCTGAGCCATCAGCACAGAGCCTGATGTGGGACTCAAACTCATAGACTGCAAGGTCATGACCTGAGCCCAAGTCGAATGCTTAACCACTGTGCCACCCAGCCACCCCTGTGGTTTCCCCATTTAAAATAAAACAACAACAACAGATGATACTCAGTGGTAGAGAAAACAGAGTGGCGCTTAGGCCACCCTGAAAAGTGAACCAATCCTTTAGGAAACAATCCTCCAAAACTTATCAAAGAGCAAGACACCACTGTATAGCAAAAGAATGAAGATTATGGTGTTTGTAGTCAAACTAGGGGCAGTCCTGGATGTACCCATTACTATATGTATAGTCTGGGTAAACATCTCATTGATGTAAATGAGATAATAGTGGAGACTCTACGACAAGGCAGTTTTGAAGAATGAGTTTCATAATCCAGTGTGAGGCTCTTCATATTGTCCCAGATTCAAAGTGACCGCTTTGAAGTTTTAAAACTGACAATATTATAATAATTTGGTCTTGGGGAAAAGAATGAGGTACAGAAAATATACATGAGTCTGGGTATATTAAAGGAACTAAATAGCTAATGAATATTTTGAAATAAACAAATTATATTTGTGGAATCTATGATGTGATGAAAATCAATAAGGTATATATAATATTTAATTAGTGTGTAGAGAAATAAAGTGGTAACAAGTATTTTTTTAAGAGCTATTGTTGGAGTGTTACATTAATTAGCATTATGGGGCGATTTTAATTTTCTCTGCAGTTTTTGGGGGTTATTTCATTTTATAATTTTAAGAAAATGATACAAATTATTTAAACAATTCCAATTATGATGTTTATCACAATATGCTGTCATTTACACTCTATCAGTTTTTAAATGATGAAAATAATTGAGATGTGTAACAAATATTTAAAACAGAAGAGCTGAGGAAATTGTTCACTGATAGTTAACATTGACAATGTTAATTGTCTTCCAGATTTAAAAAAAATCTTGTAATGCTGTATCTTTTGCATCTGTGTCTTAATTCCCTGCCCTCTTTTAAGACTTAGTCCTGATTTCCGGTTGAAGCCAGGCTAAAACTCCGCAGAAATCTTTTGCAAAAACTGAGCGAGGGATAAAAAGCATAATTATAATGTATGTGGCTCCCAAACTCTACTCTTCATTCTCCATGCTTCTGGCACAAAGGCATAAAATTATTCCACCCTGAAAAGAAGGTAATGCAAAATGGTTATAAAGAACTTTTTTTTTAATTTATTTTTTTTAATTGTGATTTTAAGTTACTCTAAGGGGAACATCACATCTAATACATATGTTGGGATTTATGTGTGCCATTCAATCACTATTTCCAAGTCGTAGTCTAGACAAATTAGAAAAAGATATAGTTATATGCCATAATTTTTCAATATTTTTTCTAGTTCTCTGCTTTATTATCATTCTAGAGCTTCTTATCCTTCAGCAAAGGTTACAGGTGCCTCCCTATTATCCCCTGGGATGCTTTACTAACAATAGTCCTGCCTAAGTACAAGTCCCTGGTAGATGGGTTTAAAACATTAGTGGGGAAAAAAATAAGAGAAACATCAGTGTATCTCTTAGTCTTACCTAATCAAGTTCCAAGCATTCTCATATCTTTCTGTGAAATAATAAGAAACATATATAGTATCTGCTTCTCAGTTTCTGACACAGAATTCCTAAAATCCTTGTATACAGGGGTACTAAGAGAATCTTTTGTTCTAACATTTATCTTTGACCCCAGTTCCTGGCGCAGAGCTCCTAAAACTCTTGTAATTTCCTAAGTGATAAGAGCACTAGGAGCATTTCTCATTCTATATTTGGTCTTTGACCTTGGTTCTTAACACAAAGCTCTTAAATCTCTAGGAATTTCCTGGGTGATAAAAATTTCTTTTGTACTAATGAAGTAGCTCTTGGTGGTTTCCTAGATGGAGGCTGGTCACCAGAAACACCTAGGTCATGATTAGAAGTATGGAATTTTCAGGGACACCTGGGTGGCTCAGTTGGTTAAGCATCTGACTCTTGATTGCTCAGATCATGATCTGACAGTTTTGAGATGAAACTCCACACTGGGCTCTGTGCCTGCTTGGAGCCTGGTTCAGATTCTCTCTCTCTCTTTCTCTCTCTCTCTCTCTCTCCACCCCTCTCTGCTGCTCACACACAGGTGCTTTCTCTCTCTCTCTCAAAAAAAAATTAAAAATAGTTAGAAGTATGGAATTTTCAGTTACACCCCTCACTCTCCAGAGAGGGGAAAAGGGCTAGAAAAGGAGTTAGTGATCAATCATGCCTACATCATGAAGCCTCCATAGAAATCCCACGTCCAGAGTCCAGAGAGCTTCTCATTTGCTGAACACATCCATGTACTAGGAGGGTGATTTACCTCAACTCCACGGGCTAGAAGCTTTTGCACTTAGGACTCTTCCAGACCTTGTCCTATGTTTCTCTTCAACTGGCTACTCATCTTAAAACTTAAAAGTTTTTGTGGAGAACCCTGCTATAACCTTTCTTTCTTTCTCCACAAATAGCCTGTTAACAGGTTAAAAAAAATCTGATCAATTAATTCACAATAAATTACATACCACACTTAAAATGCCTCCATATGGGTCAAGCCCTTACTGTAGCAAAATATAGCAAATTCTGTTCCAAAGTATTAAAGGATAGGTGCCATAACATTACTCAATGACCCAAACTCTACTATTAGTCAATTAGTCAAAGACACGTATAAAATAGAGATAAAATCATATAAGTGACTAAGGTAAAGTTTACATAATTATACATACGTCAAAGATTTATAAAATAAAGACAAATCCCCAAACTCTACCAATCTAAATGTGCCATATGCAGCCATCCCTCAAGGATAAAAGTCACAAAAGCAAACAAACAAAAACCTACTGACTTTAACTTTGGAATCAGGAACTCTTTTTATTTCTTTCTCTGAAAATGACTATTAGGACCTAGAAGGAAAGCTTGATGTGAGTTATCTTTAGACAACATTTCAGTTGATCTATTTTCCCAAGGTATATTTTAATGAAGATTTCTATATTTCTTTTAATCATTCTCATAGGCCAAATATCATTACAAAACAGGTTCTTTTTCCAAGAATGCCACAGGTAAAGCCACTGATGCAACTAGAAAATGTTATCGAACATGTTAGATTCAGTGTGCTTATTCCAGGATATATTTAGGAAATCAAAATGAATTTTACCAAATATTAACCACCTTTGTAAATTTTTTTGCTGCAGGAGTGGACACAATAATTCTCCTTATTAGCAAACATTTACTAACAATCTATGTGCTGTGCTTTAAGAATAAGAAATTATATAAAAACAACTTTGAAACCACATTATGCAATAATTCTATACCTAGCCACAGATTAGAGCAACAGGTGATATTTAAACCAACTAACAAACAAAAACCAATGCCCAGGCCTCACCCTAGAACAATTAAGTCAAAATATTGTAGCTTGGTTGTGGGACCCAGGTATCATTATTTTTCAAAAGCTGTCAGTGGATTCTAAATTTCCTCCAGATTGACACCGCTAATCCAATAGGTACTCAATAAATACTTCTTGTATTGAATGTTGTGTCTTATAATATTCTTAGGGGAATTTGCCTAATGAATACAAAAGGAAAGGTTTTTAATTAGCATATTAATGGTCTGCTGTTAATAAAAACTTCTGAAGTGTCTAGAGGTGCTTAAAAACAATTTGTTCTCTGGTAAGTACTCTAAATAATTCCCCAGAAATCTGTAACCATACAACCATGTAAACCATGAAGACTGGTTTGTTAAGTAACTGTAAATTCCATTGTATTCTCTACCTTTTTAAACCACAAGTTTTTTTTTCCTAACATTTATCCTTACACGTTTAATTGCTAAGTTTAATGTTTAACGACAGATTCTTTTGAACTTCTATATTTCTATATTAGCTACTTGGATTAAATAGTAGTCATAATATCTCAAAAATAGCAACACTATAAAATTATCTGTATTCAGCTTCTCTATTTCTCCCTTGTGTCTATTGGACCACAGACTTACATATAGTTATATGAAAGCAAACTCAGTTTTGCCACAGATTTGTCAGAAGAGCTTTCAAGAAGTGGATATCTTGATATAAAAGATTTTCTTTGAACTGTTACTGAACTGGAGTAAACCAGAACCACATCTATATTTAGTTACATAATTTTACATGTTACATAGACATATATATCATATTTGTATAAAAGAAAGCTCATGCCTTTAATGAAGCAGGAAGAATGGAGATCAGGATAGGGAGGGTCACAGGTAGAGGCTGTGAAGGCCTTGTAGATGTCCAGGGAGTCACAGTAAACTGAACACGCTATGTGCATTCATTCTTATATGCCTTCCTTAATGCTCACTATCAACAAACTCAAAACTCCTCTTCATCTTTCAGGTCCAGCTTAAACTTACCATTTCTGTAACAATACTTCTGTATTCATCACGGAGAAAATAACCATACCCTCTATTTATTCTTGTACCAATTGTTAAAAATACAATACTAACCGTTACATTGAAATGACATGTGTTACTATTCAATTGCCCATGCTATGAAAATAGGAAGCATATCAAAGACTCAAATCCCATTAAAAAAGCAAACCCTACAGGTCACCAAGGTCAGACAAATCTACTTTGGTGAGCCATAGCAAAAAGAGGTTACAGGATCTATCAAGTACTTATGCAAAAGGCTGCTCTGGTGCAATATTTTGAACAGAAAAATCACATTTCACCTTTTGATACATCGCTTAAATGTTTTTATATTACTCAAATTTGAAGATTAGATGTCCCTACTATATTGTTATACACTTATGTGTATACATTTATATATGACATGTATTTACATATACATGAACATATGTAGAAATATATACATATATATATATATACATATATATATATATGTAAGCTATAATTTAGATATGGTCAATAAAACACTAATGTCTTTTTACTATATTTGGACTACATACTTTTATCAACTATCTGTGATGTTTTGGTTTTAATTTTGAAGCCGGTATCCATCTTGTCAGCTCCTGTCAGATGGAAAAATGTACATTATAAATCATATCACCCTAGGCATGGCCCAAATGGCTAAAGAACATGTAGGCTGAGGCTCAAGAGAAAGGAATGCTTGCTTATTATTCAAAGAAACTGTAGGATAAGTAGTTAATCGGCACTATCCTAAAGATAGATATAGATATAGATAATGATATAGATAATGATAATGATATATAATGATATATAATGATATATATAATGATATATATAATGATATATAATATATAATATATAATATATAATATATAATATATAATGAAGTCTCTAACAAGAAGAATAAAGATTTTCTTTCTTTCTTTTTCTTTCTTTCTTTCTCTTTCTTTCTTTCTTTCTTTCTTTCTCTTTTCTTTCTTTTCTTTCTTTGATTTCAAGTCTCTTGATATGGAAAAGACCTCTGGCAAGCAGAAGTGGTGCCAGAACACCTGTTAACATGACCTCCTGGGCTTCTGGTAAATGGTGTCCACCTTTTCGAAAGACCCCTGCCCCCAGTTTTGCCCCTAAAAGCCTCACTTGCAAGCCATCAGGGAGTGTGAGACTTTTGAGGACAAGCTTCCTATTCTCCTATGTAGTACCACACCAATAAATCACCTATCTTTTTTCACTGCAGAAGCTTGGTGTCAGTCTTTATTGGCTTGCTGTGCATTTGATAGACAAACTCTCAATCAGTCCAGTTATAATCTGCTGAAAACTCAAATTTCTCATCAAGTAGCAAATAGGAAATAGAACCTGGTATGCATTGCATAGGTAGGGGCAAACTATAAACTTTGACATCTGACCTCAAAAATCGGCAAACAGGTAGGGAAAAGAAAAGTTTGATATTAAGAACCACTAAAAATGCAAAAAAAAATTTTTTTTTCACCTTTGTCTCAATTTCACTCACCCCTCTTTTTTTTTTCTTTCCTATATCCCTGTTTTCTGGCATTGGAAAGACATATCATTTCTTAACTTGTCTGATAAACAAAATTCTTCTTAAACAATTTCTATCCTCTCACTGCAAAATTACATGGTTTCTTTCATTAACCTATAAAATTCAAAGTGTTACTTATTTCAAATAGTTATTTATCTGATCACTTACTAAAATCAATTCACAGTATATTCATGGCTGCACTCCTTAAATTTTTCACTCTTTTTTAATTTTTCTTCATTATTGAACACTCAGCTTATAAAAAGACCTGTACTACTATTTAGTGAAATGTGTAAGTGAGAGACTGAATGTACAAAGGGACAATGGCTAGACCAAAAAAAACAAAAACAAAAACAAAAACAAACAAACAAACAAACAAAAAAAAAAAACAGAACTCTGATGCCAGACCTGCAGCAACCAGTCTAGGAAGCCAAACCACAAGCTCTGTAGCAACTGACCTGAGTGGTCAATTAGTCAGACTTTATCAATAAATGCCAGCTTCACTAACTTCTGTCCATTCTAAGTAGAAGGCACCAAACATGCCCCCACAAGCAATCCCACAGGATGTTCCACTTCTAGTTAGCCCACCTCCAGCTATCCCATGCCAATAGCCTCCAATCAGGGAAAAATTGAAGCCTTCCCTTCTCTTCATTTTAAAGCTTTACACTCCACTGCCTGCCGTTGGGTTTCTGCCAGATGCAAGTGATGGTGGCCGATTCCCTTGTTATAGCAACTTCTTAATAAATAGCCTTTGCTTGTTCTCATTTGGGTGTTTTTTGGGTTTTTGGGTGTTTTGTTTATTTCCACAGATGAGATAACTTTACTAGTTCAATACAGGAAAATTGCATAGATTTATCCTCACAATCAACTGGCATCTTAGTTCTGTTCTGGCACAATAATAAGGTTGATACACAAAATACTGAATCATGTTGCTTTCTCCTACAGGATGATGCCGTCACTGGGCAAACATCAATTACCTCCATTTATAGAAGCCGAAAGATACTGTGAGCTCCCTCCACTGAGCTTTTCCCTCCCAGTCATTTCATTGTTGAAACAGGTCTATCTGTAAAGTCTCTTTGAGAAGAGTATATGACTCTTATGACTAACCTGCTTGTGCTTAGCTACTTTAGGTTTTAATTTATTTTGAGAGAAGTAGAGAGGAAAAACTAAGAATGGATAAAGTTGCAAAAAAGTGATGCTAATTTTGCCAGCTTAAAAAAATATTTTAAGCACAGTAACATTTGTTTTAAACAGCCATTTGTCTTAATGTAGAATAATATCAATTAAAAATGAGTGGGTCAAAAAAGAAGATATTAATCAAAGAAATAAGCCACTATGTAAGTTCTGACCTATTTAGCTCCCTCCATTATGGCTGTTGAATATTTTTTCAGAGTCGAATCATTTATAGCAGCATTAAATTTATAAAGTAGAGGAGTTAGAAGGACTAATGTTTAAATTTAATTGTTTCACACTCAAATAATTAAAGTAATTGTGGAAGTATACTCAAATTATCAAAATATAAGAACTGTATTTATTTTGTGATAAACATGAGAACTGAATTAATTATGAGATTGATTTAACAAGAAACTAAGTGTTCATTTTCACATCAAACTATTCAAATTCCACGTAGCACATTTTGTTTTCTATTCATACGGGTCAGTAACATTGAAATCATATATTACATAAGTTGCCATAAGTTTTAAAACTTGAATATGGGCATGCCAGGGTGACTCATTCGGTTAAGCCTCTGACTCTGATTTCAGCTCGGGTCATGATGTCACAGTTCATGAGACCAAGCCCATAGCAGGCTCTGAGGTGACAGCACAGAGGCTGCTTAGGATTCTCTCCCTCTCTCTTTGCCCCTCTCCTGCTTGCACAGGCTATCTGTCTTTCTCTGAAAATAATTAAACATTTAAAAAGTTTTCAAAAAAATTGAATATAATGGTAATAAAAGCTAACTATTTTAATATACACATATATATAACAATGGTCAATTATGATTGCAATTGTTTTTTATACATACAATTGTATATCAATGTATGGACCCATAAGAGTACTTATATAAAATATTTGTAATTATGACCATATGTGATATCCCAACAGATATTTGCTTGACCAAACAATGAAACACATTTTAAAATTATATTTAAACTGACATGATCCTGGACCAAATTAGATTAGAATGTTTTGCTAGCCCAGAGGCAGTATAGATAAAAGAATATCTATATAGACACTTACTTAGTATATACTACAGGTGAAGACCTAAAACAATTTTGGGAGAGAGTGATAAACAGTGCTTATACTTACATAAATTTGTAGAAAATAACAATTTAGATTACCCAAAAGGTACAATTAACAACTGTATCACATGCAAAACAAATGGTACTAAAAAGTAAACAAATCTTGACAATTCTAATGATGTGTCTTTAGTATACAAAGAACTAAGATTCCACTAGTCCAAGTGGGTAAAGAGCATGCATATGTAATTTATAAAACATGTAATAAAATAACTAATGAGTACAGTTATTGCATATATATTAATAAGCCTATTAAATTTCAAAAATAAAAAAGAAATGCAATTAAAAATACAGAATATTTTTCTTCTATTAAATTAACAGACTGGCTAGTTTGTGACCCATTAGGTAGTGTCATACACTGTTGGGGGAATGGTAATTCGTGCAATGATTTACAATTTGTCATTTGTCATTTGACACATTTGTCAATTTGTATCAACAATCTTAAAAATATTCGTATTCACTATCCTTACATTGAATTATACAAATATGTTCTAAGGACATTAAAGATTGAAATAGCAACCCCTCTCCCTCATAACAATGACAACAGAAGAAAAGAAACAAACAAAACCAAAGGGACAGCATATGGGAAAAGTTAGACATTAGAATATCAAAGACTTCCTAAATTTTGCTTTTAAAATTTACACAGGAAAACTTTATATGATGATGTTACGTCAAAGAAAAACAGAAAATAAAATTATAAATTATGAACTTAACTATACATATGTAAAGATCTTAAGTATGTATGGCCAAACATGAATATTGATTGCCTCTGGTGGATAAATATGATTAATTTTCCTCCTGCATTTTGTCTTGCATATTTTATATAATTTTTAATCACAAAATTAAGAAATGCAAGCATAAATAAAATACCAGCTAGTAAGAAATTAGGACAATCATTGTAACCATGCCAACTAACTAACACACAGTGTAAAAAGTAGACTGAAATGTATAGAAAAGGCTGGCAGCAAGAGATCTTGGTAAGGTCAAAAAAATCAGGACGTTCATGTAAGGAAATGGCCATTAATCTAAAGTCAAAGATATTTTGGAGCATAGCTAAAGCAGCCCAGCAATTGGCATATTTGAGGTCTAAGGAATTATCATACAGTGGGTGAGCAGATGGAAGGAAGCAGGATTGACAGTAATAGTCACTTCAGGACATATGATGTACTGAGACGATCCCCTGATAGACTTCCAAATCAGGTTATTTAGGAGTTCCCTTAGAGTGTTTTCAAAGGGTTGGAGACATAGCAACTGGTTCCAGTCACCCTGGCTTTGGGAACTGATAGAAACAAAGGACTCAAACTACACAAGTTCCAACCAGAGAGATGAGATGTTCAGAAGGACCTTCCATTTCAATTTCTGGAATGAACATTTACAAGCCTCAGAACTTGGGCAGAAAAATATTAGGTGGTAAAATAGACATCTATTTGGAATTCAAAATGCCAGAGGGGAGGAGGGTTGGGGATGATGAAATAGATGCAGGAGATTAAAAGGTACAAACATCCAGTTATAAAGTAAATGTCATGGGGACAAAAAGCACAGCATAAAAAATGTAGTCAATAATATTGTAATAGATTTGTATGGTGACAGATGATAACTAGATTTACCAGGATGGATATTTCATACTGCATATAATTGTTGAAACACTATGTCCTGCACCTGAAACTAGTATAATATTGCATGTCAATTATACTTCAATTAAAAAAATAAGTAATAAATAAAAACTAATACGCCATTGGTTAACATCCAGCAACCATAAGGTTTAAATTAATTTTCAAATGATGAAAAAATACAAACATTTGGAGTAAAAATGATCTATAATGACTGTATTATAAAACTATTAAAAAAAAGTAGCTATTTTCCTATTGGAGCTGGAGAGTATGTACTAGCACTGGTTTGAAATGATTAATTATAGTTTTTTTCAGATTCCAAGAAAGGCTGGGTTTATCTTGGCCATGACATTCCAAATGTCTAGAGAAGAGGTAAATCTAGCAGACCACAATATGTACATATGAAAGAGCTGGAATAGGACTAGATCAGAAAGAGTCAGATATTGACATCAAAATAAATCATCAAGAGGTCCTGATGTACTAGAAAACATCATACAAGTGTAAAATTCTGGTTTATCATATATTTGTCTCATCAAAATTTATGTATAATCAAAGTTCAACATTACTTATCATGTACATATTAAATTCATGCTGATTTGATGATAACTTGTTAGATTTTTACATCATCTTTTTCACGATGGGACAGAAATTAGTCATTTTGGGTGGCTCAATTTCACCTTAACATTTTCCTGAGGATGATTGGACCTGTAGATTGGCTTTTTCCTGGTAATTATACTTGTAGAAAATTAAGAAAACCAGAATAATTCTACAGATTTAATATCTACACTGTTAAAATATTTATGCTGAACTTGGTATCCTTAAAAAAGTAGCATGTGTTACTGGCATATATGATGTCACAAACAACGTTAGCAGTGGGGATTTATAGTAAGATTCTAGTGTATCTAGGAAAAATAATATTAACAGAAAATATTTCGCTTAATTTTATATTTCTACATATTTTTAAACATGTTTGTTTAAATATTTGCTCTGTGATTGGATGTTCTGTTTACATTCTTTTGTGTACTATTTCTCCATATCTGTGCCAGATATCTCTTTGTACAAAATAGTGAAAGTATTAATCAAAGTATTAAATGATTAAAGTAATAAACAAGCAAAATTGCATGACTTCAATTGAAACTCAGATTCATTTTTTTTAACGTGGGCACTATTTATATATCACCTATGGGTATAATCAGTTTAAACCAATACCTAGAACATTTCTTTCAGGAAAATCAATGAAATAGGCATAGAAGTGTCCAAGTGGCACTAGGGTCACTCAATGCCAGAGGTATGGAGAGTTCTTGGAGGTGGAGAAGAAGGGCTTGCGAGATTCGAGAGAATTTTTGAATCCTATGAAAGCTTCAGCCTGGAGAGACACTGAAGAGGAATTATAATGTTGGTGTAAGACCATCCTAAGAACACCTAAAAAACAGACAGTCTTTCCTTCACTAAACACCACAAAGAGGTCCCACTTTCCCCACTTGATATCTTGTCTTTCAAGATGGAAGTGGCAGTGTGAAGAGCAGGCAAAAAGCAAGCAAACAAAAAAAACAAACAACCTACAATAAACTTTAACCATCTTTCTGGCCTTTCGATCTACCTTGGCTCAAGAGAACTCAACAAACAATGACCATGATAGAGATGTGGAACCCAATGCCAGACCATAAGAATGGGAAGAAAAGATAACGGGTCATTTAAAAAAATAAAGAAATAAAACAGGGATTTAAAGAACAAAAGCCCCAAATAATCATTACAATTCGCCGATGTTATGCAGTATTGATGGCTTCAAGAGAGCGGAGTAATGCCTGTAGACTATTCAGAGCAAATGCATGCCGAAGACCCACCACAGGGGAGTATGCCAGTTTTCTGTGAGATTAAAAAGTCAGGGGAGTAGGAAATAATGAGAAGCAAGGAGTGAGCGATAGTAAAAAGAATTTTGGTAAGCAAAATAATTAGGATATAATATGTTTTGTAGCACTAAAACTACCACAGACATCAGATATATTTGAAGTCAATTCCTCTACATGGCACAATAAAGAATGCAGCTGTTTGAAATTGAGTTGCTAATCCATTAGAAACATTTCTTTCTTTGCAGGTTTATGAAAATTTTTTAAAAAGAGCACAGATCTTAAACAAATGGGGTTTTTAGCTGGAGTTTAAAATCGTTTGGAACATTTTACTGCCATTTGCTTCATTTTTCAGCAATGGATATATTCCTAGACATGGCTCAGGAAATTAACGGGGTTTTGTTGAATAGATGGGCTACCCTTTGGCATAGCGTAGTGCTATTGATTTTTCCCTGTAGAGCTGGATATCAGGTTCCTGTGAGAGCCTGTGTGGGCTCTGAGAGATGTAGTAAGATTCCCAGAAACCTAGCAGAGTCCTCTGTCAGAGATAGTGTCTGCTGGCATGCTAGCATTTTCTCTTCCACATTTTATAGAAATAGAGCTTTTGGGCAAATAGAGCTTCAGACAAAAAGTGTATTTTGCTTTCTTGTATTAGGCTTTTGACCTGCTCTATGCTTCATACTTGATGAAATCTGAGTCTTTAGATTCTTTGCTATAATAATATTTATTTTTTTGCAAATCAATGATATTAACTTATCTCCGTGTCATAGAATTTTTCCTCCAAAATGTTTGCCTCAATATAACTTCCTGAGAGTTGCCGTGATGTTTACGTGTTTGATCTGTGAGAAGTCGCAGGTGGGATATTCAATAATGTTGAGCAATTGAACCAGTAACTCTCTTGGGTTCAGTTTCCTAGGACGATTTACTTCCCACAGTGGGCAATTAGTTGTTGCTATGCTCCTTGTCTTTCTGGCACTACTGTGTCCTGATCCCCATTTGTCAGTTATTAATAAATTATGATCTTCTCTCTAATTATCTTTGATTCAGAGCCTTTGAAGAAAAAAGCGTGTAATCATGAGAAAATAGAAGGAATAACAACTCTCAGATATTAAATCAATACACATGCCTGGATTTATTACAGTTTCATAAAGTCACATCTGCTAATTCATAAGCCACTGAGATTTGCTTTTAATGAGAGCTTTCCTAAAATCAGTATTTACATGTGTGATTATAAATATTTGGCTATTTATCATTATTTTATTTTTTTCAACGTTTATTTATTTTTGGGACAGAGAGAGACAGAGCATGAACGGGGGAGGGTCAGAGAGAGAGAGAGGGAGACACAGAATCGGAAACAGGCTCCAGGCTCTGAGCCATCAGCCCAGAGCCCGACGCGGGGCTCGAACTCACTGACCGCGAGATCGTGACCTGGCTGAAGTCGGACGCTTAACCGACTGCGCCACCCAGGCGCCCCTTATCATTATTTTAAATTAGGATAGAAGGAGACAAAATACTTCCACACAATATTTTTCTTACCAAAACGTACCAAGTTCTGAAACTACATAATCGTAATGATGTTAGAAATGCTAAATATACTAACATATTCATGATACTCATAATCTGAAGAGAATCAGGAGAGAAATCAAACCTGTTGACCTACATTATTATTAATAAAAACTATCACCACTTGATGCTACCAGGTGTATCATCATTCTGGCATCTGGATGCCCAGATGTCGAATGAATAATATAAGCTAGTGAAGACTTCTTCTTCCTATGTAATACTTCTTTGAAATCACTGCATTTATTTTGTGATAGCGCAAAAATTTCAGTAATCAGGAAGAAAGCACTTCTATGTGTTAGGTATTCTATTACACTCTTATCAGTGTTGCTAACAGTTTTTATTTTCCAAACTATCAACATTAATAGGAAAAAACGAGACAAAGCACTTCAAATGGAGACTGATGTACGGTTTATCCTTAATTCAATAATTTATGAGGTAGGTTATGTGGAGAGACACAGAAATCTTTATCTTTTATCTTTCACTTACTGAAGAAGAAAGATGTTTACTCAATATACTATAATTTGCAGTTGAAAGTGTTAAATTTCATGAGAACTACTGATACATTGTTCTGAGACTTCATTGGAAGGAAAAAGGCTGTGGCTAAGAGAATTAAGGAAGATTTTGTGACAGAAATGATGCTGAATGTAGATCTTGACATGTGGGTAAGGTTTAAATACTGAGAGATGAAATGCAGCATAAGAAAAAGGCACGGAGCGAGAGCCTCTTTCCACATTTTCAGTTCTTATGCTGTGTATGAGACTGGCCCTGTCTGCAGATTCAGGTGTGAGCTCCTACCGTGCTGGGCCATACAGTGTAACCTCTCCATCCTCTTCTTAGTTAAAGTGTCAAGTGTTATCAATTGACTTAACTCTGTGGAGCTGGATTTTAGGTTCCTGTCAGAACCTGTACCATATGGGCTCTGAGAGTGAAAGGCAAGAACTCTAAAGTCAGAGCTGGGGTCAACACAGCGACCATTCTTTCTTCAGTGATCCTGGTCTCCTGCCATCTCAAGGGCCACTCCTTAGTCTGCTTTCACCAGATCTTTCTCTTCCACTCTCAGTGTCAGTGTTGATGGGCTCCATCCAAATAACCTCATTTTGATGAGTGGTTTTAAATATCACATTTGTGCCACAGCACTCTTCAATCATGTGCCTCCATATTGCATAGCAGACACTATCTTAGTACCTAGATCAATAAGTGTCTGTACTTTGGATTTGGGTTTGTTTTTTTTTTTTTATACATCTCTGGAACGTTTCACCTATATGATCTATAATTCTCTTTTAGAATAAGTCACTTTGAATTTGGCTTCTGTCATATGCAACCAAAGGAGTCCAGGTCAAAAAAAAAAACATAGTGGTAATGCTGGAAGGTATTTTCAGGAATCCCGAACTCCAACTTCATTCCTCCAATAATGAGATCACTGGGCATTCACTGAGAATCTACACTATAATATCTGTTTATTCATGATGAGCACATATCTATCAGAGGAGACATATATAGAATGATGAACTAAAAGTACTTCAGTTGGGAAAAAAAACAGTTTTGAGGAAACACAGAGGCAAAATTAATCAGTTTTCACAAAATGAGGAATGGTCATAAAGTTGGTGATATTTAATGTGTTGATTCTAGAATAAATAACTTATCTGTACAATTTTCCAGTGAAGGACTGGTGAATAATTCATTACAATCCAATATATTATTTATTTACCTTAGTGTCAAGAAATCACTGGCATTAATTTCTAAAAGGTGTTTTATTTACATTACTGACCAGTTTAGGGGCACTTGGGTGGCTCATTCAGTTAAGCTTCCTACTCTTGATTTAGGCTCAGGTCATGATCTCAAGGTATGTGAGTTCAAGTCCCAGGTTGGTCTCTGTGCTGACAGGGTGGAGCCTACTTGGGATTCTCTCTCTCCCTCTCTCTCTGCCCCTCTCCTGCTCTGTCTGTCTCTATCTATCTCTCAAGATAAATAAGTAAGTAAATAAGTAAGTAAATAAATAAATAGAATTATATATTGCTGATCAGTGTGCAAAGGTTTTAAATGTTAATTAATACCATTATTTTTGGCAATAGAGAATCAGTGACTTTGTATACAAGAATTCAGAGTTTCACTAAGATCATACAGTTTAATGCTTTACAAGTCATGGGGGAAGCTGTCTAATGAAGAACTAAGTCCTAAAGTCAGAGCTGCATTCAAGCCCCAGGTCCCCAATAACTAACTGTATATAGTAATTTATGTTCTAGACATTTTCTCAGAAGGAAAAAAATAACCCACAGATAAGGATCTCTGCCATCTTGGATCTTTAGACAAAAAATTAACACAAGAAATATACTTTTAGTAATATAATGGCAATTAAGTGTCATGAAGAGTCAAATCAAGGTAAGAGAGATCTGATATGCAGCAGAAGGAATCATGGGCTATGATTTTAGTTAGCTCGATTGAGAGGATGGGATTTTGTAAAGACTTAAAAGCTGGAGGAAGCCACGTGCTTCTCTGGGGCAAGGGAACTCTAGGCCACAGGAAGAGCCAGTGCAAAAGCCTCAAGCCTGCACCATTTTTACAATGGTCAAGAAACTGAAAGAAGATAATTTTATCAAGCATAAATTGAAGGTAGAACTAACACTGAGACATAGTTGTGTGAAATATTACACGTACAACCCTTGGAACAATGCCTAGTAGGTAGTATGTAATTCATGCTAGACCTTATTGTACTTATTATTACCAACATTATTACTGTGTTATTCCATTAGGCAAAGAGGCTTCTCTGAAGGTTTTATAATACTTCATGCCCTTTAAAAATCACTCACTTAGGAAGCTATTATGCTTTGATATCAAAAGTAGGCAGAGCTCTGGCACTTGTCTGAATTAAATTACACTCAAAATGCCTGCATATTTTTTTTTATTTTGACTCCAAATAAGTTTGAAGGAAAATTTCTAAGTCCAGTGGATTTTACCATCAAAACCACTGTTTTTCCTAACCATTGTTTTTCCTAACATAAGAAATGTGACAGGCATGTAATAAGAACTCATTTTTTTTTTTTTAGTTAATGAATCAGATCACCATTGTGGTACAAAGAAAAAAAAAAGTTACCATTTAGGAGGATTCTAATTTAAACCCTCTTTTTTATCCATAGCTGTTGTAATTCTGTTTATGAAATTCTGTCCATTGATCTGACCACGAAATTAAAGTGGAAACACTTTGAGAAAAGAACATTATCTTCTTATTTCACATGCCTGGACTTATCTTGGTGTTTGATGTGCAACAGATGTTCAATAAATGTTTGTAATATCTGAAGAATATGTCATTTACAACGTGTTATACATTAAGAGATTTGAACCAATTTACAAAAGGCTAAATTTTAATAGTATTTTTAAGTAAAAAAAACAAAAACAAAAACAAAAAACCCTGAAGCAACATCTTACCTAAATCTACTAGTTTTTTTTTTCCTTGAAATTTCTAACATGGTCTCAGTATCTTAATTTTGATAGGTTAGCCTTCAAGTACACTATCCACTGAAGAATTTTTGCCTCAGAAAACTATGAGACATTTCAAGTCAATTGAGTTCCAATTGTTTAATAAACAAAGAGAGAAATAAGAGTTAGCGGTCATACATGGAGCTACAGGATTTGAATACGAACAGGACAAACAAGGGGAGATCTCTCGCTGAGAAAATAATCATTTTTACAATAAGCTGTGACTCAGACTCAATTTATAATCTCAGGAGCATCATAGTATTAAAGCCATACATTAGTAATCTTAAAATCACATCCAAGGTTAAGCAGCTTGAGGAAATTCTTCTACCTTTTCTTCTACCCCATAGGTTTTTTATTTTGTTTTCCATTTTTAAAACTGGTAAACAGATTTAACTTCTTTGTACTTACATGCAAAAATAAGTGGAAATGTGTGGGAGTGCATGTATATAATGTTTGTATCTTTTTAATAGGTTTTTTTTTTCAACGTTTATTTTTGGGACAGAGAGAGACAGAGCATGAACGGGGGAGGGGCAGAGAGAGAGGGAGACACAGAATTGGAAACAGGCTCCAGGCTCCGAGCCATCAGCCCAGAGCCTGACGCGGGGCTCGAACTCACGGACCGCGAGATCGTGACCTGGCTGAAGTCGAACGCTTAACCGACTGCGCCACCCAGGTGCCCCATATAATGTTTGTATCTTTGACTCCTGAGCATACATGTGGCATTGATTGAAATAAAAATCAAATCTCTGCAATTTTCTTAAAAAATAAATTCATGAGTGTGTAATAAATAAGGGATCAGAAACAAAGTATTAAAATATATGGTTTAAAACCAGGTTGTCTATGTTGACCAAGGTTCAAAGAAGAAATAGTTTCTCTACACTGAAAGATGTTTTCCTTTATATGTTCAGTACCAGTAGGTCCTGTTAATTTAAGCTTTATATCAGGTTAAGAAGTATCCAGTAATCAAGAATTAGGCCTCAAGCTTGAAATGGAGACGGTGGAAAAAAAGTAACTTAATATAATCAAGATCATCTTTAAAGGAAAGGAAAATAGAAGAAGGACACTGTAAAAGACTTTCTCAAACATGTAACTGGAAGTGTGGAGATGACAATCAGTGATGAAAAGTTTGTTTATTAAATAATTTATATCTATAAAGTAGTATATATAAGGGGAGAAACTCAATAAACTTAGTATATAATAAGAAAGTTATCAATGTGCATTGTCATTACTGATAAAAGAGAAAGATTAAAAAACAATTACAACATGCTGTGCATATCAGGAGGTTTAATTTATATCCATTCTAGGGTAATTAGCTCATAGTTTGCTAAGGACATGTCAATTGTTTTGTACTGCAATAAAAAATCCATTTAAAATTAATGGTGAAGAAAGTAAAACGAGACTCTAAACCCTGCAGAAAATGCTCTATGGAATATTTAGCACCTTTAAACAGGAAGATCACACAAATTCTAAGATTGATAGAATCCTAAGGTGTTATAATTCTTTCTGTTTTTTTAAATGGAACTTTTTCCTTCAAGATGGATATTTGCCTATATTATTTTAAATTCTACCTAAGTAGAAAGACTCCAAGAGGTTTCGGTGTAATCAATTTTAGCCTAAAAAGATTAGAAAGTCTCTATATTTGATTTATGTTTTATCTTTCAATTTATTTTAGAATAAAAAAGATAATTTTTTCTATGAAGTAGATTAGTCCCATAGTATTCAATATGTTATAATCCTCATTTTTTTTTTATCTGGTCTGAATAGAAATACAAATCACCAGTGAATATGTGTCTTCAAGACGTACTTTCTCCAGGGTCCAAACGATATAAATTTCCAATATATATTACATTCAAGTGATATTAATATTTTTTCAATATATAAGAATTAATTCATCTTTATCACCACTGAGGAGTCAAATTATTTGCAATTAAAAGACATTTTACCTAGGAGCAAATATCTGGTTTTTAATATAGTCAAGAGGTTAAAAAGTGACAAAAAAAAGTTCAGAGTGAGAGAATAAAGTCATTATATTTTTGTGGATGTTTATCAGTCATATTTTGGCAAAGACAGGAGGGAGAAACATATATAATTTAATGTCTTCAGACCATTACTAGAACAGATTTTTTTCAATAATTTGTCAGTATTCATAAATAATTTCCCACATATTATTAGGTTTTGGCCACATTTCTTCATTTATGTTTTCCTTTATTTGACAAATCTTTATTCAGTTAATTCAGGACACTGGGTACTATGAGATGGATATGGTTTTCTTAGTCCAGACAAAAATTATGAAGCTCATTGTCTTGAATGAGATAGGCAAAGACCTTTAAGAATCATTTAATTTAGCTTTTGAATAAGTATACTTATGTAAAACAACATAAAATAACTTATACATGAAAAATACAAATGGCCAGATATGTTTTTATCATAAGACAAATGCCCCCTTAAATTCAAGAATATCCATTCCAAAAAATGAAGTAATGAAAATTTCATGCAAAAGAAATTGCTGGTAAAAAAAATATAAATCTCAGAGTTTGGGGGATAAAATTTGTTTTCCCTTAAGTTGGAAATTCCTAGTCCCTGTATAGTAAGTACCATTAAGAAAAATTTAATATGAATACATGATGCACAAATTCATAAGGTATTGTTATTTTTAAAAAGTAATGTACTTCTACAAGACAATGTATACAAAAAATTATCTTAGCAAGTCACAGATTTAGTTCTGTTAAAAATTAAGCTTTGTATCTTGGGCGTAGGATTCTAGTACAACTGAGAAATTACACTAAAATTTAATTATTCTCATGCAGCAAATCCAAGTACATATGGAATTTATGTGGTGCGTGTGTGTGCACATGGACACTAGAGCATTCCTATCCTTCAGTTACCAAGTAATGGGTAAATTGAATCTTCTCTCAAACACTTCATCTAATGCTACAGATATATATGTATCTGTATACATATGTATATATGTATACGTGTGTGTGTGTGTGTGTGTGTGTGTGTGTGTGTTGGGGAAGAAAAAATTTTGAGAATAGTGGCTGATTCACATACAAGTAAGAAAGAAACCATAGCTGAATGTCATCAGTAAATTCATATTAACAATACTTAGGTTAAATAAATATACTGTGGCTAAGTATACAATAAGATATATTCTATATATATTTGATTTGTCCTTTAATAAACCCTCAAACACACAGCCTTATTGGATTCTAGATCTTGATCTTTCCTTCTGTTTTATTCACTTCCTCTAAGTGTGGACATAACAAATACAAAATCTTCTTATAATCCTCATGTTCCTAACTATAACTAACACTTCCGGATTTATTGGAAATGAAGAAGCCAACTCATATCTCAGTCAGAAGTAAAGAAATGATATTACAAACCAGCTCTGCAATTGTATCATAGTTATCTACCCTTTTGAGTTAGAAAAAACTCATATCATGTGGAAGGTTCCTTAACAGTTACCAGACAATTATCTTATTTGACCAAAATCTGAGCAAGTTTTCATGACAACATTTTTATCTCCCAGGAAACAGGGACATCATCAGAGCATTCTCCCCAGGTGACTTCAGAGAAAAACGAACAGTGGGGTACCAGCCAGCCAGCTTTCTGGTCCAATAGGCTAGCTGTCCTCAAAAGAACACAAACTGCTTCCTACCTAGAAATTCTAAAAGTGCATCACTGCTATTCTAGCATTAAACATAAGTGATGGATTTCTATACACATTCTTAAGAAAATTTTGAACATTCTTAAATAAACAGGAACTAGAAGAAAAGGAATTTTCATATACAAAAAGAAAGGATGTTCAAAGGAATATATTCAACAATGTTTTATGAAAATAAATTACTATAATTTAAGGCTATAGTTATAAATCTTTTCAGAATATAATATGCAGTATATTCTGCATATATATGCAGAATATATATATATATATATATATATATATATATAGTGCCCAATTCTGTATATTTATGAGTTGAATATGTGCTGAAGAATCAAAAGTAAGTAAGTAGAACAGTAACAAAATTAATATGAATATTGATTTCCTGACCTTTTTTTTTGGACCTTACATAACAATTTCACATATTTGTGCAAGTCTAAATATTTCCATGAAGACTCTCATCAAGTTTTCTGCAATAGTCTAACACCAACACATTTTCAAACGGATGGCACTAATTACTGAATGTCCCTTCTGACAGTGGCCTAGTGAAAAATGGAAACATGTTTGTGGTAGGGATACAGTGCGCTCATGCTTTGATTCATTTACTTGTTATTTTAAAAATCTTTTTGAAGGTTGATTATGCTCAGCTCAGTGTCAGGAAATACTTTCTACAGAAGTTCTTCTTGGGTCTCTACCTCTTGTTTTTGTTCACAATAAAAAATGTAGATGTGCAACACACATGTTAATGTATCTATTGATACAATATTCAGTGCAATTCACTGCGAATCCGTACACACTATGATTGATGTAGTCGGGCTGAAATCATCCAGAAGCTGAAAATAAAAGCAGTCATTAAAAAGGGTTGTTTATTTCTCTGTTTTCCAGAGTGTCTGCTTCATATCCATCACCCTGTTAGGAAAGAATCCTGGCTAAATAGAATTATTAGTATTATTCTTATGTATCTACCAGGCACAGGCATAGGTCTTCCCTAACACTAAAACTGAAATGACTATAAATATTTTTGAGACAAAATGAATCAGATTTAAAAAACTGTATCAGAAAAAATATGGTTAAAGATAGAATCAATAATACCAAGTTATTAATCACTCTTGTGAAGAGAGCATACCTGGAAAGGAGAAATTGTGTGCTTAAATGTTAGCCCTCATATGGACAAGGCAAGGCTTAAAAATATCTCTTATATTGTGGTTATCTACCGACATATTTGCTTGTCTGATTTGTTTTGGGATGTGCTTAACAGCCAAATGGTCAGATCAAGGTAAAGAAGAGATCAGCTGCAAAAGTTCAAAATCACAGCTTCCTCTCTTACCTTCCACTGAGGAGGAAGCCGATAACCACTGCCAACAAAATGACTCCCACTGTCACAGACACAGCAATTATAGGAATCTGGCTTTGATCGCTGGAGGCTGCAACTGCTGATAGAAGACACAGAAAACGGAGCCCGCGGTTAAAGAGATCATATGCATTCAAATAAGAGCTGCTTAATAGTCGGTAATCGATGCATGGTTTAAACAATTCACCCACACTTGGCCGAGATTTCCCCCTAATATCTCTGCTCAATGGTGTGTAATTGAAAAGACATCTTTAGGAGAAAATATTTACTCTCCAAATGGAAATTTGAAAGAATCACTAAGTCACTGATTATTTCCTTGTCATCATAAAAAATGAATGTAATTGTTTGCATAGTATTTATCTAGGGATCTTAGGTTTGCAAGATAAAATGAAACTTAGTCCTTGATACCAAACCCCTTACTCTAAACAGGAGGTGCTAAGTATCCGAGATTTGACATTTTAGAGTTTGCATGTGGCTGTTTCTAGGAGAAAAATCTTGACACCTCAGACAGGGCTTTTTTCCCATAGACATACGTTGAAGTCCAAAATATTGCGGTTATGGCTTCAGTGAAGTTAATATCATTTTCTGAATATAATTTTAAAAATCGTAATTTCTAGCAGAATATCATCTGTGAGTATACTTTATATATGGGACTCCTTTTTGAAAAATATCAAGACATACACTTAGAACTTTGAGAAGTCTACAGTAAGATTAAATTCATTTACATCATCTTTTTTAAAAAAATTTTTTTTCAACGTTTATTTATTTTTGGGACAGAGAGAGACAGAGCATGAACAGGGGAGGGGCAGAGAGAGAGGGAGACACAGAATCGGAAACAGGCTCCAGGCTCTGAGCCATCAGCCCAGAGCCTGACGCGGGGCTCGAACTCACCGACCGCAAGATCGTGACCTGGCTGAAGTCGGACGCTCAACCGACTGCGCCACCCAGGCGCCCCACATCATCTTTTTTTAAATACATGGATTTAGATGAAATATTATATATTTTAACTGTACAATTACCACAATAAAAGGAATACGGACCTGTTAAGATAGTTGTACCTAAATGAGTATGGAGATATTTCTTTCATGCTGATATCTGCACTGTGTTATAATAAGAACGCTACAGAGCAAAATTAATTTTACAAATGTTCTCAAGAAACCCTCAATAAGATACCATGCTATTGTTTAACAAAATCATCACTTTGATTAATTCAGAGTGGCATTAGTTACCCTTCTTAACAATTTTAAGTCGTCAAGAGTAATAACAACTATAATTTCCCTGTTTTGCTTCCTAGAACCCTTTACCAGCTATTGGCCCCATCAATAGTTTTGGACATCCAAACACTTCCCTTTCTATTCTTGTCACCTCTCCCTTGATTCTTTCAAACCAAAATTGACTTACTCTCTGACCACTTCTTGCATTTGATCTACAATTGGATCTTTTAGACCAGTCTTCAGACCCAATATCACTAGTAGCTTGTTCATGTACAAGAAAGACTCTTAATGACAGTCTAAATCTATGTTCTTACCCTCCCTTTTCTTGGATAATAATAGTTGCAGTTCAATGGTTCTTTATCTTGATTTTCTCCTTTATTCTCTGATATTGAGATCTGTGGTAGGGAATTTAAAACTGCTGAGCAGTATAAATGCGTAGGGCAAAGCTACTCCACTATCACTAGTAACCTTCCCCAAGGTTTGCTTTATTAGTCTCTAAACTCAGATTACTTATAGCATTGCTTTTCTTGGTTCTTTAATTTTCTTTTTGGCAAGAGGCAATGTTTCTAGAAAAAATCATGCAGACATGGTCCACATACATTCAATGTTATTTTTATTAGGCTCTAACTGCTGTTCCAATATTTTTTATTCTCTCTTCTTAATTTCCTAACAAAATCATCATAATGAGTCTTCCTCATTTTCTCAAACTCTAATCTATTACGATTTCTCATGTTTCAATAATGTTAAACTGTATAGATTAAAGAGCAATCAAGTCTGAACTCTGGTTAAATACAACTGGATGGTTATGTAGTTTCCTTTGCTTCACCTAACTCCAATGTTAGAACCCTTCCTATCTCTTCCAAGACCTGGCTCCTTCTAAGGTCTCCCTCCAGGAGATCTTTTATCCAGGAGTCAATTATAGGCTACTTGTCTGCTACCTCCAAGCCTGAATAGATAATTGTTCTTAGTGGAAACAAATCCTTATAACTAAACTTACTGATGTTGGTTCAACTTAAATTTGAAAACAGGTCCAACATTTACTAGGGATATAGGCCAAAGCAAAGTATTTAACTTTATCAAGGCTCATTTATTAATCTCCAAACAGGAATAATTTTCCTGGATCATTATAATTCTGTTTAGAGATAATATTTAGCACAGTGCTCCGACTATTGACAGCCTTAAATAATTAGTAGATATTATTTTTACATATTGTTATCTTCTGCTTTATCGAATTATTTTTTCCTATTTAACACCTTGATTGTTATCTAGCAGTATTGTTATTTTTATTTATTTATTATTTATTATTATCTGATAACCAACATTATTAAATTCCCTCTGCAACTTATCTTCTTCTGCCTTTGAGTTCTATGCATGACATTCTTGCTAAACACAATGAGTACTCTTCCATTTACTTTACCATGCATCATAAGGTATTTGCCTTTGTTGAACATAAACTTCAACCTTGAGGCTCTGCTATGTCTTGGTTTATAGAACATCAGATGAGGCGTTTTTCCCCTTTTCCCCCACACTGTAGCACTACTTTGTCAGTTCCATTGGCTCTACATTCTCTCCCTACATCTTCATGAACAATTCCTGATGAATGCTCCTGATCCTCCACACTTCTCTCCTTACTCTTTAATCTTTTTCTGTCTTTCTCCCTTCCTGCTTCCTTTTCTCTCTACCTCTTATGGGTACTTTTATGCTTATGACATCAGTTAACTCTAAGCTCATGAGTCCCAAATTTATATTTACAACTCTTACTTTACTTCACTTCAAAGCATGACCCTATTAAAAACAAAAACAAAAACAAAAACTACTTTCCTTTTATTTGGATTCATTTTCATATACAAATAGCATTTTTATACCACATCCACCTCAAGGACATTAACAAAAACACATCAATAAATAAACACCATAAATCAAACCACAAACCAGACTAATTTGATCTCTTTTCTTCTGGTTTCTTTTAACTATCACTGAATTTTTCTTAACTCCTACTTGGCCATTGATTACCAAACATTTTTGTGTTTCTTCTGTTTTTTCCCCACAAACTATATTTCTTTTGTCCAACACTCACCTATTTGATTCAAATCTACTGGACTATTGTTCACTGGTTTTATAAATGTTCCCTTTGCCTTCTATGTGTTCACATAAACATCCAAAAATATCACTTTGATCATGTTTCTCTGATCAAAAATTTAATAAATGCCTACTACCTATAAAAAAATTCCCCACGCCTGGGTGGTGCAGTCGGTTAAGCGTCCGACTTCAGCCAGGTCATGATCTCACGGTCCGTGAGTTCGAGCCCCGCGTCGGGCTCTGGGCTGATGGCTCAGAGCCTGGAGCCTGTTTCCGATTCTGTGTCTCCCTCTCTCTCTGCCCCTCCCTCGTTCATGCTCTGTCTCTCTCTGTCCCAAAAATAAATAAACGTTAAAAAAAAAATTCCCGAATTCTCCATCTAGACTTCAAAAGCCCTTTTAAACAAATTCTAACAAATCTTTCTGGTCTCAATGGGCCATTTTGGGAACTCTGAGATATCATTTTGGAGAAAGGGGGCATGATTAATCAGAGGTAGAGATAAAAACAGGGCAAATTCTGGCTAACCAAACTATTAATTTTGAGAAAAAAAAATACTGGTGATTAGTACTGTCAAATGCTTCATTTTTAACAATTGACAAGATCTAATCTAACAATATATTAAAATATGCACCTAGGTATGGGATATTATCTTGCAATAAAATATTTTTAATGGCATACTAAAAATTTCAAATGATTAATACATTTTATGAAAATATTTTGTTAATAATGCCAAATCACAAACATTCACATTTACCTTTTTTCCTCTACCGTTCACTTAAATCAGTTAGTTTTGTATATTAGATAATTAAATCAAGGGCCTATGAGGAAGAATTTCAATAATACATTTTCATTTTTTAAAAAATGTTTAGCTTTGGGGTGCCTGGGTGGCTCAGTCAGTTGAGTATCTGACTTCGGCCCAGGCCATGATCTCATGGTTTGTGGGTTTGAGCCCTGTGTCAGACTCTGTGCTGATGCCTCAGAGCCTGGAGCCTGCTTCGGATTCTGTGTCTCCCTCTCTCTCTCTGCCCCTCCCTAGCTCATGCTTGCTCTCTCTCTCTCTCTGTCAAAAATAAATAAACTTTAAGAAAAATGTGCAGCTTTTCCTAAGTTCTTTGATGGGCTTTAATTATTTTTTATTTCAAATGTATTAATTATTTTGTGAGCTATTTCTAATAAAACATAATTCATCAAGATTTTATACTATTTGTTCATTGTTTGCCCTGACAGCATCAATTATATCCCCAATATATCAACTAACTTGAAAATATATAGAATTGATGAGGTAATGTCAATGCCTTCATACATTTTCATTCTTTAGCACCAGAGGAAAAAAAATTATAAGCCCAGTATAATCCATGATTATTACTTTAATATATCATTAAGTTTTTTAATCTTTAAAGATAACAAATTTCTAGTCACTCACATTTCCTATTTTTTTAATCCGTGATGTATTTTTGGAAGAATAGTTAAGGAATGTTTTGGGAATGCTTAAAAGCAAATTTGGGGCAATGTAACACACTACTATTAAAAGAATATTAATTATAGACACTAATATTCTTTAGTAAATAATGTTTATTTTTCAATAACTATATACTTACATTATCCCGGGGAACTTTAAGCTAGTATATACTGAGAAGTCATGTTGCTTATCTCATTTTGTTTCTCATACTCCATATTGTGTAGATATTCTCCACATTTTAGCTATATATTTAGATAGTTAATCATGAATCTGAAAAGATTTGTTAAAGCCAGATTATGAAGGTTTTTGAAGGCCCGGCTGAAAATTTGGGGTCTTTCTCCCACAGCTGTAACTATCTATTCATTTTCTTGATTAAGATAATTTGATCAAAGCCATAATTTTTGATATGCAATATGAGCACATACGAATTAATGGGGAAATTTATAACGACCTGGGTGGGAAATACACACATGAAAAGATGGTGAACATCATTAGCCAACAGGGATTTCAAATTAAAACCATAATGAGATATCACTAGCCACCTGTCCAAAATGCCTAAAAGAAAAATATAGTGATAACAGCAAATGCTGATGAGGATGTGGAGAAACTGATCACTCATACATGGCTGCATTGCTGGTAGGACTGTAAAATAATACAGCCACCCTGGAAACTCGTTTGGCAGTTTCACAAAATTCAAAATTAAACATAAAATTGCCATATGATATAGCAATTGTACTCTTGGGTATTTATCCCAGGTAAATGAAAACTTAGGTGATGTAAAAACATGTCAATAAATATTCACAGCACCTTCCTCGTACTAGCAAAGATTGGTACCAGCCTAGATGTCCTTCAATAGGTGAATTGTTAAACAAATTGTGGCCCACACATACCATAGAATACTACTCAACAACAAAAAAAGAAGCAAGCAACTTGCAGGAATCTCTAGGAAATTATATTGAGTGAAAAAAGTCAATTCTAAACTAAAAGGTTGCATATTGTATGATTCCATTTATGGAACATTTCTGAAATGTCAAAATTTTAGAAATGAATGTTTAGAAATTAGTGGTTGTCAGTGATTAGTTATGGGACAGGAGCTGCTCCCAAAGACCGTTGGTATAGTTATAATAGGGCAACCTGAAGGAACTTTATGGTGTTGGCACTGTGAAGTATCTTGACCATGATGGTAGATATAAAGACCTACACAACTGACCAAATTGTATCGAACTTAATGCACACACACACACACACACACACGCCTACATCATACACACATAAAAAAAGGGTACAAGGAAAGTTGAGTAAGATTGGTGGATTGCATCAATGTCAATATCCTGATTGTGATCTTATGCTATAGTTATGCAAAATGTTACCATTGGGAGAAACTGAAAAAATTGTACAAGAGTTCACTCTGTATCATTCCCTACAACTTCATGTGAAACTACATTTATCTTAATAAAAATATAATTTAAAACACAGAATAACGTTATTTCAGCAATTTGGTTATACAGATTTGAATCAAGTAGGTAAGAAATGGATAAAAGGAAGTAATGAATTGGAGAAAAAATCATAAAAGAAGCATGAAAGTGTTGGTAAATCTTGGTGAGTGGGAGTTAAGAAAGGTTCAGTGATAGTCTCAAAGTTTCAAGAGAATTTATGTTAGAAGAAACAAGAGAAAAGAGCTAACTTGATTGGCTGGATAGTTTCATTCATGCTAGGTTTATTTGCTGGTGTGTTTTAACATTGCTGTTGGGAAAAGGAATGATATACGGGGCCAATTTTAAATATTTATTTGTATGCATAACAAAAATAAAATAGAATGGATACTATGCAGTTATAAGATAGAAACTAAAGCTTGAGAAAGAATAGTTTAAGATTTTCCATCCAAATCCTCATTTTAAATAGTCTTTCTAAAATAAAGATTTTTGCATTCCTGTGTTTATGTTTGCATTTGGTTTTAGGACTATATTAATGACATATGTGATAATATACATGAAAAAGAAAAGCCCATCATAAAAATTTTATGACCTATGTATAATATAAATTAAATATTATAAATTTTAAAAACTAATCAATGAATAACATCATGCATCATTATTATGAATTAAGTATCCAATTAGAAAAGTCTTTTTACAATAAAAAAGAATGGAATCATGCCATTTGCAGCAACATGGATGGAACTGGATGGTATTATGCTGAGTGAAATAAGTCAGTCAGAGGACAGATATGTTTTCATTCATATGTGGATCTTGAGAAACTTAACAGAAGACCATGGGGGAAGGGAAGGAGGAAAAATAGTTACAAACAGAGAGGGAGGGAGGCAAACCACAAGAGACTCTTAAATACAGAGAACAAACTGAGGGTGGATGCGGGGTGGGGGAGAGGGGAAAATGGGTGATGGGCATTGAGGAGGGCACTTGTTGGGATGAGCACTGGGTGTTGTATGTAAGCCAATTTGACAATAAATTATATTCATAAAAAAAGGAAAAGTCTCTTTAAAGTGTATGTTCAAGATAATGATTTTCAGATAATTTTGTCTTAACATACCTGAATGATAAGATAGTATTCACTTAGTAATGGTGACTCACTAAAGCCAATATTCTTTTTTTTTTAATTTTTTTTTCAACGTTTATTTATTTTTTTGGGGACAGAGAGAGACAGAGCATGAATGGGGGAGGGGCAGAGAGAGAAGGAGACACAGAATCGGAAACAGGCTCCAGGCTCTGAGCCATCAGCCCAGAGCCTGACGCGGGGCTCGAACTCACGGACCGCGAGATCGTGACCTGGCTGAAGTCGGACGCTTAACCGACTGCGCCACCCAGCGCCCCTAAAGCCAATATTCTTAATTGTGACCCACTAAATGAAAATACATACACCCACATATTTGACATTTCACACTACTCCTAGTGTTATTTTCTTCATAACAAAACTTTTATTGTCTTCTTCTAATCCTACTTTTAATGCGTGCTCTAGGACAAGTAATCAATTGTTTGACATTAAAGAGAAAAACGTTTTATGCTATTTTATTTGAAAAAAAATGGTGCAAGAAGTGTTTTCCAGAAACATTTCTAGATCCTTCACTCAAAGATGCTGCCAGAGATGTTGATATTTTAAAACAATCAGATTGGTTGCTGAGAGCACTATTTTCTTGCCAAACTTAATACTAACAAATGCTCCCTGTAGAATTTTCATAGAAAGACTAAGCCTGGTAGCATTGTTCAATAAAACAAGTAAAAATAAATGGCAATAATTCAATAAAGTATGGCAGCCGTGGAAGGAAAGTCTTTAAAAGCAAGGTTTAAACATTTCTTAAGGATCTCCTGATGTTTCATCTCCCAGTAGACTAAATGTGATGAGGAGCAGGGACCGATGTGTTAACCTACCAACCTACCATAATAGCATGACAGATGCTTCCTACCTGAAGGGGTCATGCCTGGGAGAGAGAGGACCAGGAGACTGACAGAATGCCCGGAGAGAGTATTGATCCACTGACTCTTTTCTGGTAACCATTACAGAGACATGAGTTGACAGTAATTAAAATGACTTACACACTGGGATGGTTTCAAACTCAAATCTTCGACTGAAGACACCATAGCCTGCTGCTGTGCGTGCTCGAATTTGGAAGACGTATACTGAAGCTGGCTTCAAGCCCTCTGCAGTTACAGTTGTTTCTTTAGATTTGATAATTGTATAGCTGGTTTCTTGGTCCTTGGATTACACATGTACATACAATAAAAAAGTCAACATGTGAATTACTAATGACAACAAAACTTAGAATCATAAATCAGAAAATAAATCAGAAACTAATAGACTTGCTATTAGTACACATACAATCTTTTAGAAAAAAAAAACTATACATCTTAGGTGTGCTATCTATATGATACCTAAAAGTGTTTTCTAGAACTCAAAATTAGTGGGTAACATGTTCTCCACTCATCCACCATACTTGTCTTTGGCAGAAATAAATTTGTAAACTTTTAAATATGATTTTCAGGAGATAAAATTTTTTTAACATGTATTTTTTTTGAGAGAGAGAGCATGAAGGGGAGGGGGAGAGAGAGAATCCCAAGCAAGGTCCACACTGTTATCACGAACCCCAATGTGGGGTTCAAACTCACGAATCATGAGATCATGACCTGAGCCAAAACCAAGAGTCAGTCACTTAACCCACTGAGCCACCCAGGCACCCCTGCAGGAGATAAATTATTTTACAGACTCTATTTTAGTACTGGTATTCATATGTGTATGTTTCTTATAAATATTTTATTGGAGCACATCTAACATGTTGCCTGTTCATGGAGTAAGGTGACAATGTTTCATATATCACCAGGTAAGTCTTATGCTTTATATCTTCAGTGAGTTTCATTTCTAATTATATTTAGGGCTCGGGAGAAGGAATGAGTACTTGACTGGAGAAATTTAATTTCAATTCATTAAGTCCAAGTGGATTACTAAAGAAAAAACTGCAAATAAACTTTTTTTTTTTAATTTTTAAACACTTTCTATTTTTTCACGTTTATGTGTTTGAGCTGGATGAGTAGTGAATGGAGATGCAGTGAAAACAAAATCACTGTAAAGATAATTTTAGAAATGAAAACAAATAGGAAACTGTTCCTATTTTGACTGCTACCAAAGTCTAGACTAACTGTCCGTAATTTATCTCTGAGATTACCACACTGAATAGAAAATCTTAGACCTACAAAGATCTAAACACACAAAGTCCCTGTTTTGAACTTTCTTCTCCCTTGTATTTTTCTGTGTGAATTCTTGGCTAACGTTGTTTTTGGCTGATGGTGTTTCTACACTTAATGCATTTCTGATGGATATTAAAGAATGAATTCATGAGAGATAATGGTCAGAGATTTTTTTCCCTCTGTTTGTGGGAACTGTCTCTAGTTACAGTATCTTGATTGATGACTATAAACCATCACTTTCAAGATATTTCAGAGAATTTTATTTTATAATTAAAAACATGTATTGATTATTTTTTAAAATATAATGGGAATAAGATGTAAAGGATTTTTTTCTGAAATGAAAAAAGAATTGAAAACAATATAACAATTCTTTCTCAAGACCTCTAATAGGGAATATGGTTATTAGTTAATCTTAATACCACTATTAAAATGCAAAATAAATGCAAACCATGCTTTCATGTTGCATGTAACTTCAACTTCCCTTGAAATTTACAATCGATAGCAGCATGCCATGTTGTGACTTTAGTGTGGATACTGAAATCACATGCTAAAATAACACAAGTTCATGTTTACTTTTATCTTCAGTTTCCTTATCTGTAAGATTGGGTTAGAAACTGATGCCTGGATAGTCTCATAGAGATACTGTAAGAATAAGTAAGTAATGCACATGAAAACATTTAATAAGCTATAAAGCTATGTTTTCATTGCCATTATTATTTGACATTTTTTCTAATTGGACACATCAAAGTCCACTGGCAGTCATGTTCTACAGAACATGTACCACCAGTAAAATCTAAACTATACAACCTATTAGCATTTATTTGTTTTAAAGCAGGTTTACCATTCTTCATTTAATATAGTCAAACATATAGAATTATCTTAGGGTTAAATGTATCCCAATTTCCATCTAAATAGAAATGTTCTAATTTTTTTTAATGTTTATTTTTGAGAGACGGAGACAGAGTGCGAGTGGGGGAGGGGCAGGGAGAGAGGGAGACACAGAATCTGAAACAAGCTCCAGACACTGAGCTGTCAGCACAGAACCTGATGTAGGGCTTGAACCCACGAACCCTGTGATCATGACCTGAGCCCAAGTTGGATGCTTAACTGACTGAGCCACCCAGGGGCCTGGGATATTCTAATTTCTAATGCAAATAGGCTTTCTGATTCATTCTATGTGAAAAATTATTTTTTTTAAATTTTTTAATTCACAGATTAAATTTAATTGCCGAATCTTTATGGTATAAGAAATATTATTAGAGTCTTACAAAGAATTTAAACTAGGGTCTTTAAAGCCTATAAAATTTTACCTAGTAATGTCAGTCTTTTTCTTTATTCCCATTCACTGACTTTCTCCTATATACTCTATTATCCCTTCTCTACACTAGGGAAAAAGCAGTAAAAAAGCACACAATTTCTTGATGTGTTCCTTTTAAAAGAGGTAAACTATTACTAGAAACTATTGTACTTACTCATGCTCTCTGGCTGCTCAAGCTTGTGACTGAATATGCAAGAATTATATTCAATAAGATTAGTGAGAATTTCAGTGAGAAATGTTACTTGCATTTTTTTTAAAGATAAGCTGGTGTAAAAATCTAGACAAAACCAAAGTTTCTAATATATTTGTTATAATTATGATTTTTGCATAAAATATTGACATTTATTGGGGTGCGTGGGTGGCTCAGTCAGTTAAGTTTCCAATTCTTGATTTTGGCTCAGGTCACGAGCTCATCGTTGGTGAGTTTGAGACCTGCACTGGGCTCCGTGCTGACACTGAGACTCCTGTTTGGGATTCTCTCTCTCCCTCTCTCTGCCCCTCCCCTGCTTGTGTGTGCTTTCTCTCTCTCTTTCTCTCTCAAAATAAATAAATAAACTTAAAAAAAAGTTAACATTTATTATAGAAATGGAGAAGGTTTTTTTTTTTTTATAAATGAACAAGGAACATCAGTGTTAGAATTCAAGTCATGCTGTTGTCTAATGAAGAGTGTAAATATGGATACACAACTCAACTTCAATTTTTTCTTCTTTAAAATGGGAAGAATTATTTATCAAGCACAGTGTGAGCACATAGAGATGGAGATAGAGATGATGTAAATAGCACCAAGCTCAATCTCCATAACATAACAGTTTCTGGTAAATTTGACTTGAGTCTGTAGCATGATGGCAAATTTAATAAAAAGAGAAAAAAATTAAAACCTTCTTGTAAATTCCTAACTATTGAGGGATGCTTGGGTGGCTCACTCAGTTAAGCGTCTGACTTTGGGTCGGGACATGATTTGCAGTTCGTGAGTTTGAGCCCCACGTTAGGCTATGTGCTGACAGCTCAGAGCCTGGGGTCTGCTTCAGATTCTGCCTCCCTCTCTCTGTGCCCTCCCCCACTCACACTCTGTCTTTGTTTCTCTCTCTCAAAAATAAACATAAAAAAAATTAAACTCCTAACTACTGAATTCAGAATTGATATGTTTTGTAAAATTATTATAAGTTGATACTTTGGCCAAAAAGGGGGGAAATTCCCATTACAAGGAAACTGGCATGCTGCTCCTTGAAATAATGCGTGATCTAATATCAATTGCACAAAATGACACAACATTCTGATTTATATATTAACATTATGTGTATCTCAGTGGTTCCTTATCTGAGTTCTAGTTGTACTTTGTCTCTCTGGGGTAGTCAAACGCTATATAATCAGAGGGACTCACCAAAGCATGTATCTAAGGGATTGAAAACCAAAAATGCACATTTTGAATTACCTAAGTAGCTTCCAAAATTTGCTTCTGTCCCACTCCTTTTAGTCATTGCTGTACTATAATTTCCTTCATATCACAAACTCTACATACACATCTTCAACACCCACGACCATCAGGCTGCCAAATCCTGGTCAGGGCAATGGCTTTTGCTGCCTTCATACTCCTGCTGAGCAAATGAGCTACATTCCCCAGCTGCTTAGCAAACACTGTTCACATGCAGCGAGGGGAGGGCCTGGGCAGAAGGAGCCAGCTGGCAAACACCCTGCCAAGGGGCAGCTTCCCTTTGCCTCTGCCTTTAATTAAGAGATGGCAATGGGCCCATCACCATGCAGGAGCAGAGAGGCCCAATGACCTCTATTAGAGCAGGGCAATCACAGGCAGAAATGCCAGCTGGCAAATGCATGAGCCCTGGAAAGCTCTGCCACCTGTGTCTGGACAAGAGCCATCCAATAAAACGGTGGTGTCATTCTGAAGGTTCAAAATGAGCTCTGGAAACCTATAAGCACCCCCACCTCAATACATGCTATAAAAACTCATTATCCTTTTTTTCTCCTTCTGAAAGTGTTAAAAAAAAAACCTTTCATGTATTTTATTAGTATGCTCAATAATTTTGCTTGGCAAAAATTTCTGGGAATTAATATTTTCACTGTAAAAAGGAAAACACTGACCAAAAGAAGTTAATGACTTCCCCCAAATAACATATTATATAAAGGTTTCACTGCTTTTAACGGATGTAAGTGGGCAACTTTCTATTCATTTACTGAAACTATGTACAGAAATATTTTTCCCAAATTATTCTTTCTTACATTGAGTTATGCAGATAATAGGATGTATTAATACAGCATTAAATATAAAATATTAAGCACAGAACTAAGTTTTCATGAAATAAGTATATTTAAAAAAATTGAACTTTCAAGAAAATAATGCCACATGTATAAAATTCATTAGAAGGAATATTAAGAGAAAGACTCCCCCACCACTTGGTTGAGAAACTTTTTTTTTTTAATGGAAGCAGTAGCTTACAGAAAAAAAATGATAAATCCTTGCATTTATTGAGTATTACATATATGAGACTTATGTATATGCTGAGGAGTAATAGTGAAAACAATGAAAGATTACTCATAAGGGGGTAAAATAGGATAATATCATTAGAAACAATAAAGAAAATCAAACCTTGGTTCAACTAGTTGCTTCAGGGGAAGAAAAACTATAAAGAAAAATAACTCCCTGTCAAAGTTTAGTCCTCTTGCTGTTGAACTTTATTTCATCTAAGATGTATATTCAAATAAAGAGTTTTGGTGCACCGCTATTTTTCTCTGATTTTTTTAATACTCCCTTTTATTTATCTAGTTTTTTTTTAAAGAAGGCTCTATGCCCAATGTGGGGCTTGAACTCATGACCCCAAGATCAAGGATGGCATGCTCCACTGGCTGAGCCAGCCAGCACCCCTGGGGCATATTTATTTTTAAATGCCATTATGCATTTCAGCTTTTTAAAAAATAAACTCAATTTACAATAAATATTTAGAAACTTAAAATATTTACAAAATATTCAGTCTACATATTCAGCTTTGTGTTAGTATACCATATTAAAATTTATATAAAAAAAGTAAATAAGGAATGTAAACCTTAATTTAACAAATTATTTTTGGATACAGCATGCATTTAAATTGTAGACCTCTAGAATTTACAATGCAATTTGGACTACTACTCCCAGAAAAACAAGAATCAGTGAGGATTATTAATGTAACCACATTTTCCTTGATTTACCTTCTTACTTTTTATAACAAATAGTATAAATGAGATCCCAACACAATATTTTTTAAAATTTTATTTTTAATAATCTCTCCACCAACTGTGGGGCTTGAGCTCACAAACTCAAGATCAAAAGTCACATGTTCCATCAACTGAGCCAGCCAGGTGCCCCTATCCCAACATAATTTTGTCTCACGGGTATTTGAGGATATATTTTTTTATGAAATAGAAGTATCTTCATTTATGGTCTCTAATGATCTAATAGTCATTTGTAATGCTACCAGCAAGTCATTCCTAGAAGGATGACTACTTCAAAAGTAATAATTAACAGTTTATTCACCTATTTAGAAAATCAACATAAGAACATTTTATAGGCATTCAAAACCTAGAAAGAATGTGTAGACAGCCCCTTTGTCCCCCACTACTGTTTTTACCCTCTGTCATTATCTTTTGGTAATTGTTAAATCAGTGAGTGAAATAAGCAATTAAAAAAAAATCTCTATGGGGCAGCTGGGTGGCTCAGTGGGTTGGGCCTCTGACTTTGGTTCAGGTCATGATCTCATGGTTCGTGGGTTCCAGCCTGGCATTGGGCTCTGTGCTGACAGCTCAGAGCCTGGAGCCTGCTTCAGATTCTGTGTCCCCCTCTCTCTCTGCCCCTCCCCCACTCACGCTCTCTCTCCAAAATAAATAAACATTACAATTTTTTTAAAAAAATCTGTATAATGCTAGGCATTAATTTAACGTATTTCAATGTATTTACCTATACTCTTCCTTCTACACATGTACACAGAATGTTGAATTTTTAAGTAACTTTCATTAATAGAATATAAGTACTTTTTCTGATATTTTTGCATTAATACTAGGAAGACCACTTATTCCCTCTCTCTTTTCCGATGTCCTAGCCTGGACAATTTCTGTGGCATTGCAAAGTAAGTTTTTAACTTCTTCCTACCCTCTTCACTATCCTCTAAGAGAAGGAGTAATGGCTCCATGAGGTTAAGGAAAGCAAATTGAGCAGGTGTGGCTGAGTCCTTTCTTTTTCTTTTGGGATCTGCTTCTCTGCATATGTTTCTAATCTTTTCTACTCCTACTTACATAGGATACATACTCTCAGTCAGAGTTTCCTACCCATCAGTGATAGTCTGGTTTGAGCACACTTCTATATCTCCTCTACTAGAAGCCAGGTTGTTTTAAGGAATGTTTGCTATTCAGATCCAGACTCATTAAAAAATCAAAGTAAAATGGGGGGTGGGAAGTGTAGGAAGACCCCTGGTGACTACATATCCAAGCTATGTACTAGAGTTCTGCTTTAGAAATTTAAGTTCACCTTTATATTCCATCTGTACTATTTCTTTATCAATAGCTCACTTGGTTGTGAATTCAGGAAAGAGAAAGAAGGATAACTATTGCCTTTAGATCTCACAACTATTATGTCAAAACATGCAAGAGTGGGCCTAAGGAAATAAGAAATTGAGAAAATGTAGAGAATGTGAGGCATACAATTCTGATTTTGTGCCCTCAAATTTTAAAATAAAGTTTACAATACAGTATTAGATTTTTGATATGGATTTTAAAATTATATTTTATATTCATATCTTATCTACCCATATCTCTTTAAGAGCATAGATATTATGCAGCATTAATGGCCATAACCATATGTGTTTTTCCCTGTTGTACATGGCAGTCACTGGTGAAGGTCAAGAACTTAAGTGCAACACCTCAAAATGTCCCATGACTTCATGTTTTAATACTGTGAAACCTAATTAAGCTTATTAGACTCTATGGCAGTAGTGTGCAGCATAAACTATTCGGCATTAATGGAATACAAATAGAATGCTCCCTATACACGTCTAGCCTCCATAATCATGTCATTGATCTACACACAAAATTGCAACATACATTTCTAAAAATTGGATAATTGCAGTTGCTAAAGTGAAACAAAGAAGAAGGAGGAGAAGGAGAAGGAGAGGAAGGGAAGGGGAAGAAGGGGGGAGAGGGAGGGTGAAGAGAATGAGGAGGAGAAGGAGGAAAGGAGGAGAAGAAGAAAGGACATTCTTTATTCTATTAGTCTCACCTTCTCAAAATATTTAATTTCATACTCCAGGATGATTCCATTGGGGCGATCTGGCTCTTGCCAAGACAAAGAGATACTGTTTTTTGCAATCTTCCCCTTTTTCACATTGGTGACTGGAGAGGGGGCTGCAAAATAGTATAAATAAAGAATTGCATGATTAACAGAGTCCTGAAATTACAAGGTGGTATAATTTGTAATGACATTCTTAGTATATAATATGATTATACATTAACAATTTAGCAAAAAACTGAATAAACAATTAAATTTTCTTTTAACCTGAAAACAATTTTACTTTCTCTATGTAACAAAAATGTTTATAGACTGTAAAGTGTGTTACAAATATAAATCAAGTATCTTGAGAATTTTTTTAAAACTATAGTCATATAGAATCCTACATCTACATTTTTTCTTTGAAGTTTAGAAACATAAATGAACTATCTTACTCTCCTTATGGAATAAAGATGTTTTTGATGACCTTATATATCTTCCATGTTTCTAAAATGTATTGACTCTGTATAATATATCCCATTAAGCTAGTACACATGATTATCTATATTACCATATTTTCACAACATTAAGATTCTTTTATAATTTTATAATGATATGGGTCCTATAATCCTTGATAAAATCATATCTTAAATATAGTGAGGGTTGCCTTCAAACATGTTATTAAACTTGTAATATTTCTCGAAAACAATAGCAGAAAAAAATCTGATCTGAAAGATTTTCCTCTAAAGTAAGGAGCAAGAAAATGATGCCTATTCCTACAACTTTTACTAAATATAATATTAGAAGTTATAGCCCAAGCAATTAGGCAAGAAAAGGAAATAAAAGACATCCAAATTGGAAAATAAGTAAGTGTCACTATTTGCAGATGACATGATACTTACTATATATAGAAAAAGCTAAAGACTCTACCAAAAATGCTATCAAAACTAAAATTAATTTAGTCAAGTTCCAGGATATAAAATGAATACACAGAAATCTATTGTGTTTCTATACACAAATAATGAACTACCAGAAAGAGAAATTAAGAGATCATAGCTACAATGACATTAAAAAAGATAAAATACCAAAGAATAAAATTAATCAAAGAGGTGAAAGGTCTGTATAAGACACTGAAGAAAGAAATTGAGGACAACACAAATAAATGGAACGATATGCTGCACTCATGGACTGGAGGAATTAATTTTGTTAAAATGTCCACACCACCTATAGCAATCTACAGATTCAGTGCAATCCCTATCAAAACATGAATGACATTTTTCATAGAATTATAACAAATAATCCTAAAATGCATACAGAATCACAAAACACACCAAATAGCCAAAGCAATAACAAAACCGGGTGTATTATACTTCTTGATTTCAAACTACACTACAAAGATACAGTAATCAAAATGGTATGATACTGGAACAAAAACAGAAATATAAATCTATGGAACAGAACAGAAAGTCCGGATATGAATATACACAATATGGCCAATTAATTTATGACACGTGAAGAAAGAACATACAATTGGAATGGACAGTCTTTTCAATAAACCAAGTGAAAGGATGAAACTGGACTATTATCTTGCACCATACACAAAAATTAACTAAAAATGCATTAAAGACATGAATATAAGATTTGAAACTATAAAACTCCTAGAAAAACATAGACATTATTCTTAGTGATTTTTTAAGATATTTTTACCTCCTCAGGCAAAAGCATAAAAGCAAAATTTTTAAATTTTTTAAAATGTTTATTTTTGAGAAAGAGAGACAGAGAGAGAGAGAGAGACAGAGAGAGAGAGAGAGAGAGCAAAGTAAGGTGAGGGACAGGGAGACAGGGAGACACAGAATCCGAAGCAGGCTCCAGGCTCTGAGCTGTCAGCACAGAGCCCTACACAGGGCTCAAACTCATGAACTGTGAGATCATGACCTGAGCTGAAGTCAGATGCTAAACTGAGTAAGCCACCCAGGCACCCCAAAAAGCAAACTTTAAAAAATATAGTGGGATTTTGAGGCCCCTGGGTGTCTCAGTTAGTTAAGAGTCCGACTCTTGATCTCAGGTCAGGTCATGATCTCATGGTAAATGGGTTTGAGCTCTGCATCCACCTGTGCACTCATAGTGGAGAGCATGATTGAGATTCTGTCTCCCTCTCTCTGCCCCTTCTCCCCACCCCTGTCTCTCAAAATAAATAAGTAAACTTAAAAATAATGGACCTACATCAAACTATAAAACCTTTGCACAGTGAAGGCAACTATCAACAAAATGAAAAGTCAACCTACTGAATAAGAGAAGTTACTTGCAAATGATATATCTGATGAGGGGTTATATGCAAAGTATATAAAGAACTCATACAACTCAATAACAACAACAACAACAACAACAACAACAACAACAGCAACAACAGCAAAACATAACCCGATTAAAACAAAAGTGGAGAGAAGACTTGAAGAAACTCATTTCCAAAGACACACAGCCAACAAGCACATTAGAAGATGTTCAACATCACTAATCATCATAAAAATGCACATCAAAAACACAATGAGATACCACTTCATACCTGTCAGAATAGCTATTATCAAAAGGACAAGAAATAACAAGTGTTGGCAAAGATATGAGAAAAGGGAACTCTCATGTACTGTTGGTGGATAAACTGGTACAACTGTTATGAAAACAATATGGTGGGGTACCTGGATGGCTCAGTCGGTTAAGCACCTGACTTCGGCTCAGGTCATGATCTCACCACTCATTAGTTCCAGCCCCGCGTTGGGCTCTGTGCTAAAAGCTCAGAGCCTGGAGCCTCCTTCAAGTTCTGTGTCTCCCTCTCTCTCTGCCCCTCTCCCACTCATGCTCTGCCTCTTTGTCTCAAAAATAAAGAAACGTTAAAAAAAATAAAAAGAAATAAAAAGAAAACAACATGGGGATTCCTCAAAAAATTAAAGAATAGAACTACCATAATGTCTAGCAATTCCTCTTCTGGGTATTTACCCAAAAAAGGGTGAAAACACTAATTTGAAAAGATCTTTATGTTCATTGCAGCATTGTTGACAATAACTAAGATAAAGAAGCAGCCTAAGTGTCCATCATTAGAGGAAAAGTTATAAAATATGTTATATGTTATACTATATATATGTTATATACTATAAAGATATATATGTATGTATATATATATATATTTACTTATGTGATACATATGGTATATGCCTGGTATATATGTATATGTGTATGTTTGTGTGTGTGCATGTGTGTATATGTGTATATACACATGGAATATTAGCCATAAGAAAATGAAAGCTTGTCATTTGTGACAATGTGGATAGACCTAAAGCGTAGTATACTAAGTGAAATAAGTCTGACAGAGAAAGACAAATATGATTTCACTTATATGTGGAATTAAAAACAATAAAACAGAAAACAGAAACAGGCTAAATGATACAGAGAATAAACTGGCAGTTGTCAAAGAGCTGAGAGACAGGGAAATAGGTGACATAGGTGAAGGGGACTAAAAGGTATCAACTTACAGTTATAAAGTAAATAAGTCAGGGGGATGCAATATAATCAATAATATTGTAATGAGTTTGTACAGTGACAGATGGTAACTTGACCTATCGTGGTGATCATTTCATAATGTATAAAAATATTGACTATCTTTTGCACTTGAAACTAATATAATATTGTTTGTCAGTTAAAGTTTCATAAAAATTCCTTCATTTCCATCTCCCTCAAATATTTTATTAGAAGTCACAATTACTTCAGTGCCTATTACATGGCTTTTCTAATGAAAAAAGAAAAATATATGCTATTTTAGATGTGTCTGGATTCCAATGATGTGGATACTTGATTTAACATCCGTTTTGTCAATCTATGGATATTTGTATAGATTCTGGGTGTGACAATACAAATATGTGATGGCTAGTATCTTTCTTGATGTAAGTGATCATTACCTTTGCAATTTTTAGCTTTGATAAGACACAGGAAAGACTATCATGGACTAATGAGTGGTGTGCGTGTGCACGTGTGTGTGCATGTGTGCAGAGAAAAGGAGAGTAATAATATATATTATATATTATATGTATATTATATGTATAATGCACATATAAGGTAGAAAAGATGCCAGCCATAGGGAATAGTGTATAGCCAGAGTCATAGCCCTATCTGAACAACATCAAACATCTGGTGAGATTAAGTTATATATACATATATGCAATTTACATATTATATACAGAATTTAGATATACTTTATATTATATCATACATATGATATATAAATATATATAATTTACTCACTAAACAGTAAAAGACAAATCCAAACTGCACACAAGGATTCACATCTTCTGGCACCCTGTATCTTTTCTTCATCTCCTGCTAGCTCTGTCCCGGCTGTCTGTTCTTAGGGCACCTCAGACACACTTCTGCCTAAGGACTTGGTATTCCAGCATCAGAGGTGCTTCTCACCCTGACTTCTCCAAGGCTTTCTCCCTCTCCTGTGGTTTTCCCACTGAGACCTTGTCTGTCCACTCTATGATTTGAGTAACCAATTCTCACCCTTGCCCCTCTCTCCTCACCGTGCCCTCTGCTCCTTCAGGATTTTATTTTTCTCCTTAGCTCTTGTAACTTGCAATACCTGGTATACATATCTGAATTACAGATTTGTTTTTTTTCAATCCCTCAAGTAGAATGTCATTTTTATGAGGACAGGGATATTGTTTATTTTATTCATTGTTGAATTCTTATATCTAGAACAATGCCTGGGATAGAGGAGAGTCTAATATATATGTATGGAACAAATGATTGATAACAATCAAAGTGATATCTATAAAACCTTTTAACATTATTTTATTGTGTCAACAAAATCAACTATGAAACTCAAGGGTGAAGTATGTCTTTCATACACATACTAAAATAAATGGAAACAGATACAACTTGTAGAAAACAAAACTTAGTTAACTGTCTAGTGTTTCATATACCCATAACAGGGTGATAATGACTGTAACTTGAATGTGTAATTTTTTATTCTTATAATCATGGGCTTTATGATATTCAGGTTCAGAGGGTTCATATATTCAGTTTTATCTTGTTTTCTCAAACATATCCAGTTCCTCAGAGTTTTCTGCAATAATAAAGAACGCTCACTGTGCATATAAACCAAAATTCTCTAAAAGTACCTTTGAAATTGCAGTTTGTTTACTTTTATGGAAATTGTAATTGACAGGTAGTTCTCACAGTCATATTTTGGCATAGGTTCAAAGTCCTTATTGGTTTCCCAATGAGGGAAAGTCACGCCATAGTTGGCACTATGGAAGAAGCATCCAGAAGACAAGGAAACAAGAAAAGAGTAAGCTATGGACTCTGTACTTTATCATAGTGTTTATAGCGAAGTAGCAAATATACAGAAGTAGAAACACTAACAAGTTGATGATACTGACCCTTTTCTATTCATAAATTGAATTTAGTATGTATGCTCCATGAAGGTTGGAATTAATTTGGTTTAGCTCACTGCTATAAAAAAAAAATTTCCAGAAAGTTACTTGGCATCTAGAAATCTCAGAAATATCTGTTGAATGGGTGCATGGCTGAATGAATGGGAAATACATACATGATCATGTATGACATCATCAGACAAAACTGAGTTTGTCTCATCTTAAGTGCATACACTAGGATCTTATGATTTGGGAATTTGTGTTTTATTTTAAAATTTAACCAATCCTTTAAAAAAATAATAAACCATTTCAAAGTGAGGTTATCAACTAAATATTAACATAGATATAATTAGCCTGAAGTGGAATACTTTGTTATTTACCTCCATCAGAGTTAAACAGAAATTGTGTAGCTTTCAAAGATGACTCTATTTAAAAAGCACCATTGTTTTCCAGACTGGGTTTTCTCAGAGACTAAATAGCATTCTTTACAGCTTGGTCAGAGTGGGGAGAGAAGACCACACTCAGGTTAGAATAGTTTAGGAGTAAAGTTCAGAAATAATTTCCTCAGTGACAACACCTCTCTGACTCATTTGGGTAAAGCTGATGAAAGTGGGGACACTGACAGCTCCTGAGGACATGATGATGATGCGCAAATTATGGATGGCAGTGCTTTACTTTTGTAAAGTATTTTACAGATATTATGCACATTAAAATAACTGCAATTGGTGCCTGGATGGCTCAGTCAGTTAAGCACTGGACTCTTGATTTTGGCTCAGGTCACGATCTCAGGGTGGTGGAATCAAGCCCGTGTGTGGAGCCTGCTTGGGATTCTCTCTCCCTCTCCCTCTGTCCAATCCCCATTCATGTTCTCGCTGTCTCTCTCTCTGTCTCAATAATGATAATGATAATAATAATAATAATAACTGTAAGCAGATTTGTCAGCATCAAGGGCATGTTTAATTTATGTTAGTCATCTTCCCACTGATACCGTTAACTCATTCTTTACCTGTTCAAGCTTTCATGAAGTGAGCATGGCACAAAATGAGAATGATGACTCAGAGCATTTCTGCTTGTAAATTTTTGTTGAATGATGTTAAATCATAAAAGTATTACTGCCATAGGGTAGGAAGAACAAAAATACTAAAGAAATCACGTTGTGAACAGAACAAAACAATTTATGTAACTTCTGAATTTCACATTTTGGGTCTGTGAGAACATTCCATTTGTTTCTGTATTACAGCTTCAATGGTGGAGCTGACATTTAACTAATAGTATGATAAGCAAGGTACTGATCCTTCAGGCCAGTTACAGTTCCCATTATGGGTTAATGTTTTTGTCTGTTTGTTTAATTTATTTTAATTTAAAATATTTTTACATTTATAGAAAGATAATATAGAGAGTACAGGAAGTTCCCACATATCCCACACTTAGTGTCTCCTATTAGGAATATCTCACAACAGTGTAAACAGTACATCTGTCACAATTAATGAAATTATATTAACACATTATTATTAACTAAAGTCCATACTTTATTCCGATTTCCTTAGTTTTTATTTATTATCTTTGTTCTGTCCCAAGATTCCATCCAGTATACCAGATTACATGGTATAGTCGCCGTGTCTCCTTAGGATCCTCTTGGCTGTAATACTTTCTCAGACTTTGTATGATTTGGTGCTTTTGACATTTTTTTTCAGTATACTGATAAGAATTAGAATACCTCTCAATCATTATTGATTTGATGTTTCTCTCATGATTAGAGTTACGAGGTTTTTGGGGTAAAGCTCCTTTTTATTACATCATATCAAGGGTACATACTATCAGTATAGCATCACTATTAGGTTAACCTTGATTGCCCAACTGCAGTAGTGTTAATCAAGTTTCTTTTTCCAGTTTTCCATACTTTAATCTTTGGAAGGAAGTCACTATGTACAGCCTGCACTTAAGGAATGGGGAGTATACTGTACTTCCTTGAGGCCAGAGTATTTGCATAAGTTATCTGCATATGAGATTTGTCCATTCTTCCTTATTTGTTTGTTTGTTTAATCACATATTTATATCAATGTAAATGCAAGGAATTTTTTATACATTGGTATAAAATCTAATACTTTATTTTGCAACTCAAATTGTTAAAACTTTGACCATTGATTTACTCTTTCAGTCTCTCTGATACACCCTTATCATTGTGGGTTTGTTGGTTTTCTTTATATATATGTATACAAATATTTATATATAAATATCATATATATTTGTATTTAATATATTTATATTATATTTATATTATTACATATTATATTATATATACTATATTATAAATATATTAAATTATATTATTATGGTCAGAATGGGAGGAGAAGACCACACTCAGGTTAGAATAGAATATATATATATTCATATTATATAATATAATTATATGTATTATATATTATAAATTAATATTTAATTTATATATGAATATATAATATAATATATATTATATATATTTTATTTACTTTATGGCACTACTAGATCAGATGCACACAGTTCTAGAATCAGTCCTTTCTCCTAAGAGCACTGGTTTCTTCTATTGGAGAATGTTATCAGAAACCAAGATCCAGATATGCTCTTTGCTACTGGGGTGTCATGGTTTCTCCTTTCAAGTCATAGATCTGGGAACTAAATGTGTGTATGTCAACCTATGTGTATCTATAGATATATACTTATATCTACATACATATGAATATTAAATGAAACATGAGTATATACTGATATTACCAACTCTAATGAGTTACTACACAGGTCATCATAGCTTCCACACTAGTTATTTATAACCTCATATTCCAACAGTGGTTCCAGCCATCTACCAAACATTTACTTAATTGTTCAATTCTAGTATATATGTCTAGCGGTTAAAGAATTGCTAATCTATGTCTGTTTGACTTATTGATAATGATATAACTAGAAATCACTAAAATCTCAGCAGGTCAAGCAATGATATACAAAACCCTGCCATCATTATGTAAAGCAGAATGTGTCCTACCTCTTCAAAGATGGAAAGCTAGCTTAAGGTACATTATCCCCACATAGAAAGAGTGCCATGACATAGCTTTCAAGTCAAACAAAACTGGCTTCAAATCCTTTGGCAGCCAATCATTTTTCTAGCTATGTGACCCTGTTTAGGTTACTTAACCTCTATAAATGTCTTTTTTATATTTAAAGTAGTAACAGTGATACAAACTCATCTTTTTGTAATGTTGAAATATGATTCTCTTTGTATATTATCAGATATAGGGTGGGTGCCAAATAAATACCCTTTGTAATAATATCAGTTGTAAAATGTCAGTCAGTTGTTTCAGAAGACTTCAATAATGGATTCTCCATAATTCTTAAATGATTCCATCAATCAAAATCATTTCTAGCCTCTTCTCTGAACTTGTCACTGTTCTAAATGTTGGGTGAGATCAAAAGGCAGAGTACCTGTAGAGAGAAGATGTTTTGATATTCTACATCCAGTGAATTTCATGAATCTATAGTAATAAATACTTATAGGCAAACTTCCTTGATAATTATAGATTTTTTTATTGCACTGAAAAGTTTTTGAATTTTGAAGTGACTAATAGTTCACTTAGGATAGAATGTCTATAAAAATAAGAGAATGAATATGATGGAAACATAAAACTTAATTGTGTTAAGTGGAATAAGAAAATACCGTTCATCAGTCACTTACCCAACGTTATTTGTGTAGACAAAAATAGATTATAGACAGAACCATGAATTTATTACTTGTATTTAAAAATAATATATCTCCATGCATTTGACTTATCTACCTATATTTTGAATCTTAAAGCTTTGAGAAAGCCAAACAAGGCAACATTGAAATCCTCTCAGTTTGTGACAGTCCATGAATGTGTTAAAACTTCCTCAGACGGCACTTCTTTTACTTTCCTACAAAAGTCCCTCTACATGAGTAATGTATTAATTTATTTGCATACAATTTCTAAAAAAAAATATAAGTATCTAATAACTGATTCTGAGGTCAAAATTTGGACATCTGGGTTGTCACTATCTGCCAGCTGGAAGCCACCCCTTATCCCTGCCATGCATAATTCATCATATTTAGGAGCTTCTTATTATCCAGGTTGGCCTGGACCAGTTTTTCCTAAAAATATAGATCATTAGTTTTCTTTCTAGGAAATTCTGAATTAGGTGGTCAGACTGGGGCGAAGTTTTAATAAAGACTCTCTAACTGAATCATTTTACTAGTAAAATTTGGGAATCACTAATGGTAAACCATGCTAAGATTAGTTATTTTTTTAACCTAATTACATAAATTTAGAAAACTGAGGTTAGAAACTGGATTTGTGCTAATGTTCTGTGAACTGCTGCTGTCCTAAACCTTTAGCTCACTATTATTGACTGTTATACCCTGATCTCTGTCACCATATTTGTTTTTCTTCATTTGGGTATTATTCTTTCCTATATTTAATATTTTCCTGATCCATTAGTATTTTTGGTAAAGATTTGTTTGCTCATTCATACATAATCTGGTTTAGTCCAACTACAGTATGCAAGCTGGTGCAGCGACTCTGGAAAACAGTATGGAGGTTTCTCAAAAAACTAAAAATAGAACTACCCTATGACCCAGCAATTGCACTACTAGGCATTTTTCCAAGGGATACAGGTGTGTTGTTTTGAAGGGACACAGGCACCCCTATGTTTATAGCAATACAATCAACAATAGCCAAAGTATGGAAAGAGCCCAAATGTCCATCGATGGATGAATGGATAAAGAAGATGTGGTATTTGTATATACAATGGAGTATTACTCAGCAATCAAAAAGAAGTAATCTTGCCATTTGCAACTACGTGGATGGAACTGGAGGGTATTATGATAAGTGAAATGAGTCAGTCCGAGAAAGACAAAAATCATACAACTTCACTCATATGAGGACTTTAAGAGACAAACAGATGAACACAAGAAAAGGGAAACAAAAATAATATAAAAACAGGGAGGGGGACAAAACAGAAGAGACTCATAAATATGGAGAACAAACTGAGGGTTGCTGGAGGGGTTGTGAGATGGGCTAAATGGGTGAGGGGCACTAAGGAATCTATTCCTGAAATCATTGTTGTACTATATGCTAACTAATTTGGATGTAAATTTAAAAAAGTAAAAAAGAAAATTAAAAAAAGAAAAAAATGCTTCAAACTAAGCCTTTAGAGCATGTGAGCTAATATTTGGATAGTGCTGAGAACAATGTCTGCAAAAAGCAGAAATTATGCCAGTTTTAAAGCTTTAGAGTAAACATCTATTATTTGAAGGTAAAAAAATAAGATTTTTTTAAATTAATGAGAAATACAGTTTAATTAAATTACAAACATATCTGAAGTTGTTAAAATGGAAAAGTAAGGCATATATTTTGAAATATATACACACTCACTACATATTATGTCATAAATTTTGTATCTCATATTATATACAGAATATAAATTATACGTATACATATATATATATATATATATTATACACACACACACACACACACACACACACACACACTTATTCTACATATAATATACACTTATCACTACTTTGTCATTTGATGCTACTGGACCAAGAAAAATAACTTCAGTGCATTCTCAACACACCTGGTATCCAGGCTCTCTTCTAAAGAAAGAGGGCATTTTAGCAGTTTCTTTCTCAAATAAAAATTCAATCTGCTCATTCAGACAAAACCTACAATCATTCCATTTTAAGAGCCTGCAACAGGATCTTTTGATATATGAGCTCAGTGAAGTTTTGAAAGACCATACCACAAAAACTTGGCCTTAAATGTCAGTAGTTGTAGAGAGATGATATCCTTTTTGATAAAAAGAACCTATGAACTAAAACGTCCCATTAGGTATGGTGTGTTTTTTTTCCAAAGACTTGAAAATCATAAGATATTGAAAATTAATTGTTTTCAGTAGGAAATAAAAGCAACTTAATTGCAAAGAAGTAATTTTTGGCATGATCAGACTTAATAGTATTAAACCATATGCTTCAAATATCATTTTGAAGTCATATTCACAATGGTGTTAATTAGAAAAGTAAATGGCAATAATAAAAATAGACAACTATATCACTGGCATTTATAGTCACCATTTTCCAAAACAATCATGCAAATTACAAAAACAAATATTAAATGTAACAATGTGTAAAATGACAACATGCCTCTGTGTGGATAACAAAATTAATCCCACATCAAATAAATTATCATAGAATTTGTTTTCCATTTATTCCTTATTACTCTGTAATGGAATTTTTAGTACACAAAGTGGCCTTCACATCAATGATTATTTAATCTCAATAACCACAGTACCCATTTTATGAGAAACGGAGTTTAAACAATTTTTACAGTATCCTTTTAAAAAATTATGTCTAGTAAATGATGTGGCACAGTTGGAAAACCTTAATCAACCCAGTATTATTCAGTTACATTATATTCAAGGACTATAGTTCTATGTATAATTTTCAATATTGTTTATCCATATTAAACCTTAATAGAAGGTATGATATTGAGTTTTTTAGGTGGATAAATAGTAATTAGGTTAGCACACTTTTCTTTTTTTCATAAAAAGTAATGTCTTCTTATAAATACGTATTATAAAAGGACTTAACCACAGAAAAATCCACTAACAGTAACAAAGACATACAGTGGAAACTGCAATTCAAATCTTAATTACTTCAAGATTTTCACAGTCAAAACTAGTCTGATCTAGCATTTTAAAGAATAAAATAAATACATTATAAACATAAGTAGCTCATGTTTTATCCTTTATCATTTCCCATTGTTCTTAATTTTACATAGCTATGCAAGTAACAGGAATTATTTAATTCAACAAAAATCATGATAATAAGTTATCTTTTATTACTTACGGTTTTAAGAAAATATATTAGATTCCTAATATATCATTAAAATTCAAGGCCACCACAACTTCTTTCTCTAAATATATTCTTTCTAAGGCCATCTGGCAATACTCCTTTAAAATCTGAAATTGTGCCAGTGGAAACAAACAAAATTTGAAGTTTATGACTACAAAATAACCAGAGAGAACTGAGTGATACTTATCAGCTGATCTCATAAACATCCCATTCACAATATCTTAAAATAGTGTAATTTCTAGCAGTGACATGACAGCTTATAACTAGAAAGAATACAAGATTAGTGATTACAGCTAGTCAACCTTTTGAAGTCCAGAGGAAAGCCAAATCAAGATATTCTGTTCCAAATTAGTAATGCTATCAGGTATTTAATTTGTTGGTCCTTACCATGGGACTAATTTTCAGGGACTCAAACCCACATATTCTTCAAGTTGTGGAAAATCTTAGCCAATATTCAAGAGGCACGTAAACCCATTTTGTACTTACAATTATCACACAGAAATTCTGAAGGCCAACAAAATAAAGCACTATCCATTTGTCATCAGAGGTTCAAACGACATAAAAGGTCCATATTTTTGGTTCCCCTGGAATAGTAGTTTGTGTTCACATTTACCAAAAAACAATATCAAACAAACAAACAAACAAAATTCTGGTTGTAAAATGCCCAAGATGATATATTTTGTAAAATTTCAGTTATTAGAAAGAACTAAGTCCAAAGTTTACTTTGACAAATGTTTAACAAATGTTGGCTAAATAAATGAACAAATACATTTATGGATGTATACATGGATAAAGCAGCTATTGTAATTACCTCACAATGATGACATATTGCATTTATAGTAAATATTATGTGCTTTAAAGTCTAAGCACTTTATACACATTAAATCATTCAATCTTTCTAACATCCCTAGGAAGTAAGGACTAATACCATCCCCTTCTGAAGTACCAAGAAGTTAAGTAACTTATCCAATCAGCCCATCAGGAACTGGCAGATCTAAGAAGTCTAGCTTCAGAATTTGCATTCTTAAATAGTGTACCATAGAACAATGAAAGAATCTTTCATAATAGAGATGCTACACTCAGTACTTACTTGAGCATCAAATTATATTAAAGATTACTCACAATATCTAATTTTCCTTTACATAGCTCAATGTCTTAATTTTCATTCAATTCCTATAGTGTCTTCCAAAGCTGATTACAGAAAACAAAATGTAAACAACCAATCTGTAATAAAAAAAAATAGGCAACCCTTTATTGTCGTACACACAATATGCACTTGGTGACATATAATTGTGTCTATTCTGAGTTGCATAACCTGAAGCAATTGTTCGAAACAATTTTAACTACCCTAACACACTTAAGAATAAAACATACAAATGTGTGAGAGCTCCCTATATATACTTCCATACTGATGAAACCTAAAAATTTTCTTCTTAGAAAAAAGCCCTAAGGTAAATCACAATCCTTACAAGCATTAACGGTACATAGGTAATGATTGCTCTCCATGTGTGACACCACAGACCAGATGGACTACGGATTTTGAGCACTTTTTTACAAGCTAGATGCAATTCAGTCTTCTCTGCCACTCAGAAATGCACAGTTAAACTCTTTGAGACAAATATTATCATACAGAGAACCATGAATATCCTCTAATTTATATATATTTAATAAATACATATTTCACAACGCTTATGCTTTATGGTAAATAAATAATAACTTGCAAGGAGTTACACTGGAACAATCAGGGTCTGTGCTATAGAGTAACACAGAAAGGATGTGGAGGTGTCATGTAAATCTCTTCTTTCTATTTCCCAGCATATTCTTTCCCCAAGTCTCAAACCATCTACCTCTCTCTCTATCACAGGGTCTTTTAAGAGGCCCCCCGAGGGAAAAAGAATGGTATCAGAAATCCTCCACTCATCTTCCTTCCCTTCCTTCTTTCATAATTACTGAAAAACCAGTATGTGTCAGAGACTAGTCACTTGGATTATCGCAGTCAACAACTCCACGTGTCCTGGCAAGTGATCATAAAACTGGAATATTAAAAATAAATTATTTGGGAGAGTATTATACACCACAAATACAGAAAGTTAAACTATTCCTCTATTTATCTGCTTCCCAGACTACATAAGTTTTGAGTACAGTGAGTGGCCTAATTTGTCTTTGTATCCTCTGTTACTAGAAAAAAGATAAGCACATGGTAGGTGCCTAAGGGGGGTTGGGGGGTGGAATCCATCAATCAAGAAGCGAGTGAAACAAGAAACTGCTACAAAATACTGTTGACAAGTGGTGAAGATGTAATATCATCATTAAAAACATAATAGAACCTTGGTTTTTCAAAATCTATGGGTGAGACTGACAAATGCCATTGTTACTTTTCTGTTAGCTTTTATTTAAATGCCAAAAGGGAGTAAACTTGAGTTCAGTTAACCTTAACAAGTTCATTCTCTCTTATGAGTAAAAATGAAACCAGATTAACAAATTCTTATGAATAGAAGGGACAATCAGGGCAGGTGAAAATTACTAAGAATTACAATAAATATAATTTTATTGTGCTTTTCAAAGACATGGTTATACATAATCGCCTGTTATGCAGAAAAATCACTATACATACAGAAGTGAAACAAGGCATAGACATTTGTGACCCAACAAAATCATTTAAAAATAGTGGAAGCAAAGTTCATTTGCATCTCTTTATAATGTCTACAGTTAATTAGTGGAAACAACAGTCAGGAGATTTCATAAGTTCTGGCTGAGAATTATCTCAAGTAGCCCTAGATTGCCGTGTTGAGTTCTTCTCTCAATTAAACTTTTCGTCATTTTTCTTCATCATTGACATTAGTCCATTAGCTTTCACTTTCTATTACTGCTTTTATATCTGCCTAGAGCATACTGTATCTTATTTTTTGAGAAAGCAGGTAAAAAATGTTATACAAATTGATAAATTTATATAGTATATAATACACTAATACATATATAAATGTATATGTGCATATATAAATATATGCATATGTAAATATATAATGCATAAATATATATGTAAGTATATTTAGTGCATCTATGTTTTCAGTACTAATAGCTCATAAGCAGTGAAGTTAGGATTTAAACCCAGATATGTCTGATTCTAAAGATAACTCACCTGCTACTTCTATATATAAATGAGGCATACTTTGAATTAATTTTACTAAGCATCTCATTATATAGATATACTTATGAATATATATTATATATACACAGATTATATGTATTAATATACCATATGTATATATCTGAATATATGTATGTTACACATACACATATATACATATATATAATAATAACTTCACCCACTGATTTCAAAGCATCATATGTAATTAAGTACCTAACCCAGAGCAAAATAAGGAAATATTAGGCACAATTTAGGACTGAAGTAGATTCTTTATAGTTCACTAAAATACCACATGATGTTTATTTTTAATATAGTTTTTTGTATTTTTGTGACCTTAAAAATGACTTCAATAATATAAACATATTGCTTGTTCTGTAACAATGGAATCCAGACATAATCAAGGTAAAATTTAGGGAAGGCTCCATATTAAAAAGTAATACATACACAACAAAATATCCCAAGGCCCTAATTATTAGACCTTAATTTGGTGAAACCAAGACCTAAGACCATGCTAATATTTTTGATAGTTCCTTAGAATGTGTTATGATAAACATACCTTGGCTACAATATTGGCATATAATGCTTGATTTCATTCTCCCAGACAGTCAGACACAAAGACACATTTTAACATAGCCCTGGCACAACACCCTATTTTATATGTTTCCTATTACCTGCTATAACTACCACATGCTTAGTGACTTAAAAACAAACAAACAAACAAATGTATTCTCATGAAGAGGGAAAAAGTCTAAAATAAAGGTATGGATAGAGCTGCATTCCTTCTGAAGGTTTCAGAAAGAAATCATTCCCTTGCCTTCTCCACTTTCTAGAGGGTTCCACTTCCGTGTCTCTAGCCCCTTCTACCTTCCAAGCATACCACTCCAGCCTCTGGTTCCACAGACATATCTTTCTCTACTTCTAACTCTATTGCCTCTTTTTTTATAAAGGCTGTCATAATTATATTGGGCCCACACCAATAATACAGGGTAATCGTTCAATCTTAAAATCCGTAACTTAATCACATCCACAAAGTTCTCTTTGCCATGTAAAGTAGCATATTCAGTGATTTCAGGGACTAGGATAGAAACATTTTTGTAGGGCCATTATTCAACCTACCACATGTATACATATTCTGTATATAATTTGTTGGGTTTTATCTGTATCACTTTATAGGCTTTGCCTTTCCACATAATAATATGTTTTAAGGCAATATATTTATGATAACATCTCTGTTATGGAACTGTCAAATGCACCTACTGAATTATATTTTATATACATATTTCCAAACACTTTCCATAGAGTTACTTAAACACAGCACATTAATATCTCACTTGCATTCATTTATGCAGGTTTTTTTTCTCAAAAATTCATCGAATTCTCTTTGAAACATTACAAAATATTAAAAAAAAATTCCTTTGCTTCACCTCCAAATCACTTTTCCATTCATAACGTGCCTTCTACAGAAATTACTACAATCTTTCATCAAATGTTTATAAATTCTAATTGAGGAAGCAGAAATTTTCGCCTTGAATTAAATTGTAACATTAAACCTAAAATGATTACTAATATTTATTAGACCATGAAGTACCCAACCCAGGGAATGCTCTGTTTAGAAGTAATTTTTGTGACTTTTCCAGTTTCTTCAATTAAATGCTCCAGCCAGACACAATGCTGTATTAAGATATAATAATTAAAATGAAGTATGTAAACGACACAACACAAAAAAATGGGTCCCTATAATTTCTCCATTATCTTCTTATCTTCCTTGTGTACAAATTGTGGCATATAGAGGAAAAGGAATTTAACATCAACAGCCAATATTACATTATAATGACCACATAAAAGAAAAGGCAAGTCAAATCTTGACTATAATTTCCAAATCGTGACTAACACTTGGTCCTAAACTAAATATGGACCCTAGGCAAGTTCATGAACTTTCACGATGTTTTATTAACACATAATTAATCACAACTTATTGTCACTGAGAGTTTAAGATTTGTGTCACAGGTGTTTGGGATCAGTATTTGCTTTGTATCCACTGTTATAGGTTTCCCAGCACAGAGAAGAAGTAGTTGCATTGATTAGACCACACCTATGGGCCAAGAATAATATTTGCAGAATTTAGTTGAAGAAGTATGCTTGAAGGCATAATAGTTGTAATAGCATTTATATGGTCTATTTCATCTTCAAAGGATTTTTTAAGTGTAGCACAAACTAAGAAATCAAAATATTACAGACCTTGATACTAACTCACATGACCATAGAGAGCTGGGATATCCAACTGGATTGACAGATCCTAGAAATATTCTGAAGCATTTTTCTAGAGATAGGCTGTTTACTCCCTACTCTTTGTTCTCTGAAAAGTTCTTATGGTTACTAAAAACAGATCAGAGAATAAGTAGAACTTCCATTCTGGCTCTGCAACTATCTTAGCATTAGGAGCAAATCACTGAGCCTTTTTATATGTAAAATTAACATTGTAGAGCAGGGTATCTCTGCTATTTTCTCTGATACTTAAAAAAATTCTATAAGCATAGCAATGAAGTACTGGGAGGAAAAAGAAAAGTCCTTCTGGAATTGATCAGAGAAGCCCTGATACATGGTAATGTGTCTTGACCATCAGGCTAATTAAATATCTGCATTAATGAAAATTACCTAATCTAAAAATTTTTAAACATGTTTTTTTTTTCAACTCTTGGGTCCTAAATATTTGTTATACTGTGAGTATTGAATTTAAACACTTCATCACCTGGTAATAGACACTATATTATTCTCAGTGGAGAAGGATAACAACAGTTAATTATGTAATAGTTTGATACAAGAACAAGTTCTATTTATTGAGACCAACTAAGCAGCTTTAGAGAGGAGAGTTGCTGAAATCGACCTATAGTTACAGGACGTAGGTCATTTGGGGTAGCTTCATCTTTTGAGGTGAAGTTGATCTGATGAAATAGAACTAGAAAATGTGGAGACTCTATACAGATAATTTTAATGAAATGATTTGTATTCTTCAAATATAGTATTTAATATTTTGGAGAAATGTTTTTGTTTTCTGATCAACTATTTATCAAAGTCTACCAATGTAGTGTTACAAACAAGAACAAAAAGTGTAACTAATCAAGGGACAGACATCTTCTTAGAGGCACTTTCCTATTAAATCTATATCTGTTCCCTTCTATTTTAAAACTCTACTTAGACAATACAGGGGCACCTGGGTGGCTCAGTCTGTTAAGCATCTGACTTTGGCTCAGGTCATGGTCTCGTGGTTCGTGAGTTCAAGCCCCACATCGGACTCTATGCTGACAGCTCAGAGCCTGGAGCCTGCTTTGGATTCTGTGTGTGTGTCTCTCTCTACCCCTCCCCTGCTCGTTCTCTGTCTCTGTCTGTCCCTCAAAAATAAGTAAACATTAAAAAAAATTTAAAAATACATTACTTACACAATCCAATGGTTTATTTCCTTATAATTAAATCATCTCCATATAAAAATGATGGAGGTATTGATGGGGTGATCCAAAGAGTCTGATAAAACAAAACAAAACAAAACAACCCCAAAGAGTCTGATAAAACAAAGATAATTTGGCCCCACATGTGTGTCAGAAGTTCCCTAACTTGAGACAAAATTAAATATTTTTCATTTCACAGTATGCATGAAATTCAGTAAAATATTCTTAGATTCAGTAGCACTGTAGATATTTTTAAATGTGCATATTTTAAACAGTCAAATCAGCATGAAATCATACAAATATAGGAATTACCGCAACCATAACTAACTTTGGCTATTTAGACATGAGATTATCTATCCATAACTAACTTGCACCTACTGGGACTTGGAGAGTTTAATGACTTTTTGATCAATTACATAATGCCTAAGGTTGTTTTTTCCCCATAATTCAGTACTCATCTCTTTTCTTTTTATCCTCTCATGAGTAAATGGTACCAGGCTTTTGATCTGTATATTTCCATCACAATAACATGGTAGGGGAGGAAAGAAATCTCTTTTTACAGTGTTCATTGCCAGGAATTTATGAATGATGTGCTAATTTTTGTAAGTGTGCCTAAATACAGTAAAAGGGTGATTTCATGAATATTTACACAAGATAAAAATATATTTAAAAAACAATATTTTCACTTTCCCTTTTTATCCACACATTACAAAGACATCTTTCTCAGATTTATTCTAGAATCTTGGTTCAGAATATTCTTGCGAAGAAGGCAAACAGAGCTGTCATACTGGGCTTATAAATTCTCACAAAGAATCTCTGGCTTCCTGCCAATCAGAGACTATTTCTTATTGTATTCAGTGGCCATCAGTCCTAACAAGTTCTGGGAAAACTTTCCAAGAGGGCCTTAAGCCCTCTTAAGAACATTTGTTCTTCATTAATAAAAAGACATCAAATTTTGGATAATCCATAAAGAGTAATAAAAGACTTTCCATTTTTATTAAATATTAACATGATACAATTGATGATATGTTACTAAACTTCACAACCAATGATACTTTTATAAAAAAAACTCTATAATTAAGAATTGACCTAAATTTCTGATGTAGAAGCAAATTACCAATGCTGCTAACGACAAATTCATTCACAGGATTTCAACTCTGTTACTTCCCAGTATGAAACTGGATTCCATCTTGGATTCTAGAATGAATTTGGAATCCAACTTAAGTTCTGTCCAAAAGTAGTGGCATCAGAAATCCTACTAGTGTCTTACTGTATTCATTTGTAAAATTGGGATTATGTTTGTCTCACTTAACTCCAAGGTCACAGGTATTTGAAGCCATATTAAATTTAATACTAACACAATAAAAATCTTATATTAAAAAACACATTGATGTACAGGGCTAAAATTTAAGCATCCATTTCCTTTTTCTTTCCTGTGGTGTCTTATCAAATCTCAAAGGCTTCATACTCGTCCCTTTTAAAAAAGTGTCAGAAATGAAATCCTCTGGTTTCAGAATTGAAAACAGTATTTATCTGTTCATAAAACATCATAGTAGAATCATTCTTCCATTTAATTAATTACTTGCAAAGAAGCTACCATTTGCCAGGCACTATTTTAGTTGCTGGAAAAACAGCAGTGAACAACATAACCAAGTCTCATGCTTTTGTGAAGCTACATTCAAAATACTATTGATTTATCTATAAACCATTAATGTAATGATCAAGAGACCACCAAGAATAATCATACCATTAACTCAAATATTTTAGTGATATCAGGTAGTGTATCACATTTGTTTTTTCAACCTATTCTTACGTGAATTCCTCCCCCCAAACCCCCCACATCAGTTAAATCAATCAAGCAAGCTCATTTACCTCTCAGGATTATATATATGAATATAATTATTAATGTAAATGTGAAAGTATATACATGTATATAAATATACATACATACATATATACATACATGTATATATTTTTATATATTTTCATCTTGTTTGGAATCACCTCCCATATCTGGCTTCTAAAATATAAGCTGAAGACTGTGGAAACAAAAAGGAAGGTAGTGAATAACCACATGGGATTGAGGAGCATTATGAAAGAATTTAAATAAAGAAATACGTGAGCTAAAGCTTAAAATGGAAATTTTTCCATCAGATAAAAAGGGCAGGGACCATTTGGACTGAAGGAATATAAGTACAATGACTAAGTGCTAAGAAAATGTTATATCACACTTCGTGATGTTTGCATGAAGGATATGCATTGTAGGCAAAAGCAAGAAAGAAAGCTGGAATAAGAGTTAAAAACCAGATAATATGCTGTATCACTAATGTTATAATTAGGATAGTTTGTATTGTCATTGTTGTTATTATTATTACTAAAATTTTACTTTTGGTGTAAAACCAGTGCCTCCAATAGATTATGAGCTTTTGAAGATAGTGACTGGTCTTTTACAATTTTATTTTATTTTATTTTTAAAATATTTATTTATTTTTGTTTTAAAGAGAGATACAGAGTATGAACAGGGGAAGGGCAGAGACAGAGGGAGACACGGAATCCAAAGCAGTCTCCAGGCTCTGAATTGTCAGCACAGAGCTGACACGGGGTTCGAACTCACGAACAGTGAGACCATGACCTCAGCCGAAGTTGGATGCCCAATCGACTTAGTCATCCAGGTGCCCCAAAGTCTTATACAGTTTTACGCCCTACTTCCTGATACAAGCAATTGTACACAGGAATCACTTGGTAAATGTTTGTGATTGCTATTACCAACACTGCTGCAGTTGGTGCTGATGGCGCATGCAATTTATTTCATTGTTATTAAACAATGAAATTAATACAATTGCTTACTAACAATGAAAAGAAATCAAGTGAGATTGAAATGGCTTGGTGGAGACTGTTTTCAGTTGGGACTTGAATGATAGGATATGAATAAGTAGAAAATAAGAGAGAAAAGGAATTTAAACAAACAAAAAAATGTCCAAAGGCTCATATATGCAAAATAGCAAAATGGAGAAAGTATATGCACATTAAAGATACTGTCTTCTGGATTGAAGTACTTCACTAATAAATATTTGGATAATAAATTTAGATAGTTACGCCAGGTCCAAAGTACTAAAGATTTTGTAAATTAGACTGAGGTTAAATGGTATTGTAAATAAGAAAATACACATGCACAGGTACATGTGAACACACACACAGTCTATTTGCACAATTATAAAGAAACTACCATCATGAAAATGGCACAGTAAGATGATATCCCCGCCAAACTGTGTAGGATATCTGGGATGGAAAGGAGATTGGTGGATCAAATGAGATGGTAAGAAACCATAAAATCATTGCTCTTCATAGAAAAGAAGAAAAGATAATTGGGCCCTGATCAATTGTACTATCTTTTCTTAAATAAAGTGTGTTCTTTTTCCAAGGGAATTACAATGCTCTAACTGCTCAAACTCAAACCCTACAACCACTACCCCCAGATAGCTTATGAAAAATAATTACATACCCAGTTGAAAACTTCAAGGATATCATGCTCCCTATATCCAAATATTAAACTGATCACAAATTAATCACAAATTAAATTGATTTCAAATATCCACTGAGTCACTTTAAGTTTTTTTTTTTTAATTTTTCCTCATCTTTATTACAATGCTACCATAGTTCAAGGCCTTGCAATCTTGCTAGACAACTTAAACTGCCACTAGTTGGTACAGGGTTGTCATCACCTATAAAGTTCAAAGCCCTTAGCTTGGCATACAAAGAGCTTGACCCTATGCTTCTGGTAACACCTTCTTTCATTACCCTATCAGACGCATGTTATGCCAGCCGTCAAGATTTTTCTGTTCAACTGACTGAGTACAACATTTCAAAAGTCTGGAGGCCAACAGTAGAGACAAATTCCACAGAGATATCAAGCATGTTTGGAACTGAAAAATTAATTTTTAGAGTTAGCTACAAGATGGCTAGTGGTTTTAGACTTAAAAAAAAAGAAAAAGGAAAAAAAAAAACAAGAATATTAGCTTACATGAGTAAAAAATAAAAAGGAAATTAAAATTAAGTTATAACCACAAGAGATTATAATATTGTATAATTATGAAAGAGAAGTGAAGACACAGAAATCTTGTTGAGTAAGAGGCCAGTAAAAGAGACAGGTGGAGATGGTTTACGTTATAAACAGATGAAAGAACTTACAATCATACACACCTGTATAACTCTACTCTGAATTCACTAAAACACAGCAAACGCTTATGTATACTAACTGTTGTAAATCCAAAAACAACCCCATGAGGTAGGTACTGGTATTGTGCCCATTTTACATATAGGAATACTGAAGTAGTGAGAGGCTACTAAATGGTATTGGATTGATCGAAGACGGAGAATGTGAAATCAGAGTCTACATGTTTCATCACTGATGCTACCATTCTATATTGCAGGAGTTGTGTCCAGAAGAGGCAGGACAACTTGGAATACTTAGGTACTTCAGATATGTACAAGTTGCTTTATATTCCTTCAAGAAATCCAGATATTTAGCATTGTAGTATTGCTTAAACTTATCATACAAGTTAGGTTAGTCAATGTGTATTTTAGTTGTTTCTAATTCCTAACATAAATGGTACATGATCTTCATTCAATGTAAACAAATTTTTCTTCCCCGCCCCCCCCCAACTATGAGATACCAAGAATCAGGATCCACTACTCTTTAAAATTCTACATAGTCTAACAGTTCTTACTTGCAAAGGCTGGTTGAAGCCTCTTTCTTAAATCTGAACAGAATTACAAGATTCTGACAGTAAGTGACATAAAAAACATTTGAGTTAGGAAGAAAATGTATGTGAATCCATGATCAAGTAACCATAATGCAGATAACAGGGTATTTTAGCTTGTCTTCTTAGCAGTTTGAGCTGATTATTCATGATCTTTTTGAAAACTATCCTGATTTATTTTAGTAATTGCAGTAGCACAGTTCAACTTGTGTGTGATATGCGTTTATTAGTCTATTTTCTCTTATGTTTGCATTTACCAAAAGGAAAGCAAAATGATTGGGATCAACTGTATTTAATTGACCTAGGCAAAATAAATATGTTTGATGTTTTTAAAAAGTAGGAAATACACTTACATTATAAGAATTTCTGTTATGTGGGTAGCTATGGTATTGTATGTGCTTTATTTCATTAATTTTTTGCAAAGCTTATAGGTTGCACTAACTGCTTATTTTCTAGCTATCAAAAATAATATTTCTCTTCACAGATACTTGCCAGTAATATCACAAGATGTTCTGACATTGAGTCTTTGTAAATGTTACTGTAATATTTAAATACAATAGAGTTTAAAGGAAAATAGTTAAGTAAAACAGAGTTCTTTGTCTCTTAATAATCTTTAAATAATTATTTGAAAATAATTATTTCCAACATCAGTAATATTTCCATTAACATCATAAGGCATTTATGCACAGTCAACATGAATATTACTAAAAAGGTTTCATATAGATGTTATCAAACAAAATAAATAAAGTGTTCTCTGGGTTATTAATTCAACAAAGGTCTTTATAATGTATGAATAATACACTAGGAAGGGAACATTGCTATAAAAGAGGAGATTCCAGAGGAGAGACTGAGATCTGGATAAATATTGTACTTTAATACTATGTCTACAAAGTTGTAGTAATAATGATGCAGAAAGAATAAGATTATGGAAAATATATGAATCTATTGTTTTTATAAAATATATTAATATTTTCCCTAAAATTTTGCAAAGAAAAACAAACACAGGGTGGAATTCTCTGTTCTTGTCAGAAGAGATATAAATTTATTTTCTATTAATTTATAATAGAAACACATACTTCAATTAAATGAGTTCTGTCTGTTATTTTTCAATAGATATTTCCAACATTATTTTTTTCTGAGCTACATTAATGCTAAGGTTTGACCTTCCTCACTACTGTGTCTGTAGATGCCCCCTTTTAAAGCTATTGAATGTCAAAACACATCACACCAAATCTGACAATCACAAGTTCAAAGGCTTATTACTCACCCAGTCATTTGCAAATCAAGAGGTATCTTTGGGGGAGGGAGGGGTACCACTACAAGGAGGGTTCTCATGTCTGGGAGGAGAGAGAGAAGAGAGAAAAGAAGGAAAGCCGAGTCTCAAGAGCCATTTTGTTAGCCATTTTCATTATTATGTGTTTTGGCTGGTAGTTTGGAAAGAAAGATGAAAAGAAGCTGATGGTTGCCTTGTGTGCAACTTATTAAGCATTGTAGAAGCAAGTAGGGCTGGGATTTCTGTCTGTCATCTGCCAAGGCCTTTATTAACTGTTCATCCAAATGTTATTTTACTGTGAGTGACTTATTGCCTCCAAACTTATTTCTCCACCATTTAACTATCAAAAATATATTCACTGTTTCAGACATAGAAAGTTAACAATTTTCAAGATGATAAGGCTTGTCAATATACTTGCTTCTTGATTTTCCAATAATTTCAATTTACCATATTATTTATATCATCAGCACATTCTAACACTCTACTAAAAATGAATAATATAGAGTAATTAATTGAAAAATGCAAATAACCAATAAATATGAAAAAAGTGCTTTGCTTCATGTAGATTAAATCATTACTGATCCGGTTGGCAAAATTAAAAAAAAATCTAAAATCATCTTATATTGGGGTGCCTGAGTGGCTTAGTCAGTTAAGCGTCCGACTTTGGTTCAGGTTATGATATGGTTCTTGGGTTTGAGCCACACATTGGGCTCTATTCTGACAGCTCAGAGCCTGGAGCCTGTTTTGGATTCTGTGTCTCCCTCTCTCTACCCCTCACGTGCTCACTCTCTCTTTCTCAAAAGCAAATAAACATTAAAAATATTTTAAATAATAAAAATAAAATCATCTTATATTATTAATGGTGTGGGAAAGCCAATACTTTCATAGTTCATTTGTAAACTCACAAGCTTTTTCATAAAGTAAGTTTATAATATTTACTTAATTTAAATGTACAGGGCCGCCTGAGTGGCTCAGTCGGTTGAGCTTCCGAATTCTGCTCAGGTCAAGATCTCACTTTCATGGGTTCAAGACTTGCGTTGGGCTCTGTGCTGACAGCTCAGACCCTGGAGCCTGCTTTGGATTCAGTGTTTCCCTCTCTCTCTGCCCCTTCCCTGTTCGCACTCTGTCCCTCTGTCTCTTAAAAAAAATAAAATAAAACATTGAAAAAAAAATAAAAATAATATAATGTATATGCCTACAGAAATTTATCTTTACCACTAAGTACACATAGGTGTAAATTAATGCTTACTCTAGTATTATTTATAAGAGGGGAAAATAAAAGAGATAAGAAGAAAGAAATAAAGGGAGAGAAAAATAAAGGAAAAAGGGAGAAAACAAAGGTTGGAGGAGAAAAAGAACAATCTGAATGACAGAATATTCACAGTATATCCATTCTATGGAATATACTACAACTGTTAAATAGAGCTAGGTAGGTTATATGTAAATACTAACTTGGAAGGTTCTGCAAAAAATGTTGAGAAAAAAATTAGTTTGGAACATTTGGAAACACCTAAGTCACCATAGTGAAAATCTGTCTCAATTTGGAAATATGATCTAGGCTATTTGAGTAATCATCAAGAAAAACTACCAGTTACCGAACTCAACTGGACCTGAGTGTATCTTTGTTGTAATGTAAGCACAGGTCGAGATCTTTTTATTCTAACAGATGTAGGGCTTTTGCTAAGTGTCAGGATTCCTAGGCATTTTACATGGATTACTTCATTTAATATTTCTTGTAACCGCATGAGTTAGATACTATTATCCCATGTAATATCTAAGTAAATAAATGAAGTACAAATTCCTAAATAAAATGTCCAATGTCATTCAATTTGTAAGAAGTTCCATACAGTCTGACTACAGAAATTTAGTCTTTACCTCTATACTATACTGACTCCACAGATCTTTAAATGAGCACTGACCTATGTAGACACAAGGGGGGTGTGTGTGTGTGTGCAGGAACTGGGCCCACAAATATGTAAATATCCATAAATACTAATACATTCAAATAATAATACTTCTTACTCACTCCATATAAATACATTACATTTTTTAAAACCTGAATTCTAGAAATAATAGAGCAGAATAACATAAAAATGCCTACCACAACCATATTTCTTCTTAGAGATAATTTGTAGCCACATTGCATCCTCTGGAAAACCATCATTATTTGGTACTGCCCTGTAAGGTGAGAAGAGCTAAGAGGCAGCGGAGGGTAAGTGACTTGTCTGTAGTCACACAGTCACTGCCTGACACTCGGGATGACAACTCACAAGTCTCAGATCTCTACTGAGTTCACCAGATCATGGACATTTATACAGTGAACTTCAGAAGTTAGAAACCCTTTCAAGTTCCTATTTGAACAAACTATATTTTCCAACAGTTCTTTTCAAAGAATAATGCTAGAAACCTCAAATGCCTCAGCAACTTGCTTTTTAGAAGGGCAAATCAGAAATGTCAGGTGTAGTGGATGAGAAGATCCTGCTGCAGTATCCTGGGGTTTGCCCTAGTTATTTTCAACTTGTCTAGACTAAGACGCTATACTTCACAGTTGTGTCTGCTTTTCATTATTTTTTTTTAAGGGTATCCATTTATAAATCTTTCCTATCTGAATTACATAAAGCTGACCAAGTTTTTCTAAACTGTAAATAATTTTATCTGCACAAAATTACCATAATTGTATTAGTTGGGGTTCAATTAGAAAAAAAAAAACACTTAACAGAGGGAATTTAATCCAGGAAGCTGTTTACACTGGCGTAGAAATGTTGAATTAAATAAAAAGGAAATATTGAGCTAACACAGGGACAAGAACTAATTATTCTTGTAGCAGCTATAATCCTACATCAAAGAGAGAAAATCAGGGGATATCAGAACCAAGAACCTGGCTGCTGCTAGTATGTCAGGGCTTGGAGAAGGGCCTCTGAAGGGGTGTGGTGAGGCTGGTTTGGGGAATGCCTACAGAAGTTGGAGGGTGGAACCAACTGCTTCTGTGGAGACAAAGAACAATTACTAGAGTAGTGATGCCTGGAACAGCAAGCAAGTGGGAAAGATAACTCTTCCCTCCAACTGTCCTTCAATCTCCCTTTATTGCCTCCAGTTGATGGAGTCTGATGGGAAGCCACTGGACAAGAGTGAAACATTTTGCTGGGTCTCAGCCCTAGCATGGAAAAACTGACAATAGTAGGGTGGAATCACATTAGAGACAAAGTTTGGGTTGTGTGGTGTGTATGTGTGTATGTGTGTGTGTGTGTGTGTGTATGTGAGTGTGTAAGGAAGGAGATGAGGAATACACATAAATATGTGCGGGCTTCCTATAATTTTGGTTTGTACTAGAACAATAAATATTGCTTAGTAACTGATGGTTGACTTGTACTTGAAAGCCTTTCATGGTTGACTTGTATATTAAAAGATAATCTACTAACACCTCCACCAAGTAATAAGGTTGTATGTATAATGGAAGCAGTTTCAGTTTTAGAACAGCACAAAACAAACTTAAATTCCAGTTGTGCCACTTCCTAGCTGAGTAATATAGGAAAAACTACTTACCTAATCTTAACTTCTTTCATCTCTATAAAATCAAGATAGTATCCGTTTTTAAGTTGTTATAAAGATTAAAGACACCATATTTATATAAGCTAGCCAATGCCTCTTACATAGTAATGCCCAATGTAATACTATCGCTGTTTATAATAAGCACTTCCATTTGAATAATCTTATTTAGTCTTCATAAAATCCCAGTAAAGAGAAGAACTCAAACTCTAATGAACACTTACAGATTGAAGATTTATAGAGATGATCTTTGTTATGGCTATGAGATATACATACTGTCTTGTTTTTCCATATAAGAAGAATTAAGTTTGGATGGTGGAAGTGATACTCAATTCTGCACAGTTATCATTCAAAGCCATTGTAGTTTTGTTGTGGTGGTGGTGGTCATTGTTTTTGTTGGTTTTCAGGTTGTTTTGATTACAGGTCTAGAAATAATACATTCACCTGTTTAAAATCTCATGAATTTAGCTAAAATGGATGGTGGGGCACAACCACGGGATTTACTTTTTCTTTCTGAATCAAACACACGTTTTATTTATTTATTTATTTATTTATTTATTTATTTATTTAGTATTTTATTTTGCTTGCCACTGTAGCCAGTATTTATTTTTTTCTTGGTATTTCTACATATTACCTCATTGGCCACCTGGTCACTATTTATTTAAAAAGAAAACAGCAACTCCAATTACTGACACATTTGGCTTGGCTGCTTTTAGGAGTAATATATTTTTTTCTCAAAAGTTAAAATTATTCTGTCTTTAGATATTTATTTTGCCCATTAGAAAGTATAAAAACACAGGCCTTTTTTCTCAGTTTCTGTGTGGAGTAAGTATTTAACACATTTCATTTTGTGAACCAATTCAGAAAAGCAAGGCAAAGAAATAGTGATGGGCTTTTGAAAAGTTGTATACAGCTCTCAATTTTGCTGTTTTATCATTAATCTTTACTTTTAATAAATGAAAAAAAAACTCCTTTGAATTCCCTTTCTACTTTGCAGATGTTTTTTATTTTCCTTGACCATGTCTGGGGTATATATTTTATACAATATCAATAAGCCAAGATTGTGGTAACTTTAAATCAGTCTTTTTAAAATAACCTTTTGATTTTAGTGTTTTGATATATGACTAAAATTATGATATATGTACACTTCAACTTTCATACAAATTGTTCAGAGTAATTGAGAGTTTCTTCTTTTAATGTGTTATAATAATTTTCATAATTGAATGGGGAAATACATTTATGTTTTAAGACGCTAAATGATATTTAATCAATTTAATTATAAGTGTAGAAAAGTGTTGATAATCACAGATAGAAGAGGTCAGTTTAAAAAAAATAATAAATATCAAAAGACCTTCAAATATTGTTCCTTTATGAGCATATTTAATTGCTCAAACACCTTCTTGGTCAGTGAAGATGGCAACAATATTGTGAGCAATTTCGAGGAAATTTATCGTCAAGAAAGCTAACTACATTTGCAACTGCTGCTTTGCACACCAAAATTTTAGCTATTCCATGGAGAATTAGCTATAAAAATGAAATATTAGTATATAATATATGAGACGTAGAGGTTAATCATTTTTTATTACAAGCAGTTTTCACTTCACCACACTAAATAGAATATGTGTACTCTAGTCTTAACTTGCAAGCCTGAAAGAAGTGAGTTATGCCATCTAAAATTTTAGCACTTTTTATTTTCCTATGGATCGGTGGGCCATTCATATACTCAGTGACCTTCTCCTTGCCAGAATACACTCACTGAATTCATCATTCAAACTAACAAAAGGATTAATGTTCTTGTACAAAAATATTCATCTTAGTTCAAATAGCTGTGCTTCAAATTCACTACTTCAAATCCAAATGGAAGCACGGCCACAAATAGCAAGACTAGCAATTTCTTTATTTAACTCTTCTGGTAGTTCAAGTGACGGAAGTGCTAGAAATGCCTATTAAATACTGAGTCCATTCTGAAATTTAATATTCAAAATGTATATCCATCTTTACTAACATTTTCATGCAGACCAACACCTTCTCTCCTGGATCCTGCAATAACACCAGTTAAAACTGGTGGCCCTTCTTCCACACTAGCCACACAGCTATTAGCCGCAAAGGTGTCAAATTGATGTTCGTAAAAACCAAAGTTCAGATCACGTCAACCATGACGTTAAACCATATTTAACATACTCATTGTATTTTTAATAAAATAAGAAATTTCCAAAGTGATGAATACAGATGTTTTCATATTTAAATTGTATCAGTTGTTAATTACTTCCTAAGTATATGTACTATTGTCAGCTTTATGGTCTTAGTATGAATTACTTTATATAGCATCTACTAGTGTAAGGCCAAAAAAATGTCTATTTACAATATAATGTTGCAATAATCATTCAGAGAATTTATTTGTTTATTCACACAGTCATTCATTTGCTTATTCAATAAATGCATATTTTTTACCTACATTTTGCTAGGAGCTTTTGCTAGGACACCACAACAATAAACAGAAAGAAACAATCATTGACCTCAGAACTTACATTCTAATGAGAGATGTGGACAAGAATGAAAGGTTGTTACAATGTAGCACTATGGGAATAAACTACTGTGGTATCAGTGTACCACACAAGCACATGGGTAGAACACCTCTTGCAGAGGAAGAAGCAGGCAAGTTTCACCAAAGAAAATGACTTATAAATCCAGATATGAATAATGTGCAGATAATAAGCTATTTAAAGGAGTACAGGGAATATATTACAACAAAAAGAACATCTTGTGTGTATGTGTGTGTGTATGTGTGTGTGAGAGAGAGAGAGACAGAGAGAGAGAGAGAGAGAGAGATCCCCAGCATATGATGTTTCAATATGGCGGCAACACCAATTATGAAATGAGAGGATGAGATTTGAGGCTAGTGAGGTAACAGGGACAAATGACATAGAGCCAATAAACTACACTAAGGAGTTTGAATATATCTAAAACTAATTGGGGATATTTAATAGTTACAATTAAAGATTGCTATCAGGATGCTGGGTGGCTCAGTTAAGTGACTGACTCTTGATTTCAGCTCAGGTCGTGATCTCAGGATTTGTGAGATGGAGCCCTGCACTGTCAGCACAATGCCTGCTTAGTATTTTCTCTCTCCTTCTTCTTCTGTCCTTCCCCTGTTCTCTCTCTCACTCTCTCTCTCTCTCAAAATAAATAAACTTAAAAAATAAATAGTGATATCACAAAGCCCGCATTTTAAAAAGCTTACTTTGCTTACATGAAAACATTGCATTCAAGTGTGTGTCAGGAGGTAATAAACCTGTTAAAAGGTAACAGAAATTTCCATTCATGTATCTGCTGTTGAGTGGAGACCATGATACTTATTAGATATTACAAATACTTCTGCAAATAAATAAACACTATGACATTCAATGTACTTTAGACACCATTATGGTTGATATCAAACAAATTTATTGTTCCTTTTGTCTCAGTTGTCACTCTGAAAAGGGGGGGGGTTTAGAGGAGGTACCTATGATAGATAGATAGTTCATATATAAAGTATGTATTATAATTCCGAAGACTGTACTTCAGAGTGACACAATTTAATTGCTTTTTATTGAAGTAGAAATTGCTAAAATCTAGAGATGGCTGAAACTAAATATACTAAATATTAATATTAATATTAATACTAAATATTATTTTTCCCTAGACAAGTTAAATTAAAAATGGACACTCTTGACTCATTCCTTGCCAACACAGACAGGTGAACACGTTGAGTTCTTTGTTTCCGATTATCCCATTGGCTTGCGAAAAGCTCAAGATTTGACAAGAAGTGAACTAAAAAGTTATTGGGAATTTCTGGTATTCCTTGAATAAATTTATCCTTGTCTGTCAAAGAAAATACAGATAAAAGGAGATCTAGAAGATGGATCTGAAGAAATTACAACAAAATGAAAATATTTTAATATGACCTCTTAAGTAGGAACAGACATGGGAGATATTATGAGAAAAATCAGAATTTATCTAACATGAGTTTCAAAAGAAGAGAACAGGAAGAGCCAGGAGATGACAAGATTTGAAGAAACAAAGGTGACCAATTTCCAAAACTGGCAAATATCATATATCCTCATTTTACCAATTTTACTGTGTTTTAAGAACTAGATGTGAAAATAATCTCAACATCAATTTTATCATATGGAAACTTTAAAAACCACAAATATAAGAAACATTTTAAGATATCCAGAAAAGATTTTCTTATTTACAAATAAGCTACGATTTACACTGAAAATAGTCTATTCCATAGAACAATGAGAAGTAAATCAACAGAAATGAAAAAAATTATGTATTTTGTCAACATGTGGCAAAAGAATAGAAGAGCCACAAACCCCACCATCACCAAAAAAAGAAAGAGGATACAAACATCACAGATTATCCATAGTTACTATAACTATTACATTATAATTATTAAAAATAAATGAAAGAAACACAATGGTGAGTCTAGGAAAAGAGTCATGTATATATGAGTGCATTATATTACAGTGGCATTATTAAAAGTCCATAAGGAAATAATAAATGATTTAAGAAATGTCATCAAGAAAACGAATCATTTGTGTTAACATGACATCAGAATCATAACATACAATAAAATAAATTATAGATGAATTAAAGGCCTTTACGTGAAAATCCAAATATAAATTTTGAGATAAAAATATTTCTTTAAAAATTAGTTTTTTTAACTGACAGAGGAAGTACAAACTATAAGGAAATGATTGAAAATTTTGAACATGTTAAAAAAATAATGTGTAAAAAAATTTAAAACCAATAAAATTACTATCTAGTGAAGGTAAATTTAAAAGAAATATTCCAACATAAGAATGGTTTAAAAATTACTAGTCAATTCATAGAATAAACCCAAATCCCAAAAGTTATATGACAAGTTTTAATATCTTTTTAAAAATCAGGAAAATGCAAATAAAAACAAAATGAGCTACATTTGACACTCAAAATTTAAGCATTCCTGAGAATTTGAGGCATCTTTCTCACTGATTTACATTAAAAAAAATTGTATACTCTGAAATTCGAAAACATGAGAAAATTTAAAACAGAAGAAATCTAATTCTATGCATTAGATCCAAAGATTGTAATGGAAAAAGTTGGCAAATCTCACTTTTCTTCAGTGAAGGAATAGATATACTGTGGTATAATCATATGGCAACTATTATATTCAGTAAGATTGATATTAGATATTGTTATGAATTGAATTACATCCCCCCACAAAGATGTTGAATCCTAACACCCAGTGCCTATGAATGTGATCTGACTTGTAAATGTGATGAGGGTGGATCCTAATCTAATATGACTGTATTTTACAAATAGGAGAAATTTAGACCCTCTGTGAAGGTGAGAACACCTTGTGAAGAGTGGGGTTATTACTGACCCAAGCCAAAGAACTGTCAGAGATATCATGGCCCTATCAATATCACCCTGATATTGCAATTCTAGCCTTCAGAAATTTGAGACAATAAATTTCTATTGTGAAAGCCATTAAGCTTGTGGTACTTTGTTTAGTCAGTCTTAGCAAACTAACTGAGGTATCAACCTGGAATAGTTTTAAAAGCATTGAAAAAGCAAGATGTTAGAATGTACAACATCAAGAGTGAAACTTAACATGAGTTATGGCTTAGGGTCATTATGATGTGTCACTGTTGGTTTGTCAACTGCAACAAACGTACCACTCTGGTGGGTGATGTTGATAATAGGGGAGGCTTTGCATATGTAGGGGTAGGAGGTATACGGGAATCTTTGTACTTGCCTCTCAATTTTGCTGTCAACCTATAGCTGTGCAAAGAAATTAAGTGTGTACCAAAAATAAAAAAGATGAAAAATTCAAGGTATATAAAATGTTAAAGTATGTATTTTTTATTGAGGACTGTATTTGCAGTGAAACTACAAAAACACACATGCAAACAGTACACACACACTTCAGGATCTTGGTTTCTTTTAGGAAGAAACTGAAGAAAGAATCAGAGTCAATTTAACTATAGAATTTTTGTTATCCTTTTTTAGAGAGTTAAAGATAAGTTAAGCTAATGAGAACAAATGTTTCTATGTATTTCAGTTTATTATTAAGTACATTAATTCACATATACTTTTTAAAAAATTGTTTCACCATTACAAATTACTATAATTGAAAGTGAAACACAGAGCACTATATTACTCTACATTTCAATGTCCAGTGGACCACGATCCATAAGCAGTATTCTATAGGTAAAACCACTGTGGCCAAGACACGGAGGGACTGATATTTAGAACAAGGTAAAAATCTAGTTGTCATTTGTGTTACTTGTACATTCAAAGCAGAATGGAACATGTGTGATCATGTGAAATATTAGAAATAACAACTTTTGCCCTTCTAATTATGAATTGTATGAAATTATTAAATTGGAGATAATGATCAAAATATTAAAATACTGTTCTTTGAACTAAAAAACAACAGTGACATACTAACAAATTAATACAACTGTCTGAACAGAATGAAGTCACCGACATACTGATTTCTCCATTTAATTTCCCAGCCAATTAATTTATTCACTTCTAATCTCAGAAAAGAATATACTACTCCTTAAGAACTTTAAAATATTTGTGACAAAGAATTCATGGGTACAGATTCTAAGTTACTTTTTTCCTCGTGTGTTCTCTGACTTAAAATTGAAACGCAAATAGTGTTTTGCTCTTTAAGTATAACTTTATACAATCTTAAAAGAGTCTTCATGCATGAGGGAAAATGACTCTCCCGTTTTGACTAATGCCTGAAGCATTTAACAGTGAAACCTTATTCCTTACTGCCGACCCTCTAATGATACTTCAAAGACTTACAAAACACCCCAGAGGCTGTTCAGAAGTGCCCATCCTTCCGTGATAAAACGGGGCTAACAGATCAGGTGGCTTCAGTCACTTTTGTATAAGTAGCTTCTTTCTGTGGATATTTTGCATCACAAGTATTGACTATTCAAAAGGCAATAGTAGTTTTAAATTTTTTTTAAGAATAGAAGAAAAAAACAGGAAAACCATACTTGTTCTTACACCATATTCCTAAGTATCTTCAAAATACATGTGTTATTTCTACAAAAGAAAATAAATAATTCGTACAAAATTCTGAAACAATATCACTCTATTACATGTTAATCACACTTTACAAACCCAACTATCTCCCAAGGTAAACACTTTCATTTTTGCTAGCCATTAATTATAGCGGATTCAAGGTGTATTAACTCAAAGTTATATGAAAAGTATATTTAAGAAACATAATTCTGCACCTAAATATGACATTCAAAGAATAGAATAGCACTTATAATAACTGAATTTATAACTAAGAAACAAACAACAATATAAAACAAGAAGCAAATCAAATATATTTCTGAGCCTGGTAGAACTATTTTATCAAAAACACTATTAAAATTATGGCAACTGTTCATAGCTATAGTCAAGAGCTCTTAACACAGGATTTTTCTCCCCACTGAATAATAGCATTAACACAGCAAGACCTCTGGCACAAGGACAGTAGGCCTGATATTGTGGTCAGATACATATAAATAGGCTATTTCAGATGTTTACCACCTGAATGTTTATTTCAGATGTTGCCAATTAAGAGAAGGGGTGAACAACCAAGAGTGGGAGGAGTCTGTAAAAACCTGCAGGAGGAAGCAGGCAGGGAATATTCAAAAAGCACTGACAGGGGACAAGGGGTGTGGGGGATCTCCTTCTTTTTTTTCCCTCTAGTTTAATTGTTATAATTTTCTCCTGTAAATTTCCAGTGGTCATATTATTTTTTTAAATTTAATACAATTTTACAGCTTGATTGAAGTATGATTGACAGATAACAGTTGTACATATTAAAGGTGTGCAACAATGATGATTTAATATACGTAGACATGATCACCATAATCAAGCTAATAATGTATCTGTCACAAAATCATATGAGTTTGAGAGTTAAAACTCATATCTCATTTCATTAAAATAATTTCAGAGATGAAGATGATATTTGATTAGGTAAGTAGAGGAAATCTATCCAGTCAATATTTTAGAATCATTAGGAAAATGGACTGTAGAGATAAAACAAAAATCCACTGAACGTGTCATGTACTTTCAGCATATACTCAAAATGGTGTGAACAATATCAATATATTTTACTGGTGAGTTTTTTGTTAAACCAGTTCAGTGATTTCTACTTAGTGTAGCAGTAGTAAAAATTTATAATCTATTTCTGTATAATTCTTTAAACAGGAGATTAATACACATTTCTTTCTACATGAAATATTTACCTTTTACAATAAATGTCAAATAGATTAATATGCCTATTCTTAAAGTAAGTAAAAATGTAATTCATATAAAAACTTAATGCTAAGGTATGAAAACTTATTGTGTAGTATTCATCAATTTACACACACACACACACACACGCACACACTGAAAAAAAACGGCAGGAAAAGGGATAGCTATTTTAAGTAAGCTCGTGACAGAGACAGATCATTGTTTAAAGCAAAGTATATTCACTAGCTCAGCTAAAACACAAAATACAACAAAATAAATAATAAATATTCCATGGCTGTGGGAATTCATAAATTAAAAATTACACAGCGAAGTTTTAATGTCTGCACATTCACTTAAACTGTCATTTTCCTGAATGCAAGTAATAAAACTAAAATGAGTGAGTAATGTATGTGTTTAAATTGAAAGGAGGAGAGCAGGAATGATGAAGAAATTAGAGTGATCAAAAACGTCACATCCAAAAACAGCTTTGCACTCTATTAATTCTGGTTTCTTTTTAGCATCTACATATTTTTAGTAAAATAACAAACATTTTTTTTTAAAGAAGAAGAAAAAAAAAACCCCTTCAGAAAAGAAGAAAGTTGTGCTGAGCTGGTCAGCATTGCTTTTCTTTCCTAGGTTTTCCATTCTCACTGAGCAATAGTTTCTAGGAAATGCTTTCTCCTGCCTTTCTCCATATAAACAATGGTTCTACATACTTAGGAAAAAAGTTTTAAAGGAAGCTTGTGGTAATAAATGAGCATAATTTTTTGAACTATAATGAAAAAAAGAAATGTTTTATTTTCTTTAATTTTTTTTCAACGTTTTTTATTTTATTTTTGGGACAGAGAGAGACAGAACATGAACGGGGGAGGGGCAGAGAGAGAGGGAGACACAGAATCGGAAACAGCCTCCAGGCTCCGAGCCATCAGCCCAGAGCCTGACGCGGGGCTCGAACTCACGGACCGCAAGATCGTGACCTGGCTGAAGTCGGACGCTTAACCGACTGCGCCACCCAGGCGCCCCGAAATGTTTTATTTTCAAATGCCTTCGCCTTCCAAGTAACTATTGCAAGTTAAATGCACACAGGTTTGTAATTTTGCATTCCATGGTTAACCATTTTCTGATACTCATAATGTAAGCTATTTTTGTCTCTAGTTTTTCTATATTAGCACATGTGAAAATTCTATGTACTTTAAAATCCTAGTTAAAAAAATATAAATTGTCCTTAAATTGTTTATGTATAGAAATCATAATACAAAATTAGCATAGTAAAATCTAAGCAAACACGAAATATTCCACTGAGTATTGAGATTTTTTTAATATGTTTGATTTATTTGTTATCTATCTTTCTTTCCAAAAGAAGTGAAAATAAATCAATGTTAAGATTTTGATTTTTCTGCTAACTCTTTGGATCAATGAAATTTCCCTGGTAAAGCACAGAATTTCAAAAAAATAATGAAGAACTGGAAGAAAAACTATTAAATTTACTGAATTAATAGTACCTAAATACAGATTACTGTGAGCCATATTCTTACCTCACAAAAACAGCATGGTTTTTCCTAATACCATCAAATCGTAATATATTCTAGATTCTATAAACAGACAAATACATTAGATACAGCATTTTCAATGCAAAACTTGGCCAAAGTGACAAACTTTCTTGAGAATTGAGAAAATTTAGAACTGAAATTTATATGTAGAGAACGAAGGAAAGAATGAGAGAGGGGTGGAACATAATGATTTGATCAGCTACTAGGCTAGCAAATCATTGCTTTCTCTATCAAGCTAACTTGAGTCATGTAACTGTGACTCAAGAACTCCATGTGCACAAAGCTAAGTTCTGGTGGTGAGAACAGTTGTGGGCAATCATTTAAGTAAAAATTACCAGGTTTCTAATTATCAACCATGTTTCTTGGGCATTTGCTTAGTTATGAAAATTTTCAAGGACATTTTTAATCTCATGTATTTGCAAAAAAAAAAAATGCCAGCAATGGAAGTGCTGAGGAGAAAAGATGTACAGTTGTTATGGGAAAAACAGATGAAAAATTAATGGTGATCAAAAAGGAAAACATTATATATTCATATATGTTGCAATAATTAGACACCAAACCAAGAAAAATTCTGAAGGGCAAAGAGCAAATTCTGCAGCATGCAAAAAGTTTCGGTCCTATGCAATGTTCAATGAACCTCAGCAAATATGGAAGAAAAGTAAATCCTCAAATGGAAAATCTTTCCATATATGTTTGTGAAGCTCAGATCAATGTCAGATGCCCACTAGACAAAACTTAATGCAGGAGAAGGCTAAGACTTGTTCACTAGGATTTGTTCTATTTAAAAAACAAGGATGATGAAAATCTACACATCTTTATGTTTACAAACTAAATTTGGAAAGATTTTTTCCTCCTCGAGGAAAGATCAGATTTGAGAGCCATTCACAAGTGCATTCTTCTCCTACTTAACTGGGTAGTAAAGGCTGCCAAAAGGAAAGTTGGGAGGAGAGAGAGACTTGTTTAAAGGAAACCATGAATCAGTATGAATAACTACTATGCAAATTTTCTTGAAAATAGGGGCAATCAGAGTGAATGCCTGAACAGTGTTCTGCCAGTCTGGCACTGAAAGACCTCTCAGAAAACAGCAAAGGGGATTTCTATACCAGAGGCAGATCTTTACTGCTTTGCCTAACTTTGGCAGAGTTCACAGCACTAATTTCTGTGGTTCTATTTCTGAATCCTTCTTTACCCTGTTCTTCAATATTCTTTTCCTTCGGAATGGAAGAAAAAGAAATAGTATAAAATACCTTATGATTCTAAACATGCTGTGGTAGCTGTTCTGTTTTCTCCAATTTGTTTAAAGACTAATAAAAAGGAAAAACATGAACTTTGTTTTAGAATCATTGATGAAATGTTAATGCTGATTAGTGTGTCACAAGAAGATTGTATTTTTAACTAATCACGTATGCTGCTTAATTTATGATGGGAGCGCTTGAAGGGAGCCAAGTAATTAATGGGTCTTGGAAATGTTTAATTAAAATTTTAATCAACATAAAAGGTGCATAAAACACAATTATTTTAGTCAAATATGATTCTATCAAAGTATATCAGCTATAAACGGAAAAAGCATGCTAAATAAACACACACACACACAACACACCGCTATTAGTTGATTTATAATATGTCACCTATCCACTTTATCAAACTTGATTAGTAATAAATGAAAATTTTCTTTCCATTTCAAGCCATGGAAGCACGTTGATACACATGAAACCATTACTTTCTTCCTTTCAATCTGATTAAACTGTTCAGTACATGAAAATGCATAACCCCAAGATTATATTTGTTATCTCACTGCAGCAGTAAATATCATACACATTATAAATATCATTGTTTTATTAGAGTATGATGTAAATCAGTGTAACCCACAAAGGACAGATAGAAAGAAATGATAACCATAGAACTGACCTTCCGAATACACTAATATTATTTTTCTCAGAGGTAGGAAAAAAAGGGTACTTTCACTTGTGGACTCATTTCTTCAGTAAGAACTGAAGGGGGAGGAGTACTTTGAGTGTTACATAAAGAAACTGTACTGTGTTTGGTTACTGGAAAGGAGTCTGGTATCAGCTTGCCTGGCTTGCAGACTGATATTCTGCTAGCAAGCTCTGTGACTTAGGCAAGTTACCTAACTCAGTGTCCTCAATTGTTAAATGGGGAAAACACTATACCTAAATTATAGTGTCCTTAAAAGGACTGAAAGGTTTATTTTATGAAAGCAAAATAAGTATTCTATAAGTTATATATAAATAAATAATGATTTATTCTTCCCCTGTTTCTTGTACTATTGAAATAAATTTCTCCTTGAATTAAAAAAAAATATTTTTTGTTTATTTTTGAGAGACAGAGACAGAGTGGGAGTAGGAGAGGGATTGGGGCAGAGAAAGAGTGTGACACAGAATCCGAAGCAGGCTCCGGGCTCTGAGCTGTCAGCACAGAGCCCGACGCGGGGCTTGAACCCACAAACCGCAAGATCAGGACCTGATGTGAAGTTGGATGCTTAACCAACTGAGCCACCCAGGAGCCCCAATAAATTTCTCTTTGATTTAACAATATATTCTATTTATGTTAGCTAATATCTGTTAAGAATCATTTTTTTAAGTTTTTTAAAAAATTATTATTTTTTTTAAATTTTTTTTTCAACGTTTATTTATTTTTGGGACAGAAAGAGACAGAGCATGAACGGGGGAGGGGCAGAGAGAGAGGGAGACACAGAATCGGAAACAGGCTCCAGGCTCTGAGCCATCAGCCCAGAGCCTGACGCGGGGCTCGAACTCACAGACCGCGAGATCGTGACCTGGCTGAAGTCGGACGCTTAACCGACTGCGCCACCCAGGAGCCCCTTAAAAATTATTTTGAGTGAGAAAGAGAAGAAGAAAGAGAGGGGCAGATAGAAAGAGGAAGAGAGAGAATCCTAAGTAGGCTCTGCACTGTGAGTACAGAGCCCGACATGGGGCTCAACCTTATGAACCGTGAGATAGTGACATGAGCTGAAATCAAGAGTTAGCTGCTTAACCACTGAGCCACCTAGGTGCCCTACTAAGTATCATTTTTAAATAGATATCCCAGAAGAAGAGTCAAGAGCTCATATTTTCAAACCAGTGTGTTTTCCTACATGCATTAGTGCTTTTCTGTTCGGTGAGGAGTCTCATAACCTAAAGCAGTGGTTTGCTAAGCATAACTCAGCACATACTACATAAGAATTAGTGTATACAATTATTAAAAATATACTTTAACCTACACTACATCTACTACATCAGGAGCCTAGATTTTTTTTTTTTTTGAAATGCCAGTGTAACATACAAATGTATGAAATTTAGATTCATTTTTAAGGAGTTGCTTAAGAGTAACCTTCTTAAATGGGGTCCCTATAATATGATAAATGACTATAGAAACTTTCATTGTAAGGAATTTTTTCACATTAAAATTTTTTCTTTTCAATTATTTTGTCTTAAAAAAAGTTGAAGCAATAAAGTTAGTTTCATATTAAGAAACATTAATGTATTTTTAATGCCTACAGAATTAAATAAAATATTTCTATTTTAGTATTAAAGCCCTCCAAAATCTTGTACCAACACACTTTTCAAAACATATAGTCTCATTGTCTCACATACAGCATCATCAAACTAGACCATTTTAAATTCTTTATATGCTCCTGGACATACCAGTTCTCTGCTTTTACAGAGTATAATTCCACAGGCTGGCATGTTCTTTTCAATCTCAAGACATCTAGATTCTACCTTTATTTCATGACCTTATTCAAATACCATCTCCTTCATAAAACCTTTTGATTCTCTCATCTGGAAATAATTTCTATTGCTTCTGAATGTCCACGTTAATTTGTTAATCTCCTTAATAGAAACTACTTACAACTCTATCTTCTAGTTGCTTGTATATATCTGTAATTTCTCCTATTAAACTTTATACTCACTGAAGGCAGGAGATATGGTTTATTTCAGCATTTCAAATATTGTCTAGGATGGTATCTTTCTAATAGTAGGTATTCACAATTATTACAAACTAAAATGAATGAACAGAAATAAGGCTAATGTAAGTATCATCTATACATGATTCAATCTTTTATATAATTAGCCATTTACTGATAAGATTTATTTATGCCTGCTTCACTCTATCTAGGATATGAGATTGTATTACTATTAGATGAGTTAACATCTGCATTAATATGAATTTGAATATAAAGTTATTTCTTCCAAATATTAATTTTTCAGTAATTGTAAATGCCTATGCCATACAATGAAAATGCATGTGAATTTTCACACCTAGGAATCAGTCATGATTCCTGACTAGGAATCAGGATGGTTCCTGATAAATCATCAGGGATGTTTTCACATTCTGAAACCTGCAAACAAGGTCAGCAAGGAAAGCTTAATCAGAAATCTCAATTATTTTGGTTCTTGCCTGTGGAGATTATATAAGGGCCAATTACTTACTATACACACCCAAGGAGTATAATAATCATGTTCTATACTTAGTTTAGTTCCTACTTCAAAATGGACCTAGAAACTAAGCAAGAGAGATAATGCATCTCACTAAAGGGCTTCAATTCAAATTTTCTGATCTAACCTTCACAAGTTGTCATATCCGATCACTACAATGAAAACTAAAGAAAAAGTAAAACAGCAATTTAAAAAATTAAGCCATGGGACACCTGGATGGCTCAGTCAGTTAAGAGGCCCACTCTCGATTTCTGCTCAGGTCATGATCTCACCATGAGTTGGAATCCTGTGTCAGGCTCTGTGCTGGAGCCTGTTTGGGATCCTCTCCCCTCTCTCTCTTTCTCTGCCTCTCTCATTCTCTCTCTCTCTCTCTCTTTCTAGCCTTTCTCAAAATAAATGAATAAACATTAACAAATAATAATTAAAAAATTAAAAATTAAGCCAGATTTATGGGAAACTACTTTCCAGTTTTCCTCAAGTGTGATATATAATGCACAATTATTGCTCTCTGGGGATTTTCATATATCTTTCATATTTCTATATTTATAAATATTTCTATTTTACCAATTGCACAACGGAAGTATGAATGATTAGATGGAGATAAGGCCATCCCTTCTTATGAGGGTGTCAAGTCAGTGGTCTTAACCGTCTAGTCATATGTGGGAGATTTACTTCTAAGCACGATTATTTTCAAATCTTCTTGTTACTTCTTTCATGCAGGATATTATAAGAGTGAGATATATAGCATAATGATATGCAGTTTGTTGAGGTTATTTACCACTACAAAAATTGCTTATATTTCCAAATATAGGAAAAATAAAATAAAAATCCAAATTTGTATAAGCATTTAAAGTCTCTCTTTTGTTATAATGGGAATTAAAGAAACACCAAGCCACTAGAGTCAATGTTGGGGACTTAGAAATTTTTACAATGGAAACCTAAGGAAGAAGTAACTTAAAATCAGCAAAATCCAAGAAGAATCAATAAAGGTCAAATACATTTGTTGATCACCAAAAATATAGTTACCCAATCCAACATGGTTAAGACATACACATATACCTAAACAAACAAACAAACAAAGGTGGGAGTGGGCTTTGTACCTAGAGCTATTATTATGAATAATAGCTATTATTATGAAACCCTACCAAAATCTTATTTTGAAATAATCCACCCTCTGTATGGAATTATCTTTGAACCTCAGCCTGGGAAATTTGAGAATAATATATCTTAAACTCTCTTTCCAGTTGAAATACAATATCTTGAAAATAAGCATGCTTTGATTTTTTAAAAAATATACACACATACATGTACATAGATCCTGGTAATGGAAATATATTTAGGAAGATTAAATATGTATGTGCTACAGAATATAACACTATGTTGTCTATTTTCAAATACGTACTATTTTATATTACATTCACGCTACCAAATAAGAGTTTAACCACCTGGCTGGAGATATCCAGACATAGTTTGAATCTCAGTTCCATTATTAAGTAATACTACTAAAAAAACTGCTTAGTTTCCTTATGCTTCAGTTTTCTTACCTTTAAATGAAAACTGCACTTGGGAAGCTAGAGAATTAAATAAGTACTGAATGTAAATTACTGAGCTTTGTGGGTGGAACATACTAAAAACTCAATAGCTTTTAGTTATAAATAATGACTTTTCAAGGTCAACAGCTATATAGAGTGTATACACAACAACAGCACATTTAAATATTTTACATAATATGCAGGTATTTGAAATATAGTATTACTCATTATCTTCACAGATAGGTTAATAGAAAGAAATAAACTAGGTGTTTACAGTAATTTTTTCAAATAATTTGCATTTTTTAGACATCTGAGAATTAGTTACTTAAACTAAATGTATGTTTCTCTCATTGTCTATAATAGTAATGGTAGAAGAGGTTGTATTTGTGTGTGAACATGTAACTGTGTGTGTGTATGTATACATATTTGAGTGTGTGCATGTTTGAGATGAAAGAAGAGGGATGAAGAGTTAGATTATACAGCAAATTTTATTAGAGATAGTACTTTTTGTGATTTGGTTCTCAGGTTTCATATGTAAACATTTCACAATAATTATACTGTGAGCAATCACTGATTTACTATCAATGTCATATGTTCTATGTGTGATAAAATATCCACAAACACTTAGAGAAAAACATACACATTTACTCTAAATTTTTGCATGATCAATGCTCTTTCATTTATTATAAATATCTCTTCAATGCTATACCATATTGCTGAATTTTAACATTTTGAGATTTGCATTCACTTATTAACAAACCAACAATTATACTGTCTCTCTGTCTCTGAAAAATAAATAAAACATTTTAAAAAAAATTTAAAAGGGGCACCTGGGTGGCTGAGTTGGTTAAGCATTGACTTCTGCTAAGGTCATGATCTCGCGGTTCGCGAGTTTGAGCCCTGCTTGGGGCTCTGTGCTGTCAGCTCGGAGCCTGGAGCCTGCTTCGGATTCTGTGTCTCCCTCTCTCTCTGCCCTTCCTCTGCTCTCACTCTGTCTCTCTCTCTCTCTCTCTCTCTCTCTCTCTCTCTCTCAAAAACAAATAAAACATTTAAAATAATTTTTAAAAACAAACCAACAATTACCAAAAAGAGATGGACTGCAAATCCACAGGTAGCCATCAAGACTACAGTAAAGTCTAAACCTAGGATGTTTTGTGCTGAGGATTTTAAGTCTAGGCACAATTAATGATATCTTTATATCAATATATCATTATATCTTTATTTGGCTATCTAATTTTGTTGTTTTGTTTTTATGTTTGTTGTATGTTTGCATGTTTGTTTTTCTGTAATTTATTCATAGATACTAAATCACTGTAAATAACAGGTATTTGCACAGAAAAGTTATATATCTAAATTTGCCATTCTTTCAAAGGACTTCCATTTTGTTCTAGCATATTTTTGAATTCAGGTTTGCTGAACATATAACAGGTAAATTAATAATGATTCCTCAAAATTATCTTGTGTTATTTTTTAAAGTATTTATTTTAATATATTCTTCATACAAAAATTTCACTAAAACATATCACAAAACAGCAGATTAATGGAGGAGATGGAAAATAAAGGCTATTAGTCAAACTATCTAGCTTATAATGCTATAACTCACGACTTTCATAAAAGATATATAAACTTTGCAGCCTCAGATACAAATGGCACATTTAATGGGTAGGACAAAACTTCACTGACAGCTTCAAAAATGGGGTACATTTAAAAATGAGAGATAAAAATCTTAAGCTTTAGAATATGGACATAAAAATGTTATGAAATACAAGAAAGAACAGAATGAGAATAAAAGCTAATGATACATTATCATGAAAGAAACTCAGGTCCGGTCTGCAGAGATACAGTGACATAATATAATTGATATTGAATAATTATGCAGTTAGCCAAGTAGAACATGGCTGTACTGGAGGAATTAAGAACATGCATACCAAAGAGGATGAAGAGAGTTTGACAGACTGACAGACGGAGTTATCTAGATGATGATGAAGTAATGTTCATTAAGTGCTTAAAGTAGGTGGAGTATTTTGTAAACACACCAGAGATACTGGCTATTCTGTTGATTGCCGATTGCCTCAAAGAAATTTGGTGACTTAGAAGAGCAATGATTTACTATTTCACATAATTCTAAGCATTAGCTGGGTGATTCATCTGCTGTTCTTTACTGGAATTACTGTCATGGGTACATTTATCTTGCAGAACTCTTGGGCAGTAGGCTTATTCCACATTGCCTCACCCCCCAAGTTAGGGCTTCCTGTGGGAAGGTTGGAGGAGCCCTCTTTCTTCAGAGGCTCTCACATCCTCAAGAAAGCTAGAGCAGACTTCTTCAGAACATGTTCCAAGAGGGTGGTAGAGAAAGCTGTAGGTCTTTAGAGGCCTTGGACACAGAATTTACATATCACTTCCACTGCATTCTATAGTCAACAAAAGTCACAAACAGGCCCAGGTATAAGGGTTGGAGAAATAGATTCTACCTCTGGATGGAAGGAGTTTTAAGAATTTATGGCCATGTTTTTATATCCTACCACAGCCATTATTTTTATTCTAGAAATTAGAAGCTTAAACAAATCTCTATGTACATATAGAAAAAAGAAAGCAAACACTTTATTGAGGGTTCTAAAAAAGTTATGATAATAAATGCAATCTTGAGAATATAAAATGATAATAGCCATGACCCATAAGAAAATAATTTTAATATTTCCTCAAAAGATCAGTGTATAGTACACAGAAGTGAGCATCATTTTATATTTTTATTGTTGAGGTTGTAACTTATGTTTACTATTTGACAAAAAGAAATATTGCGAAATGCAAATATGCATATATAATTTATATTTGCAAATAAACTGAAGAGTACTGGTCACACTTCTTTCAATGAAGATGTGATCACTTGTAATACATGTGTTCTTCTGTAATGCACATTTATTCATTCCATATCCCAGACAAAGTCATTGGGAAGCCATTCAACACAGAGGATTCTTTACTTGGGCATTTAATAGTGACATTAACCAGGATGGAATTCCTGGTTTCAGTGATATCTGTAGATCTTTTTGTCCAAATTGGATTTTATTTATTTGCTATGCCATAGCAATGAGTTTGAAACAAGTCTACGGAAGTTGTAAGAAACATCACTTCTGTTAATAAAAAATCTTCCAAGCAGTAGGAATCTTTTTAAGTCAGTATTGGCAGTATTAGAAATGAAAAGCATCAAAGAGATCAACGAGGTGAAATGTGAAGAGCACCCACCGACTGGGAATTCTGGGGACATGGGTGCCATAGCACTGGACCTTCCAATGACTGAGTAGCCTTTGACAATTACTTAATGCTCTACTGTCCTCATTTAAACATAAATCCATTTAGATGTTGTCAAAAGTCATTGTCTACAATGTGAATCATACAAAAAACCTTTATGGGATTTTTCTCTTGTCATTTAGTTATTTATTTTACATGATTATTTTTCTCTTGGACTAGGTAGGAATATATTTAAGATTTAATGCCAGACAATGCGTGCCTATGTGCACAGAGATTCTGAGAAGGAATAAAAAAGCTATGGCCACAACTCTTAAATGTAGACATCAAAGACGACTCTGCAAATTAGTGCAAAATCTTTCCTTACTCTTAAATTTAAAATTCATCTATAAATTTCTTCTTCACTAATTAAGGCTAAACAAATGATTTTGTTAATCTACTTGTTTTTGCACACACACAGAAAAAAATTCCCACACCCATTAAAGAGTGTAACAATCTGAAATGTACTTTTACTTCTAGACCTCCTAAAGCTGTGCCTTTCACCTATTTTAAGAAGAGCAAAGCCATAGTTTCAGAGTATGATGAAGAATACAAAAGAAACTCCAGGCATATACTAAATAAAGTAATAAATACTTGAAAATGTACAGCACAGGAGTTCTGCAAATGTGCACTGATTGGCCTCAATTTTATTCATTATAAATAATTAAGTTTGAAAACTCGTCAGTCTTCTCTTATGTAGATTATTTTCTATAATTTTTTCTTCATATTCAGAACCAATTTTAAGTGACTGGCATGCCTACAAATTAAAAAGAAGATATGTGAATTCTGCCTCAAGGAACTGATAAAGCAACACAAAGGACAAGCAGGCACTTTTATTTTAAGGCACTTAATTAACCTAACCTAAATAGATAATAATTTACACAATCTTACAAAGAATTAAAAGAACCAAAAGCTGTGATAGTTTCACCTAACAATGATTTTGATGTAACACCTTATGAAATAATTTAATTGTGGAGTTGAATAATGAATGCACCATGAGGTACAACAGTATTTTAACTGTTTTAAGAGGAAATCAGGCAAGATTATTTAAAATGAAGAAACTGTGACTGTAAGTTGGCAAAATTAGGATAATTCCATCTGAATACCAAAGTTGCTTTTGGGTGCCTGAAGAGTCAGGAAGAACTGATCTTAGTATTTATAGGAGATCAGGTCTCTACTGATAAAATGAGATTAAAAAATAATTCCTGATTTTGAAAATTAATAACATTTCAATGAATGGCATTCATTTACTTAATCATTTAAACTACCTGGGGCGCCTGGGTGGTGCAGTCGGTTAAGCGTCCGACTTCAGCCAGGTCACGATCTCACGGTCCGTGAGTTCGAGCCCCGCGTCGGGCTCTGGGCTGATGGCTCGGAGCCTGGAGCCTGTTTCCGATGCTGTGTCTCCCTCTCTCTCTGCCCCTCCCCCGTTCATGCTCTGTCTCTTTCTGTCCCAAAAATAAATAAACGTTGAAAAAAAAATTTAAACTACTTATGAACATTTATTATATATTAGAACCATTCAGGACACTGAGGATTCAGTTATGAATAAAGCATGTATAATCTCTGCCCTTAAGCAGCTTAAAGCATAGGGGGAGTGACTTATGAGAAAGCAAATTGCAACACATTTGTATGTAAGGGAAGAAAGTGCCAGAACTCTGAAGTGAGGCCTCATCTCAGATTTGATGAATCAAAGACAGCTTCCTTAAAGAAGTCAGCGTAGATAAAAGATAAAGATTGAGTAGGAGCTAATCAATCAAAAAGTGGAGGTAATAAGAGGCGGGGGGATGTTTCTCACGTGGGGTCCTCTGATGTCCAATTATGTAATGACATCTTTTAATGCAAGGTAAGCAAATAATTTGAGCAAAAAGAAGAGGTCATTGTTTTGCTTGATAAAACAATATATCTTGGGATTTTCAAAGACAAATATGTATTTGTAAAAATACACCTTTCAAGAATTTTAGTTATTCATGCATTAACTCATTCTTCTAACAATAATAAATAATTATCAAGTTCTTCCTATGTACAAGTACCTTTCTCGGCAAGAAATTATAGTAAACTTCCTGCATTAAGGGAACTTACATTCTCAAGGTGAGACAAAAAGGTATACAAACTAAATAATTTATACAGTGTTAGAAAGTGATATGTGCTGTGAAAAAAAAAAACTCAATATGTGGAATAAAAAAGGTCAGAGTGAGGGAGGTTGTGCATGTGTGTGTGTGTGTGTGCGTGTGTGCATGCACACCCATGCAAAAGCATATACATACAATTTCAAAGAGACTGTCATGAAACACTTCGGAAAAAATATTTGAGAAAAATGTATTTATGATGTTAAAGTTGAAAGATGTATGGATATTTGAGGGAAGATGGTTTTAGGTGGAAGTAACAGCAACTATAAAAGTCCTGAGGCTGCTACATTCCTGGGAAGTTCAATGATAAGCAAGGAGGCAACTGTACCTGGAAAGTAAGTGGGTAAAAAATATTGGGAGATGAGGTCAGCCAGAGAAGCAATAAAAGTCCAGACACTACAGATCCATGTCTTTTACTTTGAGCAAGATAGGGAGTCAGTAGAATGTTTTGAGCAAGGAAGTGATATCATTTGACACATTTTAAAGAGATACCTGTGGCTGCTATGTGGAAAATAAATTATAAAGATCTGAAAGAAAAATAAAGGGATTAATTAGGAAACCACTGCAATAATTTAGTTACAAAATAACAGGTTAGTATCACAGTACTAACAATGGAATGGGTGGGAAATAACTGAATTATACATTCATTTAAGTATAGAATGGGTAGGATTTAGTGATGGCTGGGTGTGGAGAAGAGGGAGGAAAAACATCTAAAAGGACTCCAAGATTATGGCCACTCCCAAACATTTCCTGATGATAAATGATTGTAAGCAGAGACTTTTTGTACAGGTTACTTCTCTCTTAATTTTTATGGGCAACAATCCTGTTGTTAAAGTCAGATACTTAGGCAGGATGGAGCCATTCTTTCTGTAGCACTTCCCTTTCCTTCTAGGTAAGCCACCCCAGTGTATTTGAGCTGATAGTTGTCCACATGAGTTCCCCACATCTTTTTCACATCTGGGAGCAGAAAGCATAAATGAGACATGCAAAAGTGACAGCCCCTTAACCACCAATGAGATAAACAAGGTAGTTATTCAAAAAATATATAAAAGAGACGGCACTCAAGCAGAATGAGACTTTACTTTGCCATTTGCTTCCAAATGGACCATACCCATAACAAACCTAAGCAAATTGGTGAACTTGTCTTCCATTCAGTGGGATAAGCAAGAGAGAAATGGTTTAATGCCAGCCAGTCAGAACAACACATATGAATGTCAGAAAGCACTAGAGAGCTTCCATGCCTAGAAAATAAACCAGAAGCATTAATGTGATTGCAGAATTTTTTGGACTGGACCAGCCTTGTGACTTTTTTCAGCCAGTAGAAAGCAACATGTGACATCCTATTTTTCTTGGAAACCTGACTTCAACAAAGAGACAAACTACAGATTGAAAGACCATATGGAGAAAAGCCCAGATATCCCAACCGAGTCCTTCCTAAATAAGTCAGTTTGCTGATTCAATGTAATCACAAGGGTGCATAAAAATGAAGAAGGAGGCAGAAGAGGAAGTCAGGGAAAGGAAATGCAAAAAGGGCTTAAGCCAACATTGCTGGCTTAGAGGTTGGAGAGGGGCCCACAAGCTGAAGAATGCAGGCATCTTCTAGAAGCTGCAAAGGCAGGGAAGTAAATTCTTTCTTATGACCCCCAAGAGAAAACATGGCTTTGTGGACATTCTTGATTTTATCTTAATGAGATCCCGTTGGACTCTGACTTAAGAGAAATTTATGCTAAAAATTTATGTTGTTTAAGATACTAATTTTGTGCTAATTTGTTGCAACAGCCATAGAAACCTAATATAGTCAACTATCCAACCAACAGCTGTGTAGGAAGGCGTAAGTAGTCTGAGGCAAGATGAAATACCTAGCAGATATGTAGACTGATGAACAAAAATAGTCATTTACTGGGGCATCTGGGTGACTCTGTTGGTTAAGCGTTAGAATTTGGCTCAGGTCATGAGCCTGTGGTTCAAGAGTTCCAGCCCTGCATCAGGTTCTGTGCTGACAGCTCAGAGCCTGGAACCTGCTTCAGATTCTATGTCTCCTTCTCTCTCTCTGGCCCTCCCCTACTCATGTTCTATCTGTCTCTCTCAAAAATAAACATTAAAAAATAGTCATTTATTATAGGTGAAATAGATAAAGGGAGTTAAGGATGTATTTGTGATGAATCCTAAGAAATATATAGGACTGTTGATTCATCATATTGTAAAAAAAATAAAAAATATTTATTTTAAGTCTCTGAATTTGAGTGAGTTTGCTATATATACATAGTCATGCATGTTTGTGGAGTGAAATATCCTAATTTTTTTTTGAGAAAAGAAAAGTCTCCAGGGCAGAACTTTCAGGACTAAAAATGTACAAATTGATGGGTATAATAAAATAAATTACAAAATGAAATGCAAAAAAAAAAAATCCAAAAAAGAAATTTATTTTTCAAAAAAGAAGGGCTAGGTGTTCCAGGAGCTGAGTGTTTCATGAAGACACTTGAAAGACTATTAGACAATCTTTCATAAAACATTTATGGATTAGAATAAAGAACACTGCATGTGGCCAAGAAAACAAGCTGAGTTCTAATCCCCAAGTGCATTCCATGTACCCTCTATTGTGCCACAGTTTCAGTTTTGATGGGATTGACTCTGGGGCATTCTTGGAAAGGCCAAGGGGTAGTCTATGGGGAATGCGCCAGTTGGTTTATTCCCAACACCTTGTCACAATGACGGGTTCAGTTCAGTCTTTCAAGCTGGCCCCTGTTAATGAAATCTAGGAGTTTGGGTTGATAAATGGAGGACAAGGAATTTCCTTCTTTCTGGTATGATGTGTTATATGAGGTCTGGAATTTGCTACAGCTATTTTACTACCATGGGAGAATTCCACCCTAAGCCAAAGCAGATCCAGAAGAAGGTTAAGCAGTATAAATCTTGGAAAAACAGAGCCTGATCCATGACCAAACTCTTCCTGAAACGTGTACCTTTCAATGATGAAATATATTTTCTGTATTGTTTAAATACATTCTAGTTGAATTTATGTTACTTGCAACTTCCTGGATACTGTAGAGTCAGGCAACTATGACTTTAAAGCTCTAGTCTATTACTTGTGTGCAAAATAGAGAAACAGCTTAAATATTTCAATGAATTGGTGTGAGGAATAAATAAGATAATGAATGGGTGATCTCTTCCCTTTTTCTTATTTTAGAAAATATCATGTATGAAAAAAATGGCTCTTATATAGGAGAATTCAAAAACCAAAGTCATGGTTGTATTAGATGAATGTGAAATCCATTTAGTTTCTCAGAACAAAAGGTAAGGGTTGAATGCAGGTGAGGAATGTGAGGGTTATTGCATTACTATTTGGGAGAGGACCATTTTCAGGAATAAAGGATAAATTACGTTGCTATTTCCAATCTCACCAAAAATATTTTAAATTTTTTTTTCAACGTTTATTTATTTTTGGGACAGAGAGAGACAGAGCATGAATGGGGGAGGGGCAGAGAGAGAGAGAGAGACACAGAATCAGAAACAGGCTCCAGGCTCTGAGCCATCAGCCCAGAGCCTGACGTGGGGCTCGAACTCACGGACTGCTAGATTGTGACCTGGCTGAAGTTGGACGCTTAACCGACTGCGCCACTCAGGTGCCCCATCACCAAAAATATTTTAGATATTTTGTTAAAGAGATGTAGTTAACATGTCTCTATAAAATTGGAACAACTTGGCATATAGAGTCACGTGTTTCTACTACAATCATTATTATTATTGCCAACATTTTTAAGTGTAAAAAACATTTAGTCAAGAATTTTATGACAAATTTTGATTCAATATGAAAAAAACTATTCACATTGCTAAGACAAAACAAATAAAATCAAGGAAGGGTAAATTGTTGTTAAACCAGAGTCTAATTGTACTATCAAGGTCATTTTCTAACAAAACAAACAGTAGTTGTTTTTCAAAACAGTCATGGTTAGTCCTTATAAAATTTCATACAATTTTGAGTCCAAAAACCTCATCTCATATGGAATTAACTGAAAAAGACTGTGAGATATCTTGTAAACACATAATAGCAGAACATTTATTTTCTCTGCTGCCTTATAATAATTAAGTTTGTGAATACTTTATCTACAATAACCAAGTTTGTGAATACCATCTCTAATCACCAACTTTGTGAATACCATCTCTAATCACCAACTTTGTGAATGCTGTCTCTAATAACCAACTTTGTGAATACTATCTCTAATAACCAAGTTTGTGAATACTATCACTAATAACCACGTTTGTGAATACTATCTGTACAATAACCAAACTTGTGAATACTATCTTCCCAATTAAAGGCAGCAGAGTAACATACAGTGTTGGATTTCTTCTTTAAAAGAGATAAAGTAATGGTAGGGCCAGAAATAATAATAAGACTTTAAAAAGTAAAGTCATGCTACATGACATTAAAGTCTCCTACCAACTACATAAGGTATGATGCACAGTTTTAAGGGGCAAGCCACTGATGTTTTCAGTCCTAATCCCCTGAGATATATACATAAATCCCATGGGCAACTGAATGACTAGTGTCTCTCTGAAAGTATCAATATCAGCATCATATTAAAAAATGTTAAAAATTACTCATTTAATATTTGAATCCTTTTATTCTCACACATAATTTTGATTGTTTAAAAAATAAATCACTAAACTACTACCACAAATCCCATTACCATGATAACTTTGAAACATTACCAATTTACTTTTTAGAGACAGTTTTTTTTTTTCTGTATAAAATAGAACTATTTCAGTGCATATGGGTGGCTCAGTCAGTTAAGCATCCAATTCTTGATTTTGGCTCAGGTCATGATCTCCTGGTTCGTGGGATCAAGCCCCATGTCAGGCTCCATGCTTGGGATGCGGATGCTCTCTCTCCCTCTGTCTCTCTCTGCCCCTCCCCCCATTAGAGAGAGTGCTTTCTGTCTCAAAATAAATGAACTTAAAAACTTAAAAACAACTAAAATAAAATAGAAGTATTTCCCTTTATATCTATAGAGGGTTAGTTAAGTATAACTAATAACAAAGGAAGACTTATTAATAAGAGTAGACTATTGGGGCACCTGGGTGACTCAGTTGGTTGAGCATCTGACTTAGACTCAGGTCATGATCTCACAGTTTGTGAGTTCGAACCCCACGTCGGGCTCTGTGCTGGCAGCTCAGAGCCTGAAGCCTGCTTCGGATTCTGTCTTCCTCTCTTTCTGCCCTTCCTCTGCTCACTCTGTCTCTCAAAAATAAATAAACATCAAAAAAATTAGAAAAAAGTAAGAAACTATTGATGACAGAAATTATAACCTGAAAGATTAATAATTTATAGGATATTAAAGTTTTCATCTTTTAATATCATTTACTATTTTATCAGGGAAAAATAAAAACTACTTAAAAAATAGAGATCCTCTAAATTCGCTTTATTATTTTTTTCAAACTTTCTGAGTATAGTTGGCACACAATGTTACATTAGTTTCAGTTGTACGGCAGTGATTCAATATCTCTGTATGTTGTGTTCACCACAAGTATAGCCACCCTCTGTCACCATATGTTATTGCAATATTATTGATTCTATTTATTCCTATGACTTATTCATTCCATAAATGGAAGCCAATATCCCTCATTCCTCTTCACCAATTTTGCTCATTTTTCCAACCCCTGTTCCTCTGGCAACCATCAGTTTGTTCTGTGCATTTACAGGTTTGATTTTGCTTTTTGTTTGTCTGTGTACTCATTTGTCTTGTTTTTATTTTTCACATAGGAGTGAAATCATATATTTGTGTTTGCACTTAGCATAATATCCTCTAGGTCCATCTATGCTCTCAGAAATGTCAAAATTTCATTTTTAATGCTGCATAATATTCCAATGTATGTGTATGTGTATATTTATTCATTTATCTAGTGATGATCACATAGGTTGCTCCATATCTTATCTCTACACAGAAGGGTATATATATCTTTTTGAATTAGTGCTTTCATTTTCTTTGAGTAAATACCCAGCAGTGGAATTATTGGGTCATATGGTATTTCTATGTTTAATTTTTTGAGCCTCACCCCCAATACAGTTTTCCACAGTGGCTGTACCAGTTTACATTCCCACCAAGAGTGCACAAGAGTTCTTTTTTCTCCACATCCTTGCCAATGCTTGTTATTTTTTGTCCTTTTTTAGTAATTCTGACATGTACTTTGAATAGGCAGATATAACTAAAGCAGAGAAACTGCACAGTTGCAATAATATTTATTTATATTTGATCTGTACCACAAGTCTAAAGGATATCATTGCTTTATTCATAATTTAAACATCAGTTTGCAAAGCCTCCTAAGCTTGAAGATTAAATAAACTAGCCTCTCTTTTTTTACTAATGGAGGAAAATTTGTAAAAAGTAAGATCAAAAAGCTAGCACTCAAAGTATATTTTGTTTAATGGAAAATATTCCTATCTTCAAAAAAAGTCCTCAAGTTAGATGCTTGTTTTGATAAAGAAGATACTGGGACCATCGTGTCAAGCTACAAAATAGTTTGTTCAGCTGTATTCCAATAATGTATCAAATATACTTTCAATTATTAATAAAATTAGATATACTTTCAATTATTAATAAAATTAGATAGAACAGAGTAAATGAAAGTGCTCTCCACAGTCAAATAATCTTAGGATATTTTTTTCTCAGTTCATTTTGTGTTAGTATATCACTCAACAATAGGCCATTATCAGTAAAGATTACTATGCTTTCTTGATGTTTACCAAACAAGGCATGACCATTTAAATAGACATAAAGGCAGTTAAAAAGTGGTTTGCCAACTAATTTAATAAATGAACCTGTATATCATGACTAAGTGGATTTGAATGAATGACTTTACAGATGTACATGTGATAAAGGAGACAAAATAGAAAAAAAAAAGATAATGTGAAGTCAACAAGTCAATACATAATGTCATTCAGAGATGAATCTGATGCTATTATTTCTCAGTTTAATATCCAAATTGTCATTAATTCTTTTCTAATTGTTTTCCTCTTTAGACCTTATTTAATTCTTCAGTGGGCAGATAAAATAGTGTAAGGATGAAACATGTCTTCAGATACTTGTGTGCCTTTTACAATGCTCAATAGAATATAAGGAATGCATGAGGTACTGAATAAATATTGCGTATTTGAATGCATGACAGTCCATTTTGGGAAAATAACATGAACAAGTCATTTCAATAAATTGTGCAAAAATTAATAAGTTTCGGTATTCTAGGTAAACTTTGTTTCGAACTTAATAGACAATTCAGGCATATGCTTAATTTAAACATGATTTTGCATCTATGGTTTCACTATTATAATACATCTAAAGAGCACACCAAGAAGATTTACATGATACCAGGCCATTGGGAATGCTTTTGAAACTTAGTTCTCAAGGACTAGTAATAAAGGGCAATGGCAATTCAGAGTAAAGGTTCTAAAGAAATTGATATTCTATGCATATCAATCTACAATATGCATCTTTACGCAAATAAGTTCATAGCATACATGCCAATGAGATAAATGATTGAATAGTTCAAATGCTGAGCTGCTCTGATTCTGAGCTGAGCCACAAGAATGTTTGATGGTTCACAGAGGAAATGGATCATTGACCATGTTTCTGTTGAATAGGAAATCAGCTTGCAACCAGAACTGACAGGAAAGAGCAGTTTAAAACCAGCTTGCAGGTGAGCAATGGGCAAAATAGAGTAACTAGATTAGAGGGAAAGAATAGTATTAACAAAATCCTTGCTGGTGTGAAAACAGACTGTCAGCAGATATTTTGTAGACAGCTTTAGGGAAAAAGCAACATCAAGCAAACCTGATTAAGGAGTTGTCACTATTTGCGTAGAGAGGAAGGATAGGAAAGAAATATCAGAACCTCTCACAAGTATCATTGTTTTTAAATGGGGCCAAACGTACCCTGCAGCAGAATCATTAGCTCTGTGTGTGTGTGTGTGTGTGTGTGTGTGTGTGTGTGTGTGTATGTATCAGAGAGAGACAGAGAGACAGAGAGACAGAGAGACAGAGACAGAAACAGACAGAGACAGAGAGACAGAGAGAGAGAATATGCAGATTCTCAGGCCCTTCTGTGGATATATTGAATCACAAATTGAGGTGTGGAGTCCTTAAACACATTAAGACTGAAAATATCATGTATTGCCATTAAATGGCACAGCAATCATTACATAAAATTCTTCTCTAGAATGGGTTCAATCATCCTCAGTGAATGCTTTTGTCAAGATGGGAGTGTCTAAAGAGAGGTTAAGAAAGCAGGCACACCAGCAAATTGGTGGACCTTAAATAACAATATCTTAAAGTCCTGGAGAACATAAACCTATGAATTACAATTAGGGCTCTGCCTCTGGATCCTTAATTTATAAATAAATAAATAAATAAATAAATAAATAAATAAATAAATAAATAAACAACACCCAACACAAACAAAAATTTGGTTCAGAATTTTTTGAAGATTTCCAAAAATCTTTAAAACACATTATACATCAACATTACTACCAGTAACTGGAATTATAACACTAATTTGAATAATATGGAAACTCATTCATTTATAAACTGAACAAACACAAGTGTTAGGCACTGTTGTGACCCTAAGGAAAGTCCAGAAACACAGACGAGAGAGAAAATAGTTACAGTGCTTCGTGCTCCAAGTTATTTTTAGAGAGGTATGTCTAAGCTGGAAAGCAGAGAAAGCTTTTCTCCTGGAAGCAACAATTTAAGCAGATCGGAAAACTGAGCTATCTAGGACAATGATGTAAAGAAACAGGTTTCAGGTAAAGGAAATAGCATGTGCAATATTCACTAGTGATTCAGAGTATCATAGCTCCAGGGTAAGAATTTCTTAGTTTAGATTCCTATTCCCTCACTTACTAGATTTGTGACCTTGGGCAAAGCACTTCACATCTTTAAACGTCAGTTTCTTCATCCTAAAAATGGGAATAATAATAATATTATGTCATGAAGATATTGCTAGGATCAAATAAGAAAACGCAAATCAAGTTCTTCACATGGCAATGTGCACACAGTAAGTGCTGAAACATGTTAGCCATCATTGTCTCTGTCCTTGTCACCACAGTCTGTAGGAGGGAGAAAGAGAGGAAACGGAAGGCTCTCAAGTGCCTTTTAGAAACCAAATCTTTCACAAGTTTCTAAAGCCACTGAACCGAACGAGAATTTTGATAGTTTCTGCAAATATTTACCCCATCCACTAATCCTTGGGATGAATTATGTGCAAACTAATCAGATTAGAGCCTCATCTTTGAGCTATGTTTTCAGAACAGCAAACAGGCATTGGAACAAGCACAGAACTTGCACCTCACATAAGTCAAATTTCCACGTAGATGGGTGGCTTCAGTTGGCAAAATTAGAAGCTTCTTTTGGTAGCCAAAATAATAATCTGGTCACAGAAGCATCTGTGTGTGGACAATGTAGAGATGTCCATGATATGTAATTAAACAACATTTGTCTCTTAGATATTTTTCCTTCAAAACTTTAATAATGGACCAAAATTAGTATTGATCCACACACAATAATGATGTAATTAACAAAATTCACATTTTTTCCTAATATATTTGGATTCAGATAAGTATTGTCTGTTTTCTTTTTTGTTTGTGTGGCTTTTTGTTTGTTAGTTTTTAAGAGCTTTCAGTCTGATTTTTATTTTTATTTATTATTTTTTTAAATTTTCAAGGTGTTTTCCCCATTCTTGCTCTTACTTTGATGATTTCATTTTCTTGTTTCTTTACATTATTGCTCTGGATGTTTTATCAAAGTTAGAAAAAATTCAATGCTAATATAAAACCCAATGTTTTAGGAAATCATTGAAGATAGAGTCACTATTGGAAAATAATTTTCTTGCTTTACTCCTCCAACCTTGAAGCAGCTGCTTTTTTTATCTGTTGAGTTAGAGATTGTATGTGTTTATTTTTGCCTTTGAATGTTTTTTTCCTTGTATCTTATTTACTTCCTCCCTGAGTTTGTCGATATAATACTTGCAAATTCTAAAACCTATTTATCTCATAGTTCTCGATTGGACTGACAGTATCTAGAAAATTATTGAAAGGCTTCTTAAATGCTGCTATTTAACATTTATTAATACTTTATTATATGCTAGGCATTGCACTAATTGTTTTGTAGATAGTAACTCATTTAATCCTTGCAACCATCTTATGTCATAGACACTATCATTTAGTGTCTGGTAGGTCTAAGTAACTTACCCAAGTCACACAGCTAGTAAGTGGCAAAGACAGTATGGAAACCAGAAAGTTTGGCTCCACAATCTAGAAATGTAACCAACATACTAATCCACTGCTCTGGGCAACAGATTAACACACACGTGCACACACACAGTTTCTACTCTGTGTTTCATTTTCAAGGCAATAAAACTTTATTAAGTACATGGTGCAGTGAAATGGGAAAAGAACTGAAAATGTAGTCTACTAGTTTTATTGTTTTCTTTTTTCTTTTATTTTTTTCTAAAAGATATTTGTATATACTGAATGAAATTCACTGTTTAGGACTTTAAAATGAAAACAGAATGTTCACAGATTGGGTACTCAGAGAATCCAGAGCTCTGTTACTGGGTGAGCTGATAATGTAGAGTACAGTGAATGTGTGACGGTTACAAGCAGCACATCAGATGGCCAAAAGCCACATGGGTAGATTCACAAAATATTTAGATTATGGTGAAAAATGAGTAGATAGAATGAAAAATTTAATATACCATTAAATTAAAATAAAAATATGTTTACAATATTAAATAAACATTTGATACGAACACTTATAAACAACAATGACAGAAAACACCACAACATATTAAGAATCTGTTCTTTCATGTATGAAAATGACAGATTTGAGACAATAGCAGTACATAAGAAAATCAATAAACCAGGTGAGAGCCTTGTGTAGTTCAAAGATAGTAATGTGCCATGAGTTGAGACATCTTATTAACTCAACCCTCAACACTTGAAATGCAAATATTTATATATATTAAAGACATAAAATATATCACATAAAATTAATATATATATGAATATATAAATATGCATATATATGAATATATGAATATATACATATACATATGTATACATATATATATACACACATATATACATATATATATGTAAGAACAAAGGAAGGGAGGAAGAAAAGAGAAACAGAAAAAAGGAAGGAAGGAAGGGGAAAAGAAAGAGTTTGGATAAACGAATCTTAATTACTCGAACAAACAGATTTTCCCAAAATATTAGAGATAACTTGTCTAGCAATTGTCATGTAGTAATTTTCATTCAAATTTGAATAAATTCATTGTATATCATAGTTTGAATGGCACTTTATGTATTTATAAAACTGACATAGGTATGTTATATCTCCAACATAGAAATAAGAACTCAAAAAAATCCAGGTTCCTTTTCTGCTACGAAAAGGCATATATTTTGAGATCCATCAAACAGACTTGCCCAGGGAAGATACAGATTCGGATAGGCAACTTAAGAAACCAGGTTCTTCATGAAGTTTTCATTTTTTTTTTTTTTGGCTTTCTACTGATGAAGATGGTAGCAAAATATGAATATTTTCTGGTAACAATACTGAAGTCTTTTCAGTACAAGTTTGAGACTGAAATATCAATGCTACTAGTGGCAACAGTAATGACAATAAAGTCAAGTCCCCCACCACAATAAAGTCAAGTCAAGTGGTCTGCTTGACCACTGCAGTCGCAATGCTTCCCTTCATCAGGTCAACTTGGCGGTAGAGTATTGAGCATTTATTCTGGAAACATAGCCTCTAATCTTTGAATCTCTTCTTCTCTATGATTGTATGAGCTGCTTAATATCCTATATTAAAGACCTCTTCTGTTTAAACCAGCCAAAGTAGACTTTGTTGGGGCGCCTGGGTGGCTCAGTCGGTTGAGCGTCCGACTTCGGCTCAGGTCACGATCTCGCGGTCTGTGAGTTCGAGCCCCGCATCAGGCTCTGTGCTGCCAGCTCAGAGCCTGGAGCCTGACTCAGATTCTCCCTCTCTCTCTGACCCTCCCCCATTCATGCTCTGTCTCTCTCTGTCTCAAAAATAAATAAACATTAAAAAAGAAAAAAACAAAAAAAAAACAAAAAAAACAAAGTAGACTTTGTTCATAAGAAAATGGACATTATAAACAAAAATTATTCCCAAAAGAGAAATGTTTTGGGTAACAGTCTTAAAGGGAATGGGAATAAAGAACCTATGATGTCACTTAGCTGTATCTCAATGGAGCAAAGGCCTATTTAGTATTAAGGACTGATAACATAACAATACCTGGCATACATTTCATCAGCCGTGGTCACCTCAAATAAAGTGCTTCTTGAAGGTAATGTTTTGGGTGACAAAATACCACCTGTTTTAGTACTATAAAAGCATGAGAAATAGAAATATGGGAAGAATTGGTTGTATCCAACTGTACTACCAAATTTAAAGAAATAAAATAAACTTAAAATTTAAATTTTCAGCTCCAACTGTCTTGAGCTGCCAAAAGTCCTCTTACAGTGAAAAGGATAACAGAGCTACAAATAAAAATCCAAGTCTTATTCCACAGAATTTCTGAATTGTAAAAATGATTGAACTTACTGCATCACTGTATGAGGAAATGAGGCCACTGAGTGGGAAAAAAGTGAAATCCTGAGCACTGGAATGCAGATATGTGGAAGAATTCAGATGATTCAAAATACTATCAACTTCTAAAACTTACAGAGTCTGTCTTTCTACCTGATTCAGCTGTTCCACATGTGGCTGAGGAAGTGGTTCCTTCATGTCTTCATTACCAAGCCCACACCTTATCTAAGATTGTCAATTGATAGATGGAAGCAATTCTCTTCCTCACCAAACGTATTATTCCATCTGAACTCAGGATACTGACATAAATTTGAAAGCCAGTTATCTAGTCATATGGAGGCAAGAAGCTTCTTGGATATGAAACTCACAAGATTCTATAACTTAAGCTTGCCCAAGCTTAGAAAATATGTGTAAAAATGGATTTTATGAGTTTCTCAGATGCATAGGGGCTAGAAGCAATCTAATTCCAGCTAGTATAAATGCATGATTAACGATTCTGGATTCAATGTGCTTCTCCAGGTCCCCGGCACGAGTGCTAAATGTTTCTTCAATTTGTTGACCAAAATCTGGATTGAAAGGTGGCTAATGTTAAATAATGTTCAAAAACTTGGAATTCCTTGGTTTAATGTAGAAGAAGGTATTAAGTGACCTGCCGAAATAGAAGTGTTAAAGTGGATTTATTTTTCAAGGCTTATGAAACTGCCCACTAATTATAACTTTAGGAAGGGCCCAGAAGACATTTTCCTTATCATAATGATAAGAAATAAATTTGCAGTGCCACATGTATAAACAAAATCTCCATCATTTCTATTCTCTATACTTGAGAACACAGAAGTTGGAGCTGCAGTGAAATAATAAGGGTGATTGCCCTTCACGAAGGATTGTGCAATAGCAACATATGTTAATATTGTCCATCTGCCTTTCAGCTTTTCTGAAAAGTATTTCTGACCATTTCTAAATAAATAAAGAGGGGGAGGGGTAAATGACCAAAACTTTTACCAGTTATTGAATACTGTGCCTGAGCTAGCATTAATCCCTATGTATTCAGAAACACTGATCTGAGTGGATGTTATGGAGGTAATGTGATTCAGCCTACCTCTCCATCCTATCCTTTGACCCTTTCACCAGTTCACTGGTGTATATTGGAAAATTTACCTTGCACATGGAAGAAATCTTTCTTTGTCTTTGAGGCCCATGAAACAAAAGCTGTAAAACTATAGTAACGGCCAAACTAAAGTATCTCCATCCTACCAAAAGAGTAAGCACAAATCTTTATTGTATCTCTGTAGAAATCAGTGCCACCATAAAAAAAATATGGAAGAATAAAGAATGAGAGTCATGAACTTTAAATGACTTGTTTGGTCTGAGTAGAAGACCAACAATCTTGGCAAACAACATATTTAATCAGGTGGTGATTACAAATACAGCCAATATGATGTCTCCACTGGCAAAAAAAATCAACAAATACCTTCATCTTTGTTTAGTAATGGTCTAACAAATGACAATGAGCTTTTGCTTTAACATCTCAATAAACAGAAACCACCAGAAAACATTTTTTTGCCACCTTGGCAAGAGCAACAATTTACTTTCACCGTCTTGTTTCGGCATTCTCTTAAATTTCATGGTCTACAGGATAATTTGGTCTTCAGGAAAACCTGATCATCTCAACATCCTATGTTACACCATGCTGGTCAACTGCATGAAAGGCATCAAACTTTAAGTACTTGATTAAATGGGATTATCGTGTACCCCAGATACTTTTACAAGAACCAAGAAATAAAAACCATCAAAATATAGGGACATCTTTCTTAGTGATATTTCTGATAGTCTGGACAGGTTGGGCCATCTCCTCCAAAATGTTTGCTGCATTTTACAAATCATATCATGTCAACTAAGCCCTCTGAGGACAGAATCTAGAAGCCTAAGATTAATTCAAAACAATTAAAGTTTGGTCTATTTTACCACAGAATTAAAATTCTATCCCTTTGCATACTCAAATATTAGTGATTTGCTTGTCTTTTTTTTTTTTTTTTGTTGTTAGAATGAGCTTATTCTTTCTTGGGATAAAATATACATTTGCATATATTTAAATATACACATATTTCATATATACATATAAATACATATATAAATTTTAGCGTTTGCTACAGTGTGCCTAGTGCAAAATTATTTTAAAATAAAAACATTAAAAATGTTTATAGAAGACTATGATAATGCACACGATTTTGTGAGCAGATAATGAAACTTAAAAATATTTGCTTTCAATGGAATTTTAATTTTCACACTATGTATTGATGTATCACTCACTCTCTATCCATATATCTATACATTCAATCATCTATCCATGTAACTAGAAGATTGAGAAACTCAGTCAATATTATCCCCTTTCTAAGTTTAAGAATTTTAAATAATTCATGGTTTGCATATTCATCATTTTATCCACTTTGCAACCTATTTGTTAAGAGATCCTTATATAATTAAGATATTCCCAATGAATTTTCCTATCATTTCCTCCTTCTCCACAGATAGCATTCCTTTACCACATGTAAATTACTTTTTTTTTCTTATTCTTTCACTTTCAGATGTGTTTATTTTTCTTGGCCATGAAAATCATCACAATTTTACAATGCTTTCCTATCAACCTCAGTACTATTTATTTGCTTCATTTTATAAGGAACATAAAGTCCAACTAATTCTAGTATTCAGCTTTTCTTAAAACTTTGTATTTTGTTTTTGTTTTGCTTTATTCTTTAAGTAATCTCTACACCCAACATGGGGCTCAAAGTCATGACCCAGAAATCAACTGACCATTGACTGAGCTAGCCAGGTGTCCCAAACTTTATATTTTGACCTTACTAGTAAATTGCATGTAAAAAGTACCATTTGAATTTAGACAACTTATCGCAAGAGTAAGATACTAGACTTCATAATAATATAATGACTGGGAAAATGTTTTAAATACTGTGTAAAACTAGGGTTGCCTAGTTAGCTAGGGTTACCTAATCAATTTCAGTTCCTAGTTTAATGCAAGGTTCTCATCTTACAAAAAAATTGCTATTTTTCTTCTTGTACTTTATAAATATAATTTTGAATCTAGATAATTCATACTATGCACTAAAACTGTAGTAGATGACTGATGCCAGCCTTCTGTGACCATCTCAAGTGATCTCGAGGAGAAACCAAAAACAAGACAAACCAGAAAATAAGTGGTGGCATGCAGGCAATGTTTTTGAATAATCTGATAAGAAACAAACATAATGTATTAAGATGACATAAGGGTCTTTCACATGTCTATGTGGAACTCAGTAAACCTTAATTTTTACAACCAGACCAATTATACCTAGTGACATGCAACTATATGATGGAGAACTGCTTGTAAGGATAAATACCCATTCCCTTTTTGCATAGAATTCTCTGTAAACTAACATGCTTTGGAGCAATTCTTAAGACCAATTTGAAATACTGTCTCCTGGGCTATAGTCCACAGCAAGACAATGAATAAAACATTTATTAACCTATTTTAAGGATGGCTTTTTATTGTAGTCAACAACATATTGTGGTCATGTCACAAAAAATAAATCAATCAGAAAATGCCAAAACAAATTACAAATCTGAAACAAATTAAGAAATGCATTTCTCAAAAAAAATCCTTAAAAGATTGAAAATAAAGTTAAAATGCGCTGAAAGAAATTTTATATAAAAAACACATATGGCACAAATAATTTTCTTTAATTTAATGCTTAAAAATATTCAAATATTAAAAACTACTACAGCCCACTTTCTATTATACTGGTAATTGATAAATATGCAGCAATAATTAGTCAATATAAGACTTCTTAGGAGGTATTTGAAGTTTACAATTTTGGTGAAAATTGAGACTTTGGTCCACCTAAAATGTCAGATACTGAGGAAAATGTCTTCTTGTTTTGATTTTTTTTTTTTTTTTTGGATAGATTTGCAAGCCTTTGGCAGTATGTGTATCCTGAGAACTCAGAAAAAATCAGCAACCAAGAGTCAACAAAGCATTTGTTCTGAATACAAATGTTTGTTTTACATGATAGCAGTGCCTTGAACAGTTGGGTGAAAATTATTCTTTCATGGTATTTAAGGTATTTATACATCAAAACCACACTTTACAGTCTGAACAGACTACCAAGTCAAAGACAACTAGAGCAAATATTTATTAGTACGTTATCTTAAATATATACAGTCATTTCCTATATATAGTTCAGCAGAGAAATATCTTTCAAGTAAGTTGAGGTTATGCAAACTAGAAATTATTCTCCCTGAGTAACATAACTCTCAGTGATTGTATTCAGTCATTGAATACATATTCAAACATGTTTTCAATATGTTAATGGAAGATTCATACACAGAACCATGTAAAGTTGAAAGATGTTACATGAGAAACCCGAAATCACATGCTGTAAAGTCAGTGTTCTTCTGATGTGGGAAGACAGTTTGCATTTACTGAACACTTGTGCCATCTAGATACTGTGATGGAATATCGACATATACCAGTATTGCCAGCAGCTGACTTTATTGTGAAAGAAAACTTAATTTTCACTATTTCTATCCAGTTCTTTAACACTTTTGTTAGTTCCACCTAAGGTTAGGGAGTAAATGGAGAAAAATATAAATGACTCATTTAAGGAAATGGTATTTATGTATGCAATGTTTTCTCTAAGAATAAAAAAAATGCTGTGGACATCTATGCAACATGGACAAGAATATCTAGACTATTTAGAATGATTTGTAATAAATTACTCAATTACTTTCATGTTAGCCAGGCTGCTCTTGAACACTTCCCTTGATTTGATCAGTCAGAAACAACTATGAACTCGACTGCATGCACCTTTTCATCTTAAGAAGTAATGGCTTGATTTACCTGACACATTCAACAATTCAAATTATTTTGGCCAAGATGTGATTACCGACAGCATTCTCCAGTCAACCAAGTCATTCTACAACCTACAAACTTACACTAATGTTTATATGAACTAAGTCCAAAACGATTCAGTCAAGCATATCCTATTTCATTGTGAGTACTGCTAGCAACGATGTCTTCACTGATGAAAGTCCACCTGGTGTGCTAATGAGATGGCGATTTTATGCCCATGGACTGATAGCTGTGGCCAAGGAATAGAGGGGAGTGACATTTAATGCCTCATCCCACCCAGATACCCCATTGTTGACAAAAACAAGTCATAAATTATCCATAGGCTTTGAATAATTCTTCTTACAAAACAGGTTGAATTTTAATTTAATCATAGTTTATCTTTGGTTTTTATTTTACCAGGAAAGACGCCCTCTATATTGATTTACTTAAAATGGAATATCTGAGTGGAAACTATGGGGGAATTTTAGCACAAGCAGACCTGAATTCTCTACCGTCTAATAATTACTCTCGAGAAATTTCAAAAGCTTTATATGGAACATAAATGTGTTTTCATGTATAGTTCACAGTTATTCTAATTTTGATAAGTGGATTTAGCAAAGAAAAATTCATTTTGTACGTTTTTATTATTATAATAATAGAAATGACAAGAAAAGCCTATTTCAATATGCAAAGAAAATTCAGCTGTGGTGCCAAACAAACAAGCAAACAGAACCCGATTGATTATCTGTTAAATTAATAAAATAAACAAAAAACATGAAGTAAAGAAAACAACAAAATATGTAGATTTGAGCTATGATAATCGCATGTGTGAAATTTGGGATAAAATTTTGCTGCGAATGAATTTGAGCCAGAAATGTCTTTTTAGTAATAACAAAAATTCAATGGAAAATTATCTTATTCTTAACCCCCTGTCCATGGATGAGAGTGCTAAGAAAGCCCTAGCTTTTATTTGTATATGAAGCATTTTGAGATGTATTCTACTTTAAGTCCTGACCCTCTGGTTTATGAGAAGTTCTCTCATAGATCTCACAGTTTAGTCCTCACTTAGCTACGGAGAAAGTTGACAGAGCTCGGCCCAAGGTACATGATTTGGTTGGACATCACACTTACCTGCTTGATTTGTGGTTACATTTACAGACACATATTGCCGGGCTCCTGGGCTCAAGTCGGACACTCCATTCACTGCCTCAATCTCAAAGGTATAGTTTGTGTGAGCGAGCAGATCCACCATCATGACAGAGGTGTTTTTCAGGCCGATTTGCCGGGGGAGGTACCTGACATGACCTCCACACTCGTCACACACACCTGCATGGGAGTTGCACTTCTTGCATGCAATATAATATGAGACATCTTTCCTTCCACCAGTGTCAGCAGGGGGAATCCATTCCAGAAAGACACTAGTTTCATTAACATTTGAGATGGCATTCCGAGGAGCAGAGGGGGGTCCTGGTTTGCAAAGTAAAGTGAGAAAAACATATTTTAAGATGACAACATTAAGCATTGTTTACTACACAAGTCCCTGGTCTGAAGAAAAAAAAATAGATTTGCAATCAATCTTTTAAGTAGGGAGAATGCAACAGTCATCAATTTGTAATAAGTGAAAGATCTTGTTCAGGTTTTGTAGGGACAATAGTGGGATTTATACCCTATAGGAATAACTTATCTCGGCATTGTTATAACTACTCATTTCGTTAAAACAGATGTTTTGCTTACTGTAAATATAAGGTAGTATGAAGTAAAACTATGTATGCAAAAATAATGTTATATAAAAAATTATACATTCAAAAAGTGGTAAGTCCTTTGGCAAATCCAAGGAAAAACTCTCCTTGGGGATTGAACTGATTACTTCCTCACTGAGATCTGTCCCAGTAACCTAGGAAGTACACATGAAGGATTTACTAAGCAATGAGCACAAGTGAAAATAGGATTTGCCAGTGTGGCTCTTGACTACAAATTGTGCAGCAAGTAAAACAGCCTTAGCTTACCTCAAAATGAATTGCATATCCACAGATAAATCACCAACAGCATTCAAAATCTTTCTCACGTGTCAAGAAAAATCTAGAATTTAAGTAGTCGGACACTACAATGTGTAATAAAACTTCACTTACTTTGATATTGTTGTAGTACTGTGGCTCTGTAAACTGTGAATTTTAGTTAATGGGAAATCAGAAATATATTTTATAAATAACTCTCAAAAACACCATGAGAGTAAGAATGAAAGTGTTCAGATCTTGAAGGAGCAACAGAATGAAGATATATAAGTAATAACAATATCTTTTTGTATGTTACTTTATTTCTGAAACTAATAATTAGCTTACTGAAGAGAACTAAAATCAATTCTATATCAGCTGTGACAACTGTATACCATGCTGGTGGGGGGTGTTGATTAGGGGGGAGGCTTTGCATGTGTGTGGGCCAGGAGTATATGGAAAGTCTCTGCCTTTCTCTGAATGTTGTTGTCAACCTAAAACTGCTATAAAAAATTAAGTCTTTTAAAAAAGTAATTGCATAATGTCTATTTTACAGTTGATTACCAAATAGCGTTATAACTTCAGTTAGGTGTTAATGTTATATGGTCAGATGTTCCCAAAGTAAAAATACATTTTTATTTGTTTCAGACTTGACAAGTAAAGATTTCCCAACAGAGAACAGAATGGACTATAGTGGTAGCTGAATGGTTCATAAGCATAAATTAAGCTGTTTGGGATGGCATAGCCTATTTATCTTAATATTTGTTGTTTTAAACATAGAGATTATTATTAATTTCTACCTAACATTCATTAAGCCATGACTGTTGAAGACTAAATTTAAATAAGGTGATTTAAAAAAAAGCTACCTGGTATTTACAAAATGCCTTTTAAATTAAAGGACCCCATAACCCAAGAGTTGTCATTTTTGGAAAAATAATCCCCACCTTGACTACATTTATGGATGAACTCTGTGAATTTTGCCATACATACAACCTCACACATTTCAACACAAAACAGTTACTTTTAAGTTGAAACAATTACTTAAGATGGAAATACAAGTCTTAATTTTTTACTGATTTAATAGTGGAAAGTTATGGAGAAAATGTTGTTTGAGATCTAAATGTTATGGGTTTACTTCTGAAGTGAAGGTAAACAGACTTGAAATATGTCTCATTCAGAAAGATATCAAACTTTTTTTCCTCCCTGCCAACTGAAATGAAACCAAAGTTAACACCTTTCCTCTAAATCTGTACAAATACATCAGAGTCTAACTCTCCCTTTTCTTCTGGTTGTGCCAGTAACAGCCCCTCAAAATTTTGTGGGGACACATCTGCCTCTTAATGTCAAAGGGAAACTCAAATTCAAGTGAAGCCCTAAAGTAGAGGTAGAAAGTAGCAGCTCAGATGGTCATGCACCTAAAAATAATGTAATGAAATTCCACAGCCTGCTAATACATGTGATATGTGAACCAAAACAGGGCTATGTACCCTTGATTTAAGCAGATTCATCAGAAACTTTTTTGTTTTTCTTTTCCTGTAAGTTTATAACATTCTATTTTCCAGATTTAGATAGAAAGATAGATAGATAGATAGATAGATAGATAGATGATAGAAGGAATTGGAACCATAAATTTAATTCGAAAGATCCAAAGTGAAAGAAAAATTCAAGATACTCATGTGAACATGTGAACATCAATCAAGCCACCCATTCAAGGGAAACATTTGCAGTATTTGTGGTGTTATGAATACAACTAAAAACGGAACGCATGCGCTCACAGAATATATGTTAGCAAGATCTTCTATACAAGTCCCAACAGTCTTTTGAGAAATGTGTACAAATTAGTGTTCTTCTGAAACACAGTATTAGAAATTCACACACCTGGAAACAGAAAATTTGAAGCCTCAAGTCCTTTAAGAGGACGAAGCAGTCCCTGCCACCAGAGCACAGTCTCATCCCAAACCTAACAAACTTACAGAAAGGGAGACTCAATTCTGTGCTGAGAAAGAGAAAGATCATGGCTGGATCACTTAAAGAAAATAATTATTAGAAAACTAAGGAAATTTAAAAGATAATTCAAGACATGGTTTTCTCTTCCTAATTTACCAGCCTATTGTCTATCCACATTTCCCTCTACTTGGACATCCTTTTGCTCTGAATAATTGAAATCATCTCTACTGTAACCAAAGTGTATCACTTTCAATCATAGTTTTATCTCCTCTATTCAAATGCAACCTCCCAAAGTGTATACAATAATGTCATTTACTTATTTGAATAGGAATTGTTTATAATTAGTAACCATCTAACCCATAAAACTATCAGTCTGGTGATAAAAGAATTGTCTTTAGCAATACAAAGCTAATTAATATCAATGATTTGAAAAATTATGAAAATATGTCTCACTGACACTATGGAATTCAACCTTGAAATTCAGGTAAAATTTCAGTTTGTGACAATTTATTAAAGGAATTGTATTCCTATTTATATTTAATAGTAGAATGAATGTCCTAGAATAAATACTAAATTTCAAAAAGTTTTATCATCATCTTTGAGAGCAATGGCATCTTCCTGGGATCAAAAATAATAAAACAAGGCAAGGTCATGGATATTGAATGTAATGAGGAGAGGGGATTTACTTTCTTCCCTTTCATTTTGAGTTTTTGTTTCATTTGCCATAGACTCTGAATGTGGAAAATTTATGAAAGGATTTCTGTCAAATACATAAATGTGCTTCTTTCTCAGAAATCTGTGGAACGCTAGAAAAACAAAACACCAAAGACATTGAAGAATGTGGATGCTTCCACTGCGGATGTTGGAATTAAATATTTACTATTCATTTTTCTGATGATATGATTATGTGCTATAATTAATTAGAGTTAGGGGCACTCACTAATAAGAAACATGACAACTGCTTGAAAGTCCTAGCTAAAAATTTGGTTTTATATTTGACTCCTAAATCCTATTTGCCAACCCTCACCACTCCACGTGGTGTTTCCTACCTTTTTTTATAGATGACCTTCTCACTGGCCCTTGTAGTTTAGTGTGGCAGGTAAGAAAAAAAAAAAAAAAGGCACAAGTGCCATTTATTGTATGCTTATGTGATCAGAAGCCTGGGTTGGGAGAAGAATGAAAAAAAAAATTACTGTGAATAGCGAAGTGGGTTCATCAAAGTCATGTTTAGCCATCCTGAACACTAAAAGAAATCAGAAAATAAAATAAAATATACTTTATCTGTCTTAGATGTTAAATTTGAAATTAGGGAAAATGAATGCTTCTAACAGTGAGTGGTAAAAGAGACTCAAACTTTCCAAAGCTTACTCAAGAAAATCGAAATTTGGTAAAAAAAAAAATAGCTATTTTGGAAGATTAAACATTATGCCTGTTTTTGGGAAAATGGTGATAGAATGCAACAGGCTCCATCATGCTCTTTCTTCGGAGTGGTGAAAGTTCGGATCACCAAGTATCAGTGGGTTTCCTTACTTGTGCATGCCATTGTGGGTGGATCAGACTCCCTCCTGAAATAATCCTTTTCACAGACACAAGAGGTTGAAGCTTCCTCATGGGTAAAACTGTGAGGTGGACATTTGCTGCAGGTCTGGCTGTGAGGTGAGGCTTTGAAGAACCCAGGTCTGCACACTGTCAAAAGAAATAAGAGACTAAGCTTTTCCTTGGAACAGATGCAGTGTTTGTTTGGTGAATAATGCCATTATTTTGACTAGTATACACAGATTACATATAACACAATATTTGCATTAATTTCAAAAATGTTTCACAAGCTTCGGAATCATAAATACCAGCCTATTCATTCAGATAATCAAATATTTAAGTATTTAAATTAAACATGTCTGGAATATGTGTATTTTCAGTGACTTCTATGCTGCAGGAGCTTATAAGGAATTATATTATGAAAGATAAATACTTATATGTACTTAAAACTTAAGTAGTCTTTTGAGTATAGTTTTCATTAACTCTGTTATTAATACAAGTGTGTTGAAGAAATGCTAATTTTCCCGATGCTCATAAAACAGTAAGGTGCATAGTAGGTGCTTGAAATTTTGTTATTAAATTAAATAATTAATTAATTGATTAATTAATTAATAATTAGTAGGTGTTAAGAGCTTCATAAATTTTGTTATATTTGGGAGAAAGCATGGGTGAGCTGGTGTATCATTCACATTATATTGATTTCAGGAGGAGTCCGATGTTAGGCATTTACTTTACATTTTACTCCATTTTAGAACTATTTGATTCAACAAGCATCTATTCTGATACAGTCATATTTATACTGTACAAATTATTATGATCTATAAAGGATAGAAAATTTGTCTTATTCAATTTTACATTCATAATACTTATCACAGTGTTTGACCACAGTAGGCGATCCTAAATTGTTATGTAACACATAAATGAATGAAAGACATAGCATGAAGATTGTGACTGAACTATTCAAAATCACATAAAGAAAATGTTCTTTGGGTATCTGTGTTAACATTTCTGTTGGTGGTCAAATAAGTGTTAATAGAGTTTATCTTTTTTTTTTTTTCTGCTCATTCCCTAACCTCTGGTATCTTTATTTCTTCTGCATGGCTAATAAAACCAAACTTTTAGTCCAACTTTCAATATGTGGGCCAATTGAAAACCACCAAACTGATGGTTTGATTACCTTTTAGGGCTTAGATTACATAAAACTAATCAACCGTATATATCTTTTCTATTTTCAGAATTCAGTACATACACTTAAGAGCATTTATTCAGGCATCAATGGAAATTTGCTAAAGCTGAAAGGGGAACTTGTATTTCAACAGAAAATTTTGATAGACATAATGAATTTTGGCTAATTTTCATGTGCTATAAATGATTTGGGTTTTTAGTAATCCATGCTAACGCTTTTTGCCATCACCATGAATAATCAGGAATTGACAAAAATGAGAAGGGACTTTTTTCAGTAGATCTAATTATAGCGATAGCAAAGCCTTAATGCTCTTATAAATTCACAGAGAATGTGAAGGTATTTGAAAGATAAGAAGAGCTTTTTGATAGTATTAGGGACATTCTTGTAGTCAAATGATTAGGAAAAGATTTAAAATATTATTTTTCTTATAATAGGATTGCTGTAGCAACCAATACCATTCATTGCTAAGTTATCCATTTTTTCTTCTTTCATCCTCTACAGTAAAACCGTTCTCACTTTAAACACTATTTATTTTCAAAGACATGAAGTGTCAATCCACAATTCTGCCTATTTGGAAATAAGTGATCATTTATAAAACAAAAGGCATTTATTTTCTTTTAATGAATGACTGTTAACTTAAAAACTTATTTTGATACCATATACAACACTGTTATTTAACCTTCCATAGAAACTTTGGAAACAGAAAGAAATGTAAAAGTAAGTTAAGGTGGTAAGTGTATCTTTCTCACCAGCAGTTCAACAAAATCCTTTCAGCAGATGAGTAGGACAGAAATTTTGCTTGGTACTAGGTCACAGAGGTAAATAAGATAGACATGTCTCTGCCTTTATGAGTCTTAACAGTATTACATGAATAATTATAAATATGATTATGATAGAAAAAAAGAAAGAGCATGGAAGTGAAAATTGATACCTAATTTAGACTGGAATATCAAAAAGACTTCTTAAGGAAGCTGAGCCTCTGCTGAGATTAAAACAAAAAATTAAAAAGGAAAATTATCCAATTTGCATTTGCATTAAGGGGGGGGCATTAGAGTGCATTATTATGCATTAGAGGGGCAAAATCCTTGCAAACAAAGAAAACCGGTGGAGAGCAAACGAGGAGATAGAGAAAACTAAAAGATCAGGGTGATAGTAGACTTAAAATGGCAGAGATAAAGTTAGAGAGGGAAAAGGATACCAGGTCACACCTTAGAAGTTTTATTGTTTGAGGTCATTACACAAATTTTAAGCAGGGAAATACTGAGATCACAATGATGTTTGACAGATCAGCGTGGGTAATGGATTAGACAGGAATAGGGATGGAGCCATTTTCTCAGAGAACTCCAGGTATGAAATGAGTTTGGGGGAAGATAATGATTATGCTTAAGGTATTATTTATTTTGAGGTTAAAGAAATTCACATAACGGTATAGAGAGTAAAACTGTGAGCTCAATGTTTTCCAAGAAAAAAAAATACATGTATATGTAATTATTCATTGCCTTCAAATCATGGCCCCCAATCCAAATGGGACCTACAATGCTGCAAGACAATTTTAGTATTATTTCCTTAGTTAACTTTGGTTTTCAGCACCAGCATGATTATTTTGTAGCTTCTCCTCTCTCTTCTTATTCCTTAGAAGCTCTATTCCTTTGTGATCTCTCGCTAGTACATTTTTCTGTGTGCTGAGAAAATAGAAGTCATTAAAGAAACTTGCTTATTTTCCTATCACCAAATCTCCAAGCCTATGTGCACTTGTAGCCACCCTCTCTCCCTTCTTTCTTATGAAAAATTGAAATGTGTTTTTGCTTCTACCAATGAAAAGTATCTTTATTTGAATTAAGAACCTCATCTTTATTCTCTGAGAGTAATCTTTCAAATTATCTACTATCCCTTTTACATACTCAGTTTCTCTCTCTCTCTCTCTCTCTCTCTCTCTCTCTCTCTCTCTCTCTTTCTCTTTCTCTTAATCTCTATCTCTCACCTAGTCATTCATATGACCTCAGTACAGTTTTCCAGAATTTTTCAATGGAAACAAAGTGAAGCACAATAAACAAATAACAACAATAAACTATCAATCTCACTTGATCTCAGTTCTCTCTGTAGCTATCAAACAGTTTTGCTACCCTTCAGAACACAATTTCTTAAATTATTTTTCCATACATGCACCTCTAGTTCCTATTTTAAATCATACATTGGCATAGTCCACTCCCCTGAAATTGGTTTTGTTAAGATTGCAGTCATCTTGTTGCCATACTTCTCAACAGCATTTGATCATGTCATTTTTGGGAAATTCCAATTAATTTTATTACAAAATGCTAGCATAGTCTGCAAGTTTCCACACAAAAAGAAATTCTTCAAATATGGTCTTCTCCCATACTCAGTGTCTCCATCCATACTAATCTACTTATAATTTCTTGCACTTGGGAAACTCTTCTATCTGCTTCTAAATATTGCAGGAAAAGCATTCTAACCAAAGAAGAAGAAGTGTAAGAAAAAGTTTGTAGTCCATGATAAGGACTTTGGATTTAATCTGAATGCATTTGGAAAAAAACTGGGTATTTTTTTTTTTTTTTTGAGGACACTCCTTCTGTCAAGCACTGTGGCAAGGGATATTTATATTGTGGTCAGAAAATAAAATTTGTACTTGAAAGTACCATGAATCCACAACATATATGGGGAGGCCAAAATAAAAAGTGATAATCAAAAGAAGCAAAATTGACTTTTTTTTGCATTTTAATTACAGCCATATTTAACAAATAATTATTAAGGTGAGTATTAAAATTTCTTTTAATTCCATCTCGATATCGTTTACTTAAACAGTTAAACATAAAGGCAGCTTCTGGAGCAAAGTTGTGTCAAATAATAATTGTATGTTGCCTAAACATTATTTAGAAAATATTACGCAAGTCTATTTAAGTTGAAAGAGGAGTAGGAGACAAAAACTGTATCCTCTATGAATATGCTTCATGAAACTGATTAGGCAATCCTTTGGAGAGAAGGAAACTTTTTTTTTTGGAAGGAAACTATTTTTAATAATTCCTTTACTGTCCATGTTCCAAGGCTCTTTTTAAGTGCTACCTTTTCCATATTTGTGATGATGTCCATGGCTATATAATCTTTCTTTACACATCTTTTAGATCTAGAAACTATTTATTTAATATCTATCTTATGGCATATAGCAAAATTTTTGTCAGTTTTATGTGTAGGAATTTTCACCTGCCCCCAACTCTATATAAACATTCTGGAGAATAGAAACAGTTCATTTGATTTTCATCATTTGTAGCATAATTCATTGTATTGAGTACATATTCAGCAACATTTATTGGATGGATAAATAGTATATTTGTGTCCTTCTCAGGGTCAAAATGACACAGCAGAACTTAATAAAAGCTGATGAAGCTAAATTATTTAAATATTAACTCTTGACAAGTAAATAATAATATGTGTTATTTACATCTACACTGGCTACTTTAGAAATTTTACATAAGCTACCAACATTCCAGCTTTCATAGTTATCACTTAGAAAATTAGGATGTTAATTACACCTATTAAAATAGTTTTAAAAATCTAAACAAATATACATCATCAGTATATGAATTTCATTTGTTAAAGTTGTAAAATGGTGTTACCTAATCTAATGAGAAAAATTTTTTAAGTTCTCAAAATTGTCAAAAATGTTTAAACTGATAATTTAGGATTTTTTCCCCACACTTTTTTATTGTCAATTAAATTATTTTTAATGTTTCCAAAAAACTTTAGCCTTAAACGTTCATCACCCTTGGGGTACCTAAGTGAATTCATCTTACAATTCAGGAACATGGTCACCAACAAAAAAATGTAATGTACAAAATACTGGCTAGTCTTATTGAATATTATCATTCTCCTCACTAGAATTAAAATATACAGATCATTTTAAAATACCTCCATATATATAAAGAAATGGGAATAGAAATGCACAGACTGTTTTTGTCGTTATTGTTCAAGATATAATTAATCTTCAAAGTGTTATTGGATTTATCCAATTATGCTTTATGAAGAATGACAGAAAATCACTATGAGCAAGAGTTTCACCACAGTTCTATTATATGTGAATTATTGGAGGATATAAACAAAATCAAATTTACTTTTTATACAGATTTTTTTAAATGAAGTGCCCACAAGATAGTTCAGCCCAAATTTAAAAGATGCGTTTATTAAGAAAATCAGCATAACATAAGATTACAACTAAAAATAATCTGATAATATGTATACCAAAATTAAGATGATGGATTTATCTTTATATTTAAAATATATCCTGAGCATAAAAAAAACTGATAATGAGTTAAAACAATGATACGTTAAAAGAGGTTTTGAAGTAGGAATTCTATTTTTTAATGTAAGTTATTGTGAAATTGGCTAATATACAGTGTGTACAGTGTGCTCTTGGGTTTGGAAGTAGGAACTCTAAAACTTGACAACATCTTTTGAATGCTTGCACACAGAAATATGAGAAAGATACTACTCAAGAATTTTAAAAAGCTTGTTAGTTAGAATACAACTTTAGATGGTTAAAATAAATAAGCTGATTTTAACATTGCAAAATATCAGAGAAGAAAAGAATAGTATATTTTTATTTTCTATTTTAATACCAGCTTAGTTAACCCTTACACAGGGTTATAGTAGTTACAGACATACAAGGTAGTGATTCAACAATTATATACACTATTAGTCAGTGCTCACCATGATAAAGGTACTTTTAATCCCCCTTTCACCTACTTCATTCCCTCCCATGCCTCCCTTCTGACATGCTGTATTAATTTTTTGATATGCTTTATTTTAAATGAGTACCCTCACTTAAAGTTATTTTTTTCAATAAGAATATTTTTTCCTTGATGCATACTTCAGAATACATGGTTCTAAAAGATATACATAAAATTTCTATTTAAGAAAAGTGGAATATACGTTTTCCTCAAGTACACATGGAATTCCCTGGTTAAATCATAGAAAAACAGATGTAACAAATTTAAGAAGACTGAAATCATACCAAGTATATTTTCCAAACTCAATGGTACAAAACTGAAGATCAACAATAAAGCAAAGCTGGAATACATATAATGCAAATATTAAATATTTAATATGTAAATATTAAACAATACACAACTGCACAAGCTGTGGGCCAAATAAGAAATCAAATGGAAAATCAAAATATATCTCCAAACAAAAGAAACAGGAAACATAATATTTCCAAACCTATAAGATGCAGCAAAAATATATCTTAGCATGAAATTCATGCTAAAATGCCTGCACTAAAAAAAAAGTTAAAATAAACAATTTAGCATTATACCACAAAGAATTAAAAAAATAAAAAAAAAAACTTAGCTGAAATTTAGTAGAGAGAGGAAATAATAAAGAAAAATCAGAAATAAATAAAATAGAAACCAGAATAAACAACAACAATATTGAAAGAAATAAGTAAAAACAAACAAACAAAGTTTGAAATGTTTTAACTACATTAACTAACAAATAAGGCAGAATACTCAAAAACCAAAATGAGAAATAGAAGAGAAAATAATACAACAGATAACCACAGAAATACATAGTATGACAGCAGATTACTATAAGTAATTATATACCAATAAATCAGACATTTTAGAAAAAAGGCCAGATAATTCCTAAAAATACACATTACCAAGATTAAATCATGAATCTTGATTCCAAGAAATAGGAAATCTTCTTAGACCAATAAAAAGCATGGAGGTTAAATTAGGAATAAAAAAAACAAAAAACAAACAAACAAAAAAACCTCCCAGCATAGAAAAGCCCAAGACCACATGGTCTCATTGGTAGATTCTATCAAACATTAAAAATAATAATAATAATTAATGACAATCTTTATCAAAATCTTACAAATAATGGAATAGAGGGAACTTATTCAAAATTATTCCATGAGGCCAATACTACCCTGATACCAAAGCAGGATAAAAATGATATAAGAACAAAAACGTCTAGTTTGTCCCATATAAGGATTGTTACTGAGACATTCTTGTGACATCCATTTGTATGATAAATGTTTCTCTATACCCTCAGTTTCCATCTGCAGGTGTCTTTAGGCCTGTAACAAGTCTCTTATAGGCACCATATAGATGAGTCTTAGTTTTTTAATCTATTCTGAAATTGTATGTCTTTTGATTGGAGTGTTCAGTCCATTTACACTCAAAGTAATTATTGATGATATGTATTTACTATTATTTTACTTTTTTTTTTCATTGTTTAGTCAGATTTTCTCTGATCATTTCTTGACTTGGCACTTTGGTCTCTCCTTTGCATCTCTCCTTCTATTCTGAATGATACCCTTGCTGGATAGAGTATTTTTGGCTACAGATTTTTCCCATCCAGCACTTTGAATATTTCATGCTACTCTCTTCTGGCTTGCCAAGTTTCTGTTGAGAAATCTCCAGCTAGGCTTATGGATTTTCTCTTGTAAGTTAAGGACTTCTTTTGTCTTGGTGCTTTTAAGATTTTATTCTTTATTACTGTATTTTGCAAACTTAATTACAATAAACCTTGGTATTGGCCTGCTCTTGTTGATTTTGATGGAAGTTCTTTGTGCCTCCTGGATCTGGATGTCTGTTTCTTATCCCAGATTATGGAAGTTTTCTGCTATTATTTCTTGAAATAAATTCTCTGCCCCCTTTCTCTCTCTTCTTCTTCTGGGACTGTATAATAGGAATGTAATTACATTTGGTGCAGTCACTGAATTCCCTAAGTCAATTCTTGTGTTACATAATTCTTTCTCTCTTTTATTCAGCTTCACTATTTTTCATTATTTTGTCTTCTAGGTCACTAATTCATTCCTCTGCTTCTTCCAGCCTTGTGTTCATTGCATCAAGCCTCTTTCCAATCTCATTTATTACATTGTTCATCTCTATTTAATTCTTTTCTTTAACTCTTTTATCTCTATGGTGAGGATCTCAGTGATGTCTTCTATTGTTTCCTCAAGCCCAGGGAGTATCCTTATGATCGTTGCCTTAAATTCTCCATCAGGCATGTTACTTATATGTGATTTGCTTAGATCTCTGGCTGTGGTATTATCTTGTTCTTTCATTTGGAGTGAATTCCTGTGTCTTGGCATTTTATCTAAGTCTCTGCTTTCTTCTCTGTATTAGATAAGCCAGTTTTGTCTCCTGCTCCTGAAAGTAATGGCCTTATGCAGAGGAGGTCATGTAGTGCCAGGTGGCTGCTCTATCCTTTAGGCCAGGCATCTGCAGGGGTGCTCCTTGCCTGGTGGGGGCAGTGTTTTGTCCCTAGCTTGAATGTGGTTTTAACTAGATGTGCTCTGCTATAATTGTGGAATGAAATCTGACACCAACTCTACCAGAACTGAGGCCCTGCAGAACTTTCTGGTTGGGAGATGTGGTGTAGACAGGGGTTTGTGCTGGTCTTCTGGGGTAGGAGCACACTGCACTGGGACTGAGGCAAGTGTGACTGAGGAAGGCAGTCTGGCCAGAGTGCAGGGAAATGGAGCTTGGTGTAAGAAAGTGGAGCAACCAACATCAGCACTGTGCTATATCTCCCACTGGTGCCAGTCGTTCTGTGTTTATGCTGAGGGGTAGGGGAGGTCAATGGTGCTGGTCAGCTCCTCTGTTCCAGGAGAGGTGTCTCTGTGAACTCTGCCTCCCAAGGACCTTTCTGAGAGGAGTGAATTTTCTTCCCACTGTGTGCCCTGGGCATTCTTCAGATTGCTATTTCCATGCTGTGGGCCCCTGGGTTGTCTGCCTGCCTTCTCTCCAGGAGCAGGGCAGTGCCATCCCAGTGCTATCTCGGCCAAGTCCACTAACCTTTAAAACTCCAGGCTTTAAGGCCCACTGTTTGCAAGAACTCATGAAATCCAGCCTCTCTTGTTTTCTAAGCTGTGGGGAAAACATTTTCTTTGTGCATTCCCCTGTGCACTCTTCTCTGTCTAGATCTTCTCAGCAATCATGGCTCCCTCGTCTTCACAGCAGTTGCAAGCTATTTCTCCCCTAAACTATGTCACTGCACTTCCTACTCTCTTGGATATGGCCTCTTCTCTCCCTTTAGTTATGGAGTTGTTTTTTTTTCAGTCTTCTGGAAGATTTCTAGAGTATGTAGGGTGATTTGATAGTTATTTGTGTTTGTGGGACAAGAGGAGGGTCTTCCCTTTCTGCTGCCATTCTGGGGACTTCTTCCAGAACAAGAACACTATTGATAAATACATTGTCTCTCTCTCTCTCTCGCTCTTTCTCTCTCTCCATTTATGTTTATGTTTATAATTTAGGCCTCCCAAATATTAACAGAAAATCCAATAAATTACATGGTAATTATAAATGAAAAGTGCAATTAATTGCTACATATCCCTTATATATTCATTCATTCAATATATGTAATGAGCCATGCTTATGTGTCATGAACTGTACTGGACACTGGACCTGCGTACCTAATTAAAACCTATTCATCGCCATCATGCCATTAAATAATTCAGTCATTTGTAACAATTGCTTACACATATTTTGTCTGGAACATATTTAGACTTTCATTGATTGTTTAATATTGTTTAATATAAATACACACATTAAAAAAAACTCAAATGACACTCAAAATGACACTCAAAAATGACAATTGTCAAAATGACAATTCAAAAATAGCATCATGTGTGGGCATGTGTGTGTTTGTGTGTGTACAGAGACAAAACCTCATGGTCCCTCAGTAAGATACTAAACATATATATAATCCAATATCTTCCAATTAAAAATAAAATACAGATGTGTAACTTCAGAAACTTTAGGATTGTATCACTTTAAAATTTTAATGTTTCTAAATCTGTATCTTTTATACATCTTTTATACAAAATAAATTCTATATTTTATAGAAATACTGTATCATGCAGTGTCAGTGATCAATTGTAATACTGACCCACCTCCCATAGTTCAGATAAGAAACTATCACTTCCTCTACAGTTTAGAAAAGACCAGAATATCCTTAAATTTAGTAAAAATGTATTCTATACCAATATCTCTTCCTACTTTATGTCTAAGATTAACATTTATATACTTCATAACTTATAACTAAAAAAATTAGAAAATACTCAAAATTTAAAACATACTGAAGAAAATAAATATCAATATAACCAATTTATAAGCGAGGATGGAATGTTTTCTTTGCTCAAGTAAAGCATGTTGATCAATTGTATTTTGTTCAATGTTGTATGGAAACCAATTTGACAATAAATTTCATTAAAAAAGTATTAATTCACAAGGGATATGTTTCAGAAGATAAAATAGTTAAATTTTAGTTTCATAAGTCTAAATACCAAGAAACTTGCATAGTATCCTTAGAGAACATTCTACAGTGATATGACAATATGTTTCTCCACCTTGGCAACATGGACATGCTTAAGATATAGTAACAAACCATGAAGCTCCTTGTGGTTTGGAATGGACTGACACATGATCCTTAAGCTGTGGAGAGTTGTAAATCATATCACCATTTTATATTTATCTAGCTGAATCTCCATTAAAATAAAAGATACATAATTTCAGCATTTTTTCAAAGTCTTCTACAACCTCTCTACATAAGAATGAATATTTATTAGAGATAATAAAACTCATGGTATCTCTCAAAGCAGAGATTATTTTCTCCCTTAGTTACTGATGGATTGAAATTCTCTATAATAACACATTATGATAGATAATTTTAAAGTTTTAATTATTAATTTCACTGGATATTTTTCATATCTCTGTAGTTTCCATAGATATTTAAGGTGCTGAACAGTTTTGCTCTCCCAAACAAATACATATGAATCAATTCAGATCAGCATACTTCAATAATAGTGTGCGTAGGATATGTATGGAAGTGCGTGTGTATATGTGTACAAAACACTATTGATATCTCGTTAGGTATTTTCCCTTTTATTAACATTTTACTTAGATAAAGATTGAAAAGGATACATTGAAGGATTTAGGAGAAGTTAGTATAAAATATTTTTGAACTAAACATTATACCTTCTCTACCTTTAAACATTATCCTTACTTTTTCATGGATACAAACAAAGAGTTATATATCTAAACAAGAGTTAATCTTGACATCAACAAACACCATATGCAATTGTTTTATTGTATCATTTTGGTCCTATGAACAACTTTGCTTTTCAACAGTGTTTCACAATTTAAATTCTTTGTGAGTTAGGAAGCATGAACTACCAAATATGTTTGAAGAATCCAGATCTCAGTGAATTTGTAATTTACAAAATCAGAAAAATAGTAATTAATTTTAATCAAATTAAATTACTTTTGAATTTTAAATGATAAATCTTCTGGTACTATTTTTTATTATGCATTCAATCAGTGAAAGGATTAAAACTGAAAATAAAAATCCAGGAGATGACTAGATTATGAAACATTGATTTTAGAATTCCTTTTTAGAATACCTAAATTCTTTTTAGAGTTTCTAAAAGTTAGCACCATGCCTTGAAAATATTTTAAACATATTTTTGTGGGTTAATTCATTTCCAAAATGCATAATTCTTTTATATCTTCCCAAGAAAAAATAATGTTTATAATTATTCTATAAGTTTAGAGAAAAGCCAGAAATCTATGCTTTTGAGAATAAACATATTATGGAAAACTATACAAAAGGGGAAATCTGTAGATAAATGCTATCTTACCTATAACACAGCACAGTTTAGCATTTGTTTATTGATAAAAGGACATATTTTCTCTAAATTAAAAGGTAACCAAGTGCCCCACTTACATTTTTCTCTCATTGTAGGCACAGATAATTTTTCTGTACAAATTGCTGGAACCTGATGCCATTTAGGCCTTTTCACGTTATTTCAAATTGAATATGTTAAAAAATTAAACATTGATGAATATCATAAAATAATCTTATCAGTCTTTAGTGTTTTTCTTCATTATTGAATGATTCAATCCATGTGCTTTTCTGACTATTATTTGTGATAATATGTTTATAGCTTTGATAGAAGGGATGTATTGTTTAAATATTAAGCTAGATGCTTTATCCTGTAATTGAAAGAAAGCCTTATAGCCTGTGTATTTGATTTGATGTATCCATTATGTCTAGAATCAGGTAATGAAAGGCAGTTTGTTTACCTCATGTTTGTATGGTCATAAAATAAGTCCAGTTATGAATCATGAAGAGAATATGTTCCAGTTAATGCAATAAAACTTCCATGAAGGGATAAAAACATCCAACATAATATATGTTTTGAAAGTATATGCAATGTCTGACTCAGGGTCTTGGCCTTGACAGCTAAGGTAAAAATAGTGATTTCTTTTTTTTTTTTTTTTAAGTTTTTATTTATTTTAGAGACAGAGACAGAGCATGAGCAGGGGAGGGGCAGAGAGAGAGAGGAGGACACAGAATCTGAAGCAAGCTCCAGGCTCTGAGCTGTCAGCACAGAGCCTGACGCAGGGCTTGAACTCACAGACTGTAAGATCATGACCTGAGCTGAAGTCAGATGCTTAACCGACTGAGCCACCCAGGCGCCCCTAAAAATAGTGATTTCTGTTATGAACATTTTTCCTTGTACCATTGGTCATTACACCTTAGTTCAGTAACTCAGAAGACAATACTGGCTGTGTAACAAAATAATATCTCCTCTGATAAGATGAAAAAGTACACATTAAATATGTACTATTTTAAAATAAAGAATAAACTATTATATGTAGTATAAATGCATTTGTGATTACATTCTCACTTTACAAACCAAACAACCACAACAAAAGGAAAATGTATTTCTCAGTACAGTCACAGAATTACTGCCCTGAATGATTATAATTTAAGTAAAACTTTAACGATGTAGTTCTTTAAGAAGCATAGATAGATATAGAGAGATTACCTATAAAAAGTGTTTGAAAACTATAACTTGCCTTAAAACAAATTTTTTTTAAAAAATTGCCCTGATAATTTGTGGGAAAGTATACCTGGAGTAGAAGATAGAGCTAATTTTTAGCTAAGACTATATATATATATATATATATATATATATATATATATATATGTATATATATATACGTATGTATATATATATGTATATATATATATACGTATGTATATATATATGTGTGTATACACACACACACAAACATATATATATATATATATATATATATATATATATATACACACAGTGAAGTATAAAGAACACGTAAGTCATGCAGTTGTTCTAATCCAGTTTTCTGCAAATTGTACACTGAGAATTGAAGTGAATTAAACCATTTTGCAAGTGTTCAATTCATATCTATGAAATATTCTTCTTTCAAACTGAAGGTCTGTGACTTAGCAAAAATAATTGGTTAGTGCAGTTCATTTGGTTAAAACACTCATCTAGTTGTCCCTAATTTTCAGTGTGCAAGTGTCCTACTGAGTCTCAAATTAAACTATTTCAGATGTCATCATTAGGGGCAAAATTCTTTACTCACAGAATGGGAACCCCATGCCCAAAATAATTTGGTAAATAACTTTAAAAATAAACCTTATTTCTAAAACTTTCACTCAGGCAAACTCTTATATGTATTTCATACCATCATATATTACATTATTTTTATTTGCCTATGTTTAGTTCATACATTTTTTTCTTTTTAGTTTATTGTGATCAGTACTATAAAATCATTCAGTCATCCCTAGCATTTATTTTTATGCCCTAGCTATCTGGCAATCTCAATTTCAAAACCAGAATAGGCCTTGGCTTTTTTTCAGAAGCCAGAGCAGGAAGAAAAAGGGAGCCAGAAAAACAATAACTCTAAATGGTTGATCTCAGGGATGATTAGAAAGCAGTTTCTTTATTTTGTAATATGGAAACTTAGACTTTCGGGTTATAATCGTAACCCAAATTAGATTATATTTTGAAGCATATTCCTTTTCCATTGTCATTTTATGATTATCCCTAATCTACCACTGTGTCATCAAATGTCATCTTTTATAGCCACATAACATAGAGATAATAATAACAATAGTCATACTAATAAAACAAACTGACATATATTCAGCATGTCCACTAGGGCCAGTTAGTCACTGGAACACTACACAGATCCATATCATTTAATTAGCACAATGATGATATGAAGCCAGTGGATTAATGTTTCCATTTTATAGCTACAAGGCTAAGCAATCTGCCTAAGACCTTTCAACCAGCCAGTATTAAGTGGTGAATCTGGGAGTTCAGCACAGATGTATTTGGTAACACAGCTCAGCTTTCTCACTGTTACTCTGGAGAAAGCAGACCTTGAGGCACTGCACTGTCTTTCTTGTTCTTGGGTAATAGTCACTCTATCTAACTAACCGTTCTCAAGGATTGAGGATTTCTCAGAACATTTTAAATGTATTGTATGAGATATAGACTGCTATTAGCCAGATCGTAATTCATTATTTTTTTTCTTATTACTGTGTTCTCCATAGTGCTTGTTCTTAACTCTCTCACTCTATGTGGCCACACACGCTCTCTTCTTTGGTTACAAGAACATAGATTTCTAGGTCACACAGACTTGAGTTTAAATCTTAGCAATTTTACATTGTATCTATATGACCCTTGAGAGATACTTTATAACCTTGAGTCTAAATTTACTTACCTGTAAAATATGGATATTTTAAGTATTTAATTGGAATATATATGTATATATACAATATTTATGTTATATGTAATACACATGCACCCATAAATGTGTAGCATAGAGCTTGACAGAGAATAAGCACTCAATAAATGATACTCTTTAAAAAGCTATTATAACAAAAAGTATTAATATGCCAATGGTCATCAAAGTATAGTTGCCTCTATGGCTGTCTAGTTGGATTCAAAACAATTAATATCTCACAATGCCAGGACTGTAGCAGTGGCCATGACTTTGGACTGCCACATGACAGACATAATCCACACACTTGTTAGACTTCTTCATAATGCTCAACAGTAATTCCTTTTACTTCCCTTTCTTTTTCCCTTGAAGGAACTAAAACTTGGGTGATAGTAAAACTTGGGTGGGGAGTAAAAACTAAAACTTGGGTGATAGGATACTTCCTATATCCTAAAATACACAGGAAGAAAAACATTTCAGGACTTTAAGCCGTTTAACCAAGATACAAAGATTTAACTGTCTGCCTAAAATCATATAGAAGTTAAGGGCTAGAATTTTGGCTTCTGGTTCCAATGTTATGCTTTTTAGAATGTATTATTAAACTATTCTCAGAAGGATCATAAAGCGTGTTTAAGACAAAAATGAATCCAATAGAACCAAAAGCCATTGAAAACACTTGCTGTCATTGATCTTGTATCCTTTTTACTGTTTCTCTTCTCTCAAACATCTCACAGCTGTCTTTACTAATGTTATCCACTCCAGATTTAGATGGACATCACAATATCAGAAGTCTGAGAAGAATGCTGAATGGGCATAAACAAATTCAAAATTTTCACTTCCTTTGAATTTAAAACTTTAAGAGACTATAGCATTTATAAGGTTTATCTTTTTAGTACAATCAGACATAAACTTCTATAAGGCTAAAATTTGAGCCACTTTCCTTCCTCAAGCATAAAAATTCTCAAAAGTTTATCTTTAAGGGCTTCTAAAGATGTAGACTATACTAATTTTCTTATGATTTTGTAGCATAATATCACAATTTTAGAGAAACTGTTTTAAATAACTACAACTTGAATAAAATGAATAGCTAGTCTAAAAATTACAGGTGATGGAAAAATTACAGGCTAATGAAAGCATATGCGTGTTATAGAACCTTGTGTTCTATGTTTCTTTTTTCTTCTTTTTCTTTTCTTTCCTTTTCTTCCCCCCACCTTTTTTTTTACATTTTTACACCATGAACCTACTATACTGATTTATATTTTCACAGCATGAAACCTATGTTGATATTGAAAGGAGGACATTAGTTGTGGACTAAATGTTTATGCTCCCTCAAAATTCTTGCTGTAAAGGCCTAATTTCTAACGTAATGCTATTAAGAGGTGGGGCCTTTGGGAGGTAATTAGAAATAGATGAGGCCATGAGGAAGATGCCCTCATGATGGGATTAGTAGCCTTATCAGAAGAGAGAGAGACACACAAACATGTTCCTGTTTTTCTCTCCCTGTGCATGCACTGAGGAAAAAACAAAGGTCATTAAGATATAGTGAGACAATGGCCAGTTGCAAGTCAGGAAGAGAGCCCTCACTAGGAAACAAATGAGGTAGCACCTTGATTTTATACTTCTCAGCCTCCAGAACTATTAGAAATAAATTTCTCCTGTCTAAATTACCCATCTATAGCATTTGGTTATGACAACCTGAGCTAACATACTATTAAAGAAATGTGTGTGTGGGGAGGTTGAGGGGTGGTTGTTTGTTTGGGATAATATTGGTTAAAGTACATGTTTTAAGAATTATCTTTATATGAGATCTTTGAAATCTCATGACAGTACCTCAAGAATATCCCTCAAGCATATATGTGTTAAAAACACTATCCCTGTTTAAAAAAAAGAAGTGTCTTATGTGAATACCATTTGTAATGATCAGGTTTTATATCTTAAAGGTATCTGTATGGTAATGGTGAGATTTTGTCAATGAGACTACATCAAATAATGTTTGCAAAACACTAATTTCTAAAAGTTTCGATTCATCATGCTGTAAAACACTGTGCATGTGCGCATGTGTCTGTGACTCAACAAGACACTCAGAATCATGTAATATCTTTCCACTCCATATCTCCAAGTCTATAGAAACCTACAGTCTTAAAAGACAATGAAAAAGTAACTTAATTTCAAATGCCATAAGAAAAGTTTTATAAATCTTAGCTGACAGTGGGTAAATTACACAAAAATTTTTAAACAGTTATTCTATTCATATAAGACATCACTAATTAGTATCTCAGACTATTACAATGTGTTTTTTTAATGTTTTATTTTTATTTTTGAGAGAGAGCGTGTGCATGATTGTGCGCGCGTGCGCGCGCGCGCACACACACACACACACACACACACACACAAGTGGGGGAAAGGCAGAGAGAGAGAGCGAGAGAAAGAGAGAGGGAAACAGAGGATTTGAAGCTGGGCCTGCGCTGAAAGCAGAGAGCCTGACGCTGGGCTCAACTCACGAAACATGTGATCATGAACTGGTCAAGAACTGAGCCTAAGAAATCAAGAGTTGGATGCTTAACCAAATGAGCTGCCCAGGCCCCCCAATACTTCGGTTTTTAAATAGTGTATGTTACATAAACGTTATTTTGTTTAAGGTTATTTATTTCCAAAATTCTAGCCAAATATAATCTAATTTTCCTAATCGTAACTGATATTCTTTTCTCTGCTGCTTCATTTCTAGCACATCTCTCATCTTCTGTATATTTCACTCTATCACGTAAGGTGGGGTTCCATGCGCACTTGGATTAAATCATTATGACAGTTTATTGAGTGCTCTATCCCAGGCATATATAGAGTTATGTATGAGGGTGAAAAATACACAAGTTTGATAGGTGTCACAATAGGGTTTTGAGGACCAAAACATAGTAAAATAACTCAGTGGTGGGGAGTGTAAAGGAGTCATAGTAGGCCACTTAAATTATGCCTATGTTTAAATGTGAATTCAAAAGTCACTTAATGAATCAAGTATGGACAGGTTGGGTATCACTGAGGAGATGACTGAGCAGAGATGGAGCAAAGGAAGCAAATAGGTTATTCAAGTATGAGCCTAGAGAGAACATGACTCTAATGAAGCAGCATGCCTGGTATTTCATGGAACAGAAAGAAAGGAAGCCAGAGTTGCTGGAGCAGGGTGACTGAAATAAAGTATATGAAGGGATGTGGTCAAATGGGTAACAGGCAACAGGTCATGAAAGGCTTTAAAGGCTATTGTAAAAACTATTAGTCTTACTCAGGACAGTGATATAATATGATTTTAAAGGATCACTGTGACTTCTGTCTTAAGAACTGACTTTAATGAATAAAGAGGGACATCAAGGAAAAAAGCTGAGGCTGCTATTATAATCCACCAGAAAGATGATGCTGGTTTGGTTCAGGGAAGTAGCAGTGGAAGTGGTTTGAAACCAATGGATGCTTCAAATACTTGAAGGTAGAGACAACAGCATTTGCTGGCTGATTGGATGTGCAGTGTAGGATGAAGAACGGAGTAAACCATGGTTTGAAAAACTAAAAGGATGAAATTGTCCTCATGTGATATGGAGAAGTTTGCAGATAGTACAGATTTACAGAAGAGATGGGGAATTCAGTTTTAGACATATTACATGTACGAAGCATGAGACATTCCAGTGACTGTGTCAATTATGAAGCTGGATAAATGACTGTGGAATTTAAGAAAGAAGTCCGGGCTAGAGTGATCCCAAAGTGAGTGAGTATTTAGGCCATGGGACTGAAGAAAACCTCCATGGGGAACAATGTGAATGAAGAAGAGAACATGGCCCTTCACAGTCAATATCCAACACACAAAATTCCAGACACTGTTGGTCATCTTTGGCTGGGTGCTTAGGACATGGAGATACTACCAAGAGACTCAACAGATAGCTTTTAGCTTTTTATGTATTAATTTTGTGTCTTCAAAATTCTGACTCATTTACTAAGATACACTTAAGTTCATTTCCTCGGTTAAAACTCTCAAGAAATCCATTGTGGTAAATAACATCATGTTTATTTTACACTTAAATCATCTATACTCCTGAAATATACCCAAGAGCTGAGAATCTCAGCTCTGGTCAATTAGAAGTCTGTCCCCCAAACTGCTATTATCCTTTACATTCTCTTTGTCCCAGAAAGGATTCTGACTCTGTCAGCCTTCTTTCTCAGGAAGAATCTTAGCCCCACTCTCTCTTTCCCACTTTCCTTTTGTTTTCAAAGGAAAATCCACACTCGGTTGGACGGACAAGTGTCAGCTGGCTTTGCACTTTCACAATTTTTATTCAGAGATGGCCAAAACTAAACAATATCTTAAATTGTCTGAGGGGACATATATTTGTTTCCCTTTAAAATTGTAAGCTTCTCTTCAGGTCATCATGGCATTTTAAACAGTTTATATATTTTTGAGAAAGACAGAGAATAGGGGAAGGGCAGAGAAAGAGGGAGAGGTAGAGAATCCCAAGCAGGCTCTGCATTGTCAGTGTATAGCCTAATGCGGGGCTTGAACTCACCAATCGTGAGATCATGACTTGAGCCCAAGAAATGAAGAATTGGACACTTAACTGATGCTTAACCAGGCTTCCCTCATCATGGAATTTTTATAAAAGAATTATGGTGGAAATTGACAGGGAAAAAAATTAAAAATTAATTTTTGGAACACAGTCATTATGTCACAATACTTAAAGCTTCTTATTAAAATGCACTAAATCTACTAAATAAATTTAGGAATACAGTAATAATGTAATACAGTAATAATAATAATATAATATAGTAATAGTAATATAAGTTACTATTAAGAATATTTAACATATCAGTAAGTATGTATTGCCAGTGATAAGTGAGCATACAGAGAAAATAAATTTAAGAAATAAAACTGTCATAAACTATATTAAGTTTAATAAAGATGTTAATAGGAATTTTAAATATAAAGGCTGTAGTATTACATATACCATTTATAATGAATCATTAATCCAATATATCATGAACATGAAACATAAATGAATACACCTAACATTTTCAAATCTATCCTGTATGCAAACATTAAAAGTCTAATGACAAAATTCAGGGAAAAAAAATCTCTGAGTTTTCCAAAGCCAGATGTGTGCGGGTTTATTAGAACGGAGAGTCTTTAGTCCTATGATCAAGCGTGCCATACAGATTTGACTCTGAGCCTGAAGACAAAGAGGGATTCTCGAATTATGATGTGGTTTGGACAATTGGAGTAATTTGTGGTTAGGAAATATGACATTTGGGAGAACTTATTCTGATGATTTATGTCATATGTGTTTGCTCTACCCACATTTTAGGGCTCAGGTCTAAAGCAGTAAGAAGTTACAAATGGTTTTAAGAAACAACTAAAAATTGCTGATAGATTTTCAATCATGTAAGCACACAAATGGTAAGAATTTTTTAAAGTTTTGTTAACGTTTATTTATTTTTGAGAGGGAGAGCAAGTGCAAATAGGGGAGGGGCAGAGAGAGGGAGTCACTGAATCTGAAGCAGGCTCCAGGCTCTGAGCTGTCATCACAGAGCCTGCTGTGGGGCTCAAACCCACAGACCGTGAGATCATGACCTGAGCTGAAGTCGGACGCTTAACCAACTTAATCCAGGTGCCCCAAGAAGGTTTTATTTTTTATAAACTAGTCTTCAGACATATTTGATACTTAAAGTTGAAATGAAATCACTCCTAATTATAATAAATTATATTTTATAGTAGAGTATTTCACATAAAAATTTCTAGGCACTTCTGAATCTTAGCATATTTCATGTTGGTTCTCTTTAAGGCAAGTGAAATGATGCCCCCAAACAGGAATAAACTGAATCAACTGTCCACCAGTTAAAATTTTTAGGAATGTATCTCAATAACTAATCTTTGGTTTTTAAAATCATTTTAACATGCATTGTAATTTTGCTCATGAGAAGAAAAAAAATCAGCAGGATATCACTTCTTATATTTATTCACATAATAAAAATCAATATTCATTTATTGAATGCTTATATATGTGCCACTGCTTTATGTATATCATCACATTTTACCTACCATTTCATCTCTTACCATATGAGTCATCTTCTCAATATAACTCTCTCTGTACATCCCCCCTTTTACTGATCCCAGATCCCTTACTTCCATAACTTCTGAAAATTTACTATTGCGATTCTTGGTCTATTTCAAATTATAAGCAAACTCTACCATATCCTCAATCTCTTTTCATATTCCCTTTACCTGTTAGCTCTAAAAAAACATGATTCTTTCCTGATGACACTAATTGTCCAGTGGTAATGGTTAGCTCTTTCACATGCTCTCCTGCCAATGGGTTTCTACTGTAGTAAGTGCCCCCTTTGTTTTTCACTGTACTTTCTAGACCTTTCTGTCTGTGGCAGATTTTATTTTTCACAGTGACTGCTCCAAGATCTCTCATGGTATCTTGTTTATGTTTTTATGTATTTATTTATTTGTTTTACTTGATTTTTAGAGAGAGGGCACGCAAGCAGGGAAGAGAGGCAAAGGGAATGAAAGAATCTTAAGCAGGCTCTTTTGCTCAGTGCTCAGCATTATGCAGGGCCTCATCTCATGACCCTGCGATCATGACCTGAGCTGAAATGAAGAATCAGATGCTCAATGGACTGATCCACCCAGGTACCTCTATCTATCTATCTATCTATCTATCTATCCATCTATTTGTCTAGCTGTCCATCTATCCATCCATCCACTTATTCATTCATTCATTTTTTGACTGATCTGAGTAGGGAGAGGCAAAGAGAGAGGAGAAAGAATTCCAAGCAGGCTCTGCAGTGTTAGCCAAGAGCCTGACCTGGGGCTCCATCCCACCAACCTTGAGATCATGACCTGAGCTGAAATCGAAGGTCAGAAGCTCATGGGATTGAGCCACTCAGGTGCCCCTGCATTTTTTGAATCTAAGTTTCTACCCAAATTAAGGAAAGCTGAGCTTGTGAAATAAGTGTTATAGAAATGCCAAACCTAAACTCTGGTCCTAATCATTTGCGAGTCACTGTTGCTAATGTTTGCCCATTAGGGAAGCAATAGCAAACGTTTTCCTTCCTTTTCTTTATGCAGCCCAGCCACCATCCCCACCCTGACAAATCCATTTCCCATTGCCTGCCATAAACATTTTATAAAGTACTAGCCTGCAGCAAGTACGGCAGCAGCTGTTCAGCCCACTGTGCCTCCCAGAGTTAGAGCTGCTAGAGATTGATTTGTGAAGTTCTGATACTGAAACTCACAATGTAACTTAGTTTTTCCCTCTGTCTCAAATTTCATAGTCCTTCTGAAAATTATTTTTGGTTAACGCATAGCTATTATGCTAACAACACACACCTCTGGAACTTAAACCAAAGGGAAGGGTCTGAGATCTCACTAACTGATTTAAATATGCTACAGGTGCGGAAAAATCTGAGGCGTGACCTGGCCCTGCTTCTAACGTGTTCTGTACTTCCAAGAAGGCTCTGATTCCTTTGTGTCCCAATTCTTAAAGCATATTACAGGATGGGGATTTTCTGCTTCCTTCTTGGTCTGCTGGGTCTTCTAAGTAATTACTAATTGTAAATGAACTATATAAATGTACATATTATCAAGGATTACACTCGGTGTACTCAAAGTTAACACTCTCTTATACCTTCCTTATCATTTTCATCTGCCTTTCATAACTAGCAAGCAAAAGACTTCTCTGTATTTAAATATAATTAAAAGAGCAATTCTGACCCTTCTCCAAATCTTCTCTGTCATTAAAATTAACTATCCAGAGTACTGAGACTTGCAAGTAGATTTTTAAATAACATAGGGGCTCTGTGATTAATACAGAACAGGTTTAAAGTGTCACCCAATACATTCAGTATTTACATTGCAGAAACCTCTATGTTTCCTGAGCACAGATATGTGAATGACATAAGGTTTTAACAGAACCAGCAGAGGCACTGGTTTAGTTCATTACTGACGGAAGGCTGGTTGTGTCACACACCATCATCTACCCATGAGGCTTTCCTCACACAGACTGTGTCATCTGTCCTTCAGTGACTCTTCACTGCTATTTCCTATGTATCCAACTCACTTCAGCTGAAATAATTCAATGCAACTTATCCAACAGTCCGAATAAGGTTGTCTCACATTACACACTTTATTTTAAATCGCTTACTCACTGTAAGTGACATCCTGGGGCTTGAAAGTATATCAAGGGAGTCTAAAAAGCATGATCAACAAGAGCCAAAGGGTATAAGGGAAAAGCATCAGGTGGCTGCTAATTTAGGACCACTCAGTGGACTTCATTTTTTTTTCATACTCTCATCTTGCCAATCTTAATACTTAATCACAGATGATCAGTAGACTACTACTATATACGTATTATGTATTATTATTATTAATATAGTAATTATTGCTAATACTATATATATAACTGAAATGTATATTTAACATGATATATGATACAGTATATAACATATTATAGTATAGTATAACATATTGTATTATTCTTGAAGCTCATAAATATCGCATTAGAAAACTTTATTCTTCCTTTGTGGCATAGTTCTGCATGCAAAATAATCCCTAATTATACACTCTCAGTATTGGCATGGTGCTTTGAACCAGCAAAGCAAGAAAACAGAGATTGGGGGTACTCTTTCATTGGGCCTGATATTTCACCTGTCTTTGCCATTGTAATGGTGGGGATCTGGTTAATTTTCCTATAGTTCTTTGCTATCGGTCTTTGTAAACAGTAAAAGACAAGATGCCCAGCTAACTGGGATAAAAGACATGTATGAGAGAGACAAAGTTGTTCTGCCATGTGATGAAAAAGAAATTTATAACAAAATGCGCAAATAGGAAAGTGGTTTTAAATTGAGTTTATAAATCTGATGCTGCACAATCTTTTCCTTTATGAAATTATGTGTATATCAGAAACCAGGAGTTATCAATGTGGAACTGAGGCTTTACATAGATAATAAAAAGCACATTCCAAATAGCTTTGGTGAATTTTCAGATTCCTCTTGATTTTTTTAGTTGCTTCTAGCTCCTCCTGAGAAAAAGAAAACTAGGACTACGAGATTTGAATACACAGGATGCCTACAGGCAAAGTTTCAGGTTCAAAGGAGTTTTTTTCCTAACCTAGAACAAAGAAAGGGAAAATGGATGGGTGAGCAACTTTCATATCACAAGAGTGAAGATTATTAAACCCGCACCACAAACTCCTTTGAAAGTTTAGGTGTAGATATCAAACTCCAAAATGCCTAGAAATAATTTAAAAAATTGACTAGACAAATAATTTAGTCTCTCCTTCCAAGTAAATTTGTAAACATATGTGAAAATCTTATTGTCCACATTGCTTTCACTATTATTTTTCTTTCACTCTATTTTTGATTGTTCACAGTGAAATTAAAATACATATGGATGAAATTTTAAAGATAAAATATTTTGAAGTGGCTGAATCAAAGGAGAAGGGAACCTAGACACAAAGCCTAGAGAACTGAATAGATACTGTGCTTTGTTTACTTAGCCAGAGATGACTGGGTAGACAAAGAAGTGATTCTTTTAAATCTTAACACATGAGATCTTTTATTATTGCCTTACACATATATTCTAACGAACATGCATTTCTCTGCTATTTGTGGTCTATATATTTACATACCACTTACCACTCTGCTCAGTTTTAGAATTAATTGTCTGCCTCTATACTTTCTCTGCAAACTCTAAATTTCTAAGATCAAAGCTGTGTTGCATGTATTTCAGCATTCCTGTTTGGAGCCAGTCAGATTTTGCTTGAATTGGCCAAATAGCATATTATAAAATAACCTCTAGGTAAAGGAAATTAAGTATCTGTAGATGCATGTATAGTACATTTTATGATTTTTATAAGCTGTGCAATTTCAATGTACTTAGCTTTGAATAAAGTCCTGGTCATTTTCCATTCAATGAATAAATGGTGGGGTTTTTTTGAGTACTCACACTAATATTTTCTGAAGGGTTGGGGGTGATGGGATTGTATGGTAGCTGAAATACTGAGTATATAAGTAATATGACAGATCTACTAGCTTCTCCTACAAACCAAAGGAAAGGCTCCTAAAATTTCTGTTTTAAGTATCTAATCCTTCAAAACAAAGTAGCTAATCCTTCAAAGAAAGATCTGTTCTACTCTGCAATGCTATATATCAACAATGCAATAGTATATATACATATATACACATATAGATATACCCATGTATGTACATATTATATATATATATATATATATATATATATATATATACACATATATAGTGTGTGTGAAGCAATGTCTATTTTTTTTTCCTTTCTTAAAAATATCCCCCATACCATGTCATCTCCTAAGTTCCATGTAGAGTCCTACAGTATATATCCTGTTCTTTAATGAGAACCTATATTTGAAGGTAGTAGAAGAATTTTTAAAGCTTAAAATTATGTAGTTTTCCATCTCGTAAAAAGATTATTAACTAGATATTGCTTGGGACTGCTGTATTAATGGAGGGACATTTGGCAGGCAGTACTATGATACATTTTAAAAGTCACCTTTATGATTATGGCTTAAAACATAAACAATTTATTATAATTTTATTCATTCATTCATTCACTCTCAAATCTTTGATTATTTTGTCCCAGGGCTATGAAATGATAATAATATAATTTAAAATGACAGCAGTAAATTTTATCATGAATCTGGTATATAGCTTTTCATATTTAAGCTAGAACATTTTCATACAATGTATTTTTTCTTCTGTCTATAGCAGTTATCAATCTGTTTGCTACAAGTCTCCTCCTGCTCTTAAACTATAGAGATACACATCTGCGGCCCATTTAAGTAACCTACTACACCCTTTGGAACCATTGAAAAGCTATTTACTATACTCTAAAGAGCAGTGATTTCTGTCTCAAAGTGTTCACATTTAAAAGTACAGACTTCCTCAAATGAAAAACATAAAGAAATAAAAACACAATGACCTTAGTAAAACACACAGACTCATCGTTTTTTCAAGGAGAGCCCCCTGGCATGAATAAACCATAAATATACCGATATAGGAATAGTATAAGAATAATCAAAGCTATAGCATATCTTCATTTCTTTGCTTCAAACAAGTATCATGGGATTTTTAAGAATCCCTTCTATATCTTTCTCTGAGGCACCAAACAGAGATGTTTTGGAAATCTCTTGGTAGCTGGGTATTATGTTAGGCATTGAGGTTACAGAGATGAATAAGCCTTCGTTTAACTTGTTTCTTCAGGTTATCGGGCAAATTACCCTCTCTGAATACCAATTGCCTTATAAACATAGCATGATGCTACTATCTATCCCAGTAAATTGTTGTAATGAATCACATCAGTATCTAACCCAATATTTGGCCATAGTATTCAATTGATAGTAAGTATCGTTATTTTTCACATATCAAAAGTTATAGGTTATCTGATAAAATTTCAGAGTTGAAATAATTTTAAAAGTGAAAAATATGATACAAATAGGGAGAGAAATGCAACTGTCTCAGACACACCAGGATAACATGCTCACACTATATGACTGTTCTAAGCGCCAGCAACACAAAGGGCAGTAAGCCAGAGTATTTAACAAATAAAACAAAATAGAAACAGGCTCATAAAGACAGAGAACAAACTGGTGGTTTCCCAATGGAAGCGGACGAGGAGAGGGGAAAATACACGAGTGGGATTAAGAAGTGCAAGCTTCCAATTATAAAATTAATAAATCACAGAGTTGTAAAATACAACAGAAAGGAACATAGTCAAAAATATTACATTAACTTTTGTATGGTAACAGATGATAACTACATTTATTGTCATGTGCATTTCGTAATGTATACAAATATCGAATCACTATCTTGTACATGTGAAACTAATAGTCAACTATATTTCAATTTAAAAAAAGTGCCCCTTTAAGCTGGCTATAATCAAATGGCAAGCACAGGAGCAAAACATTAAAGCAACCTGTCAATTGTAATTCTAATTTGATTTCATAGAATTATGATGCTCTCAAAATAATCTTATTTCTTGTGCGCTATTAGAAATTTATACCTTATAAAGACTTATATCTTATAAAGTCTAAAAGAAGACAGGTTAACCGCAATTTCTTATTAGAATAAATATCTACAATTGTTCAATATCAGTAAGGAAAATAAAATTACCAGGATTTTTGATATCAATTTAATTTCCTCAAAATGCCAGGAAAGCCACACTGTTTATCTGTAGGCCATTTCAACCATATACCAACTGCATCAGATGACTGAATTTTCTGCAGTCTCAGTTCTACATTCTTAGAAAAATGTAGAATCTGTCTCATTTACTTTCTTTTAATCTTATTCTTCACAATTGATTCAGTTGATAAATTTCCAAAGTATATTAATAGGAATTTCAGAAAGCAAAACAGAAAAAACCTCTACTGTGACTAAACATGAAAAACATGTACATTCTCATGTGTAGTTGGGAAAGTGTGAATTTTAGCTACCATTTTGCAGACATCAGGCTGCAAACCATTTAAAATATTGATATTACCCGACAATTGGTGAGCAAGTGGTAAAAATACAATTTGTGAATAGTCCTAAGAACAAGCACACTTTGGAAAAACATGGAAAATATCTGCTTAAATTCCCCATTTGTTATGTCTATGTATATCTAGTAGAGAAACATTTATATATGTGCCAACAGCCATGCATTAAAAAGCTTATAGTGCTATTCCTTGTAATAGTGAGAAAATGAGAAATGATCTATCGTGGAATATTATACTACAATAAAATTAAAATTAATTTGATATTTATTCATCAAAGGGATAAATTATGAAAATATTATGTTGGTGGGAAAAAAAGAGTTGTAAAATTGTACATATTTTCAATTTACCTAAATTTTGTGAAACTAACAAAACATTAGATACAAAACATTACTATATACTCGAGATACATCCACTCCCCCCCACGCACACACATACACACAATTATACACTGTAATTACAAAAATGCATAACTTCAGGATAGTGTTACCTTTGGAAATGTTTAGGACCTAGGATAAAAAGTAGTGTCTCAACTTTACTTTTTAAAAGAAAAAATAACCAAACAAAACCAAACTAACAAACCCCAAACCATTTCTTTCTAAAATTAGACTTATATTTTCAACCAATGATTTCATTGTTTTGTATAAAAATCTGAGAGTGATAACTTTGTTGGAACTAGAATGTGCTAGGGAGTAATGTTCTGGGCATCCTTATTTTTAATCATTTTAGTTAATAAAATAAATGTTCAAGGGTTTAGTATTATTTGTTCATTTATTTTATTATGTTGATAGAAGTTTAAGATATTGTCAGCTTGAAAGTAAATCATTTGACCAGTAAGTGGAGAATATAAAATATGTTTCCTAAACCATTTCTTACATAATGAGAGATAATCTCATTGATAAAATATTTGGTGCTGTGAGCCAAAACACCACTGAAGAAATGAGTAGTTTCTAAATTTAGGCTAATTAACTGAAAATTGGATAAAGAAAAATATAATGAGCTTTAATTTTAGCAAAAATTTAAAAAAATCATTATTTTAGTTTAAAGAGTCTAATTTATCTACTCAAGTACATATTATGCACAGGAAATGTGGTTAAGTCATTTCTTCCTCTGTCCTCCTTCCATCTCTGAGACTAAAACAAAAACAAAAACAAAAACAAAACAAAAAAACTTTGGTTTCCTCTGTTGCTTAAAAAAACCCAGAAAAGCAAATGTAGAAATTCAATCTGTACAGCCACTCATTCATTACACTCCATCTTGTAATGTTTAATCTTAGAATATTCAAGAGAGAGGTAGTTCAGGATACCCAGTGATTTATATGCTGCATACTTGTCAACAAATATGCAGGGCAGGGATTATTTTCATTTCTTTTTGTTTCTTGTTGTTTTTCCCATCTTCGGTTGCATCTGAATTTTAATTCTGTTCACATTCTGCTGTTTGTAGGAAAGTGGCCTGAAGCGGACAGCAAGAAGAGAGCAGTAAATGGAGCACGTAAATCACTCCTTCCCCAGTTCCATCGCCGATTTAAAGAGCATCCTGGCACTAATGCTTGAAAATAATATACTGCCGAGCCCAGCACAGCAGAGGGACTCTACTTCAAATTATAGGATAGTCCAGGTGACCGTGCAATTACAATTAACCTCCTGCCCACAACGTCAGTGATAAACAGTCATGCAAGAGATGGCTCTAGGAAAGTACTCAGGTAATGCAAAAGCAATTTCTGAGGTTTTAGTGTTTAAAAAATATTTTCAATTAAAACATCTCACAACTTCAAAAATTGGTTTCCTGATGAATGCAATAGTGTTTTTTTTTCTATTAAACCAGCTATATGATAGGACAAAATAAAAACAACTGAAAAAATGTCTGACACATAATATGTGCACACATGTTTCTGAAAAGACTATAACGCACATTTGTAGAAATCCACAATCTTTCTAACCCCCAAGCATATGTCCAATATTTGAAAGAGTTTTGCTAAGCATATTTTTTGCCAAATCAGGTTTACATGAAATAGTAACTACACTGATACACTAACATCAATGACATTAAATTTATTGTTTCCTTTGAGGTTTATAAGCATATTCATATGTGTGTATGTATGTATCTATGTATGTGTCCATATATATGCATATAACGCATGCACACAGATGTCATATATCAGGTTGTGTTTATCCTTCATATAGAGAGTCAGAGAATAAGATAGTGAAAGAAATATTGTGTATGTGTATACTTGGTCTTTCCACTATAGATATTCATAATTTTCATTGTGCACATGTGCTGCAGGGAGTATGGCCAGAGTCGCAAAAGATGAGTCCGCAAACAAAGTGCAGTTAAGTGAAGGTCCTCATACTCCAGTGGGAATGAGGCCCCTACTCCAGAATGAAGCTTCTTTTTATTAGGATAATTGCTAAAGACTACGTGCATAAAGTCAGCTAAGCAAGTGTGTTAATCAATCTAATGGTTTAGCTTTTCAAGGTTGAATTTCGAATTAATTGGTTTCTATAACACTAGGAAGGGTCAGGTGTGAAGGAGGATCCGGCCCTTGACAATGTTAATGGCTCTAGGAGTTCCTTACCAGCCGCAGCGGTATTCAGCTGTGTAAACATGTCCTAAGGCCTTGCACCTTCTCAGGCCTTCTCTTTTTAAGTCTTTTCCTTTGATGCTTCTCTCCTGCATCTCCCACACATATGGCAGATTCGAACCTCATGAATGTGTGTAACTGCTTATTAATAAATGTCATACTTTAACAAATCTCTGTTGAGGGGCAACTGAGTGGCTCAGTTGGTTAAGCATCCGACTTCGGCTCAGGTCGTGATCTCACAGTTAGTGAGTTCAAGCCCAGCATTGGGCTCTGTGCTGACAGCTCAGAGCCTGGAGTCTGCTTCAGACTGTGTCTCCCTCTCTCTAGGTCTCTCCCCTGCATGCACTCTGTCTCTCTCTCCTTCAAAATAAACATTAAAAAAGAAAAAAATTTAAAAAAAAATCTCTGTTGAGACAAGAATCTTCCAATCTTGAATCACAAAAGTATGCTCGCATACATAAACTGGAACTATGATATGGACATACATAACCTTTACTCTACTAATACAGACCTAGTTGGAACACAATAAATTAAACTGATATAGTGTTGTTAATTATAATAAAGGTTGCCAAGGAACTCAACCATCCATTCTTACAAAGCTCCGGTAGGTGTCATTAATGAACTAAAATGTACCATTAGAAAGCAATGTTTTCTAATTCAAAATGACATTATAATCATACAAATTTAGAAACATTGATATTGAAGGTTAACACCAATATGGGTAAATAAGATGATTAAGAAAGCAAGTAAAAGTCAACAATTAAAAAAATAATAATTTGTATTCTTTATTGTGAAAGGTGCAGGTGAATACAAAGCGGTATAATAAAATGACCCTGTTTTCAGATTTCTTGTCTTCTAGCTAGGGGAACGAATTTATCATAGAGTTTTTAAAAAGAAAATAAATGCAGTTAGTACAAACTGTCTCAAAAAGTGGATTTCAAGAATAATTTACACAGTTAAAGAAAATTTACGGAGCTTTTAGGGTTAAAGCTATGCCAAGTAATAACAGAAACAGCATAATCTTAAAACAGGTAAAAGGAACAGAATAACAGATCATAGATTTAATGATTGTTACTGTAAGGAGTTGATTCCAAATATGATGATGAAGGGCCGTGAAAATAAGACAGAGATATTTCAAATTCAATTGGTGGAAAATACCTAGCCATTGTTCACGTGTGTGTAAACGTGTGCATTTTTATGTGTGTATGTATGTTGTGTGTTTTTGTATAGGACAGTAAAGGAATAATGTGATCAACATAGAACTAAGGATTAAAAAAATTTTTTTTTACATTTATTTATTTTTGAGAGAGAGAGAGACAGAGCACAAGTGGGGGAGGGGCAGAGAGAGAAGGAGATACAGAATCTGAAGCAGGCTCCAGGCTCTGAGCTGTCAGCACAGAGCCCGATGCACGGCTCGAACTTAAAAACTGTGACATCATAACCTGAGCTGAAGTTGGACACTCAACCAACTGAGCCACCCAGGAGCCCCAAGAACTAAGGATTGTTTTAATGGATGACCAGGTAGAAATTCATCATAAACTGTAGAAATTGCTGAATAAGTTGTGGAATAAATCCAGCATAAATTGATAACCTTTATTAGGATAATAGCTTATCTTGATAGATAAAATAGGTGTAAGGCAATTTCTAAATGACAGACATCCAATAATTTTCTTAAGTATTTGACTTTATATAAATAACCTAACCTCTCTAAGCCTCAGCCTCCCAATTGTGTATTATTGACTCAAATGCATAATAATACCATGGTGAAGACAGCCAGCTCTCTAGTCACCAATTCTCCCCTTTTATCTGAGCAACAGAATCTATATATTGGGTGTGACAGTGTGCCTAGTTATAAAGCCACATTTATCACCTCTCTTCATAGAATTGAGTTGGGGAGAATGCAATGAGATAAAGGTGGATTTTGTGTGTTACTTCCAGAAAACTGCTTTAAATAGTGCTGACTTAACTGGAAGGTATGTCTTCTCTTCTTTTTGCCCTTTTCTCATTTTTCCTGCTTAGAATGTGGATTTGGTGGTTGGTAATCCAGAGGTCATCTAAGGCTAAACCAAAAAGTTCTTTAAGAATGAAAGCTATATAAGCAGGATGGCTTTGCAAAACGACAAGGATCTGAGTACCTGATAATAAAGAAGTAACACATCAGTCCTGGGCTGAGTATCCCCAGGCTTCTTTTACAAGAGAGAAAAATATTTTCACTTGTTTAGGCAATGAAACTTATTTTAGTCTGTTGGACTTTCACTTAAGCCCTGTCCCATAGGATTATTGTCTTAAATGAGGCCAAGTCTATATAGGGCAAATAAATCTCTGTGTTTCATATTTGAAGTCTGACCTTAAATATTTCTTCAGAGTCCTTCCTAGGTGGCTTAATGTAAAATAATGTCTCCTATTTTTCTTTCCCTTTATAGCATTTATCACAATTGACAAATATCTTTGTATTGGTTTACTTTTCTCGTCTTTCTCTTTATTTTATTCCATGAAATAGGGGAAAGTAAATAAACTTAAGAAATTGACACAGAGCGGTGATTAATAAACATACCTTGGTTAAGCACATTAAAATGAAGCTCTTGATTTTCTCTTAAAAATCCTGCATAAACTAAATAATATTTTCCACAATGACTACATTTTAATTAATTTAATTTTTTAAATGTTTTTATTTCTTTTTGAGAGAAAGAGAGAGAGCAGAGCATGAGTGAGGAAGGGGCAGAGAGAGAGGGAGATACAGAATCCTAAGCAGGCTCCAGGTTCTGAGCTATCAGCACAGAGCCCAGCGCAGGGCTTGAAATGGCAACTGTGAGATCATGACCTGAGCCGAAGTCAGACACTTAACCAACTGAACCACCCAGGCGCCCCTGCATTTTAAAAAGTAGAAAAAACTTTCATTTACTTCCAGTTCATTATCAATTAGCAATGAAATGTAATGTTTTTTTTAATCTCTCATGAAATGACGAAAACTCAAGACACTTCAACTATCATCATTCTCTATTTGAAAGAACTTTATTTAAATATTTTCTTAAGTTATATTTTAGTGATATTATTATATCCAATTCACTTAGACATAATTTAGTGAACAGGTTTTCTTAAATATAAAAGGTTCAATATAATAACAGACTGTTAAGTAGCTTTACACTATTTTGAAGTTTAAACTTTCCATTAACTCCATTATTCTGAAATTCCTTTCTGTTTCCAGTTTTCCTGGATTTTGTCTTACCCTTTCAATATCATCAGTGAATTCTTCTACTATCTCTTTTTCTTTTGTATATCCTAATTCTCTTTGAATCTGTCATTGGTTTTATTGTCTTCTGTCTATATACTCCCCACTTAATAATTTTACATAATTGATAAACTCACTTAGCTCGTAAAAAGAAGTGTAACCTCTACATACGTGACTTCCAAAATCACACTTTTCAGTTCTGAGCTCTTTCCAACTATAGGCATGCTTTTGCTATGGACTTTTTAAGAGTCACATTTTTTCCCTTCAATACTATCATGTAAATAGCCATTTGTCAGATGCTATTCATTTCTATAATTCTCAACAATCTTTTTCTTCTGTCTGCTACATTTTGGTCAAAAGCACAACTGTGCTAAAAACATAAATGAATGAATGAATGTCCATTTTGGCTTTTCCTTACCTTGCTGTATACACACTCAGTCAAGCTTCCCATTAATATTTCTTGTATGAATAACATCACACCCTTCCCACTTCAATTATTCTCATTCCAACCCTCATTCAAAATACCAAATCATATTGAGACAAACGATTCTGTAAAAGTAACTAAGATAAGACAGTCTTTATGCTTTTTATCCTTGGTAAATTTGCTGCTTGAGGCTTTACAAATGTTAAAAGTCAATTTACTCATGATGTTATTTTTCCATTTGGAAGATTCTCTGCATTAGTTTTACATGCACATAGAATTTTAAAATTTATAAAAACTGTTTCACTGTATAATGACTAAATAAGCTAGTTAGATGAATAATAATATCTTTATTTTAATATTTGAAACTCAGGCTTGACCTGATTAAATCATTGATCAAAGTGACACATATATAAAAGTGTTTGAATTAGAACTTATGTTTCTGCATTTCTATACTTTTGTCTGATAAAATACCAGTGTATTATCTAGTATTTTCTTTTATTATTTGATGAGGAGCAATGTATTATATCTAAAACTATGAATATCAGCTTTGAAATTACTCTATCAAGAGAGCTTTTCAACCAAGCAACAGAGAAGGGTTTAGCTAAGAAGAGTGCTTCACATTCTATACTCTGCAGTACAATGCTGTAGAGGTTCTCCAGAAAGGTCAGTAATAAAATTAAGAAAACTAATACAAAATGTCTGTGCCAAATGTATTTACTTTACTCAATAATTCATAAATGTTTCAAGTTTCCAAATACGTATCATACATCCTATTAAATCATTCTTTGAAAAAAGTTTAGGAAATTAACACATACTTTTATGATCTTCTGTAAAAGTAGCTGCACATTTTTGGTGAAATTGAAACTTGTCTTATATTTGAATTTATGAAATTTTAAGTATTTATTTAGATTTTTAAAAATCAAAATAAAAGCTTCATGATATCTCTTTGACATTATCTACATGCCTGAGATTTGTAAAACAATTTGTTTACACAAATTTAGAACATTTGGGAAAAGTTGTGTCCATAACTTAAAATTAATTTACAGAATTTTCTATTTTCATTCAACCTACAATAACACACTGCTAAGACAAAATAAAGGGGCATTTTTTCCAACTATAATAAAGTATAATTGACAAAACTGTAATATATTTAAAGTGCACAACATTATGACTTGATATATGTATGCACTGTGAAAAGTTTCTGACAAGTTAGTAAATACACCCCACTTCACATAGTTACATTAATTATCTATTTTAGGGGGGTGAATGCTTAAATCTACTCTTTTAGCACATTTTGATTACATGATACAGTATTAGCAACTAGTTACCATGTTACACATTAGATCATGAGATCTTATCTTGTAAATGAAAGTTTATATCCTTTTATCAACCTCACTCTGTGTCCCTGATCACCTGGCAACCACCACTTTGAGTTTAAATTTATTTATTTACTTATTTAGTTAGTTAGTTAGTTAGTTATAAAGATTTCATTTATAGGTGATATTGTGAAGTATTTGTCTTTTTCTGTCTGCCTTATTACACTTACCCTAATGACCTCCAATTCATCAATGTTGGTAGCAAGTGGCTGGATTTTATTCACTTTGTTTACTCATTTATCTATCAATAGACACTTAGGTTGTTTCTATTCCTTGGATATCATAAAAAATGTTTCAATAAACATGGGAATAGGATATCTCTTTCAGATAGTGATTTAATTTTCTTTGGATATGTTCCCAGAGGTATAATTGCTGGATCACATGGTAATTCTATATTTCATTTCTTGGGGAAGCTCCATACTATTATCCATAATGGCCATACCTGTTCACATTCCCAGCAACACAAGGGTGCTAAAAGGGAGCATTATTTACCTTGTGAAATACATTTCAACTATAAAAAGGAAACAAAATGAAAATTCAAATCTATAATGTCTTTTCACTTCTGATACTTTTTAGATTGTTCACATTTCCTACAGTAACCAAGAGGATGAAGATATCATTCAAAGTTTTTATATCAATGTTATTCCATGTGTACACATATTATTTACTTCATGGGCAACTTTTGCCAAAGATTTGGAGCATGATTTCAAATTATCACATAGGTTGACTGAGACTTTGAGAGGTATGTTTTTCCTATAGATGCAATATTCATATCTTTGAATCAAGATTATTTTAGATGAGAGATATAACACATCAGTTACAATAAAACATGCTGAAGTAGACATATCATGTTCCTTGGAAAAGTGGCCATTATACATGACAACCTGTTAATATGGACTCTAACGTTTGTAACAGAAAGTTTTTCTTTAGTTCTAGTTTCTCTTTCAGTGGAAATGGCCAATCAAGCAAAATCTGTGATATTTTGTGATGTATTTTGAAAAAATTTTTAAGTTCTGAATTTACCCACTTACGAGTAAATTCCTTTGTTCGATGCCAGGAAGTAGCTTTCCCTTGCTGTTGAACAGGGTTTGCATGCCACAGATAGTTTTGTGGAATATCACACTATTAAACATGAATTTCTATGTAGGAAATAAAATGAAATAATGGATTTGTTTTATTTTATCTATTTTTCCTTATTATTTGCCATGGGCTTTCCTTCTAATCCACTAATATTATATAATTGCTAATGAGATAATTGTAGTATTAGATAACTTGCTCTGCTTCCCTGGCATGATTAAAGATCTTCTATGTCTGTCTGAGAGATAATGACAGAAAAAATACAAAATCACAAGACACAGATGGATGCTGTAGTGAGGTCAAAGGGATGTATAAAACAGTACGGTGGCTCTTTTTCCACAACTGGAAAATTTTGAAGAACTTTATGCCCTAGAATAAGGATTTCCAAGTAAATTCAATTTCTGAATTTTGAAGAACAGATGGATGCATTCATTTATTGACCTTACATTTTTAGAATAGATCGATTCATTCAATTTCTCAGTCCATAAAAGCTAGTATTATAAATTTCTTAGATCTGGCAATTAATTACTCTTAATTATTGTGTCCAAAGTATTCAATTCTATATTTCAAAGTTTTAGAAAAATTCAATACGTGTAAAATGTCAAGACAGTATTTTGAGTATTCCATTCTTTAATATTGAGTTGAGGGTGTTAAAAAATACTGATAACACCATAGTTTTAAAATGGATGTTAGGGGCGCCTGGGTGGCGCAGTCGGTTAAGCGTCCAACTTCAGCCAGGTCACTATCTCACGGTCCGGGAGTTCGAGCCCCGCGTCAGGCTCTGGGCTGATGGCTCAGAGCCTGGAGCCTGTTTCCGATTCTGTGTCTCCCTCTCTCTCTGCCCCTCCCCCGTTCATGCTCTGTCTCTCTCTGTCCCAAAAATAAATAAAACGTTGGAAAAATAAAATAAAAAAAAAATAAAATGGATGTTATATACTAGAATGTAGAAATTATTGGTCTAGTGAAAGGAAAATGGTATGATCGATTTAGAAAAAATGTCAATTATACCCGGTATATAGATAGCTAAAGAGTCAGAGGATAGCAGACAGTATTTTGACTAGAAAAATCAATCTAATTGAACTAATTGCTGAGTTTTGCCTTTAAGTATATACATAATAAAGCAGGTAGTACAGAAAATAATTAAAAATGTGAATATACCCACAAAAATAGTACAAACCAAATGTAACAAAGATTGTGGTAGCCACAAAGCAAATTATCAGTGTTTTCAGTAATTGATCAAAAATTTTTAAAATGTTGAACATACCTTAAAATCTGTTTTATACTGTGAACTATCCTAATATTATGCATATAGTTTTAAATAGATAAATGGACGATCTCATTCTTGTATTCCTATACCTTTTAGATACATGTTTATATATCATGGTAACTGGCTCTGTTCCACACATCTGAGAGAAGGAAAATATTCAAAGTTTCTAATTTTCAACATCTTTACAAGAAAAAAACTAAGAGAATTTTAAATCCATTGCCTCCATCATCAATTAGCTACAAAAAAATCTTTTTAAAAATCAAAAAGGCAATTATGGAATTACAGTTTTTGAAATGTGTTTAAACGGCCAATTGGCCTCATGAAGTGTAAGTGGAGACCTAACCTTTGCAGGTGCTCTCACATAGACACAATTTAGTTAGCAATACTTTTAATTAATATCACTCTTTTCTGGTAGGTAAATTTATCCAAGTAGGTATTATGGTTTTACAATAAGACATGTGTAAAGGAAAGTTTTTATTGTCTTTGTAAGTCTCTTAACTTAGTAAATTTTTAAAAAAACACATTGAAATTTCATGGAGCAGCATGCTTTATAAGAACATTAAAAATACTTAATAAGCAGTATTATTTGTAATAGCAATAAATTATCAAATCATTTCATGCTTTTAACACACGTTATACTTGATCAATACATTAATTTATTAATTATTATTTGCATTTTTAGCCTATTCTGAGTATCATAGTATACTTTATACTACTTAGAAAGGGTGGATCTATATCTATCCCACAGTGCTTTGGTGCAGACAATTGCCCTTTCCTGATTTCTTTTGAAGCAAACAGATAATAATTTATCACTGTGATCTGACTTCTTTCAGTTCATATAACTTCTCTGAAGTATGACAGGCATAAAATCTATTGATTCCTACTGAATGGCAACAACACTGCATCTGACAAGATCTTATAGGAAAACAAACTCCCAATTCCATAATATAGAGATTCCATTCCTGGTGAGCTATTATATGAGTAAAACCACACACATTTTGTTAATTGTCTGAGGTAAAACACAACTTTCTCACATCCACTAGAAAGATTACTCCAGTAACTTTTGAGCAGTAAATTCTACTGTACTTTTGGAGGCAGAAATTTTTTCTTAAACGTTCGCTAGGTCATTGAATTCTAGATATATATTTTAAAGATTTTGTTGAAATAGATTAAATTTGGTTTTGAATCAAATGCTAAACAGTAGTCCCAAAGTGTGTATGTGTGCAACAATTTAACAATTTCATCTACATAAAATTAAACATTTATACTCTTTCAATTTGAGGGAAGGAAAATCTAATATATAGAAGATTTAAATTCGTTGTTCACACAGAAGAAACTCTGGAAGGAAAAATTTATGAAAATCTTTACATTCAGACCTCAGATTAATAGCTACGCATGACACCCAAAGGAAAACGAAAACTGAAATTAATGAAGTTTAGTTGCAAGTATCCTACACTTGATTTATCATGCAATATAAAATTGGTGCCTGTCTTAGAATGGTGTTACTGTGATAACAACCCAGTTTTACATCTTTTAAATTGTAAGCGAATTAATCATTTTTCATATTCTAATTGGGTCAGACTATGACTTCAAGGGACAAAATTTCCATAATACCCTTGGGATTCAAAAATTAGAACATATTTCTCACATGAGAGAGATGGGGAATATCTGTATTTTCCCTGTGGTAGAAATAAAGGAAGGTACTGAACCAAATTCATTTTCAGTTATAAGAAATTAGGATATGGACCACTTATTTTCCAATTGATTCTTCATAATTCAACTGAGCATGGGCTTATATCTAAATTGGAACATTATCATCTTAAACTTATGGAATAAAACCAATGTGCATCATTAAGTCTTGCAGTTACTATATGACTAGGTGATAAGTAGGAGATACTTTGTGAAAATATATGGCATAGGAAAATCTTAGTTTTCCAGATAACAAAGTTAAGGTGCACCTTGCCATTGTGGCACCAAGCCCCTGCAACTGTGGCAAAGCCTGCAAAAGAATGTTCATCTATCCTACAGCATACATTCTCAAATAAACAAAATGCCCAGAAATAAATGTCTAATAAACATGTTCAGTGTCACAGTCTTCATAAGGACTGGATTCTCTCAATTTAGAACAATTTATCATTTGCATCGTATTAAGTGTGGACTTTTCTACATATTTGATATACCTAAGAACCCAAAAGTGATTTCAGGATCAACCCATAAGAGACAATTCTGAATCTTGCATAAAAGTCATGGGAATTTCAATATTGGGAGTTCTAAGTCTAGTCCATTGATGTCTTCCTTAATAGTTTATTTAAATTTTTTTAAGTAAATAGTTAAGTTTTTGAGATCTTACAGAGTTCAGATCTTAAAAAACAGAAATAAAACGAAATATCCAGGAAAAACTGAAAATAAGTATTCTAGCACAACTGCTCTTACTAAATATGTATACTGGAAATGGAAGACTCAGAGATTTCCGTATATCCTTCTCTCACCCTTTTATACCCACAATAATACACATTTGGAGACTGAAAGTAATCATCATAAAAGAACCTTACAAACAAGAGAGTCACACACACAAAAGTCATATCCACAAACATATATTCATCTACATAGGGATGCCTTATTTAAAGAATGCTCTCATCTTCTACTTTCCTTTTTAAGTTTTAACAAAATAAAATAACATCTCCAAAAGAAGAAAGGTCTAAGGATGTATATATCCTAGTTGCCAAGTAACCTAATTCTGTATTTCAAAAGTGTAAAACCTTTAGTCCCACCTTCTCATGTTAAAAAAACAAATTGGAAAACTTGAATACAAACGAAAATAAATAGCTCTGTTAGCGCCAACTTCATAGAAAATGTCCAGGGCTCTAACTGAAACTATCACTCTGATCTTCTTCAACTAGTAGAGACTTTCTCATTGACAGAAGATTGGTTATGTTCACAGTCAACTTTGATTGCAGATCCATATTTAATAAACAATCTCCTCACCTTCCACTCCTTTCTTATTCTAACCCTTAGCTCTGAATACAAAAATATCACTTATGACTGATTCTGCCTTGTCCTGTAGCCTATTCCCATAGCATCTAGGAGAAGTTACTTGCTATGGGAAAGCTAACCCAATGGTTAATCGAGAGATACACTACCTAGGATTTGTATAAAGGAACAAGAAAAGGCAAACAAAACAAAACAAATTGACAGTTGGAATCAAAAGTAGAGACAGACACCTGACCCATGAATCTATACTATTCTCTATTCTTACTCATACAGCTTCCTGAGTTTTAGTTACGTGTATAGGTACCCAGCTAGTGAAAACATTTCTCAACATGACTTTCAGATAGATGTGATCAGATGCTCATGTTCAGGCAGATTAGACATGAGAGAAAATGAGCCTTATAACTTCCTATATATCTCCATAAGCTGAAGGTACCACTCTGGGCTTCTTTTGTTTCCTTGTCTCTGAGTGGAAAAAAAGTGGTGAGGAAAGTAGCAACTGCTGTAATCTACAGTGATTAGCATCCTATATTGAGGACTGTGGAGATTTTCTACAAGCCAGCATCCCTTCATGATATCAGAAAGTGTAGTCTGCCTACCCACACGTGATTGTTAGCTAAGAGAAAAGGAGTTCCCCTCTTGTTTGAGCTGATGTGTTTTATGTTTCTTTGTTTTGAGGGTAGCCTGAAACCTATTTAATACAAATACAACCCATTTAATATAAATTTAAGTTAATGAATGACATTAACTTACTATTAAGATTAAAAACTAAACCAACTGGAAGTAGAGAGGCATTATAATGAAGGGGAGAAAAAGAGGTTCTGAGTCCAAACAAACTGACTGGATTAGAACCCAGTTATCCCATTTGCTAGCAGGGAAACTTGGAAAAAAGAATCTCTCCTTGTCTCAAATTCTATAGTTCTAAGGTAGGTAGGATAAGAGTATCCTTCTTGAGAATTTGGTAAGATTTACAAATTCATGCAAAGTAAAATAGACTGTAACTGCCAAGCAGTAGGTGCCCAAAATATGCTAGCAATTACTCTGGCTGGTAGGGGAAAATTCAGTTTCTTAAGCACCTGTGGCTGAGGGTCCCTCTTTCCCACTCTCCCTAGGACCAGGTCCCTCCATTTTTGCTTGAATGCTAGTGAGTCAAATCCACATCCTAAATCCCCTTTCATTCCAATAAGCATAAAGCTTCCATTCCTTTCGACCATCAGGCAGAAAAACTGACAGGCAAATCCTGGTTCTGGATGACTTACTTTTAAACAAATTTAGACTTTGTAGAGATATTTATCCTAAAACATGATATAGGCCAAACAGACAGGAATTTCAAAAAGTTTTGAATCAGTGTATTAATGATAAGCACTTTTATTAAGGGGAACCATAGGCTGTAGAAACATGTAGCAAGAATAACGTAGCTTGTACTATTGAAGAAATGGTATGAAGTGTACAAATGGCTTCACCATAGAGCATTTCTTGTCACTCCTACGAGATGCTCAGAGCTCACCTGAAGTGTCTATGGGTCTAGAAAAAGATGAAAAATTTACTCTCCTTTCTTTTAGCTATAAAAGATATTAATTACATATGGCATTACATAGTTTCTTGTATTCCATCATTATTCTATCCAAGAATGGGTCAAAGATGTCATGCTACAAGTTTACTAAAAATATATAACTATAATTCTTAAAATGTCAACTGAAACGAAGTAGAAAAAGAAGGAGGAAAAGGCAGAGTATGGGGTAAAGAGGAGGACAAAGAAGATAAAAAATGAAGAAAAACACTTGTTCAAATATAATTTATTAAGGGAGTGAAGACAGGCCTTTTATGTGTCAGTTGGCATAAAGAAGACACAAATGATGTCTGAATATGACAAAATAATCCTTCTTTAATTGTTTTTAAGCAGATGTGAAATAGAAATACAGCCATAATCCATTTGCTTATATAATCATGTTCAATAGTTTGTTAAAATTATACTGCAAACAGATGAAGGGAAAAGTATGCTCTGATAGCTGTTCTAAGAGTTTGAAAACAGCTGCAATCTGATGTTACACTCTCACTGAAAAATACCTTCCAATTCAATGATATCAGAGAAAGAGTTTTTGAGGAAATAAGGAGGTTTTAATTTAGACTTATCAACTTTTTAAAGAAAGTTTATTGAAAGCATACAGTTTTCAAAACCTGAATAATTCTGCTAAAGCTTCATTCTTTGTCATTGTTATTGTTATTATTGTAAATCATATTAGTGATGATACCACTTTTTTGCTCCCTTTTATAATCATACCAGAAGCTAAATAATAAGCTAAGTATCAATGAACCTTATTTTACAATAAAATGTGCACACATCGGCTACATATTTATAAATACTTTTGAAAGGCTATGCTATTCTGAGATCATTCCTTCAACATAAAATGTACAAAAATAAGCTTATGTAATGTGATCTTTCTACAAGGATACTCTACTGATGGGAAGAAAATACTGGGGAAGACAGCACCATGCATGAAATTAATCACACTGAAACAAATGTCAGAAATTCACAGACACTTATCATGACTGTCATAAACAAATGAGTAGCCATAACAAATGTGTCAATACTCTATTTCATTGCACAGTAGTTTTCCCTGATCCATGGTTTCACTTTCCATGCTTAACAGTTACTGTGGTCAATTGTGGTCTGGAAGCAGAGATCCTTCTTCTGACGTATGCTCAAAAGGTCAATAGTAGCCTCATGCCATGTCACAATGCTTACACCATTCATCTCTCTTCATCTTTTCATGTAGGCATTTTACCACATCATCACAAGAAGTCATGTAAGTACAGTACGAGAAGATATTTTGGGAAAGAAAAAAAGAGACTGCATCCACACAACTTTTATTACAGCCTATTATAATTGTTTTATTTTGTTATTAGTTATTGCTGTTATTCTCTTACTGTGCTTCATATGTAAATTAAACTTTATCATAGGTATGTATGCACAGGAAAAACACAGTATAGATAGGGCTCAGTACAATTTATGGTTTCAGTCATATATTGAGGGTCTTAGAATGCATCTCCTGTGGATAAGGGGGACAACTGTACAAAACAAAGGATATATTCTTAAAGCCAAAAGAGTATTCTAAAAAGCATATTTTCTAAGAGGAAGAAATATGAGCACAAAAACGCATTTTTTCCAAAATAATGAAGTTGTCTCTTGTATTGCACACTTTATGTGAACAATGGGATTGATCTGACACTCGTCTAACTTTGTCACTGGCAATTCAATAGTTGAATAAGCAATCATTTTTGCCCTCTCTGAATCGTTTAGTCTTCCCCGAATTTGGTGCCCAGAGGATGTCTTTTCAGTGAGTGTTTAAAAGAATAATTTATATGTTGACAATCTGAAAAACTATAGTAACACTAAAAAGCAGAGCAGCATGTTCAGTTTTTTATGTAGTATGAAGAGGAATATTTCAAAAGATTCCTGAAAACATGAATTTAAGATAGCAGGTTCCTCTTACAGCACTAATCATACAATCATTCAAATACTGCAGGGATTTATTTAACATCTTGCTGGTTTCCCCTAGGCTCTTAGGTGCCACATTGCAAGACAGAAAGTCAAGTGTACTTCATGTAACCTTCTCTGCCGCCTTTTCTCTCATTTTTCTTTCTGTAATGGTCTGTCGTTTGCAAACCCCCCTCCCCAACCCACCAAATGCTAGAATCTCATAGCAGTCCCTTTTTTTTTATGAAAAATCCTTTTTAAGTGTTAGTCCCTGAACACATTGAAGTGGTAGTCACATCTGCCTGGTGCCTTCTGTTTAATGGGAGGAAAGGCACACTTTTCCGCAAAGGAAAGGCCTTGAAGATGCCTTGAGCTGGAGACATCAAAGTGCCACTGTAAGCCCCTCTCTGCCTTGCTGTCTCTCTCTGACCCCCAGCCATCCCCTCCCTTCCTCCCTCCCTTCTTCTACTCCCCCCTCCCTCCCTGTGCTCCTCCCTTCTCTCCTTCTATTTCTCCTTACCACCTTCTCTCTTCCTATCTTTATTTTGTTCAACTTTTAAGAAAAATATGCTGTTCAGTTTTTTTTTGTTTTCCCTAAGTTTCCAACCTGTGTTCCTTCTCTAAACTATGTTTAAACAGACAAGACTGAAAATTCAATCATGAAAAACTACTTTATGCTCATAAAAGCATGCAGATACTATTGTTATTAATACCTTCATCATCAAAGCAGCAAAATTTTACCCAGGCTCATTTTTTTTTCCTGCCCTAGTAATGTTAGTACTGCTAATTAAATGTCATATGATGTCAACAAATCAGGCGTCTATGATCCTCTGAGTGTGTCCTTGCTATCTTCTCTTCTTCTTTTTTTTTTTTTTTTGTTACATTTTTCTCTCTGCTTATATGATTTGGATGGGATTTCAAATGGGATAACTTACTGAAGGCAGTCCCCATGGATCTGGTAATCCCCAAAAAGATGGGATCTCCATTTTCCAAAGTAACCCATCATTCCTAGTCAGATAACTACAAAGATCCTTGTCTTGACCAACATATCTCAAAGCAGAAAGACAAAGTCATGTGATGCTAAGTCTTGAACAGTGCTTATCAAAAATAAATTCTTATCAGTCATTTCTCAGATCTAGAAGTCCAGAAGGGAGAAAAAAATTTATAGAATTTAAATACTAGCACAAAAATGTGACATAGTAAGATATGGATAAAATAGAAAACGCAAAACAAAGAATGCTAGAGCTCAGACTAAGTAAACACCATAAGAGAGCAAGGTGCAAATGGAAAATGAAAAATACTTTTGAGTAATGGATGATTTTCTATGTGACATAAGATGTTATAAGTGCAACACATATAAACTACCACATTCTTTAGATCCAACAGAAGCTTGCATATGGGGCCAGTGATTCAGTTTGCTAGGATCAGTGCACATGGTCTGAAATAAAAACCTGTTGGCAATCGGGTTCCAATGGCAGTAGGCCATGAGTGACAATCAGACAAAATCTACTGCAGGAATCAACTGTAGAGCAAGTCTGGAATGGTGAAATGCCACATTCACTATACTCAGTGGTACCTCTAAAGCAGGGGTGTGTAAAGTCCAGATAGTAAATATTTATAACTTGATGAACCAGGTTTCTGTTACAAATACTCAACACTGAGTTGTAGCTTGAAAACAGGAATGCACAATATGTAAATGAATGAGCTCTAAGTGGGATTCAGCCCTGTATTTGATGACCCCTGTTACTAAAAAGCACATCTTAGTAAACATTTTAAATTATTTAATTATTTTTAATTCTTATTTTATGAGTACATGGAGAGGTGATCAGGATTGGGAGTGCTGGGATGCTCACTTCTGATTGTCATGTATCATAAACCCATAAACAGCTTCTATGGTAGAAGCATTTTGAGAATCTAGTAAACTAAGAAAGTTGCAGCTCCTGGACACCAATGTAAACAACTATGTATGTATCCCACCATTAATACTTCTTTATATACTGGACATAATCAAAAGCATCAAGAAAAGCCATATTAAGAGATTAAAAGTTGTGATTAAAAAGGATGCGTGCTTGGGAATACAGCTCATTGCAAATTTGCATACATGTCTATTTTTCTAGATTTAAATAAGCAATCTATTTTTCTAAGGACTCTTGCTTGTTTTTAAACACTTAGTTTTCTCTGTAGACCAGTATCTCTTGAATGGGGCACACTTGCAGATATTTTAGCAGCTGTCCATTGATTATAAAAAGTGATTTTTAATTTTTAATTTTGTTCAGTTAGCAACTGAAACTCTAATTTCATGACGTTAAAGGTACCTGAAAATCATCGATTTTCTTAATCTCATCAGTATATTAAGAACAATTTACAATGTGCATGCACTTCAAGATCCCTAAAGTCTAATTCTATCAAAAAAAAAGTTAGCATTATTATTGTAAATAACCATTGAGTTTCTATCAATCACTAACAGCAATGTTGTTTTTAGGAGGGAACACTTTCTAAAAATGTTTACTAATTCAAAACAACTTTGCCCAACTTGCAAAGTAACCTGTATGTGTAATATCTTTGTTGAAAATTTCAACCCCTTCCCCAACAGAATCATTCATAAGTTCCCATGTGACTGGAAGCAACAGTTCTATAATGGAAATGTCACTGCAACCTTAAATATAGCATTCACCACCGTGAAAACTGTAATAACAGATGCTCACAAATGCCTGGTGTGATGAATCAATGCAGAGAAAGGAGAGAAAGAGGTCTGTGTAGGTGTCTGTGTGGAATGGGAGTGAAGAGTGCCTTACAAACACAGGAGTAAACAGATGGCAATGACGGAGGCATGCTGGGGCAAATTTGACTTTTTACACCCTGGGACTTCACTGCTACCTGCAGTTACCTATACATCAATTGGACAAAATAATGAAGATTCAAAGGCAAGTAGGAAAAAAAAGAAAGAATCAAGAATGACTTTATTGCTATTTGGTGATGAGAACAAAAGAAAGTAGGAAATAAAAAAGAGTAAATGAGACAGAGAAGTTGTTTTTAAAAAGGTCAGTCAATATACATTGACTAGGCTCTCTGACATATTCCACGGTCTAAAGTAGTTCATAATCCATTAATTTTTTTTCTTACTGTTGTATTAAACAATGTTCTAGGTAGTAAAGACTGAAAAATACACTTGTAATTCCTTTTTTATTATGATAAAATAGATAATTCAAGCTAACTTTCCCTCTAAGAAAAAGAAAATAGGAAAGCAGGACAAAATACATAACCCAAAATAACCAGGACTCCGAAACAGTGCTAGCCCAAAACAACAAGCAGTATCAACCGATCTGTAGGGACTAGAGTATTGACATTAACAGGCATAGATATTAAATAACTATGAATACAACTACTTTTAAATAACTATATAAACTATGTTCAATGAGAAAAATATAAGAATAATATTTTGTTTAGAAATACAGAAAATGTATTGAAAAATCAGAATATATAACAAACTTAGGGACTCAGTAGATGGGACAACAGAAAATTAGACAAAGTAGAAGAAAAAGTGGACTGAAACATAGTAAGAGGGGAAAAATTCCAGATTGAAATACAGAAACAGATATGAATGAAAAACATAAAAGAAAAATATGAGACACAGAAAATACACTAAGAACTAATGTATCTCTAATTGGAGTCGGAGAAAAGGAGGAGAGATAAAATGAGTCAGAAGTAAAATAAGGCAATGGCTAAGAAATCCCCAAACATAATAAAAGATGTGAAACCACAAATTCAAGTCGGTCTAGTAATTCCAAGCATGTGAATATAAATTAATACATTTCGGGAAATTGTTGTCTCTGTTTCATGTTTCTGCGTGTCTTAGAAGCAGAAGCACTAACTGGTTTTGTTCTAGACTTTTACATGGATGCTTGCATAGCAAACAGCCTTGAATAATAAGAGTTAGTGCCTCACTCTGGAGAAAGGGGAGGTTTCTGCATGCTCCAGTATAACAAAGGTAAAGCTATGAACTCTCATGTTTCTTCGCCTCAAGGTGTCTCACCTGAAATGCAACCCACTGAGTGCAGGTGTCATGAGGCCCTTGGCATTGCTACCTGGGATTTAAGGCTCAGGAAAATAGCATAATCCTAATAGTCTCCTTAGTGGTAATATTGTGAATAACAAAGTCTTTGCCTGTATCCTAGAAGCATCCTGTCTTCTGCTAAAATGCATGAAACTGTGGCAAGATAACTGTTTTAGCTTCAAAGTCAAGTAAAAAATAGCAAATCTTGGGGCGCCTGGGTGGCTCAGTCGGTTAAGCGTCCGACTTCGGCTCAGGTCACAATCTCGCGGTATGTGAGCTCGAGCCCCGCGTCCGGCTCTGTGCTGACTGCTCAGAGCCTGGAGCCTGTTTCAGATTCTGTGTCTCCCTCTCTCTCTGACCCTCCCCCGTTCAGGCTTTGTCTCTCTCTGTCTCAAAAATAAATAAATGTTAAAAAAAATTTAAAAAAATAGCAAATCTTTCACAATTATTGATATATACATATGTATATACATACATACATATATATTTACATATATACATTTACATATATATATATACATATATACATTTCAATACACACTTCAATACACATAATGAAATACACATTTCAATAGAAATTGTGGAACTGAGAAGATAATAGCATGATATCATCAAGTCTTAGAAGAAAACTCTGGCAATCTAGAGTTCTTCAATCAGCAAAAATGTCCTCAATATTCAAGGTGATTTTCAGATAAACAAATTGAGAATATTTATTACCACCAGACTCACACTTAAGGAATTCTAAAAAGTATGCTTCTGGCAGCAGTAATATGACTATAAATGGAAGCCCTCAGATGCAGGAATGATGACAAATAGCAAAAATGTATATATGGCAAAATTTAAGTTAATTTATACAACAATCATGTATGTTGTTAGAAATGTAAAACCGATCAAAATAAAAGACAGCAATGGCATTAAGTTTGGAAAAGAGTTGGTGGTACTAAATGTTCTAAGGTGATCTTTTTTCGGGGACAAAAGAAAATTCCTCATTTTTACTCATATTTGTTACACTAGTTTATAACAAGTAATGTTGGTTAATCTTGCTCTTAAGTTCAGAGTCCTAAAAACTGAGCTATTCCTATGTAGGTAGTACAATTATTTGGATCATCAGAAAGAAGCTAGTGGTTAATTAACTATATGTTAACATTTTTTAAAAATATTTATCAAGCTTGTACTTGCATGTATAGTTTGGCAATTTTCTTCTCCTACAAACCAGAGGAAGAGCAGCACACAACACTGTAAATGACATTCACCTTAAACAAGCTAAGCAATGATTTAGGCTTCAGTACATTTCTACCTGTCTCAGCGATACTGTGTTCTCATAGAGCAGGGGGAAAAAAGAAACCAACCCCACTAATGAAGCTGTTGGGCCCTGTGGCCTGATGTCGGAACAGCAGACGCTGACTTCATCAGCATTTAAGTTACAGGAGCAGAGAATGTTTTCTAGTTGAGCATTGTTCCAGTTCTTTGAACAGACTGCCATGGATTCCTGGAGCTTGACCACATTACAATTTTCACACTTAGCAACTGTAAAATTGTTAAAGCGATATCTTTCCACACGGTTTATCCTTTATTACTGCGAAGTTTGGCATACCACCTTAGTTACGGGCTTTAAATGCCACTTTCATCACTTCCCAGGGTAACCTTGGCCATGAAATCGGAAAATCAGATCATTTTCTGGTCCGTTTTCTTCTTTTTCTTTGGATGAGATTAGATTTTGCTACGGTTGACTGACAAATCTCATTTAGGATTCAAGGAGAGGCCCGGGCCCGACCTCTTTAAGAAGTGGGAGGTGAGATGTCTTAGGCAGTGATGAGGAAGAAAGGACCAATTTCAACTCATCACACAAAGGCAATTAGTGATTAATTCACACTGTGAGACAAAAATACTTGTAAAAGTGTTTCTTAGCATCAGGTCACAACATTAGTTAAAATTCTTTAAAAATACCAATCATGTTCAAGGGTTTTCCTCTGCATGTTTTGTTTTCCTTTCAGATTATATTTCTAGGTCTGTTGAAAGGTAAAGCACAAACCAAAATTGTTTTTACCTGATTAAATGTGTTCCATGATGAATAGGAAAAAAATAATATTTTATTTTAAGAAAGAACAAACATGAATCCACAATAGATACATTTCCTATGAAATGTTAACTTAAGGCCAATTGTTTTATTATTCAAGAACATAATGATTAGTTGCTGGGTTGTACATATTCCAGATATTGATATTGCCTGCTTTGGGGACATTTATTCATAGCAGATAGGTGAAAAAGTGTGGTTGGATAAAGGATGAAAATAATAATTGATAAATGCTTCAAAATTAATATTATGTATTCTAGACTTTGCTCTTTGAGTAGAGTAGGTTTAAAATCTCATAGATGAGTTTAGGGATGAGCTGGCATTTTGAAATCTATGTCCTACACAAATTTACATTAAACTGATTGAAAGAAGAAAGTCAACTAGATATATTATCATGAGAATTTGAGTAAGTAAATGGATCAATGGGGCATTGAAGCCATCTTCTTTTGTTTAGAGAATTGTTCAACATTGAAAGGCCATTTGATTCAAATATGCAAACTTGGAAGAAGAATGGTATCTTTAAAGAGCTACTGGCTTCAAATGGCTGTTCCTTTATGTTGATTTTTCCTTACTTCCTTGTTTCTTTCTAAATTTCTTGGCTCAGTCAGTTAGGCATCCTTCTTGATTCAGATCATGATCTTAAGATTCATGAGATAGAGCCCCGCATCAGGCTCTGAGCTGACAGTGTGGAGCCTGTTTGGGATTCTCTCTCTCTCTCTCTCTCTCTCTCTCTCTCTCTCTCTCTCTCTCAAAATAAACAAACATTTAAAAATAATAAAAAAAACTGCTTTTTCTCACTAGCTGCATTTCTAGGAACTGTCGGTGTGTCACATTTTATATCACTGAGGCTCTAGTTACTTCAATAAGAACTTTTAGATGTCCTCAATTTCTCTTTAGATATCTTTAGTTTCTGATGTGTTTCCAGTCAACTTGAGGCTCTAGCCAAATACCTAGTAAAAGAATAAGCTGAAATCCATTTCTAAAATGTTATATGGGGAAGAAGTGTGGATCACAGTAGCTTGAATAAAGTGCTAAATAAATATTTGTGAAATTGGGCCATCTCCCTTAATCTCTGTAGCTGTATAAATACTGCAATGCACATAGCAAGTATTCATATGTAGGACTCAAATGTTTTGAAATCAATCATATGCAAAGATTCTCAGCTGCCTAAAAACTTAGTTTTCTCCAAAATGGAAAATCTTTTAGTAATACGGCATATACACTATCCTAATGGAAAACTCCACTGACGTTTGATTTTATTTTACATATTAGGTGAATTTCTGAGAAGTGGTGCAAAGCAAGCATATGTATAAAAGGGAAAAAAAATCTCAGTGGATTTCATTATACTTTCGGTAAGATATCTCTTCGCAAAAGATGTTGTCTTTGGTACATGAGAAAAATTATTATGTACCTAGGAATCTCAAGGTTCATTTCAGAAAGTACTCCTCTTTTATCTCTATGCTTCTAATATCATATACACTTTGAAGATGCTAGGCAAGTAAGGGAAGAAAAATCTCTAAAATTTGCACTTCTGCAAATCTCAAAGATATACACCCTCACTTAAAATCTCATATATGTATGAATATTAAAATACAGCATCTATACAATTTCCATTTTGTTTATTATTCTCATTAATTTCACGATACTATTACGTAGTGGGCTGAAATTTTGACTATGCTGTCCATGATATCAGTAACATTCAGCTCTATTTGATTTATCAAATAATAATTATTTTCAAGTATATGCAAATTAATTTGTCTTAAAAGTTAATAACATGCTACAGGATATACAAATGAGAGATATGATGGTATTTGACCAAAACAGTTGATAGTTGGGCAAGGAAAAAGGTGGTAAAAATAAATAAATACATGGGTAATTACAATAAAAGTATACTATAGATGTCATTTCTCCTAAAACGGTACTTTATTTTTTTTTCAGGTACTTAGTCTATATGTTATTAATAAACGATTCCCCTCTGTGTGGTCAATGGATTTAGCAACCATTGAATATATTTCCATGGTGCATATTCTTTTACTGTATTAAAAGAGTTCTCTCATTCTAAAGATAGATCTACAAATTATCAGATTATTTTTCATGTAGCCAATATTTAGCTAGAATTTACCCTATCTCAACAATTGTTTTAAGTCTGCGTTATATAATTGAGAGGTGAGTATCTCGGTCGCTGGACCCCCAGCACAGTTTTCTCTGTGCTTTCACTCAGTTGATAATGTTCCAGAGACAGAGAAAATTCACTTCTAGGTATAAAATGTCAGCACTTTTCTCCTATAGAACAGAGTAGATTTTTGACATTTTTGTCCATGTCAGGCAAGTTATATACATATTCTATATAGGTTGTTCTGTGCTTTGTGCCTAGTTGGGTTTCAGTATAAATTGGATTCCAGTAACCCAAAGGTGTCTATTTTTCTCAGTGTCTTCCTAAAACATTGAGAATACTCTGTGACCCAACTTTTTTACTTCCAGGTGCATCTTCAAAGCAATGGATTCATGTGTTCAGGTTTTGCAGATTTAGGATAATTAAAGAAAGGGTATGGCAGCTTGGAATCATTGGGAAGAAATGTCAAAGGCTGTATTTGTACACATCAGCATGATTCAAAATACTGATTTGAAAATAGTGTTTTAAATATATACCTTGGATCCTAGATCCTAATTTCACTTAAAAAAAAATGCTCCCCTCTCCATCTATGGCTATCAGTTCAAAACAATAGAGTGAAACTCTATCACTTATGGTTTTCAAAGCAAATAAGGTTTCTTTATTTTTTATTTCATGTATTTTACTAATTTGACATACTGTTCAAAGCTAGGCTACTTCATCAAACTCTTAGGAGATCATTCAAATATTCTGACAACTGACAGTAACTGGTTAGTTAGTGTGAATTTTTATACTCAGTCATGTGGCCAAACTAATGCTACAAAGAGATATATGCTGTATTCAGACTGTCAAATAGAAGCACAAAGACAACATCCAGGAGACAATATTTTTCATGTGGCATTTTTCAATCTGTATTTGTTTAGAAGCTTTTTTTTAAAATTTTGTGTAAGTCATTATCAAATACAAGGGGGAAAAAGCTATGGAAAATATACAAAGCTTTCCAAATTTTCAGGATTTTACTTTTCAAATCACAACACCATTTACCTCAATTCCAACTACATATTTTTTTAATGCAAGTCAAAAAAATGCTCTACTGTTGGTGAACATATGCAAGCTTCACCAAATTCTACTGATATTTTATAATGTCAGTAAGACCTGTAGCCTCAGCAGCCTTTCCTTATTCGGAAAACACATCTTTCTACTGACATATCAGTTTTGAAAACGTATAAAGCCAATTTGATGGCAAGTGTGGATATGTGTTATTTCATGACCAGTCAGATTAAATGGAACAGCCTCAAGAGATCCTGCAAGAACTATTATGATGTCAATAAAATGTTCCATGAGTGGCAGGGCTAAGCCCAGGACAATTCCCCCTCTCACTACTGGGAGTCCAGTCACATGCTGAGGGCACTCTGAGGAGTACTCAGCAGGATTAGAAATAGCCTCAGCATGACCAATATAATTTCTTCTCTCCAGAAAAATAAGCATTTAACAAGTGGGGCCAAGGAGAAATATTGAATTAGAAGGATTAAGCTATGTTTGTACCACTAACAATAAATTTGTGTTTGGTAAAAACACTTTATCCAACTGTACTATATACATGGTGATCTAAAGGCACATTGGGGAACAATTTCATAGAATTTAGAGGATTCTAAGGACTTTAAAGATTAATATAATAATATTAATTGATATTAGGTTTATCTCTAATGCTATTTTCAGGGTATGGGTAACATTTAGTAAATAGACTACAGGACTTAGCTTGATTTTATTTTAACTATAGACAATTGGCCTATAATATGTTAGAGTCTAGGAAAAGAAAAGAACTAGATCCGGATCATTTTTGCCTCCTTGCATTGGCTAAGATCAGAGTTAGTATTTATTAAAAGCTATCACATCCAAAGGTTAGTAATGGACAATTCTGTAGTCTTAAAACCAATCAGTGATCTATTCCAATCCATATGAAGTGAATTTTCCTTCACTTTCTGTACAAAAAAGTCATTAACTGATACAAATCCTGTGTCTTTTCTTTATTTAGGTGACTATAGGTCTCATTTTCTCTAGTTTCCTATTTTATGAAGTGTGTGCTAAAACTTAGAAACAGATTAGAAAAGTAGGGCTGATGCAAAAATTAAGGTTCACATGGAATACTTTAGGCTTCACTATTAGGGCTAAAAATGAAAATAGACTTGGGAAAGGGACATGGTAATAGAGGCTGCAGCAGAACATTTCTCATACATGATTTATACTAGCGTATAAATGTTTTCTCTCACTTTGTTACCACACACCTTGACCTCATAAATTTATTTATGAATGTTTGGGGGCAGAGATGTTGGAAATCACTGTGAAGCACAAATGATCTATAACTAATATCATTAAAAATTTAAAGTTAGCTAAGTACTTTTATCAACCCTGAGCCATAATTATTTAATAAATATTAAATTTATAATTATTATCACCAGCATTCATTCAGCAAATATATTTATAGTATTTATGATGTGCCAGCCTTTGATCTGGGTACTGAGGCCACAACGGTATACAGAATAGAAAAATAATAAAATCATGAAAACAAATTCATGGATATTATCTCACTAAGTCCTTAATCCAGGAGGCCAGACAGATACCTGCGTTAAACAAGAAGTTTTGATAAGGAGGTAAAAGGCAGAGCCAGTCAAGCACATGTCAAGGAGGAAGAAAGCTTCAGAGGTGGATAAATAGGAAAGGAGCTGAAACTTTGGGGTAATGTGAGAAAAAAATGTAGCAATGTTCCTACATCATTGATTACTGAAATGATTCTCAAATTTCCAAGCCAACATTCTTCATAAGCGCTACCACTCAAAAAATTTATTTTCCATCTTTCTCTACTAGGCGTGTGTAAGTGTAATCATATGTGCATTGATTGATATAACAGATCATACCTGCATCAAGTTACACTTGATGTGTATTTAAATTCCCCACAATTCGTTGATAAAAATGAAACCTAAAATGCACATTGATATTATTTAGGAAAAATTAAATATAGCAACATTAGAATATTTCATTTATCTCATGTCTTCCAGTTGACCATTTTATTGGTCTTCATTTTTGATATGTGTGTGTATGCGTATCTATATTTGTGTAGTATTTATTGAACACCTTTATGTGCTAAGCACAACACAGACATAATTATTACAAATGCATTTAGTCATTTTGGGAATCTATTCTTAGGTCCTTTTTGCAAGAAAATAAAATAATTATAGAATGTCTTTTACTAGAACTTAAACCCAGGTTTTCTGCCTGGAGACCTAACATTTTATTCAGGATGTCAAAGTTTGCCCAAAGCAAATTTCATTACAGAATTCTTAAAAATAAAAGATAAGGATTGTCTCTAAAACAGGTAATAATTACCTGCTACATTTCTTTTCTCTTTTATTAAAATAAAGTTTCTCAAAGGTAAAGCGTTTCATTGTTAATTTCACTCATTTCTCATTTATCATTCTTCAGTCACCTTCTCTGATTCATTTGTTTATTTAGTTTTGAACAACTGGCTTTAATTTAGAATCTGGAGCATTATTACAGACACCCATAAAGATATCTAAAGCCCACAAAAACAGAGAAACCTTGTTCATAATTTTAGCAATCATTGTCAAAGAAATCTGTAAGGCTTTGAATGAAAGCAGTTAAATTGTCAATTCCCACAGCTGTCACATGAGCAGTGAGCAGTGAAGTTCCCCATCCATAGTACACTTTGTAAATCAGCCAGCTCCTCTTGGGCAGGAAATCATCTGTTCCTGAAGAGTTCGCACAATCCTTTCTCCCAACAGAAACCTTGAGGTTTCTCTGTGGTCTGTCCGCAAAATAGTGATTTCACAGGCTCTTCATTTTTAATAAATATTCGCCAGCAGACCTCCCTGGGCTGGTTCCCCAGTGTCCTGAGCCACTGCAAGGGCATTCGGGCTTCTGTGAAATCCCTGTGGGTATGCGGATGTGCTGAAGGTTTTAGAATGAATGCCTTAAAAAATGCTGCCAGCAATTTCAGTGACTTCCAAACTGAATTTATTCATCCCATATAGCTGCAAAACAATTCTGTACTGACTTTGCAGTTGCTGGCCATTTTCTTTCATGTGGCTGATTTCTGATGGTGTGAAATGTCTTGATTACTGAAAAAGCATGTTTTCCATGAGAGTATTAGTTTTAAAATTTTGTACATGTGTTTTTACAAAAGTTAAAATTCTACAGTTTAAGTGCTGGTGCATAAGCATATTATTTAATTTCATAGATATCTAATGGGATAAAGTTCAAATATAACCTCTCATTCACACACAAAAAAAACCCAAAAAAACAAAAACAAAACAAACAAAAAAAACCCCAAACGTTGGCAGTTCAGTTGAGAATGGTCAATTTCTGTGGCATGCTAGGGAAATGTGAAGTATTATAGTTTATTGAACCATGGAACTTATAGCTCACTCTTTTGAATCAAATTGATTGCTTCTATCAGGTACCCCCAAAACCCTCAAAGAATGTAGAACGATTATTTGGCTTTTGCCATAGTCACATATGTCTTTTCAAATAAGGAATCTCTGAAGGAAAATTGACACATTTAATCCAGATACCTGTTTTGCATTTCTATAGGCTGTTTTCTGTGTGCGGTTTAGCAATGTAATTTTCTGAAAGCTAGGTTTCCTCTACAAAAGAATACTTAGCCATTGTTCTGTATCACAACTTAATTTCCACCCCATAGGAATAAAGATTTTCTTCCTTTCCTGTATTATTCTGAAGATCTTTCAAATAATTTTATTTTCAAAACCATAATATCTTCACTCTATCACATGAATAGTGAAATATTACATGCATGTATTTATCACTTTTATGATTAATACCCTTATCCTTATATTACAGTTGCCCAGTCCACTTTGGGAAAGATATGGGAAGGCAATTGTGTTTCTTTTTATTTCAATTCACTGTCAGTTTTCTGTGCCCTCCTACTAGTGCAAAGCTGCATTTTAATGGCAGTTGCTGGAGTCACTGGAAACCTATTCTGTGAGTAGGAGTAGAGAAATGATAAAGGTAATACAATCTCTAGCTTAACCCTAAATCTTTGTGTTCACATAAGTATCCTAGAGTTAACACTCTCTATCTGTAAAGTGACTCAAAGGCATTCTGAGGATAAATGAACTTATACAGAATATAGATGATATGCCTTCAGTGTTTTGTTTTTTATTTTTTTTAATGTTTATTTTTGAGAGAGAGAAAGAAAGAGAGACAGAGAGAGAGAGACAAAGCGTGAGCGGGGGAAAAGCAGAGAGAGAGAGGGAGACACAGAATCTGAAGCAGGTTCCAGGCTCTGAGCTGTCAGCACAGAGCCTGACACTGTGCTGGAACTCACAAACCATGAGATCATGACCTGAGCTGAAGTTGGACGCTTAACCACCCAGATGCCCTGCCTTCAGTGTTTTAAATAAAAATGTTTCGAAGTGAATGCAGTGCTTTGATTATGGTTAAAATGCTCCATGTTGATTTTTCAAATAATTTTTTAGGGATCTTTTGCCCATCTACATATAGTCCTTCAAATCATTAATTCATAAGCTCTTGATTCTAATAAAGCTCTTGTATTGAAAAAAAATGTAACTTCAATCAATTTTATGATTAGGTACAAGGCATTTACTGTTATCAGTTAAGAATTGGAATTCAAACTCAAATTTCTACACAGGATGACTTTTAGGGCTTGGAATTATGGACAAAGAATTTTCTCAGTACTCACAGTGACATTATTAAGAGACAAAAGTACACATATTTAAAAAAAAAAAACTCAATTTCTCTGTTCCTTAAAACAAATGAGTTTTTAAATACATTCTTGACGTAAAATGGGGAAGAGCTCTCAGATGCCTATACCCATGATACCAGTATTATTGGAATGTCAAACACTTTGTTAGGCAATCTGCCAGCAGTAAGTACAATTACCGATGCTATTCACAGTCATCGGCATATGGGCTTTCCGAGGTAGTGTCCGTTGTCCCTCTGTTCAGATTCATCTTTCATAAGCTAGAGCAGGCAGGAGGTAAAACTGAGTACAATGTGCTGAGGCATGGCAACACTTCTGAATTTAGGCTGTTCATAGTGATTCAATGATCTCCTGGTCAATTCCTTATTTCTCACAAGTATATAAACACATGGAGATTAAAAGCAGAAAGTAAGAGCAACAAGAGCATTAGGCCACTGAATTTAAGACATATTGTATTGTATTGATTTAAACTGTTTCAATGCCTCAACTCGTCACTAAGTCCGTGCACCTCCATTATGTTAAAAGCCAAAAACATGTATTGATCTGTGGTAAATTTCTTGGAAACTATAGGGTATAATGAACCACAAAAGGCTGGGGGGAAACATTCTAGGAAATAATTTTTAAGCAAGACTGATATGCCAGCAAATTGAAGATACACGTATGTGCTTAAAAATAATTGCTTTGCTGCTCTCAATACAGTAGAATCTCTATGGGCTCCCACTGGAGTGTAACACCACATAAGGCATTTATGGTGACCATTCAGTTTGTTCAGGATTAACCTAATCAATATCTGTAATCTAGTTAACTGTGTTTATGAGAAAGTTTGCACCTTCAATTGAATAAAAGAGCTCTTGATTTTTCTGATTATTTGAAATTTTGAGTCAAATTTGAAGGTCATTGGTCATCATTCCTTGAAAGAACCAGATTTCCTAAGCATTGAAATTATGCTATGGACACAACTGGTTGGCATTCCTCAACTGTGGTCCAAGTAAACTTGGTGGTCCATAATTTCAAATGGATATTTTTTGTAGTTTTATTTCAATGATAATTTTTGGCAATTGATGTAAGTCATTTATAAATTTCCTACTACTGCTGAAGAGTGCTACTTTTGCATTTGTGTTTAGAATTTTATTGGCACTAAGTGACCAGAGTTTATTTTTACCTTGTAAGGCCATGCTTCTCAATTGTTTTTCTTGCACAATTTTAAGAACCTGAATGTTTATGAATGCTTGTAGACCTTTAGGGACTACTTGAATTGCCTCAAGTTTAAGGGAAAATGCAATTAGCTCTCCTTGAAACTAGATTTCATATTAACATAAGAAAAGAATCTTTAGATACTTGAGGTTATTTTCATAGTCAATTCATATAAAAATTTCATAAGGGAATTTTGTAACTAGATGTACATGCATGGGTAAGACATATGGTTCATTATGCAAGCAGGTCACAGAGAATATGCATACCAAAACATTCTTGACCTACTGAAGATAGTAATTTCCCCCCCACTATATTACAATTGTCAAAAGGCAAGCTTTTTTCAGACTTCAAAGAAATTATTTTCTCAGAAAATTTCACAAGTTTTCAAGACATTAAAGCCGTTGATTAATTAAAAATACTGCACATAGAACTTTTGCTTTAGTTAAAATATTGTGATCGTAGTAAAATACACTTTCAAGAAGACATGATATAAATTCATTTCCTGTACTCTTTTCTTTCTCCTCCTATCCCCATTTTAAAAAAATTATACATGGTTTATATGGAACACTTGACTGATTCTTACTTTAGGGCTCCATCTTGCAGAACTGTCCCTTGTCCAAAACTTGCTGAATTTTATTTCTTGGGTGTTGCTAATGTGTTGATGGCTGATGAAAGCTTAACTGATTACTCTTAACAGAAAATATTTATAAGAGTGAACTTTAAGAGTGATCTTGAGTTCTTCCATCAAAGAAGTGGAAAATAGAGCATTCAAAATTATTTAGAGGCATAGAGTGTTTCAACATTTTTCAATCACGGCACACAAGTAGCTTCTTATTCTGACAGGGAGGAATGTAGTTATTTTTTTTTAAAGCTGTTAACAAGAAATCACATTATGGTTAGGTTTTAGAAATTAGAACCACAATAATAAGGTACTAAATTTGCAGATTTATTAGCAAGTTTCTCAAGATATCATTCTTATGGGATGATAAGAAATAATCAGCATAAAACCTCCAATATATGTAGCAGAAAATAGCAAAACTGCATGCCCAGTTCTTAATCAGTGTGAAAACTAATGACTTGAGGTGAGCACTTTTATGATGAGAATATTTTTAAATTAGCACATGAAAATATAGTTAAGGTTTTAATTAAAGCTATTTCCCCCACTTTTGTCCTATTGGAAAATCTTACATGGGCAATGAGAGTTTTATATACAAAACTGTAGGAACTAAATGATTTCAAAAGCATGTTTTCAGAATCCATCCATCTGTTTAGAAAAATCCAAGGCTAGTAAATCAAAACAAGTACCATAACATATTCCACAATTGCTAGAAATCTTCCTCTCAAGCTATATTTTTTTGTCCCACATCCCTTGTAAATTTCTGGGTACTAAATGTTAAACTAATTTATCATCTGTTTTCTCTCTGTTTACTCTTTGCTATGCTTAATAAATATTTTTAATGCTTATTTATTTTGAGAGCACATATGCATGCACATGCGTGTGTATTCACACATATGCCTGCACACGCACGTGCATGCGCGCACACACACACACACACACACACACACACGAGTGGGGGTAGTGGGAGGGGAGGGAGTCCCAAGCAGGCTCTGTGCTCTCAGTGCAGAGCCAGACACAGGGCTTAGGACCCTCAGATCATGACCGGAGCCAAAATCAAGAGTCTGACACTTAACTGACTGAGCCACCCCAGGTGTCCCACTATGCTTAATAATTTTTTAAACAAAAAAGGAAGATATCTTTTAGTCCAGAGTTTACCTCTGCATACATATTTCTTTTTTTAATTTTTTTTAACATTAATTTATCATTGAGAGACAGAGAGAGACAGAGCGTGAGCAGGGGAGGGGCAGAGAGAGAGGTAGACACAGAATCTGAAGCAGGCTCCAGGCTCTGAGCTGTCAGCACAGAGCCCGATGAGGGGCTCAACTCACAAACCCAGAGATCATAACCTGAGCCAAAGTCAGACGCTTAACCAACTGAGCCACCCAGGTGCCCCTCTGCATACATATTTCAACTTGTGATTTCACTATCCCAAATAACTCGAGAGAAAGGTGTTTCTTATATACTAATTGGTAGTGCTCTTAGAAATATAATATAGATACCAAATAGCTCAGAAGCAAATTATCCAAAGAAGTTCTTCAACCTAAAAAGAAGCTCTGTATAAAATGTTAGAACCACTTCAACTAACCTTTCTAAATTTTAGGTCCTATTCATTTGTGGGTAATTGTTTGGAGTCTCACTAGAAAGTTAAATATTACACCAAGAGATTACCAACATTAATCATTCCTTTTCTCCCTCATTTCCATGTGATTTTGAACTTTGTTTGAATCTATAAATTGCTTGTATACATTTGTTTTCGATATACCTGCCCGTGTGTGTGTGTGTGTGTGTGTGTGTGTGTGTGTGTGTTTTGTCATATCCCTTTAGAAGCAAGTGTGAATGATAGCTTAGTTCAGCCCTAATTACACTGGTCCTATTTCTATAAACTTCATACCCTTTCTATACCTTTCTTCATGTACAAGTTATTCAAAACTCAGTCAATAAAGTAGCTGGTATTCCTTTGAAATATTTCATACATTTTGAGATGTGGCTGACCTCACAAGGTAGATTAATATTTGCTTAACTGCAAAAAATAAAGCATAACCAAGATTAAGCAATATACAGTAAAACCTTGGATGGTGAGTAACTTGTTCTGCGAGTGTTCTGCAACACAAGCAGACATTTCTAATAAATTTTAACTTGATAAACAAGCAATGTCTTGGAATACAAGCAGTATGTGATGCCTAACATCACATGATCACAACTGAGCCAGTGGTTCTTCTCTCTTGCTCTCTTGCTGTGGGATTGTGGGTGATCATCTCCCATGTTTGGATGCTCAGTCTCAGACCACAGTGTTTGGCAGAAATCGGTGATTTTTCAGAACACTGGAAGGTGCCCACAACTGGCGCTAGTGTATTTTTTGCCACTTCAAAGCACCTGTGGACAGTCCTTTGCTTTTCCATACAAGAGTAAGCTTAGGAATGTTCTGCTTCATTCTAGGCCAGGCTGCCTGTGGATATAGACCCTTTCTTCTGATGCCTTATTGCCAGTTACATTAAATACAGTATAAGAGTTTATTAATACTGTACTGTAGTCAACATCCATGCAAGCATATACAATGGCCCCCATGCAGAAAAAGATTCCATTGAGCCAATAGATAGCAGTGATTCAGTTAGCGGTAGTGATAGTCATCCTACAAAAAACCCTCCTCTCTCCCCTCTCCCTCACACCAGCCACAAAAAGCTTTCAAAGGTAAGTGCAAGTTAATTTTTCTTTATACTTTGTACTTTCTTTCTTATTTTGTTTCATATTACAGTTTGTATCATTTTTATATGAATATTTTTGGGTTGTAGAACGTATCATCTGAATTTCCATTAAGTCTTTTGGGAAAATTGGCTTTGATATATAAGCACTTTATGTTACCAGCATGTTTCTAGAATGAATTATGTATACGTATATATATATATATATATATATATATATATATATACGTATACATATGTGTGTGTGTGTGTATATATATATATATATACACACTTATAGAAACAATTAACACTGCAAGGAATGGCATCACTCATCAACTGCCTATATTTCCTATTATTGATATTCTAATACTCAGTGTTCTATATTTTTAAATATATTCACTGTTAATTTATGATACTATTTCACACACTTGTATCCTGAAACAAGTCTTACGGTTTTCTATAATTGTTCCTTATTAATTACACAGAATCTATCACCAAATATTATATAGCTAATAAAAGTATTAGATAAGGGCCTGGCCAAGTATAGAAGATATTTTATAGATAGCTCCCTAACATTCTTCATATCCAACTGCAATGTACTACTATGTGTTACCTCACAAGGTTCCCTAAAAATTCACTGCAAGGAACTAAGACTTTTCTAAAAGACCTTTACATAACAAACTTTTTTAGGAGATAAGCTGCAATGTTAGTGGTGACCCATTTGCTAAATAGATCAGCTAATAGAACTTTATCCACCTAAATCTTTTATCTTTAAGTAATCTTGGGAAAGAGCACTTTAAATTTGGTGCCTAGTATATTCAAACTAATTTTACTCTTTTTAAGCTTTCACAAAGCAATTTCTAAACTTGTACTCTTACATAACAAAGAGATTCATGAACTTATAACTATGTGTTCCAGAAAAATTTAATAGAAGATTTCTAATATGACCTTAATAATTTTTGCTTTGCTCAGTTTTCGATTTACCCTATTTTACCCCAAAATTTTTTGGTCAATTTCCATTTCAGAAAATGTAGGAATCCGTTAGTAATGTTGTTTTCACAACTAATACTTCAAATAATATTTTACTTTCATCAAATTTAGAAAACCTGCACATGTGTAAGGCAAAATAAACAGAATAGCAGAAAGCAATAACTTTTATTTTTTTCATTTTTTCAATCTTACTGTTTTTTATTTTAATTCCAGCATAGTTAACAGTGTTATATTAATTTCTGATGTATTATAGAGTGATTCAACAATTCTATACATAGTGCTTGTCATAATAAGTGTACTATTTAATCCCCCATTTCACCCATCCCTCACCCACCTCCCCTCTGGTAACATCAGTTATCAGTTTGTTCTCTGTAGTTGACTCTGTTTCTTGGTTTCTCTCTCTCTCTCTCTCTCTCTCTCTTTTTATTTTGTGTGTTCATTTGTTTCATCTCTTTATTTTTTTTTATTGGAAGCAATAATGTTTCTTTTCATTTCTTTTCTTTTAAATTCCAGGGTAGTTAACATACATATATTCCTTTCAGGTGTACAATATAGTGATTCAGCACTTCCATACATCACCCCCAGTACTCATCATAACATGTGCACTCCTTAGTTCTCTCACCTATTTCACCCTTCTCCCCCACTCCATCCCATCTCCTCTCTTGTAAACATAAGTTGGTTCTCTATGGTTAAGAACCTGTTTCTTGGTTGATCTCTCTCTTCCTCTCTCTCTCTGTTCCTTTTTTTTCCTTTGCTCACTTGTTTCTTAAATACCATGGGACTGAAATCATATGGTATTTGTCTTTCTCTAATTTATTTCACTTAGCATTATAATCTAGCTCCATCCATGTTAAAGAACAAGATAAAACTTTAAATTTTAAAGTTTCTCTCTAAAACTAAGAGAATTCTAAACTCTAGTTAATATACATATACATAATATACATATATAGAAACTTCTCTTTAAAACTAAGAGAATTCTAAACTCTAATTAATATACATATACAGTGAATATATATTTGACAATGAAAATAGAACCAAAAATATTCTAAAAAGACTGATTTATGTTATAATAAAAATTGAACAGAACATAAGTAAAATATTAATTTGAATTAAAAATACTCTATGAGTTTATAATTTTTTTAAAAATTATAACTTTTATTTCCCATCATACCTTTGAAGCATAACTAGAAGACTATTTCTATCTCATTTTTTTCACTCTGATGATATTTTTCTTTCAAATTTGGGGTACGTCAGAAATTCTGTGATGTTTAATGTAGCCAATTCTTGGGTTTTGACCTTGAATTCTCCCCTTCCTTCAAAATATCCTTTCAAACTTGTCTTTCAGAATTTCACTACCCTTTGCATTACAAAGAGACCTCTGTGGGGGCCCTACTTTTACAACATAGAAATATGGTAATTAAGAGCTTGCTGCCCCTATTTTTCTCATGACTGTGTAACTGGAAGACAATGGGGTCTCCTCTTTCTGTTTAGCAATTCCATTCATGCAACAAAGATGTTCAGTGTACTTGTCACAATATAATAACAGTCTAAATGGATTAAATTGCAGTGTGTATTAAACACACAATTCTCTCTGGCAGATGTGTAGAGATATGATGCAGGGCATCACTTAACACTTCATATTCAATTGCAATGCACAACGTAACACCTCACAGGGTTCCATAAAAATCCATTTCAAGAAACTATAACTCTTCTGAAACACCTTTTCACAACAAACTTTTTCAGGAATTAAGGCCGCAGTGTCAATGTTGAACCATTCGCTAAATCAATTTCATGCCCTTTCTTCAACTCTACCTACCACCTTCTTTTTTCTTTGTTTCTGTCATTCTGTATTTTTTTTGATGGAAATCCAGAGAGGCAGCACAGTGCTACCCCACTTTCATTCACCGTGAAGGCACTGAGTGTGTGGACCCTAAAGCTCTGAGGTGGCTAGAGACATCTGTCAGTTAGCAACGCCTATTTCTGTCCGTGGCAGGCCTTGTCTGTATTGCACCACTCACATCTTTAACGGGAGTAAAATGCAACTGAGAGCACACTAATTATTATACATTGTTTTTTTTCCTGCCAAAAGTGTAACCTACTAGAGCCCACTTAAGATATATAGTGGTCGTTTTGGAAAACAGGCTTTTAACCATTTCTTTATTTTTTTGGTAATCTCTTTATCTTTTTAGAATGTAGGTTTATGTTCTTTAATGGGAATTTCAGGAGTGTATATTTATGTATGATCATGCTCTCCTAGGTCTCACATGCTTAGTATAAAGAACCACAGTGAAGACACACACTCACTCCACATTTTTATTTGTGCATTCATCAAACTGGCAATTAACAGACACTTGAAAATATTTCTAATATGCTATGAAAGCAAAAGGAATAAAACAATAATTCTGCTTTTCATGAGTCATAATAATAGAAGACTGTTGTTTCTTGAAAAGCTGTGGTTTTTAGAATTTCATTACTTCAGACATAAACGGATAAACCTGGTAGAGTATTTACCACCAGAAATGAACTTCTTAGTAACCCTACTTCCATCAATCAACAAAGATGCAACCAAACACTGGTGCTCTTTTCTAATTTTTCACTGGTCTTGAAATGGCTATAATATTTCAAACCCACACCCCTTGCCTTAGCATAAACATATTTTTTTTATTGAAGTGTAGCTGACATACAATATTATATCAGTTTCAAGGTACAACATAGTGACTCAACATTTGTATACATTAGAAAGTGAACATCATGATAAATCTTACTACCATCTGTCATCACACAAAATTATTACAATATTATTAACTGCATTCTGCACCCCAAACCATATTCCCTGTGCTGTACACTGCACCCCCCTATTTATTTACTTAATAACTGGAAGAAAAACATATTTTAAATGGCTGACATATTGCCACATGTAAGCTAATACCAATAACACCAGAGTTTAGGCTCTGGGTATATATTAAGGAAAAGAGATAGCCTAAGAAAAGGCCTCTGGCAAAAAAAAAAAAATAATAATAAATGCTCAGGTTCAAATTGGTTCAGATCCACCCTTTGCCAGTGTCTGACATCTGAGATTGATTAAAAACTGAATGAAATAAAACACAACATTATTTAGAATGACTCATACAGGAATATAGTATGTCACATCTGAATGTGTCTAAAAGTGTATTTTGCAAGGAGCATTAAATATAGACTATGGTTGTGTCTGTTAACCAAAGAGCTTGAGAAGTATGCTCCACTCACCAATAGTGTTACTCAAAATATGGATCAGTGCATGTTTCTATGTTGGGGTGAATGGGAGACTTTTCCATAATTTGTTACTTTCATTGATGTTGTCTTATACTTTCATATTTACATTAATCCTTCGTTCTGACTCTCCTGTTTTACATTCTGCCAATTGGTAAACTAATCTTTGACTGTTTTTCTTAGGTATAATGAATTATGGGCCAGTTTTCATTCTCAATGTCTCGGAGTAAGAATAATGGAAATCAATTTACATTCATGAATAATCAACATTGAAAAGATGCTTCTATTTTTTGTCAAAAACAAATAATTTATGTACTCTCTTTTGTCATGGGACAAATTTGTGGTCCACACTCCACATCTTCTTATCTGCTCTAGAGAAAATGTATGTGTGCACTTCAAATGGCAAATGTCCTTTTCAAACAACTTTCAAATTTTGCTAGAGGTAGATATCTTTTGGGGGAAGTAAAGGATCTATGATGTGATTCCAACAGCCGTTGTTGAGGGAGAATCATGGAAATAGACTTATTTTGCTTGAGTAATAATATAATAATTAAATAGATAGCACTTTCTACATACTTACCACAATTATAGTTACCAAAATATTATTGCATTTTATTTAATAATCTTCAATCATGAAAAATGTTGCCCTGTGATAGCAAAGATGAGATTAACTCATGATTTGTCATAAAATATCAAATAGTCATTTATATATTTGGACTACAATTCTATTTTAAATACCAACTATAACAAATGTGCAAAAGGAAGATAGATATTTTTATTAATGGTTAATACAATCAACCCATTGTTACTTAATATCCAATCTTCACTCTTCAATATTGTAATTCATGTCACCTTGAGGAAAACAGCAGAAGTTGTGAAATGACTATCATTCAATTTACAGAGGAGAAATTCTTTCAGGAAAGTACTTGTCTTAAAAAGCAAAAATATATTAATGGGAAAGATATCCTAAAAATGTATCTATGTTGCTTTTTCTTAAAATAAATTACATTCTTATACATAATGAAAGGGGGCACCTGGGTAGTTCAGTCAGTTGAGAGTCGGACTTCAGCTCAGGTCATGATATCAAGGTTTGAGCCCCCACGTCGGGCTCGCTGCTGTCAGCACAGACCACATTTCCAATCCTCTACCCCCCTCTCTCTGCCTCTACCCTGCTTGTGCTCTCTCTCTCAAAAAGTAAATAAAACATTATTTTTTTTTAAATAATGAAAGAAAGTGCATTGACCTTCAATGAAGTTTTCAATTTTATCAATATTATATTATTTTCAAGATCATCAGAGGTATTCTTCTAGTGATCTTCAGTTTAATCTATTAAGAATCTTTAATCTTACACTAAATGACTTTTTCTTTATCATGATGTACATTTAGAAATTTATTTTGTTTAATTTTTCTAAGCATAACGAGAGAACAATATTGAAACATTTGAAAAGCAGTATCCAACTCACCAATTCTACTTCAGAGAATAATTTACTTATCTAGGCAACATGTAACTGTCATAAACATATACTTTGAAAATAGATTAATAACCACTGAAGTTATCAGAATATTAAGGGAAATAAAAAAAATACAGGTTAAGTTCATTGTATTCAAGTAAGTATTTTTAAAAGTTTTTTTTTATGTTTATTTATTTATTTTTGAGACAGAGAGTTTGAGCATCGGAGGGACAGAGAGAGAGGGAGATAGAGAATCCAAAGCAGGCTTGGAGCTGTCAGAACAGAGCCCAACATGAGGTTAGAACTCAAGAACCATGAGATCATGACCTGAGCCAAAGATGGCCACTTAACCAACTGAAACACCCAGGTGCCCCAGTATTTTTAAAGTTTTACCCCAAACAAAATATGTACAAAGCCAGTGCAATAAATAATATTTTGTAAATGTGGAATTAATTGGTTTCTATCATGAATTTAAATGTCCCTTTTTTGTTTTATATGAACTAATCCAACTATTTTCCAAGTTTTTTTTTTTTATTGATTTAAAATTAAGAGGGAAAAGTAAGTGTGCACGTAAGGATCATAAAAGAGAAAAATCAATGTGTTAACACAATAAAACTTTCATATACTTCTGCTCCTCCCAAGTTATTAAAACAATATTGTATTTGAGGTTTCAAATTTGATTTTTTAGAGCATATGAATATTTATTGGACAACTTTAATCAGAATCAGGTAAATTAAAAGCAAGTCAATTCAGAATGTTTTTGCTGATTAAAGATATACATTATTCTTTTTTATTGAAAACATGCATAAAAATTGGAATATAGTTCATATATGAAAGAAATAAAAATAAATGTGACATAAATCATTCACCTGTTATGGGAACATACAAATAAAAAAATAAATATTTTTTTATATTTAATATGGGTAAAAGTTCTGCCATTTCACCTCAAAATTAAGTATCTGAAAGTTAACTAAGTAACTTAGTAAATTGCCTAATACAATGATTACTAATCCCTGTTTGGTACACCCTCATCTTCCAATCCTGAAGGAAAAAAAAAAAAACACCCAAAAAACCTTTAGATTTTAATCAGACATTTGGTAAAATTTGAAGATCTTCTTGCTATAGAAGTTGCCCCCTCTAACAAAAATATATACAGCCCAAAATTTCCATGTAAGCAACACAATATTTACGAAATAGATCTGTGTGTGTGTGTGTGTGTGTGTGTGTGTGTGTGTGTGTAATTTCCATTCAGTAGGGGGGAAGGTCTATAGGATACATATCACAGATTAGAAAGGAAGCTAGACCATTGGACAACTGGGTAGTTTATTTTATTTATTTATTTTTTTAATTTTTTTTTTCAACGTTTATTTTTTGGGACAGAGAGAGACAGAGCATGAACGGGGGAGGGGCAGAGAGAGAGGGAGACACAGAATCGGAAACAGGCTCCAGGCTCTGAGCCATCAGCCCAGAGCCCGACGTGGGGCTCAAACTCACGGACTGCGAGATCGTGACCTGGCTGAAGTCGGATGCTTAACTGACTGCGCCACCCAGGCGCCCCAACAACTGGGTAGTTTAAATGTTTCATGAGTTCGGAGTTCTTCCCACTCCAAGATATGCTTCATTCTCTAGTAGAAGATGATAAGACCAAACCTCTACATATATTATTAATTTCAGATCACATCAGGATCAGACCCTTATGCAATTCATAAAGTATTAAAAACTAGAAAACTTTAAAATCAGAAATATCAGACTATTCAACCTCAATGGGGCATTAATGAAGTCAAAGAATCAGTGTAAGTCAAGAGGTACCATTTGGCTTTCTGAATCTATTCCTATAGTCTTAAGTTTTGCTATGTTTGGTTCAAAGTCTCCAGTGTGATGGCCTTGAGCTATTTGGACCACCTGTTTCCACTCTTCCCTCGTACACATATACCTATGAATGTTCTTCTGATCCTCCTTTTCTGAGCCTTGAAATAGACGAATGCTCTAGTCATCATTCTTTTCCAGAATAGCCTTTACCAAACCATCTAAATTGTATTGCTCTAGGATAAAAAAAAAAAAGGTCATTGCTTAAGGATGAAGATCAGCTAAAGAACAGATATGCCATCACCTTTTTTAGGTGGAAGACATAACTAATTATGAGTGTTCTGTAATATTCTGTCTCTAAAAACACAGTATTCTTAGGCAGCATTTCATTAGCTATGTATATTTTAAACCATTAGCATGATTTTTTTTAAATTGCTTAAAATTTATTTATTTTTGTGAGAGACAGAGACAGGATGAGCAGAGGAGGGGCAGAGAGAGAGGGAGAGAGAGAATCCCAAGCAGGCTCCATATTGCCAGCACAGAGTCTGATGTGGGACTCAAACTCAGAAAACCATGAGATCATGACCTGAGCCGAAACCAAGAGTCAGATGCCTAACCGACTAAGCCACCCAGGAGCCCCTACCATTAGCATGATTTTTATAATTCACTCTATAACTATACCATAGATTCTTCATTAAAGCCAATAAAAAGAAAATTCTTTTTTTTTTCTTTTTTTTTCTTTTTTTTTTTTCTTCGTTTTTCTTTACTTATTTTTGGGACAGAGAGAGACCGAGCATGAACGGGGGAGGGGCAGAGAGAGAGGGAGACACAGAATCGGAAACAGGCTCCAGGCTCTGAGCCATCAGCCCAGAGCCTGACGCGGGCCTCGAACTCCCGGACCGCGAGATCGTGACCTGGCTGAAGTCGGACGGACGCTTAACCGACTGCGCCACCCAGGCGCCCCCAGAATTCTTAATATTAAATTAACTTATCATATTTTAATACAAAAATTAAGATATACATTTAGGAGAAGGCAGTGGCAATGAAAGCAGCAAGAAAATGTAATTGTTTCTGGAGAGACTGGACATGACATAACTAAGAGAAATAAGACCCAAATATTCACTGGTTTGGTTTCATTTCCTCCTCCTCTTCCATTTCAAAATCCACCTTCTTTCTTTCTTCCCTCCCTCACTCCTCCTCTTACCTTAGTAAATACAACATTCCTTTCTAGAAACATTTCTTCATGAGAGAAAGTGGCAAGGAAGAAACAGAGAAATATAGAAAGATTTACTGGAATAGTGGAAAGGGGAAGATAGGGGTAAGGTGACTATATCTTAAAGTACTTTAAAAAGTAATCCTTAATGATTATAATGCACAAAGTGGCCCATCTGCAAGTAATATGGTCCACTTAACAGGAAAAATGCATAATATGGCTTACTTAGAAGTAAAAATCAAATTCAAAGAAACTACATTCCCTAAAAGCTCTAAATCAATAGGTTTAAAATAGATACAATGCAGTACCATAAAATTTATAAGAGGACTATCATGAAATGGTCTGCTTGAGAAGGTAAATGAAACTGTTAATGCGTCAATTCTTTAACATTTTCTTATTAAGTACCAAGGCTTAAATAGCACTGAAAATAATAATTTCAAGGAAATTAAGGGAGAGAGGTTTGCTTCTCAAACAACATTGATTACCATTTGTATTTATGTTTTCCACTCTTTATTTCCTTGTTTTTAACTCCAGCACTCACAAGAATCCAGTTTTTAACTTAAGATGATTTTTGAGGTCTTATGTGTACATCATTTTGCAATACAAATGTGCATTTTGGTCACAGGAATTAGTCTTTGTGTGTGTGTTTTTTAACTTTTGTTTTGTTTTTCAGTGTATTCAGAATTTTGGTTCTTACAGTTGCACAATACTATGTCAATATTTGTATCCAAAGTTAAGTCATATCTTCAAATATTATTTCTGTATTGTGAAATAAACAAATTAGAATAAGCCTTCCAAAATCATGCTATGTTATTCCTTATTAGAAATATAACTCGACAAAATAATTAATATAATTTCTACTTTTTACATCAACTTACTCCCTCTTTTAAAGTAAAGTTTTAATTAACAAAAATGTTGCAACTGAAGCACATAGTGATATGAAAGGGTTAGAATATTCTTATTTCCCTATTCCTTTTCTGGTCTTATATCTGAATGTAAGTTTAGAAATAACTCTGATCCTAATGAAGATTTTAATGATTTCCATATTGTGATACAACTATAAAGTATGAATCATTTTCTCAGTTGTCAAATATCTCTTTATAGAGCTCTGATGAAAATATGCAAGTTTCTAAGGAGTAGAGAATAAATAATTCAATTATACAATAAGGGTAACTCTGAAACTTAGTTCTTTGAATAATGACTTTGAATAATGCTTTCTGTTTGTTTTTATTGACTGGTGATGAATTTCTCATGTTCTTTTTTAATCTCATCCCTAAATAATGATGTTGCTTTTAGGCTCAAATCAAAAGTACACAGGATTGCTTTTAATCTTCAGAAAGTTTTCTCTCAAAGTCATTCTGCAATAAGTTTTAAGTGTATTTTTATTGATAGAAGAATTTTATTATTTATGATAATTTCATCATACTTATTTATGTTATTTTATCACTTTAATATATGATTTGACTTCCAATGCAATCGTTCTAGAGATGAATATGTGGTCTAGAAACAGAATCAAGTCTCTGTATTTAAACCCAAGCCCTCACCACATCTAATAGCTTTGAAGAATGAATCATTCCAGTAATACATGAAATAAAGAAAAAGAATTTAGACATTCAGGGCACAAGACATGCTTATCAATTTCTGTCCCCTTTAATAATATAATGAGCCATATGTTAGCTGAAAAGTTTGCATAGCAATTGTGGCTGTAAATCTAGATCTCTGGCAAAGAGTTTCTCTCAGTTTATGTATATGGAATATGACAAGCATGTGTGTGTAGAAACAGAAAAAAACGTAAAATAGATGTGTCCTTCACTCTCAGTTATTTATGTAATAATAATTATCACAGCAATCCTGTTAAGGTAGACTTGAATATATTTCAAAAGCTTTTAAAATACTCAGACATCTTCATACTTTTAGGGAAAATAATTAGAAAATAAATGAAGAAAATAATTAGACCTCGCTTGAGAAAAGCACCAGCACCCTAGAAACTTGACAGGGAAGCAAGGGTTTTTGGTGGATGCACTAAGCTCTGCCTCTAGGCTTCCCAGCCTGCTCTTCCTTACAGGTCCTAGATCTGAGCTGCAGCCTCCGGCTGGGTCCCCAGTCTCCATCCAGTCAGACCTTCTGCAGACTGGCTGCCCCCACTGCCTATATCCTTCTGTCCTGGCCATTTCTCTGCCTACTGGGGTCTTGTGCAATTTGGTGTTTGTGTAAACTAACATTCTTATTTGTGTAGTTTTTAGTCAAGGTGAGAGTTTTGTAAAAATATCTTCAGTCCTAAAAAGGTTTTTCCTCCAATTCCAACCCAAAGTTTTACATATTTTCTTCTATCCATTTTACTACTCACTAAATGTATCAATATGACAATTCACTCCCTTTACTTTTCCACACTCTTAAAATACCATTTTGGCTTTCCATTTGAGAAAACAGTGAACCATAGATCTGTTCGATAAAACATTAAATTTTATAAAAAAGAGAATAATTAGAAATGCAGGTAAATATTTGTTTAAATGGAAACTTAGTGAAATTTTATTCACAAGGAAGTAGTCTACAAGTTTAATAATAGGCAAATTATAAAACAAATTGCTAATATATATTTATAATTGCAGAATATTAGGTAGCCATTACAAATCATTTCTTCAGAGAGTGCTGAATTGTCACAGCAGAATGCACCAGTAATACTCCAAGGATGCTAAGTGTTTCTGTGAAAGTCCATCATCAATTGACTTTTCTTATAAATCCCTTGAAACTTCTGATGGGTTCTCTGGATCCTACCTTCCAGTTCAAGATCAGAGTAGAGATATGGTAACTTGAAATCCCTGGTCTTACTGGACAGTGTTTCCTTTCTAGAGATAAAGTAAAGAGGCTGGTATAGGAGTATAATTTGGACAAACGCTCTTCCACAAAGTAAGGTCTAACTTGGAAAAAGACTGTTGCTACCTCTCAAAAAGGATAAATCCAGGGAAATGATCTAAAAATTTGAGAAACTTTAGGAAGGAATAATCAACACAATACACATACAACCTGGAACAATTAGGTAGATCAGAAAGAAGCTCAAAATGAATCACCACAAAATGAATCCTTTCCAGTGAAATTTGGCAGGTCATATTTTATAGCATCCCTACTGCCCAACACCTTGGATTGTCAGAAATCTTAGGACTCCTCTTCTGCACAAATCCCACCCCACGGCAACTTCATGACGTAGAAATCATCTAGTCTCTCCACCTACTGCTACCATAACTCAACATGGAGATGCTAGCTTATCTGAAAACTCTACTACTTAGTGAAACTATCTATATGAAAATATCTATTCAGGGTCTCTGTTTTCCCTCTAACCCTCTGTAAAGAGATGGAAATGTTATATTTAGCATTGCAGTGGTTTATTTTTTCTCATAAATTATGCCAATTCTTTCCCTCCCCCTCCCCCTCCCCCTAAGAAAAGATCAAATCTATATTCAGATTTAGTACTCAATATTTAAAAAAATTTTTTTTCAACGTTTATTTATTTTTGGGACAGAGAGAGACAGAGCATGAACGGGGGAGGGGCAGAGAGAGAGGGAGACACAGAATCGGAAACAGGCTCCAGGCTCTGAGCCATCAGCCCAGAGCCCGACGCGGGGCTCGAACTCACGGACCGCGAGATCGTGACCTGGCTGAAGTCGGACGCTTAACCGACTGCGCCACCCAGGCGCCCCAGTACTCAATATTTTTAAAACCCTTATTAATAAATCCAATAGCAAATTCACACCACTATCCTAAGGTAATGAGGATTCTATTAGAAATAATTATATAAGATTGACCAAAGGCATGACATTGTATAATTTTGCTGTAAACTTTTGGTTACTAAAAACATCTCCAGGACAGAGCTCTTCACCCACATGGAAAAAATGGCGAAGTATAAAAATAAGACAAGTGTAAGGTATGTAGTATGTGAATGTGCAATTATCATTCACCCAAGGAAGCACAGCCTTTATACTCATCTGTCTCAACTTTGATTCATCCAATAGGTTAAGTGCCATTCTTAAATTATACACAAATTCGAATGTAAAACATAAAAAACATAACTCCTTGTTACCAGACTTTGGTATACTTTCCTTATTTCTTACTATGGATTGTCACTTATTTTATAACTCTATTCACTTGGGAGATCTCTCACCCCAGACACATATGAAAAGTTCGTGAAGTTAGGACAGGCAAACATTTGGAGTAGCACCACTGGGAATTCAGGAGTTGACTTCATACTCAATGCAAATGCTCAGTCCCTTGCTACCTCACTACACGTCCATCAGTCTGAATGACATTTCTCTCTCCGCACAGAGATGAATTTTATACACCACAGAAATAAAAAAAAATTATATTTTTCTTGAACACGTATAAGTCATTCAAACATGGTTGCTAATAGAATGTCTGCATGTGCATTTTACTTCTAACCAAAGAAAGAAGCATTTGCTAAAAATCGTATCTGAAGGTAAGGTTTATTTTTATAATTATTATTGTTTTATTCTCCCAATACAGATTTAAGATTAATTTGCTATCACCATAATTTTAATCTCTTAAGAGTAGGTTTTGCCGTAACTGCATATATATTGTTTTTCAAAACTTGTATGAGAATCCCTGTTTTTTTTTTAATTTTTTTTCAACGTTTATTTATAGGAGAGAGAGAGACAGAGCATGAACGGGGGAGGGGCAGAGAGAGAGGGAGACACAGAATCGGAAACAGGCTCCAGGCTCTGAGCCATCAGCCCAGAGCCTGACGCGGGGCTCGAACTCACGGACAGCGAGATCGTGACCTGGCTGAAGTCGGACGCTTAACCGACTGCGCCACCCAGGCGCCCCAAGAATCCCTGTTTTTAAAGGACCATTGTCTATTAGACTTGAGTATTGCAAGGTATCTTCTTTAATTAATACTTTTAGCTATGTTCATTCATGTAATAATTAGGCATTTCCTTTCCAAGGCTTTTTATAAATCAGTGACAATTACGTCATTTTTATGAATTATAAAAACATTTGCTATATCATGCATGCATGATAATAGCATATGAAGTAACTTACTATGCATCTGTGGAGGCTCATAAGCAATTCATGTGCTGTTTAAAGACTAATGCAGGAAAAACCCTCCCATGGTCCGTTAAGTTACATAATTATAATGTAAGCACCATTTATTTGTTGTTCCTTTACCTAAAAGTTCTGAGCAAATTTAGTATATACACTATTATTATTTTGATTTTTTTAATGTTTATTTTTGAGAGAGCACACGCATGAGCAGGGGAGGGGCAGAGAGAGAGGAAGACACAGAACCAGAAGCAAGCTCCAGGCTCCAAGCTGTCAGCACAAAGCCTGACGCGGGGCTAGAACTCACAAACCGTGAGATCATGACCCAAGCCAGAGTCGGACACTTAAACGACTGAGCCACCCAGGCGCCCCAACATTTTAATTTGAAACAGACTAGATTATTTACAACTGAGGTTTCATTTTAGTCAAAAACATTACATCAAACATGAAGAAATGCAACTACCTACCTATAATCTAAAATATCAGTTGAAATACAGCTACAATTTCTGGAAATCGGTTTAAAGAAAAAAGGTCAAATGGGAAGTATGTGCCGAGCATGAATACTGGAGTGTCTTGACAAAATTGGGTCACATTTCTGTCAGACCAGGCTGGCTGTTACCAGTCAGGCTGGAAATAGTCTCTATGAACTCAGTCACCTTTTGTTCTTTGTTCACCTTGTGTCCCTAGTAGAATATCTAGCACTTGTCTTCAATTAATTAAATACAAGGTATTTACAAATAATTTTATGCATGAAAATGGGTTATTTCTTGGGCTCTCTCTATGAATATACTTCTACTTACATCTAATTTTTATTTCTAACTCTTATCTCTATCTAATCTCCACACCCTTCCCTAACGTGTAATTGAAGTCTTGTAGGGTATTTTTCATATAACACTCTCCTCAATATAACTCCATTCCCACCCCAGCTGTTTTTTGTATTAGATACATCCTGCACATACAGCAGCTTTACTGTTTGTTACTTTCAAACTTTTACATTCAGAAAAATTACGGTTGTAGTTCTTCCTCCTAATTTTTCCCCTTCCCTCTCTTCCATAGAAAGGTCAGTAACAGATAGCAAGAGTAGAGGACAAGCAGGCTGGAAAGGCACAGATAAGCCAAGAACTCAGTGCTCAGCCTCTCCACTGCCATCACCAAAGGCACAAGCTGGGGCAGCTGCAGTTCATCTTTAAGGAACCGGGGTATGGTGGGCCTTGGCAGCCCCAGTGAGCAGAGGGAGACAGACATACAGGTGAAATCACTGTCCTACTTGCACATGCTCTGCATGATCTGAGCCATCGCTATGTGTTCAGTGCAGAATTCAGACAGTAATTGATGCAGTGCAAATTTGTAAAGACTTCCATTATGTAATGAATGTATTTAAAGTTTTATACGGGTAAAGATTTCACTGTTTGCAATTAAAAGCATGTATGCTGTTTGATTTTTGTCTTATAAAAGGGGAGAGGACAGAAAAGACACAGTAGAGGGGCCCCTGGGTGGCTCTGTCAGTTAAGCCTCTGACTCTTAATTTCTGCTCAGGTAATGACCTCACAATTTGTGGGATTGAGCCCCATGTGGGGCTCAGAGCTGACATCATGGAGGCTGCTTGGGATTCTCTCTCTCCCTCTCTCTCTCTGTGCCTCCCACGCTTGTATGTGTGCACGTACTCACTCTCTCTCTCTCAAAATAAATAAACAAAAATTAAAAAAAAATGCATTAGAAAACAGGTTTTTGAAGTTTACTGATAAATACATGGATGATATTTAGCATCAAGATAGGCAATAATTTGGCAACAAAATAAACAAAAATAAAATAAAATAAAATAAAATAAAATAAAATAAAATAAAAGAGAACTACACAAAGGTACCCTTAATGTTGCCTTTTATTCATTCTAAAATATCTCCAGAGTCTATAATTATAGTCTTCTTGTGTAGAGAATTCCATATTGACAGGAAATGCTATAGCTTGCTATTAAAAATGATAAGAGCATATTTTTGGAAATAATCAAATATTATACTAATAAGGCCCTCAATCAGACCTTAAGCTAGAAAAGGCACTTTAATGTGGAAAACAATGATTTTATTTGGTGTCTTGAAATGTCAGTATATGACAGAAATTACTATATGAGCATACTTTCATAGCCAGTAAGTATTTTACTTTCTTTAGACTTTAAACACATTTTTTTGAGATTATTCAAAAATTCTTACGGGAAAACCTATTCCTTTAACTACAAAATAATTAAATAAGCAGTTTGACATGAAAATGTGGAATTTCTACTATTTCATCTCAGTAAGTTGCCAGTGTTATATGTATAAGTACCTACCATTTCAGGGCAGGGGCTGTGCAGCTTAACGTTCGAAGCAAGATATATGAATATTGAAACAAATGAGTCCCATGATATCTATAATGCTTTGTGATATATAATTGATGCTTTCAAAATATTTCCTACTTATGAAATTAGAAATATACTTCCTCTTATTACTCATTGTATTTGTTTTCCCCATACTTCAGAAAGATTCTTTAGCCCTATAGGATCAAATCCACCAGTACTTAAAGGTTCCACTCAGTGTGATTCAAACCTGATCATTTCCACTTTTTAAAGAGTTGATTTCTAATCAGTTATGTATCAATTAAGAAAACTGCAACAATAAATTTTGGTTTTTGGTTTTTTTCTGGGCAGAATACTTTCAAACCAACAGTAATAAGACTTCTTGAGCTAGCCTACCAATGTATACACACCTCAAAGGGTTAAAAATAATTCTTCAGTGATTCTCACTTAAAGAACAAGTAACTTAGATGGATGCAATGCTGAGTGTACAACAACAGTAGAAGGTTGTTTCTATATTGAAAATTTTAATTCCATCTACTAGTCATTCAGAAAACATCCTAGAGTATATGATTCATGTTAAAAGTACATAAAGTACTAAGCCTGATAATAATACAACAATTTCATTTTCAAAAGGAAAATAATTTTAGAACCAAGTTCTAAAACTTGAATAACGTTTAGTCACTTATAAAGAAAAAATTCTATCTCTCAGTACTTAATTTTTGAAAAAAATTTGTTACCTTACTTAATATGCTTAGGTCTTCCTCAACTAACAATGGGGTTACATCCCAATAAACCAATATAAGTTGAAAATATCGTAAGTTGAAAATGCATTTAACACTCCTAACCTAATGAACATCATAGCGTAGTACAAATGCTCAGAACACTTATATTTGCCTATAGTTGGGCAAAATTCTCCAATACAAAGCCTATTTTATAACAAAGTATTGATAAAGTATTGAATATCTCATGTAACTTACTGAATATTGTACTGAAGGTGAAAAATAGAATGGTCATATGTGTACAGAATGATTATAAATGTAGCGGTTGTTTACCCTCATGATGGTGTGCCTGAGTGGGAGCCATGGCACGAGAGAGGATCAATCATATATCACTGTCCAGGAAAAGGCCAAAATTCAAAATTTGAAGTATGGTTTCTACCAAATGTGAATCACTGGTCACCACTGTGCAGTCAAAAACATGGTAGCTGGTTGAAACATTGTATGGCAGAGACTGTCTATAAAAATATAAAGCTAAAGATAAAATTATTAGTTTACAGTTGCTATAACTATAAAGCCAAATAATTTTACAAAGTTAATATAAATAAAACTATAGAACGAATAAAATTCAAATTAACAATACTAATTAATGTGACAGATCATGCTATTTAGCTGAAACTAAAATGCCGTGTTCAAATATGCTGTCATTACATGGGGAACTTTTCTTTTTCTAAAATTTTGCTTATTTATTTTGAGAGAGACCGAGATGGCGAGAGCCGAGGAGGGGCAGAGAGAGGGAAAGAGAGAGAATCCCAAGAAGTCTCCAGGCTACCACCTGTGTAGCCTGATGTGGGACTTGAACTCACCAACTGTGAGATCATGACATGAGCCAAAACCAAGAATGAATCTCTTAACCGACTGAGACACCCAGGAACTCCAGGGGAACTTATGAGTTTAATCAAAGTGATGATTCAATTATTTTGAAACTATTCTATAGTTAAAGGTTGTAAAACATTTATCCACACAATGAACACTATTTTAATTTGAATTTTGGTTGGTCATGCGTCATTTACAAATGACCTGGCTCTATTCTTTTACCTTTACTTTGAATAATTATTATTTAAGAAAACTGAATTTGAATAAAGGGTTACTTTTAAACAGTGCATGAGCAGACCTAAATAAAATGCACATTCTGCCAGTACTCAGATTTAGAACATATTTACATTACTTTTTGCTATGGTATGAATGTTTGCACCCCTGTTCCCCAATTTATATTGAAACCTTAACCTCCAAAGATGATGGTATCAGTAGGGACCGTCTTTGAATGGTCTTGAAGCCATGAGGGTTGAGTCCTGATTGGTATAGATGACATATTAAAGAGAATTCAGAGGGAGTCTTTTCCACCATGGACTCTGCGAGAAATCTGCAGTCTGTACCCAGGAAAGGGTTTTCATCAGATATCAAATTTGCCACCATGGTCACCCTGGACTTCCCAGCCTCCTGAACTGTGAGAAATAAATGTGTTTGTTTATACACCACCCAATCTCTGGTATTTCATATAGCAGCCCGGAAGCACTAAGACACTTTTTAAGATTTTTGTGGAAATTAAAATATAACCCATAAAACCCTAATAAATGAGCTTTAAGGACCAGAGGAATGTCTAGGAAACTCATTCTAAAAAGTACTGTACTAAGCCAATCTGTCTTTCAAAGAGAGAATGGAGGCTTTGGCAAGTAACGTGACTTAACCATAGTCACCTGTTTCCAGCAGAGATGGTTTCTGAAACACCATTAACTATCTATGTCTTCATTCATCATCAGTCTGGGTTCTTCGAAACTTAAATTGGTATCTTTCCTTCCATGGATTTTTACACATTATGTTGACTAAAGGTAATGAGCTGTAAAATATGTCAGCCATTAGGATGTATTTTCTTAAAACATTTTATTTATTTATTTATTTATTTATTTATTTATTTATTATTTATTTATTTATTTTGAGAGAGACAGAGAGAGAGCTGGGGACGGACAGAGAAAGAGGGAGAGGAGAATTCCAAGTGGCTCCATGCTATCAGTGCAAAGCCTGAGTTGGGGCTCAATCTCACGAACTGTGAGATCATGACCTGAGATGAAATCAAAAGTTAAATGCTTAACCTACTTAGCCACCCATGCTCTCCAATAAGGATATTTTGAATTTCTGTTTGTCTTAACTGCAGCATGCTAAAATTCTGTATCAGATCTTGAGTTAGAAATGTCTTCAATTTATTTCCTTCCTTCAGTAAAAAAAAATAGGCTGGGAATAATTAATTCATTGACATAATGACTATTTCATACCAGTTTAATGGATGTTTTCTAAAGAGGCTTTGTATGATATGCTGAAGTCATAAGATAAATATTCAACAGTTTTAACAAGGTTTTGTTCGTAATTCTCTGCACTTAGACATTCTAACAATCACATAAGCAATAAAATTAACTTGAAAAGGTGAAAAATATCCATGCTTGATTATATGGAAGTATATACAGCTGTGAGAGTAAAGCTTTTTTTTTCCTTTTTCTGCAAATAAACTTCCTCCTAAACTACACAGTACCTGGATTGCCATAAACATTTTTAATTGATGTAGGAAATAAATAAATAAATAAATATCCTCAATGTGTTCTGAAGGAAAGAATGACTTAATAGATTGAAACCAACATTATTAACATGGTAACTTAGTGTAGAAGTTTCCATGAGACAAACAATTTATGACTAATATTTTCCAGATTACAGTTCTATTCTTAGAATAGAACTTCCTAAGACAGGGAAGCAGGTATTTTTACCTATACCCTGTATAACTTTCCATTTAAAATTTTAGACTCAGGCTAAATTAGATGGAAAGTTCTGCATCAGGTAAACAAAACTGATATTCCTTACTCATAAAATATTTTCTGTTAGTTTTTCTCTACCTCTGGAAGTCAAAGACTAAATTATTGTTTGAGTATCAGACATTGAGTATCAGTCAAAGACTAAATCATTGTTTGAGTATCAGGTGATTGGAAAAGAAAAGAAGAAAAGAAAAGAAAAGAAAAGAAAAGAAAAGAAAAGAAAAGAAAAGAAAAGAAAAGAAAAGAAAAGAGAAAAGAATCTCAAAAATTTTCCTGATCATACCTATGAGGGAAAAAATCATTTGTTTATGGACAAATTATCAAAAAGCAATAAACTGAAGTGTCTTGCTGTAGCCAAAATTTGTTTTAACAACTGATCTCCAGGCAAGTGAAGGTTACAAAGCGATCTATGAAATCAACAAGTATAGTCCCTGTTGAAAAATAAAATGTTAAAATTACATTTTAACATCTGTTGCAACTGTCTTGCATCTGTGCTGTTTGTGGTTAATCTTAATGATCCGACTTCTGAAAAGTAAGGAAAAGGAGAAATTTATCAATTTATCTGATTTAATGAAAATTTTGTCTGCAGTTATGTAAAATGAAGGAAAATGAGAATTAGGATTCATGCTATAGGACTATCTTTTGATTCTACAACTTTGGATTACATAATAGATAATCATTTCTGTGTTGCCCTCTTGCCGTTACTTCGCTTCCTTTTTTTCTATTTTTTTAAAAATGTTTATTTATTATTGAGAGACAGAGCAAGACAGAGCATGAGCATGGGAGGGGCAGAGAGAGGAGGAGACACAGAATTTAAAGCAGGCTTCAAGCTCTGAGCTGTCAGCACATAGACCGACATGGGGCTTGAACCCACCAACTGCAAGATCATGACCTGGGCTGAAGTTGGATGCCCAACTGACTGAGCCACCCAGGTGCCTCACTTCTCTTCCTTTTTCCTATCTTTGTCTCCTTTATATAAGAGAAGGGGACATACAGGAACAAAAATGGAGACAAGGATGTTCTTTCCTTGTTCTTAATTTTGCAATAGAAGTCATATTACAGTGTTGGTCAACAGATATATATTATTTGCAAATGTATACGCATGGTTATTTAAATTCAAATAAAAATATATTTAAGGCATAGGTCAGTCATTGTTCCAGGTACTACTGTTTCATAAGGTCTCTGTTATCAGGTAGTTTACATTCTACTGAGAGAGAGAAGATGAATTAATAATTTTATAAATATATGAGAAAAATGTGTGTTAAAAATAATTATTCCAGGGGCACCTGGGTGGCTCAGTCGGTTAAGTGTCCGACTTCAGCTCAGGTCATGATCTTACGGCTTGTGGGTTCAAGCCCCACGTCAGGTTCTGTGCTGACAGCTCAGAGCCTGGAGTCTGCTTCAGATTCTGTGTCTCCCTCTCTCTCTGTTCCTCAGCTTCTCGTGCTCTGTCTCTCTCTCAAAAGAAATAAACATTAAATTTTTAAAAAATTAAAAAAAACCTGCAATAAGAAACAATAACTTGCATTCATTGTCTTGAAAGTTTATGTCCTTTTATAGAAGAGAACATTGGTTTTTAATCTTGTTGTCTACTTTTCTAGATGGGATGGCATGGCATCTTCAGAATACTTAAAGTACAAGAGCTAAAGTATGTATCACCAATGTAATTCAGTAAAATTAAATATGACAATAGTTTATCAAGGTTTTGTTATAAGAAGAACAACAATTTGTAGTCGATAAAAACCCAGCAGAATAAAAGCCTGATTGCAGTGATGAATAATGCATATTGCCTATGGTACTAATTAACCTTGTACTCCAGTAAGATATTATAGAACAATAAGGCTAATTTGAATGTGGTCCAGTACTTTTCCCCATGGCTTGTGGTTATCACCCTTCCTAACGTAAAATTTTATTTGTTAAATGAGAAAAATATATTTCTTATTTTTCACATAAAATGATGAAAATAATGAAAAAATGAAATCATATATAAAATTATGCGTTTCCATGTATATAATATATAATATGCTAAGTATAAATAAAATGTGCTCAATATAAATAAGATACACGGTTTATAAGTAAATTGAATAACAACAATATACATTAACTTGGGGAAAGAATCAACTAAAATATTAATATATGATCACTCCAACTGGACATGGGGATCCCTTTCGTTTATATCTGATCCTTCTACTCATGTAACTAAGAATTTTACTCTTCCTTTTAAAATAATAAAATGAATTAAATGGACAGGTATATCTAAAAGCTGTAATGGGGATATTTTCTTCCAACATAAACTCCTATCAATTTATTTAAAATATAATGTGTTTCTCTTTGTGATCAAATCGCTGTGGAGAGACAGTCATAATGACGCCTAGGAAGAGGTAAATTATCTTCAACTGAAAATGTCAATCTTTAATGTTTTAATTATACTATTGAACCTATTATTTGTGTATTTTTAAGCTTAAAAATAATATTTCAAATCCCTATTTCAAAAAAAAATCTCTTGCAAAAACTTGATGATAAAGATCTTCTTAGATTTTGGATGGCTCCCATGTCCTCTTCAAAAAAAATGCTCAAATGTGACAAAGTACATCTGTACAAGTGAACCTGTTCTCTGTTGCATGTTTAAAAGGAAACAAGAGGAGCTGAGTGTGAGCAAAAACGAAGTATCTAGTAGGAAAGAGTTTCTACTAGATTTCATATTAATATACTTTTGAATGGAAATACTGCTTTGTTCATAACAATTTGTGTTTGCTTTTAGACAGAGTTTGCATATATGTAAATGTCATTCTTAATGGAAATTCTTTGAATTTCAATTATTCTCTTTATGAGAAAAAAGTATCAAGTGCCTAAGCATGCTAGAGATTTTCAATCAAAAGAATAGGCCTTGAATATATTGTTATGAAGTCTACTTAAATTTTTATTTATCACTCATATAATGATCACACACATAAGGTCTTTTTTTCTTTTTAGCTGGGTATCTCTTGATGGAAAAATCAAGGAATAATGAATGCTTATAAAACTGTGCTGGTCTCTCCGTTGCCAGTATGATATAAGGGTTAAGAACAGAGACGCTGAGGGCACCTGGGTAGCTCAGTCTGTTAAGTGGCCAACTCTTGGTTTTGGTTCAGGTCACGATCTCACAGTTTCATGGATTCAAGGCCCGCATTGGGCACCACACTCACAGTGTGGATCCTGCTTGGAATTCTCTGTCTCCCTCTCTCTGTGTCCTCCCCGAGTCACACTGTCTCTATCTCTCTGAAATAAATAAATAAACTTAAAAAAAAAAGAACAGAGACTCTGAGACAAATGGCCTAAGCTTTTACCCAACTTCACTACTTACTGACTAAACCTTGTTACATAAACTGTCTGTAAAAAGATAAAAATTATATCCGATTCATAGGGTTTGTGTGTGTTTCTGTGAGGGTTAAATTATATAATAAATATGCAGTTCTTAGAAGAGGATGTGGCACACAGAACTTGCTGTAAAAGTATTAGACATGTTGTTATTATTATAATTATTATTAATACCACCTTCAATATCCTTGAATCACTATCTCTAATGATAGAACAAAAAGCATGAGTTTTTTTTTACAGAAAATTTCTACACACATTTAACAAATATTCATGAGTCAAGCAATGTCTTTATATATCATAAGAGTATATAGTTCTTTGTCCTTTCATTACAAGGAAACAGTCAAGTTTCTTCTGAAAGAGGCGTAAGAAGTAAAATTTCAAAAATAGCTTTCTTTTGAAGAATTAATGTAGGGTTCTCTCAAAAAGTAAACTTTTTTTTTTTGAGAGAGAGAGAGAGCAAGCAGAGGAGGGACAGAGAGAGAGGGAGGGAAAGAGAATCCCAAGCAGGCTCTGCACTACTAGCACAGAGCCTGACAAGGGGCTCAAAACCACAAACCGGGAGATCATGACCTGAGCCCAAACCAAGAGTCACATGCTTAACTCACTGAACCACCCAGGTGCCCCTCACAAAGTAGACCTTTAAATGAAGGCAATAATTTATAATAGAGAAATTTATAATAACGGGAGGAAAGAAAGAAATTAAGAGAGGTTATAAGTAGAAGTAATCAAAACAATGCAAGACCTAAGTGGCTTTAGAAATGAATAATTAAGAATTGGAGAAAAGAAAAAAAGAAAAAAAATATAACCTGGCTTTAAATCTTGTCTGGGAGTTGCGCCTCAGAGTTTTTCAAGGTCAAATGCTACTTCATGAGGAAAAATATGTGCTACGTGTGTTTTAATTAACCATAAGAGCTGAAGTATTCAGTACTTTCCTGGGTTTAAATAGGATATATTCATGTTAGCAATAGAAAAGCTAAAATGACAGAATATAATTAAAAAAAAAATCTTTTTGTTTCCAAGACCAAAGCAAGTGAGACTCCTCTGAAAATAACATGGAAATGTGAGGTTTAATGGAAACCAGTTACATTTGGTTTGTGTCTGTCCTTTCCATACAGAAAGTATGGAACATTTTGTTGTAATCAGCTGTTACAAATCTACAAGCTCTAAAGAGCATTTAAGAACTATGTTATGAAATAGAAACCGATTGGACAAAATAAAGAAAAAGAACATATCTTTTTCTATAGCAGCCAGAGACATGCTCTCTCTTTTTTTTTTTACCTTATTATGTAAGACTAGCAATATTTATAATTCTAAAACTGTAAAAAGGAAAGACCTCAAGCTTTAACTTGAAATACACTGAAAAATCTGAGAGTTACTATCTTTGGAAGATGAAAATAGGGGTTCCCAAAAGCAGACAGAAAAGAGGAAAGAAGAAGAGAAGAAAGGAGAGGGATAAGGGAGAAGGATCAGGGGTGGCGGTAATAATTCTTAGGGAATTTGTGTCTAGTCATATTTCTTCAATTCCTATTTTCATGACGTAAGCAATGAGGAAGTATCATTAATATATCAATAGTGTGTGAACACATATATATTATTTTTAGATCATATGAAACTACATCTTTTGTACTTTCTAAGTGGTCACACATTAGCAGTTTTTTATAATTGGATCAGATTTAATTAATTTTTCCTACCAAAAGTAAATAACATATTCAATTTATATGATAATTATACAATCTTGATCTTGGTTATAATTCTTAGTATTACTGACTACATCGATATCTAAACAGAATTAGTTCTGCTTATACCTTTTTCTACAATTATTACCAAATATTGATCTTTGAATGTGACCAATTTTAAATCAAATACCAGTTCTTGCTAAAACAAGTCACAGTTATTATTTTTTTCCACATCAGTGCTACAATCTTCATCACATTTGTCCTTTCTTCCCCACATAACTCTAATAATTAAAGTTTCATTTCCTTTTTAATTAAAAAGTAAAATGTGGGGGCACCTGGGTGGCTCAGTCTGTTAAGCGTCTGACTTCAGCTCAGGTCATGATCCTACAGTCTGTGGGTTCAAACCCCATGTCTGGCTCTGTGCTAACAGCTCAGAGCCTGAAGCCTGTTTGGATTCTGTGTCTTCGTCTGTCTGTCTCCCCTCCGCTAATGCTCTGTCTCTCTCAAAAAATAAACATTAAAAAATTTTTTTAAAAAAATCAAATAAATAAAATGTAACTTCTGGTGACTTGGGATAATATGCTTTTTGTTCAAAGTTAATATGCATTGAAGCCAAACAAATCTTTATTCAAAGCTAACCATCAACTCAGGGTGCTTGCAATCAAATTTAGTCGATATCAGCCTCAGTTTCTTAAAATATAAAATAGAAATAACAGTATATATCTGGCAGGGTTATTGTCAGAATTGAATTGCCTTCCATATACTTGGCATATAGCTGGGTCTAATAATACATAAATACAAACTTTTTTTTTTCCTGTAACAGTTCTGTTTTACCCATTAGAGCATAAGAATGTTTGCCCTTACAATTGAGCTGATTGTTTAATTTAAGTCAGTTGAAAGAGAAATGAGTATTATTTTTATTGTACTATTTTATTTATGAAAGTCTGTCAGGATTTGTGGGAGATGAAGAATCATTTCGTTTCTTTATTGCGGAGAGGAAAACCTAAAGATCCAACCAGGTCCATGAGGCACAGAGAGCGTTCCCAAGCCTGAATCCTGAGAAGTCTCCTCACTCACATTATACAGTCCAGTTTGTTTTCTTCCATACCACATACCCAAACAAAGCAAAACCAACAAAACAGCAAAACAAAATTTGAATACAATGACACGCAAATACTCCGAAAGCCAAAACATCTTTCTTAAAGCCTCCTATAATATTTACAGGAGAATACCAGCAAGGCAAAGTAACTCATGTACACAAGAATGCACAAAGCAAAACAGTCAGCAGTGGATTGAGAGATCTTCACCCACTGACCCATGCTCTCCTCAAACATAACATGACTATGAGGTTTATTCCAAAAGTTGGTGTCTTCCATTCTTCTGACCCTTTGTTATGCCTCCTTTCTAGCCACCTTAAATTGTCTTTCCCAGTCCTCACTGTGAGGTCAGACGTGGGGACAAGAATCTTCCAGATGACTCTGGTGGCTCCTAGGTCTTTCTGGGGTGCCAGTGTTCCTAATGTACATTATAGTGCAGCTGCCAAGGGCAACAGACTAATAGGCACACATGTGATCTGCATCAAGCTCCCAAATTAAGTGAAGCTTAAGTATTATAACGGAGAACACAAGGTGGAAAAAACACAGCCTTGGAAACAGGCACACCTGAGTCAAAATGTCAGGTCGCCACTTTCTAGTTTTAGTTTGAGTGATCTAAACAAAATTACCATGAATTTCAGTTGGTCTAGGAACTATGCCTCACAGGATGTTGTCAGCTTAAAAGAGAGAATGTGAATAAAATATTTAACAGTATTGGCACATGGTAGGTCTTTGCAATCATATCAACCCTTCTTCGGCTTTATCATCCCATTTAAGACATCCTGAGGGGCACCTCGGTAGCTCAGTCTGTTAAGCGTCCGACTCTTGATTTCGGCTCAGGTCACGATCTCACAGTTGTGAGACTGAGCCCCGCATCAGGCTCTGTTCTGAGCAGGGAGCCTGATTAGGATTCCTTTTCTCTTTCTCTCTCTGCCTCTCCCCTGCTCGTGCACTCTCTCTTTCTCTCAAAATAAATAAATAATCATTAAGAAAAAAAAGATATCCTGACAATTCTGGTGTTCAGAACCTTAGGCCTTACTTCTTGGGATCCCTATTATTTCTAAGCTCTAGCTTTTGACACTCACTTGAAAGTCAAACTATTCCCTTTGGCCCACTTTGTATTTTCTAGGAACAAGGTCCTTTTCCCCTCAACTTTAATTCCATTCTCTTCTAACTTCAGATGAAAATAACAAGTTCTCCCTCTGATCATGGAAATGCTTGGACCAGTCTTTTCGCTGATGGTACAGGTTGCCCTTGATTAAGACATTCACCTTCATCAGATTCTTTCAAAACTCCGCTATCTGTCAACCTTTGTGCTTCCTGAATGCCAGCTTTTTCTTCAGTCCCGGAGCAGTGTGTTATTAACTGACTCTCCATTCCTGTCACATATATTTAAATACTTGTAATATGCCCTGTTGGTCCGGTTTGTTTTCCCCTCAAATTGAGATAAAGATTTTCACACTGAACTTACTTATACAAACCCACACACTCAAAAACCTCCTTAGTCTTTAAATAAGTCCCTGACCTGCATAGCTGACCTGGTGCAGACCGTCCTCCACAGAACATGCTCCCATTTCCCAGTGTCCTGCGTCTGCTAAGAGGGTAGGTCACCATCCCTGGGTGGTGGTAGAGCCACCAACAGATGATGGAACAAGTGACAAAAACAAAAAAAAAAAAACTCAAGCACTTCTTCTAGGGTTATCTCTCACTGAAACTGCTTTTAACTTTTAAAGCTATTTAAAAGCACGTACAGGGGGTTTTCTTTCTGCCAGGTACGAAGCTTCATCAGCCTCTACTCTTTAAAATCGAATCCAGGTTTTGAAATCATAAACAATACTTTTATTGTGGGAGATGGCTAACATTTTTTCCCCTGTGGATTATTTCTAATGTTATGAACTGAGAGCAGTAACATCTCTGGTCTGGCAATAAAGCATGGAAGAAATCAAACTATAAAAATCAAGTGCTATCCCTGGGTATTATTTTAAAGAAACTGCTAACAGATGTTTTCCTCTTGTCCACAGTGGGAAAAATTTCCTACCTTGGATTTAACTTCGTTTTCACCCGAAGAGTGAAGTTCCCCAAGTTTAAGTGCATTATCTATTGCTCCTGTCCGTGTGGATTTGAACAGGACCGACTTGACTTAAGTTGGCTCTATTATTACTTTTTAAATTCCCCCACCACCCCTCTTTGCAACCACTGACTGTGTCAAAGAAAGCTACTGCTGTCACAAAGCAAGGCATACTCACTGTTGTGACATTTTCATTTATCTGGGCAGGAACATGCTTGAAAGGACACTGCCTAGTTCTAAGTAAAGTATGGAAGACAATCAAGCCCAGTTAAGCAAACCAGGGTTGACATATTAAATCATGCTTGAACCAAGAGAGCAACAACAGATGACACACAAAACCTTCTAAAGAGAATTTTAAATAAATAAATAATACAGGTCAGTCCGGTTCTAAAAAAAGAAGCTTTTAGCATTGGAAGATACTGGGAATAGGTGGATATTAGAAATCCTTCACAGGAGCACGTAATTATGTTGCTTTTTGACGGTAAAATATAAAACTGGAGGTAGAGTGTTGGAAAGGAAAGCATGAGCAGAGCCCTGGAAAACCTTGGTGAGATCACATCACTTCCAATCTATAAAGTGGAAAATAAAATTCTGATAGTCCCACCCTTTATTTAAGAAATGTTCTAATGGAATCCTTTCAAAGTGCTTTGAATTCATCAGAAGCAAAGCCCTTATGCATATGGAGTAGTGTGTTATTATTCTCCTTCACAATCACACAGCAGGAACTTTGGAAGCATTCATTCTCCAAGTCTGATTCCTGCTAACAATTCCATCAAAGAAATGGAGTTATCCATCAGTCAAATTATCATTTGCCCTAATTGTTACTTCCCACAAACTGTGGCTCTTCGTTCTTTCCTTTCCTTTTTTTAACCTATACCTTAAGGGCACTCAAATGAGCAGGATATCTTCAAGCTCAGCACAGATCAGAGCATATCAACAAATCACTTCAGTTCTTATACACGAATTCCTACTGGCCAGCCTTAAATGCAGACAAAACACTTAAACACCAAAGAGAATAAAATACTAGAAGATAAGATGTGACCACATCCAAAACCAGAAACAATAAAGGATACAAAAGCACTTTTCATGTAATGAAAGCAAGTTATGAGATCATGGAGAGCTTAGAATTCATATTTTTATTGGTAGAGTTAAAGAATGATACACTTTCTAGAAAGAACTATGCCAGGGCGTGTTGTCCCATGCCTTCCTGCTTTATAATAACTTGCATGTCCTTTAGGACTAATGTACAAGTGAAACTGAAAGGCAACAAATTATATCATTTAGGTAAATAGCATACTTACCTTATCTTCTGTAAGTAGTGTAAACTAACTATATTAATAAATCAATTAGACTGAAACCTACAGGTAAGCTTCTTTTTTGTTACTTAGAAAGTTAGTGTTCTGGGCAACCATTAAAAGTGGTTAAACAGAATTTTCAAGGTTACTCCATACAGGAGGTGCACTAAATAAACATATACAGTTAGAGCACAAAACATTTAATGTATTAATTGTAATAGAAATATGGCCTTAAAAAATTAGTGCTTTTTATTCATTAATCTTGATATTACCATTGAGGCTCTATGTGATTACAGACTACAAATCAATCATTGTAATTAAGTGTGCTTAATATACTTATAATTATACTTATATAATTATACTTATACTTATAATATACTTATAATATATATACTCTTAATAATAAGAGTCCTTATATACTGTACAAAGCACAGTAGGAGAATGAAGAATCTCAAGTTAAATATACAATTCTAATCCTAAATCTGAACATCCAAAAGGTAAAAGGAAACCTGAAAATGATCCAGCGACACCTAGAAATGCTAAATTTAACATGACCAAAGATTAGGGTTTGTTTTGTTTTGTTTTGTTTTGTTTTCAATGTAAGGAAGTTATAAGTAACACACACACACACACACACACATATATATATATATATATATATATATATATATATATATATAATTTTTTTTGAAGGTGTGGGACAGGTGGGCCACAGGGGGCAGAAACACAGAGGGACTTAAAGCACGGTTTGCTAAGCAGCCTGTTGGAGCTAAGCCTGCTGTTCTCCAGGCCAGGTGGGGTAAGGTGGGGGACTGGATTTGAATACTCCAGGCTCTAAGAAAAAGAGCCATAACATTCTGTTAAGTGGGGTGCCCTTCAGAAAGCCCGAAACCTTGAAGAGCTGGCTATCCCCTCAAAAGCCACAGAGAAAAACAATGCCCACGTGCACAAGGACAGCCAAAGAGGCTTGTGTGTGCATAGCCTCTTGATGGGGGGAAGAGATCAATCTTTAAGAATCAAAATCTGTGGCGTTCCCTGTGTGAAGTTTTGGTGTGTAAATTTACACTAGCCTCCAAAAGCCAGCAAATTTTATCGCTAAATATTACAATATTTCTCAATCCCGGCTGTACACATTATAAACTACCTGGGGATCTTTAAAAAAAAATAGTGATAACCTGGCTGGTACTACACAATGAGATCAGAATTTCTTGTAGGGGTGTCCAGCAATTATATGGTTTAAATTATTTTGTTGAACTATAATTGTTGAGAATAGTAGAATTAGATAAAAGTTGGTTCCAATAATAGGAGGAAAGGCTAAATCATGTAAGGAACTCCTGTGAGTCAATGACAAAAAAACAAGCATCCCATGAATGAATAGGTAAATTCATAATTTGGAGTGATTAGAACATTGGTGCCACTTGTATTTTTTCTCTACTTTGCTGTGGTTTGATTGTTCCCCTAATTTTCTGATATTGTCTGTTTATTATAATAGTAGAAATAATAGATAGTAAGTATGGGATTTCTAAGTCAAGATGCAATTAGCAGATACTAAAAAAGGAAAATAGTATCATTAGACCTAATACTGTCAAAAGTTCTATAACTACAATCTATATCAAAAAGCCATATTAAGGAAGATCTGGAGAAGGAGATAAAGATAAAATTAATGCATAATAGTTCTGAAACAACATGAATAATGAAATATCTTGACAAGTATCCAAAGGGATTAGGATAAATGTATTTCTTACATAGTTGTATGGTCCTAATTTATGTAGTTATATGGTCCTAATTTATTTGAACCTCAGTTTCCAAATATGTAAAACAAAGAAAAGAACACTCACTTCAAGAGTCCTTTAAATCAGTGCTTCTCAAACTTGAATGTATGGAAAAAAGCACCAAGGGATCTTGCTGAAATGTAGATTCTGATTCAGTTTTTCTGGGGGGGGACCTGAAATTCCCCATTTCTAAAAAATTAGGTCATGTGGATGTTGCTGGTCCATATAAGATTCCTGAAATAGGCAGACTTCATATGCATTTACAGGCAGATTTTGTGCGTGTATATTGTATTATTAAGGATTTCACAGAGGAGAAATGTTAAGCTCAGTTTGGTTTTATATTTGTCCACAGTCACACATTTATGAAATGGAAGAGTAAGATTTGAACTGAGGGCTGCATCTTAAGCAGCCTTCAGATTTAAGATTGTAAGTTTGCTTAATTATTTTATGAAAGGGTTGGCTACTTCATTTCTTAACATCTGCATTAACTTTTTTGAATTTTTTTGCTCTTGAAAATCTGAAAGCAGACACTGAGATGTTTGCTGAATTACACTCAGAGTTTTCAACATTAAGTTTCTCTGTACACACAATTTTTTCCATGAGAGCTATACTGATTTGTGTTATCAACCTTCATGAAAGTCCTTTTCCTGCTATCCAAATAATAAGAAAAGAAGCAAACAATAAAAGAGAGTATGTTTTCGTTTCCTCGTATACTTAAATCAACTCAATACATAAATTAAGATATGGCCTTCGTAAGATCTGTGTAATTATTTTTGGTCTAATAATTATCATTCTATACTAACATTATAATAAAAGGACCCTATGCAGTGCATCTCATGTTAACAAATGTTTATCATCAAGAGGTGTTTTGTACAGTGCAAGCCACTTGAGCATAAATATAATCATTAATTCTCTATCCATATGATCATGATGGAGCTCCAGTTCATTAATGTTATAATCCATTTGCACAGTAACAATACAGAATGTTCCATCAGCATAATAAAATATCCTAGAGATCCACTCAAACCAGGTATTAGAATTACTATACATATGAAGTATAGCATTCATGTGTTACATTTATTCTCTTTCCCTCCATCTCCGTCTCTCCTTCTATATATACATAGATAGATAGATGATAGATAGATAGATAGATAGATAGATAGATAGATAGATAGATAGATATGTATGAAAAGAGAGATGGGGGAAGGAGGGAGGGACTCAAGACTATCGATAGTATAATGTCTTTTATGAGTGAGAAAGTAAGGGTGCAAATAAAGATTAAAAGTTTGTCTAAGAGACAAACAGACCAGTTTGTTAGAGTATTTAGTTCTTTTTCCTTTCTTCCATTGCCAAGTCTCCCTGTTTTGTTATGCACATAAGGCAGAAGATTCACCAGTTACTAGCCATTGTTGGATCAATGAAACATCAAATTCTTAAAAAAGAAAAACCTTTCATACTTTCAGTGAATGTAATAATTTCCAAGGAGCCACCCACTGAAAATACTGAATTATTTCATGTTTGATATGTCTGTGTTTGACCATAGATATTAGGAATTCTCTATCCTTAAGATATAGTATACTATGTATATGAACAGACTGTTTTAGCAGGTAATTCTAGGAATTTGTAGCTCTTTTATTACTCTAATTTTAATACGCAAATACACTTTAAAGTATAATTTTAGAAAGAAAAAAGATATACGTAAAATTGATTAATGTAATACAACGGATCTCTGCACTGAAAGCTCCTTCTGCTTGTTATGCCATCTGTATATCTTTACATCATTGTTTTTTGCTTTGTTTTGTTTGTTTTGTTTTGTTTTACTCCACATTTAGGTTAAACATCACTTTTCAGAGAACTATTTTCTTACTTCCCTACCTAAACTTACACACTCACACTGCCATTAGCAACTCTCATAAACTGCAACTGTAGATGTGAATCTATATGTATGTTTTTTTTTAATTTTTTTTTCAACGTTTATTTATTTTTGGGACAGAGAGAGACAGAGCATGAACGGGGGAGGGGCAGAGAGAGAGGGAGACACAGAATCGGAAACAGGCTCCAGGCTCTGAGCCATCAGCCCAGAGCCCGACGCGGGGCTCGAACTCCCGGACCGCGAGATCGTGACCTGGCTGAAGTCGGATTCTTAACCGACTGCGCCACCCAGGCGCCCCAATATATGTATGTTTGTATACCTATGTGTCTGCATTCCTAGGATACAGGAATTGTATACATGGAATACAGTGCTAAGTATAATAATAAAGAATGAATCATAATAGATACTCAGGAAGCAAATCTTTATAAAAGAGATTCTAATATATTTACATAGTTTTCATCATCCAATAAATAAAAATGTAGGATTATCATTTGATAATAAATGATACTGCTCAAGAATATAATTTCTAGGTTGATAAAACTCGAGAATTTTCTAACCTGAAACTACGTTGTATTTGGCAATTGACAAACATATACTCCTGTAAATACATTTTACTTTTAATGAGAGCTATAAGAAGTAGCTAATGTTTGCTGAGTAAGTACAGTGTGCTAGGAAGTAAGTAATTTCCATGTAATGTCTCATAGTATTGCTATGACTTAGAGATGGAGGAAACAAGGAGTGGAGAGATTCGATGATGTACACAGGGATACAGTGCTGATAAATGGCAGAGACAGGATTGGAATACAGGCATTCTGGCCAGAATCCACGTGTTCAAACCACTAGAGTATGCTGCCTCTCACAAGCAGCATGTTCCCTACGATATCCAAGTTAAATCAGTCATATTTCCAAATGTACACATCCTTCATTCTGCAGAATTTTAAGAAAAAGATTCACTTTTGTAAAGACAACCAGTCTATAGACATATTTAGTTTTTAGCAGCACATCTACTTACATAGACAATTAGTGGTTCTGACCTGGTTAGAATTATGCCTCCAGGGATCATTAAGCACTCTATGGAGGCATTTTTTTGATTATCAAAGTGGGGAGGGGTGTCCTACTACATCTAGTGGATTAGAGGCCAGTGATTCTGGAAATATCCTACAATGACTAGGACTACCCCGTCACTCAACCAAAAATATCAATAGTAACCAGTGGCCCCAAATATCAATAGTACCAGTGTTGAGAAACCCTGATTTAGAAAAAAAACAAAAACAAAAAACAAAAACAAAAATAAATGCAAAGTATGCTCTAAAACTGTGACACAACTAATCCAAAACTATTGAGGAATTAAAAGAAAAAAGAAACAATTTCATTATTCTCATATATAATACCTACAAATGGATGAAATGATTTAACCACTTACTTGTCTTGGTGATAGTTCTCAGAAGCAGGACACACACACGCACACACACACACGCACACACACACACACACACACGCACCACTGATATTCTGTACTTCCACAATTACCATCTTTTGTTAAAATTTTGAAATTAAAATCAGTTTCCTTTTGTTGCATAAAAGAGCATACCAAATAGAACCAAAAAGTTCAACCCCTTTGATGTTCTTTGGTAATGTGCCTAATTAAAAATAACTAGGCTCTCTAGTGCATAATTACACAAGCACCTAATACTCTATATTTCCAGTCAATTTTGTTTCAAACATAAATATGCACCAGAAGTATGAATGATCGACATACTACTCCCTGCAGTATCTGGACTGTTTCTGAATCAAGGCTTTTTCTTGAGCTCGGTATTTGCACTACATTTTCCTTGCTATGCAATCATCTCCCAGTTGGACAATTAATAAGTGCTTTTTCTCCACAGCCCTTGGCATGTAACCTCGCTTACCCTGTGTTTTAGCATGCACTATATACCTTCTTCACTCTGACTGGTTTTGGCAGTGACCCACAATCTAAATCTCTTTCCTCCATTTGATATAAGTGAAACTATAATTATCTAGGGGTAATTTCAAATTACTACTTCATTCCACTAGCAACTGATGAAGATTAGTGGTCTTGCCTTGCATCTAAGTCAGCAACATAATCACAAGAGAACTCAGCAGGCAACATTTGATTCATGTGAACTCAATTACTTCTGTCAAACACATTCACTTCAATAAAAAGCAGAAACTTCCAAAATGGGTTTTTGCTAATAATTTTGTACTCAAAAAAAATTTCATATGACTCTTAAGGGGCAAAAATAGCATGAATTTCATCAGAAATAATAATAAATAACAAGTAGGAAAACATACTTGTATAAACGGATTTAATACATTATTAGTTTCTGAAAGAACATTTCAAAGAAATAAATTTGTATACTTAAAACAGTTTATTATTGAAAATATTGGCATAGAAGTAAGCCTTAGAAAAATAAATAGATTCTATATTTTAAATTAATACAATAGAAACAAGAGTTTTTGTTCCCTCATTAAAAGCAGGGTATTATGGGAAAGGTAGTTAATTTCTCTTAAAGGAAATTAAATAAAGGGATAAGAAGATGATACAGCATGAGTTGTTAAACAGACAGAGATTCCTGAATTACTTCTTGGTTGTCTTCTGGATTGAAATCATATGCTAATGAGCTGCCTAGCATTCTGAGTCCTGATTGTTTAGTCTCTAAAACTAGTTGTGTCAACTCCATCATGCCCTGCATCTCTATACCAGGTCACACGAGCAACTACCTGGTCATATCCTAGTACAGGCTTAGTAAATATTAACATATGATGATCATTACAACAGATTTATTCACGCTTCAGCTTCTTAATATAGTTATATCCTTAATTAAATCCCAACATATTTTGATTAGCAAAGAAACAGTAATTAAATGTAAGTGTATAATAAGTGTATGTTATAAATACATTTCAGGATGTGATTTCTAAGGTCTAAATCACTAAGATGGTCTCTATCACAGTTAATATGTCATATGCCAACCATATATGGTTTAACACACAGAACTTGAACATTTGGCCTGATGATCTTAGGACTAAGAAATGACTGGTTTGAGAGACACTTTGTCAATTTTGTGACTGACGAGACTTTCTACAAATAAATACAAAGGTTAAAAAAAAAGGAAATCAATACAGGGGTACCTGGAGACTCAGTTGGTTGAGCGTTCAACTCTTGATTTCACCTTGGATCATGATCTTGCAGACATGGGTTCGAGCCCCACAAGGGGCTATGCACTAAGTGCGGAGACTGCTTGGGATTCTCTCTCTCTCTCTCTCTCTCTCTCTCTTTCTTCCCCTCCCCGCTTATGCTCTCTCTCTCAAAATAAATAAATAAACATTAAAAAAAAGAAACCAATATAGTAGTTTGCCTTTATCCACTCTTTTGTTTTCAGTGTTTTCAGTTACATGCAGTCAACCACAGTCCAGACTCAGATGATTCTCCTGACATACTGTCAGAAGTTCAGTAGTAGCCTAATGATAGATCACAATGCCTACATCATTCCCCTCACTTCATCTCCTCATGTAGGCATTTTATCATCTCACATCATCACAAGAAGGGTGAGTAAAGTACAAGATATTTTAAGAGAGACATCTCATTCACATAACTTATTACAGTATATTATTATAGTGTTACATGTTATTATTAGTTGTGGTTAGTCTCTTACTGTGCCTCATTTAAACATTAGACTTTATCATAGGAAAAAGCATAGTATATATAGGGTTTGGTATATATGCAATTTCAGCCATCCCTGAGGGTCCTGGAACGTAACCTCCTCAGATAAAGGAGCAGTAGTATAATTTTAAAGCACAATCTTCTTTTATACCTTTGCCCATTCTATTTTCTCCTGAATTTACTTCTCTACCTCTCAACTTATGGTTTCTTTCTTATTTCTTAAGATAACCTTCAGCATCCCTGCCATCAAGGAGTGTGTGATCTAGTGGGAGTAAAGACAGTCATTAATGAAATAATAAATTAACAAAAGATGCAATATCATAACTCTAAATGGTTCAATGAAGGGAAGATATAGAAGTAAATAACAGAGAGGCCTAACTTTGAAGAGTCAGGGATAGTTTCCCTGAGGAAGGGGTGTCAGAGGACACCCCTGAAGGATTAGTAAGAGTTAATCAGGCGTGAAGTAGATACAAGAATGTTTCAGGGCAAGAGAACAGATTCATAGAACAAGTAGTATAAGTCAGCAAACTGCTCTTGAGAAGGTGAAAAAAAAGAAGCCAGTGTGACTAGTGCAGAGAGAAGAGGAGGAAGCATAGTTTAAGAAGTGTCTGGGGAAAAAAAAAAAAAAAAAAGAAGTGTCTGGGGCAAAACCATGCAGGATCTTAAGTTACTGGAAAAACTTTACCTTAATAGGCAACCATTGAAGTATTTGAAGTTTGTGGTGGGGTTAAGTGGGGACAGCAAAGGATGGGTGTGCGAAACCACTAGATTTGCATTTTTGTAGAGGTGATACACTCACATGGCTCAAAAATCAAATTATTATATAAAGTCATTCCTTATATTTGAAAGTAAAGTTCCAACAAGACATACTTATAGATTGGAGGAAAAGAAATAGAGAAAAGTGGATGATTTTAAGAGACAGCCTGGAGGTGATTTCTATGAATATTTTGTGATAAATAGGACCCAGGTAGCGAGTAGGAAGGAGATGTTAGGAATGCTCCCTAGATTTCTGCCCTAACAAGAATAGTTTAAAAACATCAAGATCCACATTTAATGGTTTGAAGATAGCATATTAAGATCACAGAATTATTTAAAGTTATGATGGAATTTTATATGCCACACACAGGGACATTTACATTTGCATATTCTTATTACGTGTAGATATAAATGTCTCAGGAATATCTGTGATACCTTAGTTCTCCAAAATAAGCATTCAAAACTTATTTATTCATTCAATGAAGTAGGTTATTTATAGGGTAAACATTTGAAACTCCTCATAGAGTGGCCACATGCCATCTGTATTTTGGAAAACACCAAGAGGCACTATTTAAACGGACTATGTTGTGTAGAACACCCTCTGGGGCTGGGTAGTTCACTATTTTCATGACCCCACAACCTTTGTTCCTATTACCAGGGTAAGATAATAAATGAGTTTAGACAGACCAGCCTAGTGAAGTTTTCTACAATGTAGCTAGCCTCTCTGATTTACCCCACTGTCTCTCAGTTAGGTTTCTAACTAAGTGTGGGAAGAGAAAGATATGCATTGAACGCCTGGATTGAGAAACATTCTGTCAGAACACTACTTCCCAAGATACTTTCATGACAAGCATGCAGAGAACGTTTTAATCCCAGCGAAATAAATAATTAGCTTCTAAAAAGGCAGAGGTCTTTTATACCCTCGGTCCATCTGGATGAAGACAAAGGTCACTGTGTTCTGCACTGAACTGACCACATATCATTCTCTAAAGTGACATAAACAATCAAATATAGCGTGCTGCTTTGTAATATTAGAAAATGAAATTTTAAAAATGTAAGATTTATATTATAAATATTTTAAACAAAATAATGAAATGTATTCAACGGATTATGCCTAATCTCCTGCTTTGATTCTACAATTACATATATCTTCACGTTACACTCAGAGAGCTGTTCAAAAGAAAAGTTAAGATAATGTTACTTAGAACTTTCCTTCACATCTAACCCCAAATAAAATATAATTAACTTCCCTGGAAAGTTAAAAATGATTTCCAAAACATAATTGTGATTTAATAAAACTTCGCATATATGTATGTACATATATAAAGGTATATAGAGTTGTAGACACCATAAACTTAATTGTAGATGATATTGTAGGGATACAGAATATGAGCTGATGAGGAAAAAGAAGTTTTCATTTATTTATTTTTGAGAGAGAGAGTGCAAGTGAGCAAGGAAGAGAGACAGAGAGAGAGAGAGAAAGAGAGAGAGAATCCCACAAGGTGCAGAGAGAGAAGGAGAGAGAGTGCAGAGCCCGGAGCAGGGTGCAAGCTCATGAACCATGGGATCATGACCTGAGTCAAATTCGGATGCTTTCATCAACTGCACCACCCAGGTGCCCTGAAATTTTTTTTTAAATGCTGCAGTGTGTTTCTAGAGAGAAATGATTAATCAAAATCACTATGATTTACAGGTAATTTCCCCAGTTTTGATCCCCTGGATCTATAATCAATTTACAGTCAGGCCTGAACAAACTTGAGCAAGTCTGATTCACATTATATAGTGGATTTTGAAAAAAAAAATGTACTTGAAGCTACCAGGCGGGATAAGGGTACTTCTCGGCATTTGGTTTTCTCTTCAGTTAATAAGTCTCATTACCTATTTAGCATGTGCACAGCATGGTAGAAAAAGGTTCATAAGGATGAATGAATTTTTTTTAAGTAAAAGTGTTTTCTTCCTCATAAACTGTTCTTCACTTTGACATAAAGTACAACCCTGTTCCCCAAAGCCATTGACAAACATCTAAGTTTAACTCACCACATTGTGGGCAAAAGAAGGATATTTTCAAATGAAGGGGACAGCATACATGATCACATTTCAATTAAGAAAATAAAACAGAAAAAAAATTCCCCAAGTATAAATTGATTTGAAATAAGCGTTTTGTGTTGGCTCCATCTCCAAAGTTATTTTCTCAGGTACTACTTATTATGCATTCAATATTGACTTGTAAATTTTTAAAATTTTTTTAATGTTTATTTATTTTTGAGAGAGAGACAGAGCAGGAGCAGGAGAGGGGCAGAGAACGAGGGAGACATAGAATCCGAAGCAGGCTCCAGGCTCTGAGCTGTCAGCACAGAGCCCCACATGGGTTTGAGCCCACAGACTGTGAGATCGTGACCTGAGCCTCAGCTGGACACTTAACCGACTGAGCCATCCAGGCACCCCTGACTTGCAAATTTTTAAAAGCGAACTTGTAATAACAATTATATGTGAACAACACGCTGACCAGCATTTTCGTATGGGGTTCATATGGCTGAACTTATTTCTGAAGAACTTTTTAAAGGCAGTTAAAAGCATGCCAAACAAGTCACATCTAACACTTGCATTTGACTTTTACATAGCAAGGTAAGGTTACTATTTTCTCTTCGTGGAGAGACAATACTTTGTAGCAGACAATACTCACACTAAGAAATAATCCTTTGGTTTGAGTTGCTCAAGATAAAACTTCTGAAAGTAAAATGAATATGAAATACTACACTGCAAGTAAGACACTCTGTGTGTATTAATTATGTATATTCAGTAAAGTATTACATTAAATCTTTGATCGTTGCCAGAAATTTTAAAATTCTGAGAAGAGAGAAATCAAACTTGAAGAGAAATAATCTCCATAAATTAGCAAAGTAAAAGGTCATCTGCTCATAATCATTGGAGGAAATACATATACGTGATCCAACTGATGCAGACAGTTCCTGCAGATCTGCAGGCAAATTCTTACCTTGACAGGTGCCATTTTTCTCCTCATATCCTGCCTTGCACATGCATTTCCCGATGGGCACCAGCCACTCCCCTTCAGCGCTGCAGTGCATTTTGGGTGGTTCGTCTGTCACAGAATGGTTGACACAGGAACCTGACACTTCAAGCAACTGCGAGGAGTCAGCTCCAGTGATTGTGTCAGGGAACACAGCCAAGTGACGTACCACAGAAGGGCATTTTTTATAGTACACACGCACAGAAACCAGAGCAATGCAAGCACCCACATCTTGAAAGGCAAGATAAAATCCTTTCTTGCTTAGAGGTCCTACATCTCTGACCTCTGTATTCAGTTTCATAACGCGGTCACCAAGATCAAGCTCTGTAAAGCTTTCATCGGCAGCAATGGTATCAATTTTGATGTACTGGTTTTCCTTGATGTTTCTCCCATTCTCATCATCCGACTCAAAGTAATACATGTTAAAGGTTTCCTTACAGGTTCCCAATCCTCCAGGAAGACTGTTGCAGTCACGCAGAGTAAACTTGAGTTCTATAAAGATTCTGGAAGCACCTTCATTGGAAATCCAACTGGTCAAAAGCCAGTTATTCTGATTCTGTTCCATAACTTTGCATACTTGGTATGTGTGGATAGGGGCATAATTTTCATCAACTTCGCCAATCTCTTCCCACTATATAATGTAAAATAGAAAGAAATTTTTTTTTAATATTTAGAAAATAGCTAGTAAACATAGTCAAAGGAAACTATTTCAGATCTAGAAATTTCTGCCGCCTTCCTCTATGGTATCAGAAGAGGAAGCTCTATAATGAGAACTTTAAAAATACCTTTTAGATTAAGTAAATTAATAGCACATTAGTCACTGTAACTCAAAAGTTAACACACACACATTTCAGGGGAAAAAGAGCATGTATTTCAGAGAAAACGAAGAAAACTGCATGTGGGTGCAGTTAACAAGCAGTGAAAGGATGTATATTTGGAAGAAAGTGAAGTATAAAAGCTAAGAAAGTAGATAAAATGTGACAGAAAAAAGAAGTACATTAAAAAAAAAGACAATAGTAAAAAAGCAGTAAATATGGAAAAGAAGGGATAAAGAAACATGTGAATCCACATTTATTTAATTCTGGCATGTTACAAATAACACATCAATGTAATAAAATGTGAGAGAAAATTCATTACTTTAAAAATTAAAAATAGATGCTTATTTCATTGAACCAATCTGTTTAGGTTCTTTTGCAAATTGGATAGCTAAACTTATTCATAGATTTATCTATGAAATATAAGCTTAGAGACAGATATAAAATAGAGACAAAAATTATATATGAAGAGCCTTGTCATTTTGAATACTGAGTTCTTATTATATCCTGGGAATGCATTAATTCTTTTTACCAACTCATTATTTTATGAACAATGACATTAAGAGTTTGGAATATATATAAGGTATAGAAAAAATTAAGCATGATTTATATAGCTTCCAAAATATTAGGTCAAAGAGATCTAAACTTACCTCTTTCCCAATAAAATTCCAGCTTTTAGACTTTCAGTGTACCATAATCACTTTCTAAACAATATAGAACCAAGTTTTTATTCTCCATAAGGATGTTATTATAATTTAAGGAAGTCTTTTAAACTTGTACAGAATCTGTGTACAAAACTGTGTGTATATAAATATATATATATATATCTCCTTAAAAATGACCCTGAAACACAAAGAGCATTGAAATCATACTGACTTTCAATAAATCCAGAGTTTGATTTCAGACTTTAAATATTATAGATAATAAACTTCATAAACTTCATCTCTTTAGACATGAATTTAAATAGAGCATTATTTCTTGATTCTGCTCAACTGACAAAGATGTGAAAAATGTGGAGTCACAAGGGATGCACATAAATCGTGTACCTCAGATGGTCCCTCTCAAAATTCTAGCTGCCATCAGACAAGCATAAGTAAAATGTGCTAATGAGCAAAAACTGCTGAGCTCCTTAAATTCACAAGAGAAAGACATCAAGATTTTATCTTAACCACTTTCACATCATGGTGTTATGTGAAGCCTTAGTTCTTTCATTTAATCTCACTTTTGTCTTCTCTCAAAATGTACATAAACTGTACTTAGCCTCGGATTTCCAAAACAGCTTTCTATTTCAGCAATCTGTCACTAAACTATTTACATTAGCTTCCTGAAGTGATCCAGCTATAAATCTTTTTATTATAAATGGTTACTGAATGCCATTATTAATATTTCATGCAAAAGAGCACATCAACTAACCAAATAAAAATAATACAAATGATCAACTTACTGTACCAAAACTAAATAGATATATATTCTTTGAATTCGTAAAATGGAAAATGGCATCAACAAATTTTTTCTCTGAAAAAAAAAGAAAATCAAAATGCTATATTATCTGTTTTAGATTATTTTATCACAGTCCTCCAATAAAAACACAGATTTCAAATCTTTGACCTTAAATCATTTACAAAAAAAAAAAAAAACAAAACTATTTCTGCATCATATATTCCAATAGAACACTGCTAGCAAGTAGGAGGAATTGGACAAGTAAGAGGAATCAGAGAAACAGCATCTTCCAGGATTATAAATTAAGCAATTCAGTCTTTGTACAAAGTCCAAGGTACCACAAATATTATTAAAAATGCAAGCCAAGCAGCACTCGACAAGACAGCTTAATAGTTACTGCTTCAGGTGATAATTTCAAAGTATGTGCATAAGCAGCTACTTCTCCGAATATTCTTAATTAAGAAGAGAAAAACTATAATTTTCTTTGATGTTATAATCTATCATGGTGGGATTTTATTTATTTTTCTTTTCAAGTGTCCAAAATAAATGGAGGCTCACATTTTCTATTTTTAATGAGGGAACAGAAAGACTTTAATTTAAATAATTATAGCCATAAGCCATTCAGAGAATCAACTGGGTAATACATACATTTTCCCATAAATATCTGCTCCTATGTACAGCAATATGCTAAGAAACAGACAAAAAAATCATTTATTTTGGTTTGAGTAGTTGAAATAAAACTTTGAATTCTTACAAGTGTTCTTCCTTTTTAATACCAAGTGGGCCTCTTGCCGTCCTCAGCAAAAAATAATATCAATGAGGAAGAAACAAAGGGGGTGAAAAGAAAGTAACACAAACCAAGAAATTAAGAATGTGGCAGGTCTATTCCTGGACACTTTGGCAAATGTCATGTCAAGGAAACTGTAGTGGTTTAATGAAGGCCACAGACAGAAAACATGGTATTTTGGGTTCAGTTTTGTTGAATTGTTATGATCCCATGGTTTAATAAAAGTATATGTTGCTCCTTGATTACTACAAGCAATGTGCCTGGACATTTTGGAAACACGATCACTGCAATATGGTGGCTGTAGTCCTTTCTTCAGGTCTGGCCACTCCTCAAGAGCCATCCTCCCATCCCACATTTTTCTCTACGTTTGTTTCCTCCTTACTCACATTTCTTTGTTTTAAGATTAAAGAACTGGTTTTACACAGTCAGCTTAGGCTGACTTGATTTCTTTCCCGGATGTTTGGGCTTGCTCCTTCTCCTGCTGGGCACTAAAATCTCTAAGTCAGTTGCATTCCAATTTTATGCCTGACCTGGCATCACAAGCCAGCCATAGTCATCAGAGCAGTGGCGAACAAAAGGACTTCTTTTAATATCCATATGTGTATCAAAATAAACATACAAAAGTTGGAGTTACCGACTTTTCCTACCCAAACCATTAAGAACTACTTTTTTAAAAAATTTTTTTAAACGTTTATTTATTTTTGAGAGAGACAGAGACAGAATGCGAGTGGGTTGGGGCAGAGAGAAAGGCACAGAATCTGAAGCAGGCTCCAGGTTCCGAGCTGTCAGCACAGAGCCTGACACTGGGCTCGAACTCAGGAGCTGTGAGATCATGACCTGAGCCAAAGTCGGACGCTCAACTGACTGAGCCACCCAGGAGACCCAAGAACTACTTTTTCCTTGACCACCTTTCTCATTGGGCTAGTAGGTTTCTTGCCCCAAGCTCTGATGGTCTCTTACCTTGTCAGCGAGGCTCCCATTTACTATCCTCTAGCCTATACTTCACATCTCTTTCCTTCAGAACTTAAAAGTACTGTCTCAGGACACACAACCCAGCTGGCACCTTCCCTTACATTCCATCTTCAAATACACAGTAGGAATCATCATGTGAACAGTCTCGATTTGGACCTTGCAAGTTATCAGGGGGTGCTTATTGCCCAGTTCTGTTTTCAATATTGTGTTTCTATGTATCTTTCTTCCACAGAAGGAAGTAAAGAGACCTAAATAGAAATATGTGATTGGTTTTGTACGGAGGAAATATTATCAGCCTGAAGCCCCAGTTATAATCTCTGTTCTTACCTTACGTAGATACATAAACTGAGACCCCACCACTGGCACTGGTTACACAAACTATAGAGAAAACTGAAACTCTCTATTCCAGTCATTTAATGTCTAATATAAAATATTAGAAGGGATCTTAAGAGATCTGGACCTACTGTTAATTTTAGAAATGAGAAAATTAAGGGGCGCCTGGGTGGCGCAGTCGGTTAAGCGTCCGACTTCAGCCAGGTCATGATCTCGCGGTCCGTGAGTTCGAGCCCCGCGTCAGGCTCTGGGCTGATGGCTCAGAGCCTGGAGCCTGTTTCCGATTCTGTGTCTCCCTCTCTCTCTGCCCCTCCCCCCGTTCATGCTCTGTCTCTCTCTGTCCCAAAAATAAATAAACGTTGAAAAAAAAATTAAAAAAAAAAAGAAAAAAAAAAGAAATGAGAAAATTGAAAACTAGACAAAAGAAAAGATTTTCTCAAACTCACAGATGACAACCCTGTCCATCTGACCATCCCCTCTAACTGTGTCAACATCTGTCTTTTTCTTGGCACATTTCTGTCCTTGGTGTGAATATTTGTGTGTGGGATTCCTTGATTCACTATCATCAACTGCTACCCCAGTAGATAAAAATGAAATTCACATTTTTTTCAGCATCATATAACTATAAACTTTTCTTTTCTTCTTTTCTTTTACTCTTTTCAATTTCTTTCTTTCTTTTCCTTTCCTTTTTTTCTTTCCTTTCCTTTTCTTTCTTTTCTCTTTTCTTTTCTTTCTTTTCTTTCTTTGTTTCTTTATTTTCTTTCTTTTTATTCCTTCCTTTCTCCCTCAGTATACACACACATATATATGTTTAATACTCTGAAACACAAATATGAGAGTAGAGATTTAGTTGCCTTGTTCTCTACTATATCTCAGAGTCTGATACCACAGGGCACAGATTAGCACACCTGATAAATATTTCATATGAATGAATATCAAACATGTATACATTCCTTAGCCCAGAGATCTGCTAACTCAAAATATGAAATAATTCAAACATGGTAAATAAATGGTTGCATGATTTGTCTTCTGTGTTTGTTTGAATAATGATACAATTTGTTCTGTGTAAATTGTCTGAATTCTATAAATTTAAAAAAGAAAGACAGCTTATAAATTCATGTTTTTTTGAAAATTAGCTCTAAGCATTATATAAAGCTCTAAGCATTTAAGACATTTTCTTTATTTTAATAATTCATACAATTACTTTCAGTTCAGTTTTGTATATCAACCTGTAGAACTATTTTTCATTAGCATCACATTTTAAAAATTTAACATATAGATCAGTTTAGATATCTTATTTTTTACCATAATATGTTTTAAAATATTGTTTTCACTTTTCACTCACTTTCTTCACTATTCTATACATATATACAAATTAAATTAAAAATCCAGAATATAGCATATCAGTTAGTGGCACTATACTTTATTTCGTATTTCAGTCAAACAATATTAGGACTCTCTTAGTGATCCTCTTTGGCAGAGTAGTATAAAAATACAGTTAAGAATCAATTACTTCTAGTTTTACTCTGAATACCCGAAGTATAACTTTGTAGTAATATCTTTACTACATGTTTCTTTGAATATAGGAATAATTGCCTATTATCCTTTAATATCACAATATTTCATGTGATGCCTTTTGGGTTTTTTTTTTTTGTTTATTTACTTATTTATTTTTAAGACAGAGAGAGAGACAGAGCATGAGTGGGATGAGGCAGAGAGAGGGAGACACAGAATCTGAAGCAGGCTCCAGGCTCTGAGCTGTCAGCACAGAGCCCAACGTGGGACTCGAGCTCACGAACTGTGAGATCATGACCTGAGCTGAAGTTGGATGCTCAACCGACTGAGCCACCCAGGCACCCCAAGTATGATGCCTTTTAAAATGCTCCAAAAAGAAATTAATTCCAGGCTTCCGATTATATTTAAAATACATTTAGATGTCATCTGCTATGATTTCCAGCGTGTGTGTGTGTGTGTGTGTGTGTGTGTGTGTGTGTGTGTGTATCTGAGTGTTATATGTTTGCTAACTTCACTGAAAGGAATCTAATCTAAAATTACTAATTAACTGTTGTTTTTAAAAGAGCAGTACCTTTCCATAATCTTAGAAAGTGCCTGGGAAATAGTTTGACAATGTGCCCAAATTTGGAGGTAAGGCACTTAACCTATTATAACTAGTGAGCAACACATTCCAATTGTTACCTCATAATATGTTTACTTAAAGTACAGAATTTCTGGAAGCTTCCTGCTACGCAAAAATCAGAGGAAATACAATATAAAATAATCATAAACTTCAAACACACTAACGATGTTTATTATTTCATGTTATTTTTTTCTATTATTTTGGTCTACTATACTGATTAAAATTAGGCAAAATACATTCAAGTAAAGACCTAAATGAATTTTTTTTTTGTTTTACCCAGGTGCATAATTAACAATTACTAATATTCTTTCCCATAACATTTTATAAGACTTACTATGCTCACATAAAATCATTATCTTTTTCCTCTCTGTTGGATGTATAATTGATCTCACTTATCTGGTGTGCCTGCAAAAGTCAGCCATAACCTAAGACATTCAATCCAGGACATTTCCTCTGAGAAAAACTAAGCCAGAAAATCCTCAAAGAATTAAGTGACTTAGGAACAAAATTAATGGCACAAAAAGTGAGGAATCCTATTATTGTTGGGGCAAACTTTTTTTTTTAATCTGATAGTTATTATTAACTTTTGATATGTTACTATCAACTACAAACCATTCCTCATTAGGAAGAAATACTGTATTATTATGACTGGTGCATGTTGGGCATAAATAGGAGGTCCTAGTGGGCCTGCCTGTTCAATGGCTGCCCCATGCTTAAACACAGAGTCAAATAGGAGATCAAACTTCATCTTGGGTCATAATGCTTTGAAAAACATTTTGTTGTAATTCAGATGTAATCCTCGTAGATGTTAAAACCTCTCAATTAATATAGTACAGGAAGAAAAGCTTACAGCTACAGTGAGTCAACTGACATTTGAGAAAATTAATATTCTCATTACACACCACATGCATGACATAATCGTAAGGAACACAACTACATCATTTTGTAGATAAGTAAACGGAGCCTTAGAGTGATTGTCATACTAAGCAGTGCCACATTAATATGTTTGACATTGTTTTCTCCTATTGAAGGGATAAAGTTATAATGCATAAATTTTGGTGGCACTTGAGATAACTTTAGCCAACAAAAGAGAAAACTTGTCATAAACTAATAAACTAGGTAATTTTGTTTTCAAAAGATAAGATTGTGGGCTGTTGTTGTAAAATTACAACACTCATCCTTCCTTGATCGATTTCCTGAATTTTGGATCAAGACCATGCACAGTCCTTTGAATAACAGAAGCATCTTGGTTTTTATGCACAATCATCAGGACAAAATTATTTAAAAGGAATAAATACATAGCATAGAGTTGCTGTTTCCAAACTTCAATTTATCTAATAGCTATAGTTCTGTAGTAAATAAATATGACAAAATATATAGACTTTCTACAAAAATAATTTCAATCAACAATCTTATTCCATTTCCTCAATAATATCTTAGTGGAAAAAGATTGCAACAGATAGGCATTTGATGTACTTAAAACATCTTTAAAATTCACAAGTATGATATAGAAATACTGTTGGAAATGGCTCAGTTAATTTTCTGTGTAGGAATAAAGGTGACGTCAATTACTTTATTGCCCATTGAATAGTACAAATATTTATGGGCTCAAACTCAATTCATGAAACAAATTAAAACACTTGAAAAAAACAGAAATTAAAATTTCAAGTTTATATGAATATTTTCATAGGGAAATCCATAGACAATTGAGAATCTGTACACAGCACTAAACACGAATGGCAAAGAGTACATTTTTTCCCCTAGAAAAATAATTCATAGTTTTTTTTTCTTTTCTTTAATGCTGCAGTGAGTAACTTTTTAAAAAGGGAAAGAATAAATGAAAAGAAAGAAAAAAATGAATTCTTCATTTGTTAAAAAAAATATCCAAGTGCAGAAGAAATGAATTGGAGAGGGAAAAATCAAAAGGACCATATTAGACAAAATATTCACAGAAAAGGTCATGATTTTAGCAAAAATTAGTACGTCCTAGTAAATACTGTGATGAACATAATCTAAAAGCAAAATGTATATATCATGATTGCTTATAAATGAATTGTTATTCCTCATTTAAAAAGACATATACTAAATAGTTTCATATAAAATAATAAAAAAAATGTCGTAAATACTTCAAGTTTTTTTTTTAATTTTTTTTCAATGTTTATTTATTTTTGGAACAGAGAGAGACAGAGCATGAACGGGGGAAGGGCAGAGAGAGAGGGAGACACAGAATCGGAAACAGGCTCCAGGCTCTGAGCCATCAGCCCAGAGCCTGACGCGGGGCTCGAACTCACGGACCGCGAGATGGTGACCTGGCTGAAGTCGGACGCTTAACCGACTGCGCCACCCAGGCGCCCCAATACTTCAAGTTTTAAAATCTGGCTTTTTTCCTTCAAAAATTCACTTAGGAAAATGTATGGCCAATGGTCAATGATAATTTAAAAGGTAGCTAAGTGGGTAAGTATGCCTGAAATTAACAAACTAATAAACTGAATTAAAATCTTAAATGATCTCATTAGTGTTTCATTAAAAAGCAGTCCCATTAAATATGGTGCCTGTTATCTAGTTTGTCAGTGATTTTGTGTCATGAGCTATAATTTTAAAAGAAGCAAATAAAAACAAATAGATTTATAACCCTGTGATATAGTTTAGGTCCATTTCAGTTACACTGTAAATGAACATCATGCTTAAGCTACAGTGGCTTACCACTATCTATTTTCTATCATGTTATACCAAAAGATGGTCAGTCCAATATTTGGTAACATGTAAAACCGTGGGAATATTAATAGTCTTTCATGTGATATAACAAAAATGTTTATGTTACAATGAAAGTTATATCCTTTCTAAAGAAATGCCCATGATCTCAATTACATACTTAAGCAAGAGTATATACTTAACTATGAATATTTTAAGATCTAAGAAGTCATATGTTTCTCCTGTTTCAGGATTTCACAGTGGACACACACATGTGTACATAAATACATACACACACACACACACACACACACACACACACACACACACACACTAAAGAATTCCTTCATGACAGTCTCTGTGAGATGTTAGAAATGGTCTTCCTAGTGTTATTTAAATGTATATGGTCTCCGGGCGCCTGGGTTGCTTGGTCGGTTAAGCATCTGACTTCGGCTCAGGTCATGATCTCACAGTCTGTGAGTCCGAGCCCTGCGTCAGGTTCTGTGCTGACAGCTCAGAGCCTGGAGCCTGTTTCAGATTCTGTGTCTCCCTCTCTCTCTGCCCCTCCCCTGTTCATGCTCTGTCTCTCTCTGTCTCAAAAATAAATAAACGTAAAAAAAAATTTAAAAAAAATTTAAAAAATGTATATGGTCTCAATAATACTTAAAATTTCAGAGTGTCATTACTAATCTCTTTAATATAAATATTGTCCTCTCATAGCAGCTAAAAATTCTGTGGGGAAGCTTTCTTTTCCAAGCAACATGAAAGTTTCAGTAAATGAGAAAAAAAAAGAAACTATTTTACTTGGGATTCAATTTAATGAAAATAAAGTATATTAACCTTTGGTGCACTTAATGTTTCAGGCAAAATAGATACAATTATATCCTTGCTATTCTGGCAAGAAAAATAAAGGTTTCAGGGGCGCCTGGGTGGCGCAGTCGGTTAAGCGTCCGACTTCAGCCAGGTCACGATCTCGCGGTCCGTGAGTTCGAGCCCCGCGTCAGGCTCTGGGCTGATGGCTCAGAGCCTGGAGCCTGTTTCCGATTCTGTGTTTCCCTCTCTCTCTGCCCCTCCCCCGTTCATGCTCTGTCTCTCTCTGTCCCAAAAATAAATAAACGTTGAAAAAAAAATTAAAAAAAAAAAAGAAAAATAAAGGTTTCAGTAAACTATCTGTGACTCTGGATTATTTATCCAGCCTATAAAATATATCAGAACATATAATGTTGTCCGTATTCTCTAGTCTGGTCTCATTTATCCTGGTCTCATTTCTCAATAGATAATATTGCACTTATGGTGTAGGCCTTGACAACAATACTCATAAATCAATTTCAATTTTCACATTAATCATATTCTTGTAATCAGTGGCTATTCAACACAAATTTCCATCCCATTTTTTTGTTGTTGGGAAACAGCCACAATTTAAGCTTATTCAAATTTGAAAGATTATATTACCATAATATGGACTAAAGTCCACTGAATTCTCTGGCCACAACTGTATTAATCAAATTCTGTAGAAATGGAGGCGGTCTATGTTTAGCTTGTTGGCCAGTCTAGAGCTTGAACTTCCATAGGGAATAGTTTTACTGTTCAGAATCCCCGTGCTTCTTTCTTTGATATGGGAATAAAAGTAGGAACAGTCATATTTCAAAATATGAGTCCATTGCAAATCCCTCCTCCTGCATTTGTTGAGCCTTGTCTGGCCAATAAATTGATTTAACAAAATATAGCTCTTTGAATAAAAGCACACATTTCTTTTTTTTAAATTTTATTTATTTTGAGAAAGAGAGAGAGAGAGGCAGAAAAAGAGAGGGAAGGACAGAGAAGGGGGGAGAGAGAGAATCCCAAGCAGACTCCAAGCTCTTGGCATGTACCTAGTCATGGGGCTCAATCTCATGAACTGTGACACCATGACCTGAGCCAAAATCAACAGTCAAGAGTCGAATGCTTAACCAACTGAGCCACTCAGGAGCCCAAAAAGTACACATTTCTTACCAAAAACTTAACATGGACATTCAAAATGTTTAGTGATAGTTCTAAAATGACAATTTCAAAATGTCAGTGTCTATGTTTACATGTTTTTGATCATTAATGAAAATTTAATTTTGAACTATATTATAGACTGGAAATTTGTAACAAGGAACACTATCTGAAGACAGGGATGACTAATCTTTACAGAAGCTATTTTACCTATCAATTCAATCTAAATATTTTTATTGAATTTTGTTAACTCTGTGATTTGGAAATAACTCTGAAAAATGATTTTTCTAAGAATTCTAGGCAAGTATGAAATCTTTACAGCATTAGTGGAACTGCAACAGTAGAGAAGATAAATCTTACATTTGTTCTACCTACTTGGGTCTTCTGCCCACATGTTTTTCTTTTCTTCTTCTCTTCATATATTGTTTCTTTCTCTTTGTTTCACATATTATTTCTTCTCTCTCAAGAAATTGTCTCTTTCTTAGATTAGTAACCATAAATGGGAATATTGAAATTAATTTTGTACTGTGATTTTAATCTTGAAATTAAAATAAGTTATTAACTGCCTTTTTATCTGCTTATCAATGCAATACCCTTCACCAGTATATTCTAGTAGTTGGAAACATAACAGGAAAATCTAGTTATTATACAGATAATAGACTTTTTAGTCTAATGAAACCTAGATGTTATTTGACACTTCCCTACTTGTAGATGAGCAAACAAGACTCTTGATATGATAAAAAATATATTCATAATTACAAGAAGTAATTCTCTCATATTCTTTTATTCTTTTGTTTGCTATACAACTGATAGTTCACCGGGTGTATAACTAACAGTTCCTAATGAAGATGGCTCAGTAAGCTCCTGGGCATCTCAAGCTCTTTAATAATATTTCTCCATTCAAATTTCAGTTGGTTATACTTAATAAAGAATAAATCTATATACAATTAAATGTGTGTTTATTAGGAGAAAAGTAGGCAGGTATAGAATCAAGTTTTAGAAAGGTTATAAGGAACAAGGAATCTTCTATGTAGCTGCTGGGAGTATGCATTAGTAGCCAAATTCGGGGAGCTATCTGGCAGTACGTGGCAAATTATTATTTTTTTCACTAGCATTTCATATGTGACTGGAAACACATATGTCAAGATGTTACCTCCCACATTGTTGGCCAAACATTGGGGCCAAACAAGAAACAATGTACATGCCATTAATAAGAATGAATAAAATGTGTTATATTTATACTATATAACATTGTACAAGAGTTAACATTAATTCCTTTATGTGAAGTTCGCAAATACATGATATGGGGAAAATGAAAATTTTTTGAAACACTAAAATTTTAACTATATTCTTAAACATAAATAAAACACACATATACACATGAGAGAGAGAGAGAGGAGAGAATTGAGAGATATAGGGATGAAAGTGTAGGATAAAATGTTACATGATTAGAGAACAATATCAATAATGTTTGGAATTCAGATATATCTGACTTCAAAGCTCATGTTTTAATTCACTACATCATGATGTCTCCCAGAGGAAGACAGAGTTTGTGTGAAAATAGTCATTCCGATGCAAACTAATAAATGGAGTAAAAGAAAGTCACTCTTCTGGTACTTTCCAAGGAACAGCCATATTTTTTTTTTATTCCCAAAATTCTACTCTGTACTTTATTTTTGTTTCTTTTTAACTCTGAAATAAAGCTAAAGTAGTTATTAAATACTGTCACTCAAAGTACTTTCCATGCAACTAAAATCCCACTAAATATTTTGTGGGAAGTAAATGTTCTTAATTTTTATTTATTTTTAATTCCAGTATAATTGACATACACTGTTTTATTAGTTTCAGGTGCACAAAATAGTGATTCAACAATTCTATACATTACTCAGTGCTCATTACAATGAGTGTACTCTTTTTTTTTAAGTTTATTTATTTTAAGGGGTGCCTGGGTGGCTCACTCGTTTGGGTGTCCGACTTTAACTCAGGTCATGATCTCCTAGGTCATGAGTTTCAGCCCCACATCAGGCTCTGTGCTGACAGCTCAGAGCCTGGAGCCTGCTTCGGATTCTGTGTCTCCCTCTCTGTCTGTCTCCCCCCACTCGCACTCTGTCTCTGTCTCTCTCAAAAACAAACAAACATAAGAAAGAAAGAAAGAAAGAAAGAAAGAAAGAAAGAAAGAAAGAAAGAAAGAAAGAAAGAAAGAAAGAAAGAAAGTTCATTTATTTTTGGGAAAGAGAGAGAGAGAGAGCAGGGGAGGAGCAGAGAGAGAGAGTAAGACACAGAATCTGAAGCAGGCTCCAGTCTCTGAGCTGTCAGCACAGAGCCCGACACAGGACTCAAACTCACAAACCCTGAGATCATGACCTGAGCTGAAGCTGACTCTTAACCGAGACACCCAGGTGCTCCACAATAAGTATACTCTTAATCCCCATCACCTATTTCACTCATCCCCCCACCCACCTCTCCTCTAGCAACTACCAGTTTGTTCTTTATAAGTAAGTCTATTTTTTGTTTGTATTTCTTCCCATGTTCATTTGTTTTGTCTTTCTCTGATTGCCTTATTTCACTTAGCTTTTTACTCTTTAAATCCATCCATGTTGTTGGAAATAGCAGATTTCATTCTGAGTAATATTCCATTGTATACATATATAAACTACATATTCTTTACCTATTCATCTAAGGATGGACATTTGGGCTGCTTCCATATCCTGGCTATTGTAAACAATGTTGCAGTAAACATAGGGGTACATACATCTTTGCAATCTTTTATATTGTAAACAAATGTTTTTAGCAAGGCAACTGTGGAATTCTTCCTAGTGTATCTTTTTCTAAGATATTAAAATCAAAAGCTTTGAGAGCTCTCTACATATGTATAATCTGCATAGTATACACATCTGTATAGTAAAGCTAGACAGTAAATTATCCCATTAAGTATATATATTATATAATTTTCCACACTCATTGCCAAAGAACTCATTTATTTGTAACACATATGAGCATTCTGCTGAACACTCCACAGCAAATATTTTAGGAAATTCTAAGTTATGGTGTTGACTGACAATTGCTTTGTTGTACCTACTCACTAGGATGCCATATTATAACGTCTTAAATTCTGGCTACTCCACTGTGACATATTTTTCATAGTACCTAATTTATATTCCTTTGTCAGTTTACATGTCTGTATCCTCCAACTGATTCACCCAATGACAAAGAAACTTGTTGTCAATTGCATACCCCCAATGTTTAGAATTATGCCAGGAGAGTTGTACAAACTCAACACATATCTATTGAGTGTACATACATACGAATGAAAGAATGAATAAGTGAATAAATGAATGAAAATAAAAACAGCCATTTGATTTACTGCTTTACTGAGTGATGTGCTGGGACCTACAGCAAGGGAACAGAAAGAACTTTCAAGTGAGTTATTTCTCTCTCCCTTTTCTAGAAGCAATTTAGTCAGAGAACACTTGGCATGTCAACCCTGAAATGTTGCCAGCCTTTTGCTCTGGCCACTATTTTATTCCTCTCAATAATAACTCCCACCAGAAGAATGGCAAGGAAAGAGAGAGAAGGTTAAACTGAATTCTGTCAAATGTTGTTAAGAGTTGGCAGCTCCAGGAAAGGTTTTATACCAAAGAGAATTGAATCTAGTGGAAAAGGAGGCTACCTGAGTCACTGTGAATTTCATTTATCTGTATTTCATGTATCTCTGTTCCTAATTATCACTGGTAAGTGACAAGTCGGCAAGCCCATGGAGGTCTCAGGAGGTTATAAAATTGTATTAAATGGTTAAAGCCCAACATTTAAAAACATCAGTGATTCATGCAAAGCAAAGCACAGTGTATTTATTTCATGTGATGTTGAGGTTTGCTCTAACTAGCTTCTTTTCTTTTCTCATAAAATAAGATATAATGGTATCTGAAATTTCTATCATGACAAGGTCTAATTGGTTAGGCTAAATGTAAAGTTCAAATGTTGGAACATAGATTCTCTTTCACTCACCCCCACATCCATAAACAAACAAACAAAAAATGTATATATGAGCCCCTACTGACTGCAGTTCACACAATTTGGTTCACCTGGCCCAAATGAAGAAGGTAAGTTGTAAGATGAAATAGAAAAGTTTCTTTGCTATATATCTGATAAACAAGATTTAGAATCTCAGTAATTTTTCGATTATATTTAATTGCAACCCTTTTAAAAAGTACATCAAATCAAAAAAATGCTAAAACTAATAATTCCAAAAATGTAACAAAGTAAATACTTATTGGAAATTTTTAAAAAGCAGAAAAATGTTTTATAGATCTCAAGATGCATAATGAAACTTTTTGCTTTAACTGAAAGTCTCAGTGTACTACTTCTAAGTCACAAGAATTTACAGCCATGTTTTAAAGCTAACCACATTATAGTATCATCAAGGCAGAAACACATTTGTTAATTAAAAAAAATTAAATGTTTTCTTTATTTTAGAGAGAGAGAGAGAGGGAAAGACAGGACACAAAGCAGGCTCCAGGCTCTGAACTGTCATCGCAGAGCCCAAGGAGGGGCTCAAACTCACAGACTGCGAGATCATGACTTGAGCCTAAGTAGAATGCTTAACCAACTAAGCTACTCAGGTGCCAAAGAAACACTTCCCTGATGATCTTTCTCTAAATAGTTACTTTACACTTTCATATAACCTTACTGCTGACACTGTTCATTCTTGCAATGATTTTTTTAACTTTTTAATTTTTTTTAATGTTTATTTATAAAAAGAGGCAGAGCATGAGCAGGGGAGGGGCAGAGAGAGTGGGAGACACAGAATCAAAAGCAGGTTCCAGGCTCTGAGCTGTCAGCACAGAGCCCTACATGAGGCTCATATCCTCGAACCCAACCGCGAGATCATGACCTGAGCTGATGTCAGACGCTTAACCGACTGAGCCACCCAGGCGCCCCCTTGCAATGATTTTTACAGAATAATTAATATGCCTCAATCATTTAGTTTAATGTTTTTCTCACATTCAACAACAAAGTATATACCTATGTTTATGAGATGACCACATTTATAATTCTGATATGTTGCCATATTTAAACATTCTTTTTATAACTAAGTAGAGCTAATAAGCAAGTAAAATACATACTTGTTCTAGTCACAGGAGTATGCCACAAAGAGATCCATGAAAAAAATAAACTGATCATATTGACAACCTTCCAACTATTTACACATGTACACTCATTGATAACACTCCACACTAATCTATATAAACAACTTAATGCTTCCTACATAAAAATGATGTCTAACAGTGACCGAAAATTATATTTGAGAAGTTAATACTCTTCAGAATTTCATAAACCAGTATTAGATAAACATACAAATATACATAATTTTAAGGATTTTAAAAAATCTGGAGTCTCTTTGTTAGAAGAAAGACATAAAAAGAGGAGCTTTGGTATTTAATAATAGAATGTAAATTGTTACCCAAGTTAGATTTACTAACCATAAAGAATATTTTAACTACAAAAACTATATATTGATATTAAAAAATTGAATTTGATTTGTGCAGCCTAGTTTTGAAAATGTACTCTAAATGGAAAATGAATAATGAACGAGGTAACTTTTTTCCTATTTAAACTACCTTAACTCATTTTTTTCTCAGCTAAAATACCTTAAAGGTGACAGTATTAAACATTCAGCAAGAGATATACCAAGTAAGTCTCATATATATATATATATATATATATATATATATATATATATATGGGCCAAGTTTTCCTAGGTAATATCTGTATGCACAGAATTCCCATTCAATTTAATGGGGTCATGCTTACATAAACACACTCAAACACACACACACACACACACACACACACACACACACACACACACACACACCAGAGCTTAATACATATATATATAAATTCTACTCAATCTCTTTTTTCTTCTTATTTAATTCTAAAATATTTTTTCATACTAATATCTCTTCTTTTTTTCTTAATTGATAACACAACTGTAGAGTTCCTACTTTCTTTATTCCCCAGCTCAATTTAGAGACCTACAAAGAGGTTTCTAAACACTGGCTTAATCGTCAATCATACAAATACTTCTAGTCGTTATTAAAAACAAAGATTTTAGGGTATGACACATGACCTACAGAATCCAGGGACCCAGGAATATGTATTTTAATTATATATGATGATTAATAATTTTTAAAAATGTATTAAAAACTTAAAATGTGCATAGAACTTTTCTAAATATTCTACATATTTTTAAAAAAAAATTTTTTTTCAACGTTTATTCATTTTTGGGACAGAGAGAGACAGAACATGAACTGGGGAGGGTCAGAGAGAGAGGGAGACACAGAATCGGAAACAGGCTCCAGGCTCCGAGCCATCAGCCCAGAGCCCGACGCGGGGCTCGAACTCACGGACCGCGAGATCGTGACCTGGCTGAAGTCGGACGCTTAACCGACTGCGCCACCCAGGCGCCCCTAAATATTCTACATATTTTAACACACCATGATCCAGTGAGGAAGCTATTGTTATTTAGATGGGAAAACTGGTAAAGTTAATGAGTTGTGGGGCTGTAGTTCTGGTAGTATTACATCAGAGTCCTGACTCTTGACTTTTTGGCACTTAAGCAGCCTCTCTTGGTGTGTCAAATGTCTAACTAGATTCCTATAAAAATGCCCAATAAATGTGAATGATCTATACTACACTGATCACAAATAGTTGCACTGTGCTTGTTTCTCAAATTAAGCAAAAAGTTCCATGAGAAAAGGATTACCATATATTCATATTTTGGATCCTTCAGCAAGATACTTGAGTTCTTTGTAGATGTTTGTTGAATTGATCACAAGGAAACTTACACTATGCATAAAGGAAACATTACATAGCAAGCCTTCCTTTCATGATATAGCCTATTCTGTCATCTGACCTATTTTCTCCAACATCCCAAGCCCGTTTCTTAAGAAAAACGATTTTTATGAGAAATGATTCTTGTCACCATTAGCCATTCTATTTTTTTTATTTTAGGATTTTGAACATATTTATGTTCCTAAATTTACTATTTGAGAATGTCTGTGGTTGACATTATAGAAAGCTAAACAAAATGGTCAAAACTATAGCTCATCTTAGTATAAGGCCCAGATAACATCCAGGTTTCAGGTCTGGAAATACAGAGAAAGAAATTAAATTGGTTTAAAAAGAATTTATTCCCTTTCCCTCAAGTTTACTCACTTTCCTTCAATCTATATGTGTACTATTCTTTCAAATATATTGAGAATCAAATTAACACAATGTTCCTTCATTATAATGGAATCCTATTCACCTTGTTTTTTTGTTTTTTTTCTGTGAGCAAGTGACTACCATTTTTCAGCTAGCTTACAGAGATATGTTACATTTTAAATTTGTTTCAGTTTTTAAATCTACCTTATTTATATTTTGTTTATGAGAGCTATACAGAATTGACAATCATTCAAAATCTCCTATCTATAGGTTTATATAACCCTTTCTAGAAGAATCAAAGTCAAATAATATTTCAGTTCTTTAATGGGATTACATATATTTCTGTGAGATGAAAGCAGACTGTGAAATTTTGTTTAGCTAACAGTTTGCTAAAACAGAAAAGAAATTAAGATTTTCTGAGACAGGGGTGCCTGGGTGGCTCAGTCAGTTAAGTGCCTGACTTCGGCTCAGGTCACGATCTTTCGGTTCATGGGTTCAAGCCCAGCATCTGGCTCTGTGCTGACAGCTCAGAGCCTGGAGCCTGCCTTGGATTCTGTGTCTCCCTCTCTTTGTTCCTCCCCCAACTCATGCTCTCTCTCTCTCTCTCTCTCTCTCTCTCTCTCTCTCTCTCTCAAAAATAAATAAACATTAAAAAACTTTAAAAAAAGATTTTCTGGGACAAAAAAGAAACAAATGTACTCAGAAAATAATCCAGGTAATTTGAAGAATCAGATAATGGATTTTCACAAACTTATAAAGGCCTCAATGCCTTCCCCATTCATGAATACAAAGTGTAAAAACAGAAGGTGATACGGTCTTTCTTTCTTACAGATAGAAAGGAGGAAGAACAGGAAGTGAAGAATGAATATTCAGGGAGTAACATGCTTCAATACTTACACGTGTATCAGACATTCATATGTATCTCTATGAACGGATTTTTTTCCACAATATATTGAAACTCATTAGGAAAAGCAATGGAGTAATTGCTAACCTCAGACATTGGTCTTGCAAAAATGATTCTCACCTTAATCACCATAGAGCCAAGTTTGAATAATGAACACTGCAGTCATGTTTAATGAGGTTGAAGACAAAAAAAAATGGAATAAGAACATTAGGGGGACATCACTTATTTTTTTTACAAATTGCTTCCTTCTTTACATATGCTAGCTATGACAATACGCACCAACTCGGGAGACACCTACACCCACAAGTTGTAAATATTATGTGGCCAGAAGTGGGGTGGAGTTAACAAATGTATTGGTACAATGACTCTAGATTTTCAACTTTATGAAAATGAAGGTAAGACATTTGATTTTTAAGATATTTGATTTCCAATGCCAAACACAGTTATTGGTGCACAATAAGCAGGTGAGTATGTTTATGAATTAATATTTATAACCCATATCCTCCATTAGACTATGAGCAACATGAAGTTTTTCTTTCATTTCTCCATTTATAATATGCATACCACCAGAACAAAAAACGTTTATAACAAATGTTATTTCATTGAACAAATGAATGGAGGCACCAAAACCAAAGTGAAAAATGTCCAGAAATCATAATCCATTAGAAAAATTAAGATCCAGAACTAAATGGGGCACCTGGGTGGCTCGGTCAGTTAAGCATCCAACTTCGGCTCAGGTCATGATCTCATGGTTCATGGGTTCGAGCCCCGTGTTGGGCTCTGTGCTGACAGCTCAGACACTGGAGCCTGCTTCCGGATTCTGTATCTCCCTCTCTTTCTGCCCCTCTCCCGCTTGTGCTCTGTTTCTCTCTCTCAAAAATAAATAAACATTAAAAAATAAAAAAATAAAAAAGATCCAGAACTAGAAATAAAATCATGTGTCCAGAGACAAGAATATGAGTTCAAATATTGAGGTACTCACAGAAAACCCTTCCACAGGGTCCTAGCATGTAATGTTTTTATTAGAATTTCTACCATGTTGGCACATTTAATCCTGGGATAATCTTCTAGGTATTTTCCTATATGTAATATTTGGTTGTATGTGCCTGTATGTGGATGTGTTTCTGAGCTTGTTAGAAATTTGGGAAAACATAGGGTGGGTGCATTGGGCACAAACATTACCATCAGTACTCTGACTTCGGGGAGAGGCTACAGTCCATTAAGTTCTCCGATTAAAGTTTCACTTAGATTCTATTTTGCTGAAACTTAAGGAGTATGATTAAACCTTAGATAAAAGCCTTCAGGTTAAAATTATTCAGTCAGGCCTAACATGCTCTAGGAATCCTATGTAAGTATATTCTGTTCAGATTGCTTTATTTTACAAAAGGGTAATTTTTTGTTTAGAATCACCTTTAAATAGTATTTTATTTGGCACAGTCTACAAAGATGAACTGTAATTTTATTACACTTTTGATTAAACCTACCAAGTAGGATACACTGAGTTAGAAAAGATAGTAAACATCACAGCAGTGTAAATTTTCTCGAAAACCACTTACGCTTTAGTTTATTTGTTTACATATGGACCTAGGCAAATTTACCAGAATGTGTCCTAGGCAGAGTAAACATGGCTGATTCGGAAAAACCACAGACAAGACGTCAGGTGTTCCAGTCTTTAAATGAAGATACAAATTTCACATCATTCCCAAACGTTAGCTAATGGAACATGACAAAGTGCTTACTAATTCTTAAGGAAATGAGAAAAATGTATTAGGTATTTCATAACACCAAATTTGTTCAATTTGTTGTAATATTCTTTATTTTGGAATTATATGTTTCTTATTAGTTTGGAATTCAAATTCTTTTTTTTTTTTAATGAAACAATAGTGATAATAGAGGGTAGTCATAATAATGACGAGTTTTTATTTAAGGAGTGCTTTGAGTTTAATTTTTAAATTACTGATTGCTGCATAGCACAATTACAATTCTAGGAGATACTTGTTGGGTTTTGTCTGTGAAAAAGAAGAAATGAATGATGTCTCCCAGAATTAAATTGGTCTGGCTTCTGAGGAAAACTGTGCACAACATTTGAACTTCAAGTTTATGTAGTTTCAATTATTAATAAGAGCAGAAAAGTTGGTGTGTCATGTTAGAGATTCAGCAAGACTGGGAACTCTCAAATAATGTATTAATACTTAATTTTAAGGGTATATATTCTTTATGTAACAATTTATTATTTATTATTATCCAAATCAACTGATTTGGATAACATGACTTTAGGCAGTTTAGCTTATGAAAAGGTAGCACTCCCAAGTTATTTGTAACTACCCTATCTGAATTTTAAGAATCATATATCCATAATAAAACACTTTTATTAAAAGAGGTTGTGTTCCTAGGCCATAAGTCTCACATGAGGCTATTAACTTATGCAATATATAATTAATGTATATGACATTATTTCTATGAGAAGCACATTTGAAGTTATAATTGAGGATGCCTAGTACTCACAGCTCTTTACAATATTCCCAGGGATCTGAATCCATATTTCTGAAAATGAGGAAAAATTTCCCTTCCAACCACACATTCACTTAGTTGTTCATTCATTCAGCAATTATACTGATGATGTACTATGCTCTGGAGACACACTAGTGATCAAGAAAGACAATCACATGTTTCTTACATTATATTTATAACTAAGACACTCTCAAAGGAGGTATATAATAGTAAGATATCACATATAATGTTGGATTCCTGATAATTACTAGAAAGGAAATATTAAGTCTCTGTTATGGCTTTCCAAGATGGCTACATGAAGCAGGAGGCTCCAGGATTTGGAATTCTAAGCACCATTGAAAAGGCTACTTCATAGAGACTGAGGCATAAAAACTCTGTAGTAAGTGCCTCCATAACGCCTGTCTGAATAGGACTCTTCCTTATCACATAATGGTAATAGATCATATCTACCTATTATTGAGTGTCATATAATGTAACAAAACTTCATAATGAAATTACATTAAAGTGCTTTGACAGCAGTATGGCAACTAGTATAATTAACAATAGAAACTTCAGAAAAAGCCAAAATGCATATATTTGCTCCATCAGTAACTAATGAATAATGGACAACAAAGGTAAAATCCATGATCTAATAGCTAACTTCACATTTCACTGTTAGCAATTATAATACAGATCAGAAACTAGGAAATCCAAATTCAGCCAAAAAAACTGGAGAGATTTATGATAATGGAGGTAAGAGTCAAGTAGAAAAAAAAAAAAAAAAAAAAAACAATCATGGTTCAGAAAAAGTTAAATAGATAAAATAATTACATAATAAAATTTTTATTGAATTAGTTCAAATGCAAAGGCAATCTTGGTGACGTTTCAAAAACAAAAATTGAATACTTTTAAGTTTACTTGTAATTTTTGATGCTTTTCATAGTAGTGATTCACAAATTTATTGAGTGTGGTTGCCACATATGATGGATGTGTGGCTTGCCAACTATAGATGGGACAAGAACATTCATTTATTGCTATTAAGAACTGCATTTCTGGGGTGCCTTGGTGGCTCAGTTGGTTAAGCATCTTACTTGATTTTGATTCAGGTCATAATCTCAGGTCAAAGTCAACATTGGGCTCTGCAATGACAGTGTGGAGCCTGCTGGGAATTCTCTCTCTCCTCCTCTCTCTGCCCCTCCCCCCCTCATTTTCTCTTTCTCTCAAAACAAATAAATAAAACTTCAAAAAAAAAAACTCAAATAAAAAAGAACTGCCTTTCTTTTTAAAATTGTAACAGAACAAATTCCCATTGTTATCTTTCTCTTCATATTTTGATATATTCAAAGGTAGATAGATGTCTTTAAGGACATGAATTATGGGAAATAATTTCATTCTCTAAGGAACTTAACAAATTCAATGAATAAAATGGGCCTTTAAAAATAGCTGTTATTTTAAAATAGCAATTGGCAAAAATGAAATGACCACCTCAGATTTCAACGTTCAGTGTACATTATTGTTCCTATTACTATAGCACTAATGATATTTAAGATTTAGATACCTAAGAAAACAGAATTTTCCCTTATGATGGAACAAAGTAAGTTTGATAGTATGTGCTCTCCTACATAAATTATAGAATGTAAAAGAAGTATATAGAGTTATGTTGTGGGGGAAAATCCACTAAATGTAACAATAGACTGAGATAATAGAGAAAGCCATGTAAAGAGTACTGTGCCTCATAAATCTATTTTTCTGAAATTGCCAATTTATTATATAAAATATATAAAATGACTATTTGTCTTTTTACATGAATGTACAGATAACACACATCTATGATGGATTTTCATGTTACCAATGCACCTCGTGTCATGTGCGGATGCAATCACAGAGTATATAATAAAGAAAGTAAGCTGTTATGTTCTCCAGTCATCAAATGATGCCAGCTATGACATTCAGAAATATTAAGATATCAAGCACTTAAACGGTGCTTAATATCTTTCCTAGTTCTCCTATGAGGTAAGTCAATATTCTCATCTCCAGAAAGATTTAGTAATTGACCTACCTGACCTAATTCACAAAAGGAGGCCACTGCAAAAAAATGAGCTAAATTTAAAAATCTCCTTGTCACTGTGGTTGCAGCTACATGATAATAAATGGTCCACAGTATAATAAATGATTCAATTTACAGTTAAAAATAAGTAAAACTGATTTTGGTATCACCAGCTGATACAACCAGCATCTGGATCCCGGTATGTTGTGGATTTGTTAGCAGTTATTTTAATATTTACTTAAAGAATGTGATTCAATAAATGTTAACAGAATATCACATAGCTAAGTTATACTTTGAGTAACAATTTTACATTTTGAAAAGAGGATCAGGTAAAACAGTACTTGATATTTAAATTTGTCACTGGCAGTGGAGAAATAAAACACTAATTTACTGCAATGACAAAAAAAATATTTTTTTATTTCTGAGGTTTGATAAATACTGCAGCAGAAGCCCAACATATGATTAAATAAAAGAATTACTTCCTATATTCTCCAAAGTCCTTAGAAAATATCACTATTAGCTACCACATTATTTTGATAGAATATTTAAATATTATTCATCTCAATTTGGAATCCAAAGTTCACTGTGAAAAACCTTTACAAGACTTGAACCATTTTATGTATTCAATTGTATAATGATATAATCTCCAGTCCTAACACTTGTTTTTTGAAAAATCAATGTTTATTGCATCTTTGTATCTTGAATGCCTAGTGTAATTCTACAACATCAAATGACTTGTTGTATAAATATTTGCTGGACAAATTGATGAATATATAAACCTACAACTGCATCAAGAAATTAAGTTCAATGGCATCATTTCAAGGTTATATGCAAGGTCATCTAATTTCAAATCAAAGTTTTACCTAGGAAATCCACTTCTGCATGTAATAGACTTTTATAAGACACTAGGTCAATATAACTTTCTGTGGGATTTCACATGGTTTCTTTCTCTGTCCTACCAACAAGCAATAGATAAGATTATATAGATGTTTAGTTAAAGTACAAGCTAAATAAATTACTTAGTTTCTTATTTATGTAGATGAAAAGGGAATTTCTTTCACTGACCCTTGGAAAAAGTAGATCTGAAATCTTCTCCAAGGGAGTTTGAATGTCTAGCTCCCTGCATCTCTTTAATATGGATGTAGAATAAGCCTAATATGGCCCATTCAACTAGGTGGAGGCTATACTTCTCAGTGGCAGACAAGCAAGTTGTTAGTATGGTGCCTTAGACAAAATTTCCAGGCATGTATAGGAAAGTGATTTTTAGGCACTGTTCCATATGCCATTACTATAAAGGACAAAAACAAATTCCTTTACTCCTATTTTTATGTATCATTGCATTCAAATAGGTTTTAAAAGAACAAGTTACTGATTTGAATAAAATGTTTCCTACCCTGTGTTCTACTGAGCATTCTTCATGAAGATGTTACAGTGGGTGAAATGTTTCCTGATCAAATGTGGGATAGCATGCATGGCCATTAATATGTTAAAGGCTTAGCATAATGCAGTAGGTAGAGAAAAAATGTTTAATTCCATTTAATATTTCTCAAACTTATTTGAGTATAGAACTCCTTTTGCTTAACACATTTATTTCCTGTTTCAGACAATCTTTAGTACAACCTCACTTTGAGAAATATTGGGCATTAATTCAAGAGTTCTAGCCCTCCTTATTTGCCTAAAAGTCTGTCTTGTTTAGTAAATACATATTCACTTTATGGAATGTGTAGTTTGAGCAGGAAAGAGACAGAGAGAAAGAGGAAAAGAATGGGGGAAGGGGAAAGGGAGAGAGAGGGGAAGAGCGAGCGAGAGAGAGAGAGAGAGAGAGAGAGATTTCCCATGTTCTCATATTCTCGTTGCCTTTTCTATGTTTGACCACATTATACCTTATTACTCTTTTTTTTTTTAAATTTTTTTCAACGTTTATTTATTTTTGGGACAGAGAGAGACAGAGCATGAACGGGGGAGGGGCAGAGAGAGAGGGAGACATAGAATCAGAAACAGGCTCCAGGCTCCGAGCCATCAGCCCAGAGCCTGACGCGGGGCTCGAACTCACGGACCGCGAGAGATCGTGACCTGGCTGAAGTTGGACGCTTAACCGACTGCGCCACCCAGGCGCCCCGATACCTTATTACTCTTTTAGAAAAAATAGAAATTGACACTTGTCTTAATTCAGGTTCTATAACAAATACTATAGACTAGGTGGCTTCAACAACAAATATTTCTCACAGTTCTAGAGGCTGGGAAGGCTAAGATCAAGGCCCCAGCAGATTTAGTGTCTGGTGAGCTCCTGCTTCCTGGCTTGTAGATGGACACCTTCTTGCTATAGTCTTATATGGCAGAGAGAGAAAGAAAGGAATAGAGATGGAAAGGCATACAGATAAAGAGAGAGAGAATGAGAGAGAGAGAGAATGAGAGAGAGCAACCTTTCCCCTGACTCTTCTTTTAAGAGTACTATTTCCATCCTGAGAGCTCCACTCTCTAGAGCTAATGACCTCCTGAAAGCCTCACTTCCTCAAACCACCAACATTAGGATTTTAATACATGAATGGGGGGTGGCACAAACATTCAGTACAGAGCAGGGCCTAAATTATCAAGCTTCAACAAATTCACACACCTCAGGTCTCAGATTTGACCACCCCATCCAGAAGCACAGAATGGATTTCTTCATTACATTTACACAAATTCCAACTATGAACTAATTCTAGTGTTAATATCCTTCTTACATATTATAATCACTTATTCTGTTAGATTTCAAATAAGAGTCAGAACCATAAAACCATAAAATTTGGGCACTAAAAGAACCTTAATAATTACCAACAATTATTCTTTAATACATGAGTAAACTGAGATAATTAAGGTTTGGAACAACTCACAAATTGTTATCATCATTGTTTGTTATATTGTTACTGCTGCTGTTTTTGCGGTGATGGTTTTCAGTTTCAGACTATATGAATTCATTTTTAAAATACAATCTTTAAAGTATATTGGAAATGTTGACCATAATGTCTAATACTATGAAGAACCCCAACTATAAAGTCCTATGGTTCATTCATTATTTTTCACAGCTTGTCCTAAAATTTCCATCTGAGGATGTGGAGAGAGTGCATAAAAGAATATTCAATTCAATATTTTACTGATTGACTATATGATACTGTATCTTTACATCCATTTCCACTTTCAAAGAGTGATACAATATATATGTAGATGTCAGAAATGAACTTCGGTGCACTAATGAGTAATGCAACTATGAAAATCACTTATGACTGGCTAGTTAGAAAGCATTATCAATATGTGATGACATGATAGCTACCTCTCACCTTCTAGATTAATGATATTCTAGTAGCACTTTTGGGAACCACATTAATTTTCCTGATATTAGCACTGAAATTATATATGCTATTTTTTATCATAACAACCTTAAACTATATATTTTAGGAATGTAAAAGAATTACAAAATTATAACATGATATAAGTACCATATACTATCATTATGGTTAATTGCCTTCAAAAATCTGGCATCAAAATGAACAGCAAACCAGAGAATCTTGTTTAATGAAATGACTTCATCTCTCAGGATTATACTCATCATTATGCCTTTAGTTGTGCAGACTGGAAGCACTTGTGGCACAAACTTGGTAATCTTGCATTATTTGAATAATTTATAATCTCACCAGAGCTTGTGATTCATTGGATTATAATATATTTGCATGTTATAATCCACTAAAAGCCCCTGCATGCCCAAATATACAAGCTCTGTTTAAAATGAAACTTCTCTGGGGCACCTGGGTGGCTCAGTGGGTTAAGCGTCAGGACTTCCCCTCAGCTCATGATCTCACGGTTCTTGAGTTTGAGCCTAGCATTGGGATCTCTGCTGTCAGCACAAAGCTCACTTCAGATTTACTGTCCCCTTCTCTCTCTGCCCCTTCCCTGCTCTCCCTCTCTCTCTCCCTCTCTCTCTCTTTCTCTCTCTCTCCAAAATAAATAAACATTAACAAAAATTTTTTAAAGAATGAAATGAAACTTCTCCAACAACTTTGGCATCTATCCTGTCTTTATGTATATAACATAGAGTGGAGTAAATGAAGTATTAAGTTAGACATCCTTGAAGCACATGAATGCTATTTCCATTATTTGTGTTCCAGATCAAATATTAAGAAATAAAGCCAAATTGGAATGTATTTTCTGAATAAGTTCAGGTCCATGATCTATGGCACTAATTGGTCATAATAACATAAAAACATTTTGGAAGTGTTAAACTCATGTAAGGAAATCCCACATAAGGAAAGCAGTATTAATCGATGGAAAATATTGCCTTCCTCTTTTGTTATTACACTTTTGTATCTGTAACTTGCTTCTAAGCAAGAGACTTGGCTTTAGATGCAGCACAGGGACTTTCAGAACCAGGTCAGCAATCGCAAGGGTGATTTTCTTGGGCTCTACGGAAACAATGAGCTAATAGGATGCTATTAGTTTTATGCCTACTCATAATACCTAGATGTAGACAGAAATACACAGCCAAAGTGGCTTGGAAGCACAGAGATATTTGTGTCACAGAAAAGAATGATAAGAACAGCACGGGGAATATAGTCAATAATACTGTAATACACTCTGAGCCTTTCAAAATGTATATAATTGTTGAATTGTGATATTGTACACATGAAACTAATTTAATACTATTGTCAACTATACTTCAATTAAAAATTAAAATATAAAGAATGATAAGAACCAGAAGATATAAAACCAACAGGTACAATGAAGCCCAAAATACAAGAATAGTGGAACAAGTTATATTAAGATTTTAAATAACTCAAATAGACCAATTAAATACAACTATCTATAAGTCAAACAGACCACTCCAATAAAATTACTGAATTCTGGGTAAAATTCATATGTATTGTAGAAATCATGCTTTGTAGACATGATAGAAATTATATACTGAAATGACTAATTTCATTGCAAGTTTTTAGAATAAAATATTTTACATTAGTGATTGTTTTAAAACTAAATTAATTTTATGAGAACACAACTTTATATTGAGGAAAATGCATCCTCATCAGAATTCCTAAGGGACACCAGTTGAGATGGAGCCCAGATACTTTTTAACACTCTCCTTAGAGCAGAGATGTTCACCAACAGCTACATCTAAACTTATATTCCACAATTTTATCTTCCTCCCTCAACCCAGCTACGGATGTTTGCAAAAGTGATAGACAGCTGAACCAAGTGGAACCCATCAAAATATTTCTATGTGGGGGGCGCCTGGGTGGCGCAGTCGGTTAAGCGTCCGACTTCAGCCAGGTCAGGATCTCGCGGTCCGTGGGTTCCAGCCCCGTGTCAGGCTCTGGGCTGATGGCTCAGAGCCTGGAGCCTGTTTCCGATTCTGTGTCTCCCTCTCTCTCTGTCCCTCCCCCGTTCATGCTCTGTCTCTCTCTGTCCCAAAAAAATAAATAAACGTTGCAAAAAAAAATCTTTCTATGTGGAATTTGGAACATTCCCAGTCTGATTATGTCTTTTTAATATAGGAGATGAAATTTGGAATTGTGGAAAAACCATGTGCAAAGTGAAGCAAAAAAGTCTGGTGTGATAGAAGAATGAGGAAACAACAGGCCAGAAGCAGGGATGAGAGAGAGAGAGAGAGAGAGAGAGAGAGAGAGAGCACCCACCACCCTGTTCATGAGAGCTTGCCCAGTCAATTGGTTTCATTATTTCAAGAGTTCGACTGACCTTGGATTTTCTGAGTTAACCATAAATTCTGGGATAGTTGACATTACTTGAAAATTGATCAACAGAATAATAAGTAGCTAAATCAACTTTAGTTATCTGGACAATTTACAAAGTTAGAATACCTCTTGGAAATTATTGTTGTAAGTATAATATTTTATTTTAATAATGTTTGAATGAAATATTTTCCCTATATCCTATTTACGAGAAAAAGCAAAACAACACTTAAGTCCTTTTGAAGACAGAGACTATTTATTTGGTATATGCCCATCATTGTACTCCTGTTCTAGGTTAAAGATATGCGTATCTTTTTTCAGAGTTTTCAATTTTCAGAGGGTTAAACTTTCATAGATTTGTTTAAGACCACTGTCTTAATCTATTCAAACCGCTATTACAAAATGCCATGGACTAGGAAGGTTATTTAGGAGTAGAAATTTATTTCTCGCAGTTCTGGAGGCTGGAAGTCTGGGATCAGGGTGGCATGATGGTTGGTTGAGGGACTGGTTCCAGGTCTCAGACTTCTCACTGTGTCCTCACATTCCAGAAGGAGGCTGGCTAGCTGTCTGGCATCCCTTTTATTAGAGCCTGAATCCTATTCATGAGAGCTCCACTCATGACTGCACATCCCACAGGTCCTACCTCCTCAAGCCACCACGCTAGGGCACTAGGATGTCAACATATGGTTTTTGGTGAATACACAGACATTCAGACCACAGTACCCACCAATCTACAAAATGATCATTCATTCTGCTTTTTTTTTAATATATGAAATTTATTGTCAAATTGGTTTCCATACAACACCCAGTGCTCATCCCAAAAGGTGCCTTCCTCAATACCCATCACCCACCTTCTCCTCCCTCCCACCCCCCATCAACCCTCAGTTTGTTCTCAGTTTTTAACAGTCTCTTATGCTTTGGCTCTCTCCCACTCTAACCTCTTTTTTTTTCCTTCCCCTCCCCCATGGGTTCCTGTTAAGTTTCTCAGGATCCACATAAGAGTGAAACCATATGGTATCTGTCTTTCTCTGTATGGCTTATTTCACTTAGCATCACACTCTCCAGTTCCATCCACGTTGCTACAAAAGGCCATATTTCATTTTTTCTCATTGCCACGTAGTATTCCATTGTGTATATAAACCACAATTTCTTTATCCATTCATCAGTTGATGGACATTTAGGCTCTTTCCATAATTTGGCTATTGTTGAGAGTGCTGCTATGAACATTGGGGTACAAGTGCCCCTATGCATCAGTACTCCTGTATCCCTTGGATAAATTCCTAGCAGTGCTATTGCTGGGTCATAGGGTAGGTCTATTTTTAATTTTCTGAGGAACCTCCACACTGCTTTCCAGAGCGGCTGCACCAATTTGCATTCCCACCAACAGTGCAAGAGGGTTCCCATTTCTCCACATCCTCGCCAGCATCTATAGTCTCCTGATTTGTTCATTTTGGCCACTCTGACTGGCGTGAGGTGATACCTGAGTGTGGTTTTGATTTGTATTTCCCTGATAAGGAGCGACGCTGAACATCTTTTCATGTGCCTGTTGGCCATCCGGATGTCTTCTTTAGAGAAGTGTCTATTCATGTTTTCTGCCCATTTCTTCACTGGGTTATTTGTTTTCTGGGTGTGGAGTTTGGTGAGCTCTTTATAGATTTTGGATACTAGCCCTTTGTCTGATATGTCATTTGCAAATATCTTTTCCCATTCCGTTGGTTGCCTTTTAGTTTTGTTGGTTGTTTCCTTTGCTGTGCAGAAGCTTTTTATCTTCATAAGGTCCCAGTAATTCACTTTTGCTTTTAATTCCCTTGCCTTTGGGGATGTGTCGAGTAAGAGATTGCTACGGCTGAGGTCAGAGAGGTCTTTTCCTGCTTTCTCCCCTAAGGTTTTGATGGTTTCCTGTCTCACATTCAGGTCCTTTATCCATTTTGAGTTTATTTTTGTGAATGGTGTGAGAAAGTGGTCTAGTTTCAACCTTCTGCATGTTGCTGTCCAGTTCTCCCAGCACCATTTGTTAAACAGACTGTCTTTTTTCCATTGGATGTTCTTTCCTGCTTTGTCAAAGATGAGTTGGCCATACATTTGTGGGTCTAGTTCTGGGGTTTCTATTCTATTCCATTGGTCTATGTGTCTGTTTTTGTGCCAATACCATGCTGTCTTGATGATGACAGCTTTGTAGTAGAGGCTAAAGTCTGGGATTGTGATGCCTCCTGCTTTGGTCTTCTTCTTCAAAATTCCTTTGGCTATTCGGGGCCTTTTGTGGTTCCATATGAATTTTAGGATTGCTTGTTCTAGTTTCGAGAAGAATGCTGGTGCAATTTTGATTGGGATTGCATTGAATGTGTAGATAGCTTTGGGTAGTATTGACATTTTGACAATATTTATTTTTCCAATCCATGAGCAGGGAATGTCTTTCCATTTCTTTAAATCTTCTTCAATTACCTTTATAAGCTTTCTATAGTTTTCAGCATACAGATGCTTTAAATCTTTGGTTAGATTTATTCCTAGGTATTTTATGCTTCTTGGTGCAATTGTGAATGGGATCAGTTTCTTTATTTGTCTTTCTGTTGCTTCATTGTTAGTGTATAAGAATGCAACTGATTTCTGTACATTGATTTTGTATCCTGCAACTTTGCTGAATTCCTGTATCAGTTCTAGCAGACTTTTGGTGGAATCTATCGGATTTTCCATGTATAATATCATGTCATCTGCAAAAAGCAAAAGCTTGACTTCATCTTTGCCAGTTGTGATGCCTTTGATTTCCTTTTGTTGTCTGATTGCTGATGCTAGAACTTCCAGCACTATGTTAAACAACAGCGGTGAGAGTGGGCATCCCTGTCGTGTTCCTGATCTCAGGGAAAAAGCTCTGTTTTTCCCCGTTGAGGATGATGTTAGCTGTGGGCTTTTCATAAATGGCTTTTATGATCTTTAAGTATGTTCCTTCTATCCCGACTTTCTCAAGGGTTTTTATTAAGAAAGGGTGCTGGTTTTGTCAAAGGCCTTTTCTGCATCGATTGACAGGATCATATGGTTCTTCTCTTTTTTTTTTTGTTAATGTGATGTATCACGTTGATTGATTTGCGAATGTTGAACCAGCCCTGCATCCCAGGAATGAATCCCACTTGATCATGGTGAATAATTCTTTTTGTATGCCGTTGAATTTGATTTGCTAGTATCTTATTGAGAATTTTTGCATCCATATTCATCAGGGATATTGGCCGGTAGTTCTCTTTTTTTACTGGGTCTCTGTCTGGTTTAGCAATCAAAGTAATACTGGCTTCATAGAATGAGTCTGGAAGTTTTCCTTCCCTTTCTATTTCTTGGAATAGCTTGAGAAGGATAGGTATTATCTCTGCTTTAAACGTCTGGTAGAACTCCCCTGGGAAGCCATCTGGTCCTGGACTCTTATTTGTTGGGAGATTTTTGATAACTGGTTCAATTTCTTCGCTGGTTATGGGTCTGTTCAAGCTTTCTATTTCCTCCTGATTGAGTTTTGGAAGAGTGTGGGTGTTCAGGAATTTGTCCATTTCTTCCAGGTTGTCCAATTTGTTGGCATATAATTTTTCATAGTATTCCCTGATAATTGTTTGTATCTCTGAGGGATTGGTTGCAATAATTCCATTTTCATTCATGATTTTATCTATTTGGGTCATCTCCCTTTTCGCTTTGAGAAGCCTGGCTAGAGGTTTGTCAATTTTGTTTATTTTTTCAAAAAACCAACTCTTGGTTTCGTTGATCTGCTCTACAGTTTTTTTAGATTCTATATTGTTTATTTCTGCTCTGATCTTTATTATTTCTCTTCTTCTGCTGGGTTAGGCTGCCTTTGCTGTTCTGCTTCTAGTTCCTTTAGGTGTGCTGTTAGATTTTGTATTTGGGATTTTTCTTGTTTCTTGAGATAGGCCTGGATTCCAATGTATTTTCCTCTCAGGACTGCCTTCGCTGCGTCCCAAAGTGTTTGGGTTGTTGTATTTTCATTTTCGTTTGTTTCCATATATTTTTTTAATTTCTTCTCTAATTGCCTGGTTGACCCACTCATTCGTTAGTAGGGTGTTCTTTAACCTCCATGCTTTTGGAGGTTTTCCAGACTTTTTTCTGTGGCTGATTTCAAGCTTCATAGCATTGTGGTCTGAAAGTATGCATGGTATAATTTCAATTCTTGTAAACTTATGAAGGGCTGTTTTGTGACCCAGTATATGATCTATCTTGGAGAATGTTCCATGTGCACTCGAGAAGAAAGTATATTCTGTTGCTTTGGGATGCAGAGTTCTAAATATATCTGTAAAGTCCATCTGATCCAATGTCTCATTCAGGGCCCTTGTTTCTTTATTGACCGTGTGTCTAGATGATCTATCCATTTCTGTAAGTGGGGTGTTAAAGTCCCCTGCAATTACCACATTCTTATCAATAAGGTTGCTTATGTTTATGAGTAATTGTTTTATGTATTTGGGTGCTCCAGTATTTGACGCATAGACATTTATAATTGTTAGCTCTTCCTGATGGATAGACCCTGTAACTATTATATAATGTCCTTCTTCATCTCTTGTTACAGCCTTTAATTTAAAGTCTAGTTTGTCTGATATAAGTATGGCTACTCCAGCTTTCTTTTGGCTTCCAGTCGCATGATAAATAGTTCTCCATCCCCTCACTCTCAATCTAAAGGTGTCCTCAGGTCTAAAATGAGTCTCTTGTAGACAGCAAATAGATGGGTCTTATTTTTTATCCATTCTGATACCCTATGTCTTTTGGTTGGCGCATTTAATCCATTTACATTCAGTGTTATTATAGAAAGATACGGGTTTAGAGTCATTGTGATGTCTGTATGTTTTATGCTTGTAGTGATGTCTCTGGGACTTTGTCTCACAGGGTCCCCCTTAGGATCTCTTGTAGGGCTGGTTTAGTGGTGACAAATTCCTTCAGTTTTTGTTTGTTTGGGAAGACCTTTATCTCTCCTTCTATTCTAAATGACAGACTTGCTGGATAAAGGATTCTCGGCTGCATATTTTTTTCTGTCTAGCACCCTGAAAATCTCGTGCCAATTCTTTCTGGCCTGCCAGTTTCAAAAGAGAGATCAGTCACGAGTCTTATAGGTCTCCCTTTATATGTGAGGGCACGTTTACTCCTTGCTGCTTTCAGAATTTTCTCTTTATCCTTGTATTTTGCCAGTTTCACTATGATATGTCGTGCAGAAGATCGATTCAAGTTACGTCTGAAGGGAGTTCTCTGTGCCTCTTGGATTTCAATGCCTTTTTCCTTCCCCAGTTCAGGGAAGTTCTCAGCTATTATTTCTTCAAGTACCCCTTTAGCAACTTTCCCTCTCTCTTCCTCCTCTGGGATACCAATTATGCATATATTATTTCTTTTTAGTGTATCACTTAGTTCTCTAATTTTTCCCTCATACTCCTGGATTTTTTTCTCTCTCTTTTTCTCAGCTTCCTCTTTTTCCATAACTTTATCTTCTAGTTCACCTATTCTCTCCTCTGCCTCTTCCATCCGAGCCATGGTGGTTTCCATTTTGTTTTGCATTTCATTTAAAGCGTTTTTCAGCTCCTCGTGACTGTTCCTTAGTCCCTTGATCTCTGTAGCAAGAGATTCTCTGCTGTCCTCTATACTGTTTTCAAGCCCAGCGATTAATTTTATGACTATTATTCTAAATTCACTTTCTGTTATATTATTTAAATCCTTTTTGATCAGCTCACTAGCTGTTGTTATTTCCTGGAGATTCTTCTGAGGGGAATTCTTCCGCTTGGTCATTTTGGATAGTCCCTGGCGTGGTGAGGACCTGCAGGGTACTTCCCCTGTGCTGTGGTGTATAACTGGAGTCGGTGGGCGGGGCCGCAGTCCGATCTGATGTCTGCCCCCAGCCCACCGCTGGGGCCACAGTCAGACTGGTGTGTGCCTTCTCTTCCCCTCTCCTAGGGGCGGGATTCACTGTGGGGTGGCGTGGCCCGTCTGGGCTACTTGTACACTGCCAGGCTTGTGATGCTGGGGATCTGGCGTATTAGCTGGGGTGGGTAGGCAAGGTGCACAGGGGCAGGAGGGGCAGGTTTAGTTCGCTTCTCCTTAGGTGATCCACTTCAGGAGGGGCCCTGTGGCAGCGGGAGGGAGTCAGATCCGCTGCCGGACGGACGTTTGGCTGCGCAGAAGCCCAGAGTTGGGTGTTTGCGCGGAGGGAGCTAGTTCCCTGGCAGGAACTGGTTCTCTTTGGGATTTTGGCTGGGGGATGGGCGGGGGAGATGGCGCTGGCGAGCACCTTTGTTCCCCACCAAACTGAGCTCTGTAGTCCGGGGGCTCAGCAGCTCTCCCTCCCTTTGTCCTCCAGCCTTCCCGCTTTCGGAGCAGAGATGTTAACTTATGACCTCCCAGACGCTAAGTCGCGCTTGCTGTCGGAACACAGTCTGTCAGGCCCCTCCGCTTTTGCCAGCAAGACTCGGGGGCTCTGCTTGGCCAGCGAGCCGCCCCTCCGCCCTGGCTCCCTCCCACCAGTCCGTGGAGCGCGCACTGCCTCGCCGCCCTTCATACCCTCTTCCGTGGGCCTCTTGTCTGCGCTTGGCTCCGGCGACTCCGTTCTGCTAATCCTCTGGCGGTTTTCTGGGTCATTTAGGCAGGTGTAGGTGGAATCTAAGTGATCAGCAGGACGCGCGGTGAGCCCAGCGTCCTCCTACGCCGCCATCTTCCCTCTGGACCCATTCATTCTGCTTTTGATAACCATTTCCTTACTTCACTGTAAATTTTTCACGTCTTACTACTATTAGTGCACATTCCTGTTTTGTTCAGTGAAAGTGAATTGTTCATCAGTGAAAAACAATTAAATGCTTTAGAAAACTTTATGTGTGCACTACCATGTAAATGGCTAGGTGACTTCAGGCAAAACCTCTTAAGTCTTCATTAGCAAAGAATCTTGATGCTTCATTTAACAAGTGAATATATTTTTCCATCTTTAGGTTTTAAGTAAAATTTAGTTCAAATATACTTAGTAAGACAATGGTCAAGACATGAAAACATTATAAGTGTATCAGTCACTAAGTACCTCCTGGGAAAAATAAAAATAAGAACCAAACCCAAGAACAGAAGCCAAGATAAAAAGTAATAGCAATCGCACACACCGTTTAATAAAGGCCAGGCAGTGTGCTAAACATCGCAATGTTATCCCATTCTAATCCTTATAAGAACATTGTGCAGTAGGTAGTCTTATACATAATTTATAGATGAGGAAGTAGAGATACTGAGATGAACCAATTTGCTACACATTAAGTAATAAGGGGTGGAGCCAGATTTGTAATCTTAGACTAGCTGTTTTCAAAGTCTCCATGTTAACCACACTGCTTCTAAGGGAGCCAATATTTACATGAAATTAGTAATTTCAATTGAGCCCTAGGGAGAGGAGACCCTAGAGTTGTATATATGTCTGTGCAATAGGCTAGAGGTAGAAATTTATATAAATCCTTCAAGGAGTTAAGTAGAGAGAAATGAGTTCATTCGGGCAAAAGTGTGGTGGGATATTATTAGATCACAAAGATAACAGCAGCTATGCTCTGGAGGACAGAGATCCCAGGCTGAGCAGTCTGGACCATCACTTTCTGCATTAGTGCCCGTAATGAATAGTATAAAAGAAAAAGGAGAGGGGGCGGGGAAAGAATAAGGCAATGAATAGCAAAAGCCTCAAAAACTTCAAACACAGAGAGGAGTCTTGAGCATTCTCTCTCCCCCTGCTGCCTTTAATGGAAATAATCAACAGGAATGCTGGATGATTACAGTATATTTTTTCTCTGTGGGAGAGGGAGATTATGTACTCAGAACCATAAAGCATTTTGCTTGCAAAATTAATTCAAATTGACTTGCATGGGAGCACTGTCACATGAATTGAAAACAGCTGAAGAATAGTTAGGGAAAAAAAAAAAGATTATGATAAACAGCAATCAAATTACTCGGAAAAGTACCTAGTGTTTGGACCCTGGGGACCTCTGCAAGGCCCAGTTTTATTTAACATCTTCATTAATGAATGGGAGGATGGAAATAAAAAAATCATCATATTCACATATGGAAACTGGTACAAATACCAATGAGAGCAGACATTTTTTTCTTTTCAGAAGGAAAAGGATTTTAGGCCCAGATTTTACATGGGCCACATTATTTGGCAAAGAAAATCTAGACAGAAACCTAGAAATCCTCATATGCATAACGAGGAAAGGGAAATATGAGGACCCGGTATGAAACAGGTGGAAACTATATCGGGAAATGACTGTTTGATGCAAGTGTGTGCCCAGGTGTCTCACATCACAGGCAAGGTGACAGTAACTTGCATATGACTCTTTAGAAATGATCTGAAACTGTTCACATTTATGCTCCCTGCTTGTTATACAGACCAATGGAAAAAGTCACTGAAAAAGGAACAAGTGGGAAGAATTAAGTGTTTGGATAGAAAGCCAGACAAAGTGTTGCATATGGATAACATACCTGTACACATTGCAATCTGGAGGAAAAAAAGAGAGGTTGAGATGGAGGGAAGAAGAAGGATTTCACAGCACGATTTGCCAAAAGGGAGGAAAATAATTAAGTCCTAGAGCCATACTTTGCTGAGGAAGTGGGACTTAAACTGCAGTCTGAAGGATGAAGCCTTTAGCTAGCCGATTGCAGGTAGGTTAAGGAGGATTAGCAAAAGGATTTTGTGGACAAAGGTCATTTTCCAGTTTATATTTGTGAGTATCCTTATAATGTGGGGAAGTGTTTTGAGAGCCTCGAAAAAAGAAAATATTTGCAATATTTTATAGTTACTTTGAACACATAAACAACGTAATACCAAATAAATAAATAATACATGCATGTCTCAAACTCACTTCGCAGGAATGTACTGTGACTATTGCTAATTCATTCAATTTAATTGCACATATCAAAGACTAAATACATTTGTCTCATATGCCAAGGCAGAGCTGGACATTTTAAAGAACTTTCTTCATAATTGCTAAGTTTCCATGTGGGAAATCTAAATGCAAAATTGTGCTTCTTCTAAACTTCAGTGTATGCTTAATGACTATCTTGAATTCCTTAAATTATTTATCTTAATTACCTTACGGGTTGGGTGTTCTTTTTGTTTTCTAAAAAATAATGAATACAAAGCTACTTTGGAACAGGATTGTTCTTCATTATACTGGCATTTGCATTATATAGTATAATATCCATTCCCTTTAGAATTATTTTCTATCACTGTCCAAATAAAGTGCTTTTCTATATCCACTAATGTGTTCTTTTTTACCCACTTCAGCATTACGTTAATCTTTATTAGCCTCTCCATGCTCAGTGTGGGCCTCAATGCTTGTCATTATCTTTCCTCTCCTTCAGTGGAAAGCAAAGCCAAAATAAAATTCTGGCAAAATCTACCGTGATCATAACCAAGATACAAGAGATTATCAGCGCTCAAATATTTCTCTTCATCCTTCACCTTTCATTTTTGGAAAAGTAAATCACACAACAAAACCCCCATATATCCTTTTGGAAAAAAATCTGTGTATCAGAATAGAAAACCCAGTTTAAGTGTTTCTTGATTCAAGTGAATCCACATACAACACTAATAATGTATTCACAGTCCAATTTGAATCATCTGAATTTGAGTCATTTTCAACTTCACAAGTAAATACACGGGTTCTCTAGCTCAAAGAAATCAGAAAATAGAACAAAGTGACACTAAAACAACAAAAGCCACAAACTCCTGTTTTTGAAGTGTCTTGTATGGAAGACTATTTTGTTCTCTCTCCCCCAGGCAGAGAGCAGGTTACTGTTTCTCTTTTAGTACAAATATGATTTAATCTGAAATCTTTCTCAAATGAGTAAATTATTGTAAGTGATCCTAATAACCCCTATGATCAGCATAAGAAAGGATTTTACAATAATGTTTACCTTACTTGACTGAAAAAAAGACAGCAAAAATAAAAGAAGAGCTTCAGGACAATTCAGAGGTGATACCCAGGGGAATGTAATGGCTTGCCAGTTGTGTGCTACAGGAAGTACAGAGAATTCAGTGGGGAAATGGCAGGTTCCACCAAAGCAAAGGAGGCAGGTGTACCTTGTGATCTTTTGTAACCACAATATATGGGAAGAAAGAGCAACAGTGGAATTTCTAAGAAGTAAGAGCATAATCTGCTCTAAACAAACATCATGACCATTAATTTTATTCTCATAAGCCTTGAAAACACTTGCTAAAATTTTTCAGGAAACAATGTTGTTTACAGCTATGCCTACACTATATAGATTAATCAATATTAAATGTTCCAGAAGATGACAAAAATAAATGTAATGTAATTAGAAGGGAGCAAAATACACCTTCAGGGTGTGTATAAATAGGCTGATGAAGCTATGGATACAAGACTGACGATTTAAGAGAAGAAAAGAGAGAGAGAGAGAAAGAGAGAAAAAACTTAAGTGAGAAAAGAGTTTCAGCTGAATAATTCAACCAGAAAATTGGGATAAATGTATTGCTATGTAGATTGCTCATCTATTCTAAATACTTTCATAATTCTAATTGGAATAGGATTTATATACAACATAACTTTTACCTTTAAAGAAAAATACTTATGTTCTTAAAGGTTTTGCTTATCTTTTTCTAAAGTCTAGTTGTGAAATTTTCCACTATACGTACCATATCCTGGGAAAGTGAAGATTTGCAGAAATGGAGTTCTTAAAATTATGGGACAGTGTTAATTCCTAAATTCCTAAATTGGGCATCAAAAAATAGAGGGACATTTTATGATAATTATATATCACTGTCAAATCACAAAAAGACACGGAGGAACCTTAAATGCATCTTGCTAAGTGAAGGAAGCCAATCTGAATAGGCTATATACTGTGTGATTCCAACTACACGGCATTCTGGAAATGGAGACTGTAAAGAGATCAGTATTTGCCAGGGACTAGAAAGGAAAGAGAGAGGATGGGAGCAAGGAATGAGGAAGTGGAACACAGGGGATATTTAGAGCAGTGAAATTATTCCTTATGATACTGTAATGGTACATACATATCCTTGTATATTTGTCAAAACCAACAGAATGTAAAACAAAAAAGAGTGAACCTTAATAAAAACTATTTTATGCTGAGGTTCTCAAACTTTTATATTACTCATTTGAGAAAGATTTCAGATTAAATCATATTTGTACTAAAAGAGAGACAGTAACCTGCTCTCTGCCTGGGGGAGAGAGAGCCCCCATGTGGGGCTTTAACCCATGAACTTGGAGATCATGACCTGAGCCAAAGTCAGACGCTTAACCGACTGAGCCACCCAGGCATCTCAAGGTAAGGAAATTCTTAAAGTCTACTGACTTCATCCGATAAAGTCAAATGCCAAAGTGATAGGTGAGTGGTTATTGCATTTAACTACCAAAATGTTGCTTTCTGGCTATATTTGAAAATAGCAATGGAGAAGCAGCTTTTAATTCAGCCAGCATCTCTCTATTGTTTTGATAGTTTACGAATCAGGTGGTGCATCAAAATACATTATTTTATCTTAAAAACAACACTGCAAGACAGATAACGTTCCTACCTAACATTTAGGAAAGCTAAGGTTCACAGAAGCCTCAAAACCAGTAGTGAATTACAAGTATAGCTAGAAGTTAAGTTAATTCATCTTTTTAACTACCTGTTTGTATAATTATACATATATATATATATATGTATAATTATGTATATATATACACACACAATATAACAAATGCAACTTATACTTTTGAGCACCTATGTGCTATACAGTTTGTCAAATACTTATGATCTGGCAATGAACAGAATGCAACCCACTCTGGCCCATTTAAAAATGTTTAAGGTGAATTTTCTCTTCAGCATCAATTCCTCTTTTATATAAACTAGAAATCTGGGAACCATCCAGAACCTAGTCATATCTCTGGAGACCTAACTGTTTGGAAGACTTCGCCTCTCTTTTAAAATAATCAGTCTCGTGGAAGACCTGGGCTTGAAATAGATTTAGTCTCTTACCAGCTGCTTAACCTTGGGCAATTCACTTACCCTTACTGAGCCTCATTTTCCTCATCTACAAGAAGAATACTAAGTACCATTCTTGCATCGCCATTGTTAGTATTAAATGAATTTATGTACATGCAAAAGTATTTTTTCATGGGAAGACAATTAGAAACAGTGATATGATACCACATGTGCCAAAGACAATACAGGTGGTCTTCCCAGTGCAGTACAAACTATCAGAGTGACCCTGAGCAAATACTGTCACCTCTCTGCCACTTTCGCACACTACAGAAAGAAAAGATAAGACTAGAAATTATTTCATGTACCTCATTGGTCTCACGCTTTGGTTACTCATTCTAAAAATAATAATGTTGCCTCAAGATCCAAGACTTCAGGGACTTTTGTTTTCTTCAGTGCTCTACCCCCAGGGCCTAGAAGAGTCACTGACACATACTAAGTGCCCAATACATATCTGTTGAATGAATGAATGAATGAATGAATGAATGCAGAAAATTTGTATTTTCATAAAAGCAAACCTTGCTACAGCATAGTATTTCTAGGTATGTCCAGAATAAATAATCGAAGGAAAATTCAATTAACTACCATGAGGTATGTGTGCATGATACAAGTGCATGCATACACACACACACACACACACACACACACACACACACACAGTCTCTCTCATATACTGTGGCTAAATTTGGGCACATGCTGAAGCCCAAATTCAAATGATGTGTCTTGATTAAGGTAAAGTACTCAAAATCTATTAAGAAACTATCTCAGCATGTAATAATCATAGATTTTTTTAAAAAAATATATGAAATAAAAGAAAATCCTGATGATTGTACACTCTAAAATAGTGCCAGGGTGCCTGAGTAGCTCAGTCCATTAAGCATCCTACTCTTGATTTCAGCTCAGGTCACGATCTCATCATATAGAGCCCTAGGTAGGACTCAGTGCTGACTGTGCAGAGCCTGCTTGGGATTCTGTCTCCCTCTCTTTCTGCTCCACTCCAGCTCCCCACGCTCACTCTCACTGTCTCTCAAAATAAAAAAAAGTATTTACTTTGAGAGAGAGAGAGAGTGTGAGCATGGGAAAGGCAGAGAGACAGAGAGAGAGAGAGACAGAGAGAGAGAGAGAGAGAGAGAGAGAATCCAAACCAGGCTCCACACTGTCAGCACAAGGCCCGACATGGGGCTCAAACTCATGAACTGTGAGATCATGACCTGAGCCAAAACCAAGATCTGGACGCTTAACCAGCTGAACCACTCAGGTGCCGCAAAATAATTAAATAAACTAAAAAAATAAAATAAAATAAAACATATAAAATGAAATGAAATAAAATAAAATAAAATAAAATAGTGCTAACATTACAGACTGAGTACTTAAATGAGTAAAGAGTATGAGATGGAAATTGATTCAAATAAGATAATTTGCTTACAGTCACAAAACAGCAGACTTTACTCAGATTTGAGCTATTGAGGTCATAGAAAGCTGCTAGTTGCAGCATTCTGAAACTTCCAACTAAACAGAGAAGCTAAACAGAGAAGCTGGACATTCAGATTTCTTATGAAATCTCCCAATCTTTAAGTGCTGGCAATGAATTCAAGTGGATATATTTATATGGAAAAACAAACAAAAACCTTTTGGATATCTTGGTATGAGAAAAATAGAAATGCAATAGAAGGTCAAAGAAAAAATATTTACTGAGAGCCATCACTGTGCAAAATTCTACTTTCAGTTCTAATTTTAAATCTTTATGCAAAACTATATCGCAGTAACTTATGCTCCATTTTATAAATTTAAAAACAATAAACTAAGTTATCCTTCCAATACATGTTTATTGAAGTTCTCTTATATGTCAGGACCTGAGCCAACTTGTAGAAACACTGTAGACTAGTAAATATGAGATCCCTAGAAGCATCCCAGGAGCTGACAAGCATAGAAGTGTCATGGGAGCCGGGCGCCTGGTGGCTCAGTCGGGTAAACTTCTGACTTTGGCTCAGGTTGTGATCTCATGGCTTGTGGGCCCGAGCCCCGCGTCGGGCTCTGTGCTGACAGCCCAGAGCCTGAGGCCTGCTTCGGACTCTGTGTCTCCTTCTGTCTCTGCCCCTCCCCAACATGTGCTCTGTCTCTTTCTGTCTTTCAAAAATAAATAAATGCAAAAAAAAAAAAAATTTAGAAGTGTCATGGGAGCAATGATTGCTTCTTTTTTTTTAATTTTTTTAACGTTTATTCATTTCTGAGAGACAGAGACAGAGCATGAGCTGGGAAGGGGCAGAGAGAGAGACAGAGAATCTGAACCAGGCTCCAGGGTCTGAGCTGTCAGCACAGAGCCCGACGTGAGGCTCGAACTCAGGAACTAACTTAGGAACTGCAAGATCATGACCTGAACCGAAGTTGGATCCAGGTGCCCCAGAAATGATTGCTTCTAAGAAGCGTATGGAACATGTGCATGACTTTAATTTCTCCTAAATACTTGCCCAGTTCTTAGGTGCAGATTTGGGGTAAATAGATAAAATATTCATTCCTAAGGTCTGAAGTTCAGGAAAATGTTCTGGAAAAAAAAAAGAATATTCTTATTTACTTAGTATCATAAAGGCTTTCAGAATGGTGGAGCTCTAAGTTAGATCAAATCAAGACAGCCGTATAAGAGCAGTCTTCCAGGAAGCTATCAGATCAAATAATGACAATTCCCCAGGATGGAGTCTTTGAAGAATTTCTGGTCCCACTCTGCATTCTAGTGCCTGCTAGCCTGCTGCTTTTTACCTTGACAGCAGGTTTTTGGTTTTTCAATGCTACTTCACAGCAAGAGAGGAAGGAAAGGACATAAGGCACATCAAAATGCTAAAGCCATTAAAAGAAAAAAAAAGAAATATCAAGTTCCAAATAATAAAAAAAAATAATTCAATCTTTAAAACAATCTTGAATCTTAAAGCTAGTGCAGTTCTAACAAGTTGCAGTCATTTTTCTTGAATAGATGTTTCCTGTATTGCTCAAAGACCAGTTAATTTCCAGAGTCCTGGAAAACAGATTCTGACAATGTTTGCCAGTTATCTCACAGCTTTTACGGAGGAGAATATTTGTAGAGGCCCTTACTCCACAGTTTTTGATGACATTGCTCGGATGATCTATATTTCACCTAGAATTGTGTCGCTTATCTAATCATAAATGGAACAGCCAGAGCGCCTGGATGGGCAGTCGGTTAAGCATCAGACTCTTGGTTTCCGCTCAGGTCATGATCTCATGAGTGGTGAGATTGAGGCCCTGGATCCAGCTGACAGTTCAGAACCTGCTTGGATTCTCTCTCTCCCTCTCTCTCCGCCCCTCCCCCACTTGCATGTGTGTGCTATCAAAATAAACAAACTTTAGGAAACAACAGCAAAATCAACACTATAATAATGATAATGGAAAGAAAAAGAAAGCACAAAGTAGTCAGAATGACTGGAAAGAGCTCATTCTGAATATAAAAGGACTATGTTTTTATAAAGGATACAGTAGTGTTTTATACAAAATTCATGTACAAAATTGAATAATTTCCCCCCCAATTTTTAGCTGCAAAAGCAACTACAAATCAGATTTATCCTTAAAGATGCAGTTTGCCGAACCTTTTCTGAGTAACTTCTGAACAGAAAAAGGACACACATGGGGCGCCTGGGTGGCGCAGTCGGTTAAGCGTCCGACTTCAGCCAGGTCACGATCTCGCGGTCCCTGAGTTCGAGCCCCGCGTCAGGCTCTGGGCTGATGGCTCGGAGCCTGGAGCCTGTTTCCGATTCTGTGTCTCCCTCTCTCTCTGCCCCTCCCCCGTTCATGCTCTGTCTCTCTCTGTCCCAAAAATAAATAAACGTTGAAAAAAAAAAAAAGAAAGAAAAAGGACACACACAAAACTACATTCAAAGGGAATATGACATATTTTCTCGGGCTTTTAAAAAAATGACTTCAACCCCATCTATCAGCTACCTTCTCAATTTAAAATATTTATGCAATAAATCATTTTTGGTATGTGAAAAAATGCAGAGTACAAAATATACCTATAGGTTTTCATCCAGCCATCTACTTGTACAGGGGTGACCATAGATGAAAGAAAGAAAATAATTCTAGATGAGAGGTGGGAGGAAGAAAACAGAAAAGAAAAAGGAAGAACATAAGAAAGATAAAAGAGATACAGACTAAGAATATATACCACTACTTGGTACTGGCTGTATCTGGGTGTTACTATTCTTTTTCTTTTTAACTTATATTTACGTCCTAATATCTTAACAATCTGCTAATACGACTTTATTTATAGTATATCTCTAAATGCAGCCATAATTTTTAACAAGCAAAAAGAAATACTATGCTTTTTTAATTGTTAATATATTTTAATGTTTATTTATTTATTTTGGGAGAGAGAGAGTGCAAGCAAGGGAGGGACAGAGAGAAGGAGAGAGAGAATCCCAAGCAGACTTGCACTGTCAGTGCAGAGCCCAATGCAGAGGATGGAATTCATAAACTGTGAGATCATGACCTGAACCTAAATCAAAAGTTGGATGCTCAGTTGACTGTACCACCCAGGCACCCCAGAAGTACCATCTTAATGAAAGAAGAGAAAATACACTGAGATTAAGATGTTAGCATACAAATGATTATGATTTCAAACAATTAATACTACTTGTTTTACCTCCATAATAACTCTCTGTGTAAAGGGCTGAATAACATACCTGATTTTCTCATCAAGTTAAAAAAAAATCAAGTTTTAGCTATTTGGGTTATGGTAATATTCGATTACTTAATTAAACTTAAATTAACCTTTCAGTCATATGAACTATTATTAGTGTGAATAACATTCTAAATTAATTACATACATACACTATACTATACAGTTTTAAGTATCCAAATTGTTTAAATTATTTTCCCAAAATTCAGTATTGAAATATATTATTTGTGTTTGCCACAAAATGACTGTATAACGAATCTGGACAGTTTTAGTTTGAAAATTATGGAATAGTTAAATGTTTAAGTTATTAGATAATAAAAATCTCTCAAAATCTAAATTGTTTTTAATGTAATAGCCAATTAATACAGTTAATATTTTCTGCATAATGATTTTATGTCACAATATGTTACTTACACATTCATTTTCTATCTGATAATAAAGATGTATTTTTAATTGAGCAGAAGATAATGCAATACTTTTTCATATAATCTATGCATTAAGACTGTTAGTATAAATACACGAACAAGCATATTGTTTTAAAAATGGCTTACCTAATTTTTACCCAAAACATTTTATTTCTAATGTACATCAGTAAAATAAATTACTAATAAAAACAACTTCTGGTTATAAAAATCTTTCAATGAAGCACCTTTTCTGAAAGCTTTCACTGAAGAAAAATTCAAGAATTGAAAGAAAACCTGTGACTGATGACAGACTTGACAGTCTGAGGCACTTTTAATCTTTGTAAAATTTAAAGGAATTTCTTACAATATTTTCATTCCCTAATATAGCAAATGAAATACAATATAAAGTGCATTTGATCAACACCGGTAATTAATATGTTAACTTTTATTTCCTATTCAATATAACCAGGATAATAGCAAATCAAAATATGTCCAGTGAATTTTTGTGTATGACATTTAACAAGATGTCTACTCAAGTAGTTTAAGTTGTAGAGAAAATTTTATAAAGGCTTACCCCATTTTTTGGAAAAGCAATCCATCCCAAGTCCCCCATGACAGTACGTGAATCCAATAAATTCACTGAAAGAAAAAGAATACAAAACTGAGTCAAATGTATAAAAAAGCATCACTATTTTCATAGTGTTATTAAGAGTGCATATTTCTTACATAAATGGAGTTAGATTAAGTATTCATTATGATGAATACAAGAGTGATAATTCAGTGAAAACATTATTTGAATGCAAGAGAATAAGTGATTTTGAATAAACATTTGGAAAACAATTACAGCAAATATAAACAAGTCATTACTCTATGTGCTCTTTTTTGTCAAACAAGGATAAAGGAAAATAACTGATAATAAGAAAAAGAAAAAAAATGAAGGTCCACAGAAAACCGTATAAAGACCAAACCACTTCTTTAATGGCTCTAAATTTGGGGATTAAGCTGCCATAACTTTGTGACTAAACATACTGTATTTTAATGTTATAAAGCAATTAACAAATAATTTACATTAAATAAAAATAAGCTATTCCCAAGCTTGTAAGATTTTTTGTGATATTAACTGAAATCTGTAATCCAAATTGCAAATTAAATTAGGAAATAAATCTACACACCTTTAACCGATCCAAGAAAATTATAGTAGCTTTCAGAGTTGTTGCTATAGCTAACTGTCCACTGCATTCCCCAAAATATCAGCTACTTACAAATAACCATATTCTAAAATGTGCTTCTTCCAGAACTATCAACTACATTTTTGAAATTCAGACCTCAATTATGGCTGGATCTCCTAAATTTCGGGGAACTCCAAGAATAAAAGTCTTTTTTAATTATATGAAATTTATTGTCAAATTAGTTTCAATATCATCATTCCAAAAGGAAGCCATGAAAGAGTATTACATACACGTGCACCCACACTCATCCACATACACACACAGTGTTTATATTTCAACAGGTTTGCCTATTCTTCTCTCCCTCTAAATTAAACTAAATTAAGGATACTGAGCAGTCAAACTGCTTCAGACCTGGATCACAGATCATTATCTTTTCAGCCTATTATGCCTAACCCAAATGATCTACCTGGCCCAACATGCAGCTAAACCATTTTGAATGAGCATGCCATATGGACCCAAAAGGAAAACAACTGGGTTAATCCTAGTTGGAGGTACTGAAGCTTCTTTAAACTACATTCAAGAACCACTTTGCTGAAATGCCACCAATTCTAAAAAAAAGATTCTATCTGTAGTATAAAGCTGGAGTAGTAAAGTAGTAATAGTTGATAGGTTGGAAAATGTGTTACAATACTCCTATAAGAAAATTTAAGATAAAATTATTATAATCAAGGACATTAGGATCATAAGTTAAATTAAAAAAATTAGGTACTGTAGAAATTATGTGCATTTAAGCCTTATTATCCATTGATTTATTTCATATAACATTTGCAAACATGTATATCTTATATGCTAATTTAATAGTCTCTAATAATAGTAGTAATATAAAGATAAATCCAAAGTTTTAAAGTTCTAGAAAACACAGATATACACTCAATACCACATATATATGAAAACCTTTTATGATGTGTATGTATTTAATAAACTTGTCTATTTCCCTCACTAGGTTCTGAGCTCTTTAAAAAATCCATGCCTATAGAATGTCTATCATCTTTAGGCTACACATATAGTGGCTTTAGAGAATAATAAAACAATTTGTTGGGTTATTCTTTTTTAGAAGAAATTGGCCTAGCTGAAAAACTATTGTTTCAAACAATAAAGACAATAAACAAACCAAAACTGTTCCATTACCCACTGACCTTGCAAATACACCAGCCATCCCACTAAATCTAATTTTTTAGTTACATCCATACTCTTTTTATTCTATTGTTGGCTTTTCTAGTCTCCATGGGAATAAAGCTACATTAAACTTAAATGTCCTTGTCCTCATTTTAGTTTTTCTGGGACACTAGGGCTATGTCTAGACATGACTAAATACCAGGGGAGTACAGAACCTAAATCATTATGTTTATTCATCCTTATGATTCATTTGATTCACCTTTGATATTGAGCAGCAGTGTATCTGTGTAGACCTGATAAAGTAGAGCAAATCAGCAAGCTAAAGGCCTTCTACTACGATGGCAGTCGAACTGAACTTAATCCTGTGGTGGCAAACTGATGTGAATAGGAATTCTAGGAATTCCTAACTAGCCTGCCAGGAGAAACACAGCATTCCTTGTAGACCTCTTAATAACATGTGGATCTTCAAATATTCATTATTAACAACACATTTCCAGATGTCTTTCTAAAATTTAGTTCCTTTCGCTTGAATTAACTTTAACCTGAATTACTATTCTTTTTTTTTTTTTTTTTTGGCTTAAAAGGTATATGTGTGTGAAATTAAATGAATAAATTCAAAATACTAAGTAGGCTGTTAATACAATTTATTAGGCGTTTTCAACATTGGAATACATTACCAAACACATGAGAATACCCATGATAGGAATGCACATTATCTTTCTTATGAAGACTTTGTCAAAACTTTTTCTTCAGATAAATAGACACATATGTCACTTCCTACTACTGTCTAAAACTGTTTTTTTCTTTTTGAAACAGAAGTTTTCATAAAATTCACAATGTAAAGAAGATACTTATACATATGATTACAAAATTGGAAATTGAAAAAAGGGTAAAATTAGATGTTTCAGGCAATTACTTGCAGGTTGATATATCATAATTTTGTTCATATAATTCAGAGGAAATTGGAATTTGATGCCTCAGGAAAAATAATTAAAATTATAGCTAGATAGGTAGATAGAGATATTTACATGAAGATAGAAACATAGATATATATAGAGAGAGATGTAGAGATTATATAAATGTAGAGATACAGAGTGTTAGCTGTCTACAAAATCTCCCAAGTTTTACACATGCTGTTTTAGCTGTCTCAGATGCCCTTTCCCCCATTTGAATTTCTAAACTCTTCATTTGTCCAATAACACATATTTCAGGAACTGTTTTCTCCCAGAAGCCATCCTAGTCCTCTTTCCTAAACCTAGGTAAGCTATTATTACTGAATCTTCTATTAGCACCCAATTATTAGCTCCAAAACACTGAATATAAGGAATTGTACTGTTGCCTTAAAGGAATACCACGTTTGACTCATGCCTCTGAACCTAGCTTGCACTCAGAACAGCTGAATAGCTGTTTGTCTTATTAATGAATCATTTGGTCAGTGGGCAGATCAGGAGGGTGTGTCTGAATCAACATACACCAGTGATTCTCAACATGGGCATCCAATAATATCTGGAGACATTCCTGATTGTCATAACTGGAGGGTGGGAGGAATATTTGCTACTGGCTTTTCATGGGAAGAAACCAGGTACGCAGCTAAGCATTTCTTAATGCACAGCAAAACTTTCCCCACTCCCCAGTAAGTAATTATGTGGCTTAAATTTCACTAGTGCCAAAGTTAAGAAACCCTGGTATACACCTACGATGCTACCAGAAAATCTCTATTTTCACATTCTTCGACCAGTACAGCAGTAACATGATATTCATTAATAGAAGTTAGCACATTTGGAGGCATTCCTTATAAATTAAAACTAAGGAAATAAGAGTAATAAAAACTGAAATCTTATTTAAGGGGAAATAGATTGTTCTTATTACCCAACACCCTTAAATTATTCTTCACATAACTAATATAACTGTTATTACAAGTGTTCTTATTTATCCTCTAATAATTTCCCAACATTTATGATAGCATGCATGAAAAAACACTATGACACTGATATTATTAATGCCTCCATTTCCCCCACTACTTAAGCTAGTTACATAAAAAACAGAAGTTTAGACATAGAATATACATAAATGTGAATTTTCAGAACTTCATTACCCAATTTCATTACCGAATTTATTAAAAGGGGAGATTGGCAGTAATGGAGCACAGTCACTAAGTATCTTCTGTGCAACAATTACAGTAATTAAATTGTTCTGAACAGTATATATGCTTGTTGTAAATTGCAATGAATACACAATGAGTATTGATCTTCATTGTACAACTTAATTAAAACTTGTCTGGGAGAAGCCACTAATGAATATAATTAGAGGGAATGTTTGATACCACAGTTACTCCGGGAGACATTAATTAGATATCAGAAATTTTATGGAAAATGTTTTTATTCTATTATTTATATTTTAAAATAAAGCTACACTATTAGACTGAAAGACAGTCTTCAAGGTCATTTCCCTCAGCCATTATATAATTACAATGAAGATGGGCATATTGGTTGGTATTCTCATCAGTAATTAAGAAGGCTGATTCTCCAGGAGAAATAACTCTTCAGGGGTCAATGAGTATATAGTCTATTACAAATTCCTAAAGTTAATATAGGGAGAAAAAAGACTCACTACTGTAAGAACTTTTTAATAAGTAAAAATAAGTTAACTGTCCAACCAAATAACAGATTATAATGATTATAATTGAAATTAACTCAAACTAATCTTAAGTATGCTTTAATTTCATTACTACACACTAATAATTTTAATGCTTTCTTTCACAAACAGAAAGCTTTTAAAGAATTTACTTCCAGAAAAGCCAGAGAGTTGCTATCTCATTCTTTTGGTTGCAATTCAAGGGCGGGGGAAAGAAAGGACAGAATGAGTAAAGTGGAATATGCATAAGAAGATTCCTAAGTTTTCAACTTCACACACTGTAACAATTAAAGATTAATTTGAGTCAATAATTCAAATATGCTCTTCAATAATCATAACTTTCAAATATTCATAATTTCCATATATCATTCTGATTCCATATCTTTCTCCTTAATATCTTGCTAATACTAGTCATAAAATGTGGAAAAAATTTATTGGATTCTCCAGGAACACACTGGGATGAAGGTGTTTTGAAACTTTAAAGAGTTAAAAGACAGCTCAAGGGGGACCGTAGATGGGTCATTCAATTAAATGTCCAACTTTGGCTCAGGGCATGATCTCATGGTTTGTTGAGTTCAAGCCCCGCATCAGGCTCTGCACTGACAGTGTGGTGCCTGCTTGGGACTCTCTCTCTCTCTCTCTCTCTCTCTCCCGCTCCCTCTGTCCCTCCCCCACTCGTGTGCATGTGCTCTCTTTCTCTCAATTAAACAAATTTTACAAAAAGACAGCTCGAGGACACTCAATCCCAGCACGTGCCATCAGTGTTCAAGGCCTTGAGAGAATCTGTGATCCTTATAAAATAAAGAACCAGAAGCATATTCTTACTCGTATATTGCTTCTGTTTTTCCCGTGATCTTTACATAAACATAATTGTAATGGTATTTGGACCTCCACCACAGTATAAAAAGAGAATACTTTGGATTAGTAGCAGATAAAATAGCATTCTCTTTCTTTGAAAGCATTGACTCAAAGCCCCATTGCATACAGTAGAATTTTGATAGATGCTTATTTATTGATTTCCATTTAACAATATCAGAAAAGCTACTGGATTCAATTATAGCACACATTTTACTGATCTGCGGGAACAAACCCCAGATGTACAGCTGTCCAGCCTCTCTCCATGGTCCCATTCAGCACAGATGTGATATCTTGCTTCCAGGCTAAATTTTATAATTTGACAACTGCTGCAGGGAACAAAGAACAGTTGACAATATGAGTGCAGGGAAAGAGTACATATGTTTCCCATTGGAAAACTAAATTTGTAAATTTGGTAAAAATTATGTTATAAGTTTAGAAGTGTTATGTAGATTTCTGGGATCCCTTTACTTGAAGGCAAAATTCGATAACCAACAGTATTTCTGCAGACAACAAATGGGAGATTTTTTTTTAATTCTGAGCAACCCATGTGCACAATCTTTTCCAGGAAAAAATTTGAAAGAATATGGAGAAAGGAATTTATTCAGTGCATACTATGCGTCAGATATTCTATCAAGTAACTTCCATTGAATCTTCCCAATAAACCTATAGGCTCACTACGAACACTGACAGCTTGCAGTCTCATTCAGACCCCAGCAAGCAAATCAAGGAAAGAAGAAAGCATCAAGTAATACTTAACGTCTTCATGACAAACTACAAGCCCTGATTATGGATTCTCACAACCAAGTTCCCTACTTAAAACCTGGATGTAAGATACTTTGATTACAACCATCTACCTCCATGGACATCCAAGGGCCATGAACTAAACACTAATTATGAATGAACATACTTTATTTGTACATAAAGTATGGCTGGTGAACACTGCTTGAGAAAAATATCATAATCATGTATATATAAACATATATGTGTGTGTGTATATATATATATATGCATAATTATATAATATATATATATATATATATATATATATATATATATATGTAATTAACCAACAGTGGCCTCAAGCCATCAACATTACCTAATAAGTCTATTGTCTTTGGGAAATCAGTTCTCTCATAAATTAAATTACTTTGTAAAGTTTTAGTTAAAATGTTAAAAATAAATCTCATATTCTCTTCCAGCTAATGCCCTCATCTAAATTCAAATTATTAAATGAGTTGTCAACACTCCTATCTATTTCTGCATATCCTCTTCATTCTTCTCCTAATCCACTGTAATTTGGATTCAAACCCGCTATTTTTACCAAAACTTCTGTTACCAAGTTTATTTGTGATAATCACGTAGCTCTGAGTTCCTAATTTGGCAGTATTTGGCCATGACCCCTAGGGACAAACTCTCTCATCTTTTATCTTCAGGGACAATATATTTCTGTGACTTTCTTCTACTTGTCTAGCTACTTCTTTCCATTATAAGCTACTGTTCCTGTACAAACCTTCAAACCTTGGCTTTGATTAATACTCTATTTTTCTGGACTGATTACACTTCTTATTCTATACCAATGATTCTTGCCTAAGATATAAGAAAGGAATAAAAATAAAAGAAGAAGCAAAAGAATTTGGAAAGAACAAATGTCTTGGTACCACTCCATACATACTGAATTAGACTGTTTAGGATGGAAAATGATTGGTAAATTTTTTTGCTGATTGCTTGCTTTAATAGTCATATAAGCATATGTCCTAACATAAGGACCCATGTAGAGAGGCTCATGAATTGCTGTCTTCAGTTACAATGTAGATGTTGATGACCCTCACAAATCCATATATTTTGTCTACTTCTTTCTCCTTAAATCCTGATCAATTTATAAAGCTGCCTACTGGCTTTCAACACATTTATGATATCCAGTTATCCCCAAATGCACAAAATATCTTCCCTGCACAACAACAAGCAAACATCTCCTGCTATGTTCCCTAGTTCAGTGAATGCAATGTCAAAAAACCACTTGTTCTATCCAGAATTCAGTGAGTCATCTTTGTCTCCCTTTACCTTTACTCCCCCAGCGAATCAGTGACCAAATCCCACCCATTCCAACTATATCCTGTATCTAACTCTCTAAACTGCCTGTTCTGTTTCCTTCCACAGTACAACCATTCCAGCCAAATTCATGCCACAATTTTTCACTTGAAAAATATCTTAATTGGTGTCTTAGTAGAAAGGCATGATCCCTAACAATTTCCTCAAAACATTGTTTTCAGAAAGATCTTTCTAGGCAACCAATACGATCGTGTCACTCCCCTACTTCAAACCTTATCGTTATGTTTCATTTTTTAATACAAGTCCTTCCAGGGTTGGTCTCCATTTTCCTCTCCAGTTTCATTCAGGCTTTTCCCTCCTTTCTTTTCCACAATTTGGCAATCCCCAACTTATTTTCAGTTCCATTATGTGGTTTCACTATTGATTCAGTTCTGTCCAATGAGCTGTGAAGGAGACCTGAAGGCAAGGGAGTTTTGGAGAAGAAAATATTAGAAAAGGAAACTCCTGGCTGCTTTGAAAGTTGCTGGGTATAGGTGTGTTTCCTGGATCTGATGCAGCCATCTACAGAAAATAAGGAGAATCAGCAGGAGAGCAAAATCTACAGATTAAGGTTGGCAGAATGAAGGGTTGGGAAGTATCTGGTTCCAAATTATATAATAGAGTAGCTAATCCATCTAAATTTGAAACTTGCTTCTCTTAGGACTTTCTGTTATGTCAGAAAAAAATCAATTTTGTTGCTTAATCCACTGAGGAAGTGATTTGCTGTTATTTGCAGAGGAAGACATCCTTACTGATACAATTGCTAAGTGGCAGAATTTGAAGGCAAACTCCAGTCCCTTTTATTCCAGGGTCTGCTCTTCTTCTAACCTGTCTTGGTACCTCTAATATTCTACTAACGGAATTCCAATAGCATTTCCAAATGAGTTACTTAAGCTCAGATTATTTATCTTTGAAGTGATATCTAAAATGAGCTTCGTTGTTCCCTTAAATCTTAATATATTATGCTTAATTGTTGACTACAAAGCATGACTGTTGCCTTTAATGGTTTCAAAATATTTTCATTTCTATTGATTTTGTTATTTTTATTTCTTTTTCTTCATTTTGTTTCAAAATATTTTTCATATCGTAGGGAGAAGTGTTAGCCATGCTCTTTGTACACTAAGCAAGCAGTAGGATTTCATACTAAGAAGCATAAAATTCTGAAGGAAGCATAAAACAATCAGAAATGTATACTAAAAAATTCTGAATTGTTAATATATTCTGAAATTGTAAACTCATGGAGGTGGCAAGGAGGAATTCAGAATTAGTATCCACTGTTAGTCCATACAAAGTTTTTAGGCAAAGGTAACACTGAGATCCATTGACAGCTAAATTATGACTAATGAGCAGTCTGCTACATTCACAGGACACATGGCATGAAAAGAGCAAAACCATATGGTTTTCAGCAGCTACCTTGTCAGGTGTGGTAACCAAACTTGTCAAATCTTACACATTGTTTTCATTCTAAAGAGAAAAGTCAACATTAGATGACATAACAGGCTTGAAAATCATCACATCACAAAATACACTCATTTAGTAGCTGCTCAGTTCCACACCACACTGTGTATATATGAAGCTGTTCCTTACAAAATAGCATAAATCTTTAACAGTTGAAATAAATGTGCTTATTCACAATTCACTTTTTGAATGGTTCACCGCACAGAGAATATTCATTAATTCTATGGTTCTGATTTGCTACTATGTAAGCTTGTGGAAATGATTTTACTTTGAGGGACTCAATTTTCATATCTTTAATATCAGTGATTGAAACTAATAACGTTATATGTGTCTGTGCTTAATATATGTTGTATCACTTAGTCTTAGCAATGATCCTTTGGTATGTTTTTCCCCCATTTTTCAGATAAGGAAATTGAAGTGGAGAAAAGTTAAATAAGGCAGTGGTCCAAGGTCCCAGAGCTAATAAGCACACAGCTGGAATATAAATCCAAGCCTTATCTAACTCCAAAGCTCTTGCTCTTGCTTCTATATCACACTTGCCCGATGTTGGACTTGCTGAATCCAAAGGTTTACTCCTTTGAAACTCTTAACTCTTATACCTCAATGAGTTTTATTAGATCAATGAATTCTGAATAATATGTTACAGAAGCCAGCATCTACCATAACATTCTAATAGTACTGTATATAAGATGGAAACCTTCAGATATATTAATCCAAACAGAAAAATCATTAGTTTTTCCTGGGCTAAATCACAGTTTAGTATCAAATTTCCAACAAGATTCAAGTTAGTTACAAGATTCCTGAAAGCCAGAGGGTGAGCAACAAAATCATTATGAACTCTCTTTTCTTAATTTTTAATTTTGCTATTCATTATGCTTTGCACATGTTAACTGGGGGCAAAACAGAGCATATATTTATTTGTCCAAGTATACTTTGTCTTTAGATGCCAAAAAGCACATAAAAACAGAATGTTAAATATATGCAAAGCTGATTCTTTTGTTTTGGATGCATCCTTACCCCAGTCCTTAATTATCCCTAATGCTTGACTGAAATCCCACAAACTGCAAAACAATCTATATAATCATTAGCTTTCAAGCCTTCAGGGTAGGATAAATGATGATTGAATCTGAACATGAACTAAAACAGAAACTTGCACAAAATCACAGAATGCATTTTAAGGTGATGGAATTTCCAAAAAAAATGAGTAAAAACTTGGGTAGCCCAGTAGCCCTTTTTGTAAAATGAGAAGTGACCCAAATTTTTGCTGTCAACTGAAGTCATTATGCTCATTATCAGTGTTATAGTTCAGTTAAAATTTAATTCTGATGTAAACCCTACATAATAATTCTTTATTACCTAAAATATTTTTTAAAACCTATATACTAAAAAAATGGGTGGGTAGTGATTTATCATGAAAAACTAGTCAAAATGTACAGCAATACAGACATAAGTATGAACAAATATCTTGCCCAATAACATTAGGTGGCTGAATATAAACAGTTCAGTACCCAGCCCTAATTACCCATCTCGAAATAGCTGGCAGCATTCATGACAACAGGAAAGTAATTTTTAAGTTAGTTTATTAAATACAGTGAGTTCTATATCTTATAGGATGTAAGATTGATGATCTAATAGCAGTTATGTTTGCCCAGTTAACCTGGTGCCTAAACTCGATTTTTTTAAATCAAAATGTAACCTCAGTACTTGGCTATTTCTCCTTTTACAAAGTACAAAAAGGAAAAGGATAAAAAGAAATAAAGCAAAGGTACTTTCACTTTTCTGTGGTATTGTCAAAGATGCTTTCTTTGTCTCTTAATTATTTACTTTCTTTCTCCTTCCTTGGTATTGGATTCTTACCAATAAGAATCCAATTGATGAGTTTGGACTAGCAATGTGTCTAGCACCAGACAATCGGTCACGTATGGCATTAACAAAAAATGATAATCATGTCTTTATTATCTTAGCCTCTGTTGAATCTGGTAGCCTTGTTATGTAGATCCAGCTAATGAGATATAAACAGAAATCTGCTTTCCAGTCTGGAAATGTTTTGTTGTCTAGCTGAAGGAATAGTGCAGCTGAGATGATTCTTGGCTCTTCTCTTTCTCTTCTTGTTCTGAACTGGGTGTGATGTTTGGAGATGTATCATCCTTCTTGCAATCATGAGGCAATAAGCTTGAGAGTAAGGCCAAAAAAACCCATCAGTGATTCCAGTCCTGACATCATTAAACACTGGACCCAAATCACCAAATTTCTACCCTGAAACTTCTTTCCCAAACATATGAAAGACAAGCCCCCTACATCTAAGTCACTATTGAACTTTTTTTCCTGTTCTCTGCAAACTAATACAATCCTACATAATACAGATAATGTATGAGCAATTGTGGAAAAAGCATAGCTCACTGCCTTAACTTCTATTTCAATTCGATGGAATATGGCACCATCAATGAGTGAGGGTTCACTCGTTCAACAAATATTTATTTAACATCTGTTTAAGTACCCAGAACTGTCCTAGGTCCTAGGATACATCAGTGAAGAAAACAGGTAATATCTTGCTGATTGTTCAGATTTCTCATTGCTTGGTCCTGAGACTAGACCCTTGCTTGAATGTACATTACCTGTGAAATAATCCTCCTATGTCCCCTGAGTCAGAGTCTTTTTGGCACAGTCATCTAAATGAACATTTAGTATTGATGGTGAATATATATATTTATATATATATATGTATATATGTATATATACATACATATATATATGTATATATGTATATATACATACATATATACATATATATATATATATATATATATATAATGTTTTGAAACACATTCAAAATGAGTGTAGTATTTTTTTAAATGTAAAGGGGGTATTAACCATACACCTTGAGGATCAGTCCTGATATCAATGGCTCTATCATGTACTATTTAACAAACTATACTTAGAATATCTTTTTCGTTTGCATTTTTGTATTTGCTTTTATAACTCTCTAAAGTATCTATCTTATATTTCCTTATTGTATATAGTGTTATCTGAATTCTAATATACATCACCTTCAGCCTTAGCACATTTTTATACTTTTCTTTTTGAGATTAATAATAAAAAACACATTTATATGGCATTTTCTGAGTGTTAGTCATTTACATGTGTCATCTGTATCTATCTACATATATATATTTATATCTATATTTACATATATAAATATTTTATTATTTTTTAAAAGTGTGATGTTTCTATAATCAGCAGTAGGATCATTTATAGCGCTCTTTAAGAATGTAAATCCATTGGCTCCTTCTAAAACCTACAAAATTAGGATATTAGGTGAGCCCAGGAAACTGCATCTTAGAAAATCCCCACCACGCAAGTGGTTCTTTATATTCAATTCAAGTCAGACAACATTAGAACTGGGCTATGCTCTGTTCAGTATGGCAAATCTACCTATCACACAGTTGGATTGGGGTGGCAATATCAAATTGCCATAAGTCTGGAAAAGGTAACTCTTAATCTTTGTATTGATACCACTGCAGGCTGACATCACCCAGGCCACACATTTAACTTTGAGTAGCTCTGTTCTACGTGAGGCTTTCTAACAAGAGTCAGAATTTATCTAGAGTTAAATTCTACAGCTTCCCAGGTTCTAAACTCAGAGATTTCCAAAGAACTTTAATGAATTTTCATCAGTAAGTCTAAGAGGGTCCAAGACATGGTATATTTAATAATGTTTTGAGGTTGTGATGAGCACCTATAGGTTAGGATACTAAGTTTGAACTCTTGGTTCAAACTAAACCTGACTACATATTATAATTTGTTTTTCAGTTAGTCTGTCAGAAAGCTACAAGTCAGGATCATAGCATACTGATCTTCTATGCAACTTCCCTTTTATATTTTAACATAGCGGTCTTCATATTCAATTCAACATGGCCCTGTGGTTCTAAAGAGATGTCTCAGAGGCACAAACAGATAAAAAGAGGGAGAGGTGAAAACACAGCCAGGAAACCCAACAACTCTGTTATCATCTGCTTCACATACTGAGCTTCCACAGTGACTTCTTTTGAATGAGTTTCTACGGCTTAAAAAAAAAAAAGAGTTTGAAAACCATTACTAATATGATGTCCTTGGCTTTCAACAGTGACTTACATAAGAACCTATTAAATGCAAATCAGTTCTCTGTATTTTGAAAAATTGTTAAGACTATTCTTCATGCATTGTTCAATACCCCCAAACACAAATACCACTGTGACCAGCTTCTCTCAAATCCCAGAGTCAGGAAAAAAAATGTTTTTTGGTTTTTGGTTTTTGGGGTTTTTTTGCTGATATAAATGGACAAGTTTTCTACCAGGAAATGGCAGCCATCTAACAGAAAGCTGTACTTAAATATTTATTTTCCAATTGCTTTAGCACTGATGATAGTGAGATTTTCTTAATAGAAGCTTTCCATGTCTCTATATACATTGCTTATATTTGTATTATTACTATATTATTTTCTTATGAAACATGTGATTTTTGAAATAAAACATGATTCTTTCATTGGAAATGGTATGACAATGGTATGCACAAATAAAGTATAAATCATAATACAAAGTACATTCATATATATGCAACCTCTAGCATAGTGGGTGGAACAAAGAGCTTCAGCATCAAACACACCTGACTCCTATCCTGTCAATTCATTTTCTGTGTAACCCAATGCATGTTACTTGATTTCTCTCAAACCCAATCTCTTACCAACAAACTGGGAATAATGATATCCAGTTCATGAGGTTTCTGAGAATTAAAGATTATAAGGTAATAGCATTTATCATTATTATCCTTCCCATCTAGAGAAAGAATCACTTCAAAGATTTCTCAGCTAAATATAACACAATATCCACCCCCTGATATTTCTGATATATATTTTAGAATAAATAAATATATGCCCAAAAGGGATAGTTCATTAAATATACCAACTAGACACTGGTTAGAATTAAATACACTAACCAAACATTAACCAAGCTCTACTTAAAAAGCCACTCATCATTACATTTTAAACTTTTTCCCTTAACAAGTTTATTTTTTAATGTCATTCTATTCACATGGTTATATTATCCATTTTACTACTATTTTCCTTGCAATATTAAGAATTCTTACCAAGTTCTAAATCTAAACTGCTTCATAAAGTAAATGACAGTCTAAATAATCCAGGAAATCTAGAACAAATGAAAGAGTAAATCTATCCCCTCCCAAGAAATTTAAACCATTAAGAAACAGATGTTTTATATTAATTGTTTTTCTAGAGGTAAAAATACATCATGTTTAAAGCAGAAAAAATTATTTTAGTTGGCTGATAGTGGCTCAGGTCATATGAATTCTGAGAATTTCTCATAAGAAAGAATGGGGAGGGGGAGGCAACAGCAGATGAAAGCACAAAGAGACAGAGGCCACAAGATACCTACTAATTATTTTCTAGTCATGTTCTAATTAGTAGAACTTTCTTCTCATTGATATTTTTTGGTAAACTTAAAGTATTGTACTGCCAAATTTCTTGTTGTTAACTTGTTTGGGTTGGCAAAATCATACAATCCTTGGCAACTTCTTAGTTTAGAAAAGACTTTAAAATGCCAGAAACTCTAAACTATTAGTGACAAATTTAGGAAAAGAGTTACACTGACTCTACCAACAAAACAGCAATGAGGTGAGACTGGTTGTGGTTAAAAGTCATGTCTTTAAATAAATGAAGACATGACTTAACAACATTCATTCATAAAAAATAAATTCATAGAGTGTAACATACTTGGTTCATTCATTCCATATGGAATGTCAGGCATTGAGGTTTGCTGTCACTAAGTTTACAGACAGGCAAATCTTTCTTCATATTGATGCATGTGGTAAAGGCAGAAACAAACAAACAAACAAACAAACAAACAAAAAACTTACTGCCACTTATCTTGAAATTAACTTGCTTTGGTTGGCAAATCATATTAACTCTGTTAATGGGAAATCCTTAGTTTAGAAGAGAATTTGTCTTTGATTAACATTTACTTTTTACAATGATTTCTATTCTGATCCAATATCAGAACTGTGCAAACAAGGAAAAACTCAATTTCAGTTCAGTGGTAAAAGCTACACATGGAATAAGAATTGGCACAGAACCTTGGAGAAGCTAGGGAAGGGTCTTACCATATAGACTTAGGCATAAGGATCAAGTTACTTAGGGAAGTTACTTAGGTGAAGGCGGGAGCTGAGTGTTCCCTACCAAGCACCCAGAATCTAGTGTACTGACAGCGGGTGTCCTACACGGGAGCCTTGGAATGTGGAGACAGGAGGGAAGTAGCAGGAGAAATGGGCCACAAGCAAATCACTGAGAGCTTTGTACTCAGGCTCAGGAGTTTAGATTGTAACATAAGGTCACTGGAGAGCCACTGAAGGATTTACACAGGGAGTAAACAAGGGCTGCTTGAGCAATTGAACTAAAGTCAAGTGTGTTTCTTCTGGCATTTCCTTTTACAATAGATACTAGACAGTACTCACTAATGCAGAAAATTAGCCTTTGCTAAGTATCAGAATGCCAAACCACGCTATATTTTTTTAGTGGATTTAATATTTAACATATATAATGTTTATTACGTACCAGAACTTTTAACAAAACACTACAGATGTGAAATCACTTAATTTTTGCAAGTCTAAATTGCATTAATATTTCCATTTTACAAACAAGAAAGCCGAGGCACAGGTAGGTTTTCTAGCTTTCCCTAAGTCACACTGCTCTAGGTGGTTCAGCCAGGCTCCCAAGCCTGTACTCTGTCAACTCTGCCTTTTGAAGTCAAGTCCTGGTTCTATAGTTACAAGCCATTTGCTTTACAACTAGTTCTGATTTTTTAATAGATCAAACTTTCTTGTCTTGGTTCCTTTGTTTACGATACTGATTTATACAGGCTTTTTTTATGAGATTCTCATAAAACAATAGAAGTTAGAACACTTGGTAAACTATAGAGTAGTTTAATAATGTAAACTACATCAAAATGATTTTAAAATATTTAATATAACCCTGTATATAAAAAGAAAAAAAAACTGCACTACTCAAGGGGTTGACTCGGATAGAAGACAAAGGTAAACATGTTTCTCACTGAAGCTTTTAGTCCCATCACTTTTACAAAGAAGTAGAATTACTTAAAAAATATAATACCATGAGTTAAAGCAAAACTGTATTTTCAAAACTACCCTCTATTCCCAAGATAGCAAAGGGCAATGATCAGCAATAGATAACACTCTGCAAAGGAGGATTTCTTTTTCTTTCTTTTTTAGTATACTTTTTTTCCAGTTTTATTGAGAAATAATTGACATACATCACTACACAGACATACCTCATTTTACTGCACTTCACTTTATTGTGCATTGTAGATACTGTATTTTTTACAGATTGAAGGTCTGTCAACCCTGCATCCAGAAAGTCTATCAGCGACATTTTATCGACAGCATTTGCTCACTTTGTGTCTTTGTGTCACATTTTGGTAATTCTTGTAATATCCTGAACTTTTTCATTATTATATTTTTTTGTTCTGGTAATCTGTAATCACCAATCTTTGGTGTTACTATTGTAATTGTTTTGAAATGCCACAAACTACGCCCACATAAGATAGCAAACTTAATTGATAAATATTGTGTGTGTTCTGACTACTCCACTGATCAACCACATACCCCTCTCTCCCTCTCCTCTGGCCTCCCTATTCCCTGAGACACCACAATACTGAAATTAGGCCAACTAATAACCCTAAGTTTCAAGTGAAATGAAGAGTTGTATATCTCTCACAAATCCAAAGCTAAAAATGATTAAGCTTAGTAAGGGAGGCATGTCAAAAACGGAGGTAAGTCAAAAAGTAGGCCTCTTGCACAAAAGCACTAGCCAAATTGTGACTACAAAGGAAATGTTCTTGAAGGAAATAAAAGTGCTACCCAGTGAACACATGAATGATAAGAAGCAAAACAGCCTCTTTGCTGATATGAGGAAACATTTTAGGGATCTGGATTAGAAGATCAAACCAGTCACAACAGTTCCTTAAACTAAAGCCTAATCCAGAGCAAGGTCATAAGTGGTTAGATGCCAGTAGAGATTGTTTCATGAAGTTTAAGGAAAGAAGCTACTTCCGTAACATAAAAATGCAAGATAATGCAGCAAAACACTGAGATAGAAGCTGCAGCAAGCTATCCAGAAGATCTAGTGAAGTTAATCAGTAGAAGTGACTATATTAAACAACAAATATTCAATGTAGACAAAGCAACATTATATTGAAGAAGACATCATCTAGGACTTTTGTAGCTCGAGAGGAGAAATCAATGACTGGCTTCAAAGCTTCCAAGGACAGACTGACTCCTTTGTTATAGAATTAAAGCAGCTAGTGACTACACATTGAAGTAAATACTCATCTACCATTCTGAAAATCCTAGGGCCCTTAAATCTACTCTAAATATGCTCTGCCTCTGCTCTGGAAATGGAACAACAAAGCACGGATGACAACAGCACATCTGTTTATAACATGGCTTATTGAATATTTTAAGTTCACTGTTGAGATCTATTGCCCAGGGGAAAAAAAATCTTTCAAAATACTACTGCTCATTGACAATGCATGGGATCACCCAAGATCTCTGATGGAGATGTACAATGAAATTAATGTGGTTTTGATCCCTAATAACACAATATCCATTCTGCAGCCCATGGATCAAGGAGTAATGCTCATTTTTAAGTCTTATTATTTAAGAAATACATTTCATAAGGCTATAGTGGCCATGGACAGTGATTTGTCTAATGGATTTGGGCAAAGTAAATTGAAAGCTTTCTGGAAAGGATTCACCATTCTAGATGCCATTAAGAACATTCATGATTCATGGGAAGAAGTCAAAATATCAACATTCATAAGAGTTTGGAGGAAGTTGACTTCAGACTTCATGGATGACTTTGAGGTGTGAAGACTTCAATGGAGGAGGTCACAGCAGATGTGGTGGAAATAGCAAGAGAACTAGAATTAGACGTGGAGCTTGAAGATGTGACTGAATTGCTGTAATCCCCTGATAAAACTTTAATAGATGAGGAATTGCTTCTTATGCATGAGCAAAGAAAGTGTTTTATTGAGATGGAATCTACTCCTGGTGAAGATGTTGTGAAGATTGTTTAAATGGCAAAGGATTAGAATATTACATAAACTAAGTTGATAAAACAATGGCTGAGTTTGAGAAGATTGACTCCAATTTGAAAGTTCCATCATGGATAAAATGTTATCAAGCAGCATTTCATACTACAGACAAATCATTCCGGAAAGGAAAATTCCATCTATGTGGCAAACGTCATTGTTGTCTTATTTTTATTTTTATTTTTTTCATTGTTGTCTTATTTTAAGAAATTGCCACAGCCATCCCTATCAGCAACCACCACCCTGATCAGTCAGCAGCTGTCAACATTAGGTAAGACACTTTACCAGTAAAAAGATTACAATTTGCCGAAAGGTCACATGATGGTTAGCAATAAAGTATTTTTAATTAAGGTATGTACATTTTTTAGACATAACGCTATTGTACACTTAATGAAGTACAGTACAGTGTAAATATAACTTTTATATACACTGGGAAACCCAAAAAATCATTTGTCTTGCTTTATTGTGATATTTGCTTTATTGTGGTACTCTGGAACTAAACCTGCAATATCTCTAAGGTATGTGTATATTGATAGGTAAGGACTCAATTACTGCAATTTTGTTAATTTCTGAATGTTTTGTAGATCCATTGTTCCTTCTTTCTCATCCACTTCTGTGTGTGTTTTGATGGCTTTTGGTAACAGTATGATTTGACTTCATCATGATTTTCTTTTGGGTAATTACCACAGGATATTCCCTTGAGGTTACCATGAGGTTTACCTAAACTATTTTAAGGTTATAATACCATATTTTAAACTGATAACAACTTAACTTCAATATAATTCCTTTAAATTTTTTTTTTCTTTAATGTTTATTTACTTTTGAGAGACAGAATGTGAGCAGGGGAGGGGCAGGGAGACAGGGAGGCACAGAATCTGAAGCAGCATCCAGGCTCTGAGCTATCAGCACAGAGCCTGACATGGGGCTCTAACTCACAAGCCATGAGATCATGACCTGAGCTGAAGTCAGACGCTTAACTGACTGAGCCACCCAGGTGCCCCAACTTCAATATAATTCCTAAACTTTATACTTTTACTTTTCCTCCCTCACACATTTTAGAGTATTGCTGTTACAATCTACATGCTTTTTAAATTGTGTAAGTAATAACAGATTACTGCAGTTATGGTTATTTGTTATTACTTTAAAAAAAACTTTTAAACTTAGAGTTGTAAGTAAATTATGCACCATTATTACCATATTACAGAATCTAACTATGACTATATATATATACCACTACTAGTGAAATTCACACTACTTTTTCATGTTTTTACGTTGTTAATTAACATTCTTTTACTTCCACTCACATAATTCCCTTCAGCACTTCTGGTAAGGCAAGTCTGGTGATAATAGAACTCTCTCAAGGGGTGCCTAGTGGCTTAGTCAGTTGAGAGTCTGACCCTTGATTTTGGCTCAGGTCATGATCCCAGGGTTATGGGATCCAGCCCCACATTAGGCTTCACACTCAGCATGGAGTCTGCTTAAGACTCTCTCCCTCTCTCTGCCTCTGCCCTCTCCCTGGCTCACACTCTAGATCTCTTAAAAATACATTAACAAACAAACAAATAAACTCCCTCAGCTTTTGTTTCTGAAGGACAGCTTTGCTGGGTATAGAATTCTTGGTTGACAGTTATTTTCTTCCTATATTTTGAATATGTCATCTCTCCTGGCCTGAAATGTTTCTGTTGAGAAGTCTGATGATGGTCTTATGGGGGATCCCTTGTATGTAATTTCTCTCTTTTCTTCTGCTGCCCTTAAAATTATTTCCTAACCTCTGACTTTTAAAATTTCAATTATAATGTGTTTCAGTGAAGCCCTATTTGGGTTAAATCTATTTGAGGTCTTTTGGGCCTTAGGGACCTGGATGTCTATTTCTCTCTACAAGTTCAGAACATCTGCAGACATTGCTACTTAAATATACACTCTGTCCCTTTCTTTTGGTCTTTTCCTTCTGGAATTTCCATAATATGAATATTGCTTTTCACTGCATCCCATAATTCTTGTGGGCTTGCTTTTCTTTCTTTCTTTCTTTCTTTCTTTCTTTCTTTCTTTCTTTCTTTCTTTCTTTCTTTCTTTCTTTCTTTCTCTCCTTTCTTTCTTTCCTTTCTTTCTTTCTTCTTCCTTCCTTCCTTCCTTCCTTCCTTCCTTCCTTCCTTCCTTCTTCTCTTTCTTTTTCTCCTCTGGGTAATTTCTAACGTCCTATCTTCCAGGTTGCTGATTCCTTCTTTGAAATGGCTGAGTCTACTTTTGAGAATTTCTATTGAATTCTGCAGTACAGTTATTGTGTTTTTCTTTTCTGAGAGCGAAAGAGAGCATGAGTGGGAGAGGAGCAAAGGGAGAGAGAAAGAGAATCCTAAGCAGGCTTCATGCCCAATGTGGAGCCTGATGTGAGGCTTGATCCCATGACCATGAGATCATGACTTAAGCCAAAATCAAGAGTCAGCCATTCAGCTGACTGAGTCACCTAGGCACCCCTGTATTTTTCAGTTTGAGGAATTCTATGTGTTTGCTTTTGATAGTTGCTGTTTCATTGTCAAACTTCTTTGTTTTGTTCATGCATTGTTTTCCCAATTTCTTTTACTCTGATTTATTTGTCTCACAGTTCATAGATCTACATTTATTTAGGGCCCATTATTAAAGCTTTATTAGATGTCTTTGGTGATGTTATATTTACCTGATTTTATTTGTGATCCTGGATTCCTTACATTGGTATCTGCACATTTGAGTAATGGGCTCCTCTTCCAGACTTTACTGATTTGCTTTGACAGAGATAGTTATTCACCAGTCAGCTCAGTTGGCATTTTTGTGTGTGTCCAATGGTAATGTCCTTGGGCAGGTGAAGGCTGCTATTATGGTCTATTTTGAAGAGAGGCAACTGTTTGAGTCCTGAGGATGGGGATGGGGCTTGTACTGCTTGCTGAGAACAGTTGGATAGGACTGCTGGCTTTGTTGCCTCCCCAAGTGAGGCTGTTGGATGGGCTCCACAGTTGCCTGAATTCTCCAGTCAGGTTTACTAAATGGTCAGGAAAGGACACAGGGATGTATAGCTTGTGGTTTGCAGACCTGAATCAGGGAAGACTGTGCACTGAATTCCTTGGTCAAGTGAGGCCACCAGTTTTGTTTCACAGATGGGGAAAGACTGTGCTGTTAAGTGTTACTGTATGTAGGGCTATTGGATGGGCTACACAGTTTCCTGGGTGTTCCAGTTATGTTTCCCGGTTGGAAAAGTCAAAGGATGTATTTAGCACTGAGCAGAAACACAAATTAAATTCCCTGTTTGTGTGGAAGAAGCAACTCTAAAGCCAATAAACATTTTATTTGTTTTAACTCAAGCTGAACCATAGCTGAAGTCTCTTAACAGAACAGAGCCAATGGCTTTGCTCTGCAAACTACTGGCTTTGCCTGCTTGCCTCTCAACTTCAGCTCTGCTGGGCTACACAGCCTCCAGGAGTTGTCTCTAGCCTTTCTGACCAGTTGGGATCATAAGACACTTTCCACAGAAAGTAGGGCTAGGATTCAGCTCCCTGACTGGAGGTGGGCAAACTGAACTCTAGGGCTGGCAAAACTCCTCTGAGGATCCAAATCAGACAGATCTGTTCCCTTCCCTGTTTCCTAGTCAAGTACACTTCTCACTTGGCTCTGCAGATGAGCAAAACCCTTGGCTAGAGTTACTCTTCGGGCACTACAGGTATGAACTTTGTCTGCCATGATCCATGTGCTGGTTGTTGCAGTCCCCTTCCCCTTTCTCCATGGCAAGAAAATTCCCAGTGACCAAAGCCCACAGATTCTCCTGCAGTTCCCATGGTGTGAGATCAGTGCAGGGGCTCCTACAAAAGTGACTCACAATGCTGGGGGAATCTTGTCCCCTCTGGGTTCTCTTTTCCCACTGGAGGAACCAGAGCTCAGGGGAGACCTCTCTGCATTGTGCTGCACTGGCGTGGGGAGAGGAAATGTGGTCAAGGTGTAGCTGTTTGTCTAATCCTTCTAGTGTAGTCTGTCTTGGTCTATGTGGTTTGTGGAGGTGCTTTGGCCTCAACTAATATTCTAGGATTTTCTCAATTGTGTCTTGTTCTTGAATAGTTGCTAGTTGTTCTTGTGAGGGGGACGGAAGTCACTGACAACATATGTCACCATCTTGGTGCCATCATTCCTCCAAGAGACTTTCTGAATGGGATTTCAGGTATACAAAGCTATTTCTAGAGTTTAGTGTGGGCTAGGGATTGGGAACTGGGTTGCTAATATACTAAAGCAACAGAAAACAATTTAAAAAGTAAAGAATACATGCTCTGAAGTGGAAAGAGAGCAATGTATGGGAAGAGATCTTGCCTTGTGCTAGTGGGGTTCTGGGCAATGAAGAGAGGAGATGTCAACATGGGGCATATCAGCACAAGAGTCTTTGAGCAGTTTATCAGGTATTTATTGCAATGGAAAAAAAAAAATCCAGAGCAGCAAATGACCTGGATAGAAAATATCCCCTGGACTGTACATGAATTTTTGTGTGTACTTTTATGACATTTCCCACTGTCTGGAAGGTGCCATTACTTAGATAGGGAGGGCAAGAGTAACTGTGGATATCTGGAAGAGTTTAGTCTATGGTCTCTCCTGGTATAGAAGAGTTGGTAAGAGCAGTGCTGGAGTCAAATATACCTGGGATTGAATGCACATTTCTGCCACTTTCACATTTGTAACTGTGGGTAAGTTATTTAACCATCCCCTGCTCACTTTCCTCATGTGTAAAACAGAAATATATATTATTATTATTTCATAGGCTTGTTTTGAGGAAAAGAAATAAATTTGTATGTAAACTACTTAGTACAAATGTCTGGCACAATGTATGCCAATAATCAATGTTATCTATAATTATGGTTTACAGTTATGTGTACTCATTTACATGCAAATAGAGTCATACATTTCATAAACAGTTCCAAAAACAGTACATTCTAAACTTCCTTTCACCTGTTTATGTTCACCTATGTAAAAAGGATAAGCCTTCACAGAATTCTATAAAAACTTTTCTGAAAGTATAAAAAAAATCTATTTCCTAGTACTATTTCAAATTCTGAATATAATTGAACAGACCAGAAAATTGTATATTTCAGACTAAAACAGTGATGTCAAATTTTAATCTCAGACATTTGTTTCAGGAAACTTCTAAGAATGTAATTCTCTGAACTATCCACTGGGTCATTTCAATGACTATCTACTTATCTATTTATCTATCTATCTACTAGGTAAAACTGACAACATACTACACTAGAACTAAATACCTAAAATATTTAAACATATCTCTTGATATGTTTTGTGGCTAATAAGCAACATGTGACCTCTACCTGGGTAATAATGAGGTAAAATGCAACATTTACAACCCATGATCCTTATACTGATGGTTTTCTATTTCCTAATCAAATCCCAGTATTCAATAGCAAATAATGAGGAAACAAGCATAAAATTCAGATAACATCATGTCATTGATTTTTATCTCACATAGCTTTATGGAATATTTGCACATGAAATACTTATTTTAGACTGTTCTCCTGTCCTAGTTTCCTTTTAATCATCCAGTGCAAGACAGATGATGACCTGTAATTGTGAAATCTTTTCTCAAATAGCCCATATTTCATAGTGGGGGGAAAGACAGGGCTTTAGATCTGTGGCATACCTGTTTTGCTCTAGGAATTTTATCAGGCAACATATACACATTCTTATTTTATTGTCACAACAACCTTGTGAGTGGGTGTTAATACTTCATTTGAACTATGTGGAATCTGAGGTAGATGGTTCAAGACCATTCCACTAATACAGGGTAGAGCTCATTTCATGGTCTTTACATCTCCCCATTCTGCACTACCCAGTAAGAAGCACAATTATTGTGAAGTTAATTAAAATTAAGCTGCAGGGCCTTCAAGGACATGGGCCACTTCGATGCCAGTGAGGCACTAGAGAAGTGTTCACCAAATCCATAATTCTGTTAGAAGTGAGATATTTTTATATTCCTTGTCTTAAGGAAGTTTCCTCACATAGGATAAGCCCAGAAACAAAACGGCTGCACACAGTTCTTTCATGCATCCTGCTCCTTACCAGGCAAGTGAGGTGTCTGCATGCATGCACTGTGTGGGGCTTTAATCAGCACACTCCCAGGACTTTCATTTGTGAAGTGCTCCACCAAATTAGAAAGTTGTTTCATGTTGATTGTTCTCCACAACAATTATGTAAAGTAGGCGGTACCAAATTACAAATAAATGAACTGAAGTCAAGAAAAACAAACAAACAAACAAAACCTAAATGAGTGTCCACAGAACTTCAGGTTGATAAGCAATGGGGATTAGCCAAAAACAAAACCAAACCAAAATCAAACAAACAAACAAACAAAAACAAGATGAGCTTGTTTTTGAATTTCAAAGTCTGAGTTTTTCTCTTTGCTTCTTTTTCTGTAATTTTATGACATTTAATCATTTTCCAACTTTTGTTTCATAAGTTTAAATCAAAAAGCAGTGGGTCGGCTCGGTGGCTCAGTCCGTTAAGCATCTGACTTTAGACAGGTCATGATCTCATGGTCTGTGTGTCCGAGCCCCACGTCAGGCTCTGTGCTGACAACACAGAGCCTGGAGCCCGTTTCAAGTTCTGTGTCTCCCTCTCTCTGCCCCTCCTCCACCCCTGCTCACATTCTCTTTCTCTTTCTCTCTCTCTCTCTCTCTCTCTCTCTCTCTCTCAAAAATAAATAAACATTAAAAACAAGCAAAAACAAAAAACAAAAAAATAAAACAGTGACTCGCAATCTGCAAGACTAAGTGGTTCTATTGTTATTGTTGCTCCCCAGCCCCTGCCAGAGAAATCAAATAGGATGCTTTGAAACTGGACATGGTTCAAACCCTTCAGACACAGCCGTTTCCAAGTATTTTCTGGTTTTCTCAGAAGGCTGCTTGTACACCCTTGTAGGAGACTCATTACACTGCCCAGAGTAAAACTCTTGAGGGAGAAGGGAGTCCACTGCTATCTTCCATAAGACCAGGTGGCCAGCCTCACCTGTCCAGCTAGCACACAAGGCAAGGGAGGACTCTGGGTGAAAGCCAGGATTTGGCTGGAAGAGAAAGCTCCTGCTGAGGACTGCTGGGCTGAACTGGTGCCAGCCGGATCTACCTGCTGAGTTTGTCTTTACACAGAAAAGACATTAACAAGCATCCTGGAACAAGAAGTTACAGCCAATGCAAAGAAAATAAGTGAGCTATCTTATAAGAAACACAAAACTCAGAGAGACATCTTAAATTCCTATATTTCTGATTTATGAATTAAGTAAACAATCTGCTCTTTACCTTTAGAGACTGGGTCCCATGATTTATTTAACAGGAAACTATTTCTTGTCACCTAATTTGACATCATGACTTCTTTGGGGGTGTTAAAACATAACCAGTGTGGGTTATTATCCTCTTATCTTACTTTGACTTTGTAGGATTGGAGTGTCTGACAGGAAAGGTGGGAAGGAGGAGGGTTGGAGAGAGAGAGAAAGGGGGGAAGGAAGTGAAGGAGGAAGGGAGGCACTGAAGGAAAGAGGGCGGGGAGGGAGATGAGACAGATAAAAATAAGAGTGTGACATTATTATAAGGAAAAAAAAGACACTACCCATCTCTGAGTAAAAGAACAGACTGTATTTTCTCTAAATCTTCCAATACTTAGCCCGAAACATGCTTCCAAGTAAGAACATTTTCTCACAAAGCATATGCAAAATATTTCAAGCCTCAGGTTTTGGCTCTTTGATTTATTTTTTTATTTCATTTTATTTTATTTTATTTTATTTTTTAACAGAATCATTTACTTAACAGAGTTATGGGCTCAGTTTAGTTAGAACTGAAGACATGTGTAATGGATGGAAAAGATGGCCTGGGCAATAGTCCAGCAACTAAAACAGAATTAGAATCATCACAGACACTTTAATCCCAATTATTTAATCTGCGGGGTGTCTAACACCACAAGTATTTGGCATGACTCAACAAAACAGTAGAGTTTACAGAGAAACAGAGGAAGAAAAAAAACTAAATTGATGAAATAAAAATGAACTAAAAAGCTTTTTTTTTTTTCATTAGGCTAGGATCTATATCCTCAAAGTGAAATAAATATAAAATTAGAATCTGTGTTGTGTGGAGGGAGGAGGATTAATGGTATTTTCAAAAATAACATATAAAATGAAACCCAAGCACATTATTAATATCAATGTCATAACGATACCACCTTGATATCCCTCCCCACTCTTTCTTCCAGCCTCACCATGACCTGTCTACACACCCCAAAACGTGTCCACGTGCACCTGCACCATCACCTGGCCAAATTACTGCATTCTGCTTAATAAATGTACATTTATGTAATAAATGATTACAGCCATGAACACATGAGGAAAGAATCCATGACCTAGGGCCAACTTTTGACTAACAAAGTTTTGTAAGCTGTCTAATAGTTTATGAAACAATTCAAATGATATTAATAAAGTAACACATAAGCTGATTAGAAGTAAAGGCTGTGGTTCCTACCGGAAAAGAAGAGCTAGAATAAAGCTTAATAATTACAAACAGAACCTACTAGGTTTTCTGCAACTGAAATGCATTGTAAATGGTATTCTAATTTTTTTTTAATGTTTTTCTTTTTTAGAGAGAGAGAGAGAGAGAGAGAGAGCAGAGGAGGGGCAGAGAGAAGGAGACACAGAATCCAAAACAGGCTCCAGGCTCCAAGCTGTCAGCACAGAGTCCGATGTGGGGCCTGAACAGAGGAACCATGAGATCATGACCTGAGCTGAAGTCAGACACTTCACCAACTGAGTCACCCAGGCGCCCCTGTAAATGGTATTCTAAAGGCAAAGCTCACACACGTTTTTAAAGAGGATTTTCCAGCAATTTCTAAATAATAGAAATGATTCCTTAGGGTTTCTTTACATCAATAAAGATAAAAAAATTATTTAAAAATTACACTAAGTTAAATGACAGTTAATAAATATCATCATGCTAAACCACAGAGTTTTCAAAAACTTCAAGTGGTATACCTAATAAATTAGTTTTATTTTATGTCTTTGTAACACCTGACATTCTCATTGGAGAAGATGAAATATTTGAGTTTTACAAAAAACAAAACAAAACAAAAAAGCAAAACCATAAATTATTACACATTTCACCAGACACAATTCTAATTTTTAAGTACCTTACAGTACTTTTCCTGTTTATATATTTGTTTTTGCTTTCACTAACAGATTATAATCAGTAAGAATTTAAGAAGGTAATGAAAGAAGCTAAAAGGGAATTTAAAAATCTCTATATCTCATGAAATTCATTCGTTAGAATTACATTTTAAATCATTTCATTGTTTTTTATCACTATTATAATATACATTTTAAATCAGAGCTACCCCTTGATTTTCTGTGATCAGAATACATGGGATGAATAAATCCTATATATGTGAAATCTATAGCATCAGAAGAAAGATGAAAATTCCAATCAACTTTTAATACTCAACAATACCTGTGCCACTATCTATTTGTACCATGATTTGCAAACAGCAATTTCATACTACAATTTATGGTGTTACTGATCCTACTATTTTTGTGGAAAGTTCTTCATTATGACACCTTGCATATGTTAATAAACATATTACCAATAATGAACTATTGTCCAAAATTTGAATTTAAAATTTTAAACATTGTTTCTTCATCAAAATTTTTCTTCATCAAAAAATTTTTGTCTTGTTCAAACACTATAAAATCTATTTCATTAATTCTGAATAAACAAATATCTGGAAAGTCAGAAACTAAAAAGAGAAAAGTAAATATATGATAAAGGCAGATTCTCCTAAATACTCATGCTAATTGTTTCAAAAGTTAAAACCAAACATTTAAGAGTGAATCATTTAGTTTTTAATTTAAACATTAATAGAACCAATAGGAGATTTCCAAAAGATTTCAGTGAGTAACTGTCAAATCTTCCAGTTTTCTAATTGCTACATGGTGCTTTAAAAATTATTATGAGTAGATCAGAGTTTCTCTTATTTGTCTATTTCTTATGTCAAATACATCTTACTAAATAAAACCATTGTGTCTATTACTTCAAATATATATAGTATTAAGCTTTTTAAAAATATATAAAACATTTTAATGTGTACTTACAAAGTCTTTAGAATTCATTTTATTTTTTAGCTATGTTTGTAACACTTATAGAAACTAAGTGCACCGCCTTGTCTGGGACAAAATATGGGATAAAATTTTTACTGTGAATTAAAAATACTATTAGGTGTGCTTATGTATACAATAGACTAGGATAACTCCTTTGAAGAAATCACCAACTGATTATATAGATTGTGATAAAATAACAAAATACGTATTTACCCAGTAGAGCAACCAATAGGAGCTATTCTGCTCAACAGATAAATACATATCCACTAGAGATTCTAACTGCAAGAATCATTCTGAGTCTCTAAGGTGACAATTTACATTTTTAGCTTGCATATTGCCTTTTTAGTAAAAATTCACTCTTTCTTGAAAGGGAAAAAAGGACAAATATCACAATTGATTTTTAATGATTTATAATCATCAAGGCTGCATATTCAAACTTCATGTAATTTTGATGCTTTATGAAAACAACTGTGAAACTATTTTAAGATAGTCAAGAATGCCATAAATCATATTTGAGTATTTAGGTACCTCTGCTAATTCAAATCAAAACTACTCATTAGTAAAATGAAATATACTTGGTAATTTAAGTGCAAAAAATAAAGAGTTATCAATACTTTTTACATTAGTTATTTCTTTAAGACATTAGCAGCATATTTTTCTTTTTAAAAAGAACATTAAGTTTGACTCATATATGTAAAAATAGCTATAATTAGTTAATAAAATATAATAATGCACATTATAGTCTATTTTTACAGTCAAAGGTAGGAAGCTTTCTTCTAAATGAAAGAGAAATTAAGTAGTCATTCAAGCAAATACATAAGAAAGCACTCAAACAAAGGAGATTCAAGTGATCAAGTCAACAGCAAAAATGTAGTGAATACAACTAAAGCATAGTCATTTTCTCAACAGTAGCAATATTGAATTAAGTCAAATATTTAAATAGTTTGAGAATGTTTGTCTATAAATAGCTATACATGTAATTTTGACATTTTGTGCAGATTCTCTAAAAGATCACATTTGGTAGAAAAGATTATTAATAATATAAATAATGGTAAGTTTAGTAATGCATTTCTAAGTATAAAAAAAAAAAACCCTTTTCCCATACCAACTATAACCTATGTGGATTGAAATAAAGAATTAATAGTATTGATAACTCATAATTATACAAGAATAGTTTCAATAAAAGGAGAAATTTCCATTGTAAATGCAGGAATTGTCCACCTTCTTCTCTGTCTTATGTGAGGAAATGAAATCCTCTCACCTGTCACCCTGACACCCAAGATCTCTGTTTACCTCAAAAAAAAATCTTAAAATTAAAGAGTCAACCCTCTGCCCCCCTTTCATGTCTTATAAAGCAAAAAGTCAAAACTCTTCATGGTCTGTTCTACTTCCAACTATCTAAGATTACAAATGGGTAATTGCTCTCTTTTTTTGTTTAGGAGTGTCCTGGTGAGGGAATGATTTTAACTGTCCCTTTTCTGTGGGGTCCTGCCGGTTTATCTAAAAAGAAATGAATTATAACAGGATGACAAGGCCACAAAACAAAGCCATTTGGTTTTACAAATCTATTATGTCCTCCAATCTGTTTTATGGGCCTGGTCCTATTATAAACCAAGAAAAACCCTAAAACAAACTCCGTTTTCCTTTCTTTCCATTGAAAACATCTACAATTTTATGATTGTTTAACAGTTTAGCCTAAAATTTTTTCACTCTGTGTGTGTACATGTGTATTTTTTTCCCCAAAGAGCACCTCCACCCCACTTTCTCAAACATACAAAACATTCAGAGACAAGAAACCGGACTTTTCAAACACAAACTGCTGACAACTGTCAGAAGCACTTTACTGGGACATTACTGACTGTAGCTTCAATGAATTAAGCTTGATTCACTGCGGGTGAATCATTTTCAATGCAGAGCTGTTCAGCAGTAATTGGCCAAGAATCCCTGCTGTGAAAAGCACTTGTCAAATAATGCTTGTTTACAAATATATCTCCAGACAGCAAAAAGTGGCAGTTACTGAATAAGTTCAGGGCCACCTCCAATATTCCTAACAGTGGACATGCTCCCTTTTCCTATTAAATCTATTAACATTTTCACTTGTTGATATACTTGCTAATATTTGTCCTGCTTGATCAATCTTAGAAGTTTCTTGCTAAATATACCTCTGAAGTATTTTATAATAAAAGTGTTTTTTTTGCATTACACTGCAGTTCAAAGATTTTTTCCACATGTAATTTATGGCTAATGTATGCAAAAAGACAACTAAAGGTATATTTACCTTATCTTAGAATTCACTCTAAAGAGTACATTTTTTTCCTCCAACTGTCTTTTATCCAACATACCTAACATGTATTCCATCTCAATTTAAGATTCTACATATATGTTTGGCTTTTCCTTTTCAGTCCTGCTTATTTATGCCTACCAAGGTTAAAATTTTAAAATGACTGGAATAAAAATTACAAATGTAAATTCACATTTATTTCTATTTGCCTTGAATTTTTTTCTCACATGCTGGGAGCATTCATATTATACACATATAGAACATTATATACATATATATATATATATATATATATACACACACACACATATATATACATACTATATATATATATACACATATATATATACATATACTATATATATATATATATACACATACACACACACACACACTAGTCTATAGCATCTATGGTTTGCAAAAGCAAAGTATATGTGAGCAAGTTATTAATGGATGCAGCACATACATCCAGTCATTCTGTCCCTGATCTTCCAAGACCTTCCAGAAATAATCAAAAACAAACTTAAGAACCCCAATTGGAATCTTTAAATAAACAAACTGCTCTTATTAATATCTTAATATAATATTGTTCGATTTATAATAACTCTTACATGCACAAACAATAAGGGGAGAACATAAATTTTATACAAGAATAGAAGTAATGGTCTGAGATGATACTAATAGAAAGACGTAAAACTGTTGGGTAGAAATGGGATGAATGAGGCGAAGTCATATAATTAATACGATTTTGTTTCCTATTATGTGAAATAGTGATAGACCCCAGCAATCCCCACCTCACTGTAGCCCAAGTTTTGCCGTGTGTTGGACTAGCTGGCGAAATGACAATACAACCTGTGGGTGTTAGGTCTGTGATGTTAACCAGTCTACCTTCCCCAGGATTTGAGCTCTGCTTACAACACCTTAAGAGATCGGTGCTATTTCTTAGCTTCCCTCTCTTTCCCTCTGCCTCTTCCTCCCGGCGCAGTCTCAGCCCTTGTGCCCATTCAGCGTCACCCTCCCGGAGACTTTTTTTCCTTCCCTAACCATGAGCTTCTACTCCCTTTCATCTCTACATAAACCCCTTCCCTCATCACACCTGGGAGAGAAATTGAAATATAATGGGAACAGGAAAGGATGATTGGCACTACTATTACTATTACTCTTTAAATCCAAACCAGGATGCCCCTTCCGGTGGAATAAGGCAGTTAATAAAAGGTCTTCAAACCTTGTCATAATCCTCCGGACTTCTAACATAATGAATCTAACATGAGAGGTTAATAAAAGGAGTAGTAGTACTTAAAACACTTCTCCAACTTTATCGGGAAGGGAGAAAAATGCAGATTGCTTGGGTTGAGCACGGGAGATCGTCGATAGCCAGACGACTAGATAGGTAGGTAGGTTAGGTAGACAGACGGACAGAGTGAGCTACGCAGAATCCTTAAATCAGATTTAAAACAATACATTGTAAGGATTAAAGACAGAAGTTCATGGGGTGGGGCAGGGATCTGGATCTGCCCTGCGTTCACACGGTTCCTACAGAGCTGGCAGTGCTCCTAAACCAGCTCAGCGCCTTCTCCTCCAGCCACACAACCCGTGCAAGTCACGAGGACACGCACGACCCCGAGGCTGCTGCTTCATCTTTCCGGTCCAGCGTCCCCTGCCCTAGGAGTGGAAGGGATTTTTTTTTTTAAGGTTCTGTGCCTCACTCTTGGCATCCAGAGCCTCAAATCGAAATCCCAGTATTCCAGGAAGAGGGGAGGAGGGGTTTTTGATATTTTCGTCTCGAGGCTGACGGTTTCGTGCACCCAGATCTGGATCTGAGATGCTGCTCCCTCACCCCCCACCCCCACCCTAGAGGAATGAGCCCTGGAGCTCAGACCCAAGCGCGGTCCGGGCGTGCGAGAGGAGCGAGCGCGGCCGGAGCCGAGCCGGGGCCGAGGGCTGCTGGCCGGGCGGTGGCGGCTCCGGGGCTGAGCACGGCTCCGAGAGCAGCGAGCGTCGCACAGGTGCTGTTCCCGCGAAACCCGCCCTACTCGCCCAGGAGAAAGAAGGGGCAGCCTTCAGGGTCCGGAGCGCAGGATTGGGGGTGGGGCGGGGGCTGAGGGACTCCGGGATCCGGAGCCGGCTGGAGCGGGGCTTTTCCCTCGCGGAGAGACTAGCCCCGGTGGGTCTGAGCAGCAACTTCCTGGCAGCGACACTCCACCTCCCTTCCGCCTCCCGCGGCATCCCACCTTCCCGCCTTCCACTTTGGTGTAATGATGAGCCCCCAAAGTGAAGGGCACCCCACGGTGTGGGGGCGCCTTCTGTCCTTCGCCCTTCCCCTCCCTAGAGAAATAACAGCTCTTGCCACCCACCCCAGAATAGCATGTGGCGATGCCCTAAATAACAGCTTCCAGAAGGCACTTTCCCCCAGAATAAAAGCAGCCGGCCACCCCCACAATATTTCCCATCACCGGCCCCAAATAACGATTCTAAAAGCCCACCGCTCCCGAAATCGTCGCCGCTGAGCTTCGAACAGTTCTCACTCCCTCCAGCTCGAAATGTCACTTCCCCAGGCGTTTAAGTGAGAACCAGCCGCACCCAACCTTCCGGCGTGGGTCTCAGACCTCTCTTTGCCCCCGCTTGCAACTTCCCAGCACCCCTCCCCCCCGACCAGACTCGGTCCACACGCAGGGTAGTCGCACAGCGCTCCGCACCTCTTGTCAAACAATGCAACCAAGCACAGCAGAGGGGGCGAAAAGGCTAGCGAAAGCGGACAAATGTTAATTCGTGATGCGGGATGAGATTTCGTCCGCGGCAGCAGCGTCCAGGGCGCCCCGCCTCGCCCCTCCGCCCCAGGTCGCTGCCGTCCCCACCCCCAACACTACCTTCGTTGCTGGGGCTGGCCAGGAGGGTCCGGAGCGCGGCGCACAGGAGAAGGCACGTCCAGAGGGGGGCCCTGCGAGGTGCGGAATAGCAGCCGGCCAGAGACGCAGGGGTGCTGGGGTGGCCGTCGCCGCCTCCACCGCCGCCGTTGCCCGGGGGCCTCCGGCGTCCCGCACCCGGGGGCCCCGAGCTCCGCATCTTCTCCTGGCTGCCTCCGCCGCTGCTGTCCCGCGCGGCTCAGTCCGCGGCGCCGGACTCGCGGAGGGGGCGAGGGAGGCTCGCGACTCCTGTGCGTTCCCCGTGGGGTCCTCCGCCTTCTGGCACGCGGCGCTTCCAAATGCGGGAACCACGGATCCTCTGAGACGGCCGAAGTTTGCTTCTGGCTCCTCTCTCCCTCCTCTTCGGCGGGCTTAAATTAAATACTAGTTATGGGTGATAGTGCAGCTCTGCACTGGACCCAAGGGTGTCGAGAAGGTCCCGGGTCCTGTTTCTCTGCCTCTGAAGACTTTTAAGGATTGAGGTCTCTAAAATGCCCCTGGGGGAAAGCTAAAGGTTCCTTCTCAGTCTTCAGGGCTGAAACGAAGGTAAGGAAGACAGGTCATCTTCAGTCAAGAAGAAATCCTCCGTAAAAAGAGGAGGAAAGGGCAGGGTGGCTAAGGATAAAGGAAAGGAGTTCAGAAAATACAGGGTGGGGAGAATACGAGAGGCGAGCAAAGGAAAAGATCCAGAGTTCAGAGGCTGGCAGGAGGAAACAGCTGCGGGCTGAGCGCCGACGAGGGGAGGTGGTGGCGGCGGCGAGCGGGCAGGCGCGCGGAGCCCGGCGGCAGCAGCCCGGAGCTGCTGCGGTTCCCGCGGCTCGGGGAGGAAGCGGTGTGCGCGCGGCTGGGAGGACGAGGTTGAAACTGCACCGCCACGGCGCGCTCCTGCTGTGTCTGGAGCTCCGTCGTCTCCTCTGCCTCCCCGCTCTGCACCTCCCACCCGCCTCCCTCCTCCTCCTCCCAGCTCCCCCGCCCTCTGCTGCTCGCTGCCTCGCCAGTGAGAATCTACTGTAAGTGTGAGTTGCTTAGACGAAGTCACACACTCGCGGAGGGAAGTAATCTGAAGGCTGCTGTGGTGAGTGTTGCCTAGCGGTCTCCGGGAGAGGCGCGTGTTCCTCCCCGGATAATTAGGGCGCAGAATTCTCCTGACGGTGCCTGCGAAGACTGGGGCTCCCGGGAGGCGGAAGGGAAATCAGCCTTAGGTTCAGCCGGCAGCCCTTGGAGAAGCGGGTCCTTTGGTTTGGCACAGTGCCTGCTGCCCATCGCAGGCTTGTGGCATCAACAACCTTGTCGTCACATAGCCACGTATTCGCAGAGGCTGTGCTGGTCCGTGGCTAGTTTCTTAAACACCCATATCGCTCACTGCTGCTCACCCTTTCTATTCTTCCAATACTTTGGGCAGCTGGGATGGGATAATTAGTCAACATTTTTTTTCAGAAGTAAATTGTCGAATTTCTAAATATAGACACCATGACTATGTTTGAAATTTCAGGGAGTCAAAGAATTCGACTTCCTGAATTTTGCAGTGTGCCAGGTACTTCACGATATATTGATTTAATTTATTAATTTCATTGATAGGGTGTGTTAGTTTTGAGAAATTATATGATATGAAGCTATATGCAGTTAATTCCAGTGAAATTAGCATGGGTCAAATAATTTCAGGGTTTAAAAAATACTATTTTAATTTTGTGTGTTCTGCATCGAGAAACTTACAAAACAATTACCAAAAAAGCAGTTTGAAACAATTGACTTTCTATGCTTCACCTCTATTATATTCCTTTAATATTTCTCTTCCTTTAATATTTAAATATTTCCTTTAATATTTCTCTTCAATTTAATATTTTAATATTCCTTTAATATTTCCTTTAATATTTCTCTTCAATTTTCTCATTCATTCTAAGAGATAACATCTGAAAGGCAGTTGTAATAAATACTGCAAATAAAGCATCTACAAAAAAGTGTGAGTTTAGAAGAAAGGTATCTATCTTGTTTAATTTGGTTATAGTAACTACTGTGAAAATTCGGTTTGCATTCACACCTAACGAAGGAGACTCAGCTCACCAGCTCTGACATCTAGAGCCCTGTTTGTCTTCACAATAAATTTCTCATCATCTTTAGCTGATGACATTTGTTTCTTGTTTAAATATTTGCGGTAAAGATGAAAGAATAAAGAAGCAGTGATGCAATTTTATAAAGAGATAGAAGCTTATCTTTGATTTTCTTTTTTCCTGAAATGTTTTGGCACCAGAAATCTAAAAGCAGCTTCTTTCCATTATAGTGTGCTCCAAATGCATGAAGTAAATTTAAAGAAATGGCAGTGAATCAGCCTTTCAGTTTGGCAAAAACCTCATGGTGAGATGCAGAGTTGAATTTTATGTTTCTATTTGAAGACCATTCAAAATGTAAGCTCCTCCCTCCAAACTATAGTTGAATTACTTAAAAAAATATATATCTAAACAGACAATCAACTGAGTTATCTAAAACCTACAGATAGGTAATAATGATAATGTGAAACATAGGCAGTTTAATTGGGCTTTGAAATTGTTGCCTTACCTCTATAGACCTCAGTATCCTCATCAGTAAAATGAGGGATTTAGAGAAAATGATCAAGTTCTCTTCTCTTCCATATCCTTTGCACTTCTATGTTACTGCCCTTGTCACCTATCACCAAATATTTACTCTTAACCTCAAAATTATTAAATTTCTTCAGCCTGACATTGAAAGTCTTCTACTACAAAGATCTTAAGTAAAATTTCCATTTTGTTTTACCTTAAAATTTGAAATACACTGTCCCCTAAATTGCTTCATACCTTTGTTTTTATGTCTGTCACTCCATCCTATAGAAGTTTCACCCCTGAAAAATTTAACACTCTCCCCACACACACAAACTCACACATACACATCTTTCTCATCTAAAATCCTACCCAGGGTCCAAAGAGAATGGACATTCTATACTGTTGTTATTCACAAAAAGAAGTGATTTGGTTCTCCTTCTCAAAGTATTCATAGCTTATGATTTATGTCAGTCAACATAATGGCAATATTTTCTGAATGAAAAACTGGAACAAGTTAGCTAACAACTATAAGCATATATATTGAGATAAAAATAATTTAAAGTTGGGTATGTCAAAGAAAACTTAGTAGTTTTCACTGTGTTGGCTAATTATGTTATCCCCTACTGAAGATAGTTAACTCTTTCTTAAGTGACTAAGACCACAGAATGCCAAATCCTTCATGTTCTTCACCTTAAATGGCAGCCATCTTTTTCACGGTTGTTTAAAAATATTTGTTGCATGTCCTTAAAAGAATGAACAGCTGTAAAATAGAGCCCCGCTTACAGCAATTAAAGAGTTAATCAGACAAGTTAAGGAGGATGGCTTGGTTTGGGCCTCAGTCTCAAAAGAGATCTTATATTTGGCCATTTGTTGGTTTCTTGGAACGTAAATACTCTTTTAGCATACTCACATTGGACCACAGTATTGCACGAAAACTAGATTTGTCTTTTTCCTTCATACTACTGCTTTGCACAAGAAAGGGCTAAAACATCAGTAGGAGCTTAGAAGTCCTATTGTTTGCTTTTCTTTTGCTTGGGATAACTGCTGTGGCCTCAAAAGGTGAACGTGGCTGATGCCTCCTAGATCTCACCTTGGATTTGGCTTTTTACTAAGCTTTCGTGAAGAAGAGAAATTCAGAATCACATTGATTAGATACCTTGGAAGGTTACTACCCTATAAAAGGTATTACAGTTAAGTTCAAGGTATTAATAAGCCTAAATATCTTTACTGCATTCAAAGTAGAACAACAAAAACAATTATACTAAGCAGAATTGCTAGTAATTACTGGAGATTGCTATGTGTGAAGCATTATATCATGTTTTACATTAATTATTTTACTTAATACTGACATTTTAACCACATTGTTGGTATAATTATTAGCCCCATGTTTATGAAGAGAAGACTGAGGAAATGAGGTTAGGCAACCTGAGTAGTTTCACAGCTGCTAAGACATGGGAATTTTAGCCCATGGCACTGGCTCTCTGAAGAAAATTGTAATATAATGGAAGTAAAGAATAAATTTGATAACCAGTCATTCAGAAATGAAAAAAAAAAGAGGACTGTCCCCAAATTCTGCATTAATGGGAACAATTAATGAATAAAAAATACTTCAATTTTTAAGTTCACTTAAATCCAAAAGCAATAGCCAAATAATATATAGTACAGGTCAGAAAAATGAATAGGAGAAAACAAGAAACAAGTGATCCTATATAAGCATTATTTGGAGAAAAAGACTGTCTTCTGTAAACAAAAACACACATACAATCTGTGTACAATGGAGAGACAATAGACCAAATCAAGAAAATAAACAGTAAGGTGTGTAGACAGATAATATTAATACAAACAGCACAAAACCCATGTAAACTATGGTAGAAAACATAAGCAACAGTCTTTACGAAAATAATGTAAGTAAAACATCATAAACCAAAGAGCATTTTTTTCTAAAATATGTATTATTGGCAATTTTTTACATAATTGTTTTAAATGTTTGTCACTTAGCTGCATGCTTTCTTTCAGAGAATTTTGTGAAGAAAAAAAAAAACAAAAGCAAAGCAAACTTTTAATCCATGGTAGATTTTAGATATGAAATTATAAGATAGCTTAATGGAACTGTAATATGTACTAATGAAGTTAATTTTTCAAGTCCATGATTTCCTGAAGAGGATACATATATGGTGATGTTAATTATTTTGACCCCAAAGGAAAAGGCTGACTAAAATATATTTAAGCAATCAATAGCTCTTAAAGTTCACAACCAAGAAAATGCTAATGTATTCATTATTTTATGTTGCATTTTAATTTAATTAACATAAAACAGATAATAGTTTAATTTTTGTTCATAGTTATCTTGTTTAAGAATTTTTCTGAAGTCCTCGAATCACTTTTCTCTACTAATTACCCACATTTTTGCTATTAATGTTCAATTTAATTGTATTCAATTTAATTTATTATTAAATGAGTATTTAACTTAAAAAATAAGGAATAAATAGCTTTGTAATTAGTTAATGAGGGTTTAATATATAAATTATTTTATTACTTAACAAGTTTAAGGAAAAAAAACCAGCCTGTTAGGGCAGTGAAACTATCATGTATGATGCTGTCATGGTGGAATATGACATTATATACTTGTCAAAATGTATTACATGCACCACACCAAGAGTGAACCCTAATGTAAAACTATGGACTTTAGTTAATAACAGTGTCTCAATATTGGCTTATCAGTTGTAATATATGTCACCTTTACACCTTAAAAAATATAAACATATTGGCATCATAATGAGCCGTCATTTTTTTGTGTTTTCTATGAATATCAAGAAGATAATAAAATCTTCCTCTGTCAATGAGTATTAATAGAGAATATTGTAGCAAAGAATAAGGAGCAAGATATTTAAATAAATTAGAGTGAGCCCAAGAGCCACTGATTTTTACTGTTGTTGTTGGAGGTTGGTTTATTCTCTAATCATTCTGTGATCGATGGGTGAGTGCTATTGACATTTGAGTGTAGCGGGAGGCCAATGCTGCTATAGTTGATGAGGAACCAAACTGACTTTGGTTGTTCTTTGGTTGTTGTTTGCCTCCAGCATCTTGGATAAGTGGCATCCTATGAAGATGTGAACAATGAAATAATAAGGACTCTCAGGGCTGAAGAAGTCGGAAAAGCATGCTCAGAAGAGTCCCAAGATTGAAGTGATACACTGTGAGTGACTCACTTCACTTAAAACTCACCTATTCTAACCATCTTCTGGATTCCAGAAGTGCATGCTGTTATATGAAAAATAAGTTGTGGCATTTTTCATATTCAAAAGAATGTTTTTTTTTTTATTAAATTCAGTGCATATACTCACTTGAAATTCATAAATAAGGACACCTGGGTGGCTCAGTCGGTTGAGCATCCGACTTTGGCTCAGGTCATGATCTCATAATTCAAAAAAAATAATAATAATAATAATTCATGAGTTCGAACCCCACTTCGGGCTCACTGCTGTCAGCTTGTCAGCACAGAGCTTGCTTCAGATCCTCTGTCCCCCTCTCTCTGCCCCTTCCCTGTTTGCACTATGCCAAAAATAAATAAATATTAAAAAAAAAGAAATTCATAAATAATCCACTCATAGGAGAACATATTTTATAACTAGCTATAGTTTACTAGGGGAAAAACTGATAAATTTACCCAATGGCATAAATAAATAAGGGTTGTATATGTGATCAAGCTTTAGATAAATGCTTGATTGGTTATCCCACACTGTCCCAAATTGGTTGTCTCTGGAAAGGCTTCTAGGTATAAGCTGGCAATGATAATCTCATGTACTCTCATACTCTGTTGCTGGAAAGTGAATTTAGAATATCTCTTGTAGGGTGGTTTTGCAAAATCAAATGTTTTTAAAATGTGGTAGCTTTATATCTAGCAGCTAGAAATTTTAAATTTTAAGCAAACACATTAATTAAAATGGGTTAAAAGATGAAACATAATGGTATTTTTAAAGTTTTTGTTTCAATTCCAGTTAGTTAACATATGGGGTAGTATTGGTTTCGGGAATGCAATATAGTGACTTAACACTCCCATACCACACCCGGTGCTCATCATTACAAGTGCACTCCTTAATCTCCATCACCTATTTAACTCATCCCCCACTCACCTCCTTTCGAGTAACCATCAGTTTGTTTTCTACTTAAGACTCTGTTTCTTGGTTTGTCTTGCTCTCTATTTTTGCTTTCCTCTTTTATTTTGTTTCATAACTTCCATATGTGAATGAAATCACATGGTATTTGTCTTTCTCTGACTTATTTCACTTAGCATAATACTCTCTAGCTCCATTCCTGTTAAGGAAAATGGCAAAATTTCATTCATTCTTATGGCCGAGTAATAGTCTAGTGCACATGTATATGTACCACTTCCTTATGCAGTCATCAGTTGATAGACACTTGTGCTATTTCCATAATTTGACTATTGTAGTAATGCTGCTATAAACATCAAGGTGCATGTATCCCTTTGAATGAGTATTTTTGTATTCTCTGGGTGAATACCTAGTGCAATTGCTGGATCTTAGGGTAGTTCTACTTTTAACTTTTTGAGGAACCTCTATAATGTTTTCCAGAGTGGCTGTTTGCATTCCCACCAACAGAGCAAGAGGGTTCCCCTTATCCACATCATCCCCAACACTTGTTTATGGTGGTTCTGATTTTAGTCATTCTGACATGTGTGATGTAATATTGCATTGTAGCTTTGATTTTCAGTTCCCTGACAATCAGTCATGTTGAGCATCTTTTCATGTGTCTGTTGGCCATCTGTATGTCTTCTTTGGAAATATGTCTATTCATGTCTTCTGCCCATTTTTTAATTGGACTATTCATTTTTTTTGGGTGTTGTGTTTTATAGGTTCTTTGTATATTTGGGATACTAGCCATTTGTCAGATATGTCATTTGCAAATATCTTCTCCAATTCCATAGGTTGTTTTTTCCTTTTGCTGTTTGTTTTCTGCACTGTGCAGAAGCTTTTTATTTTGATGTAGTCTCAGTAGTTTAGTTTTGTTTTTGTTTCCCTTGTTTCAGGAGACATATCTAGAAAACTGTTTCTATAGCCAATGCCAGAGAATTACTGTCTGTGGTCTCTTCTAGTATTTTCATGGTTTCAGGTCTCATATTTAGATCCTTAATCCATTTTAGATTTATTTTTGTGTATAATGTAAGAAAGCCCAGCTTCATTCTTTTGCATGTTGCTGTCTAGTTTTCCAACACCATTTGTTGAAGAAATTGTCTTTGGATTGGAAATTCTTTGGATATTCTTTCCTGATTTTTTTAAATGTAATTGACCATATAGTTGTGAGTTTATTTCTGAGCTATCTATTCTGTTTCATTGAACTATGTGTTTATTTTGTGCCAGCACCATACTCTTGATTACTGTAGCTTTGTAATATAACTTTATGTCCATAATTATGATTCCTCTATCTCTGCTTTTCTTTTTCAAGACTGCTTTTCAGGGTCTTCTGTGGCTCCATATAGAACAATATCGTTTGTTCTAGCTGTGTGAAAATACTGTTGGTACTTTGATAGGGATTGCATTAAATGTATAGATTGCATTAAATGTATAGATATGTTGCTTTGGGTGGTACAGACATTTTAACGATATTTGCTCTCCAATCCGTGAACATAGGATGTCTTTCTATTTTATTTGTGTCATCTTCAATTTCTTTCATCAGTGTTTTATCATTTTCAGAGTACAGATCTTTCACCTCTTTGGTTAGGTTTATTCATAGGTATCTTATTGGTTTTGGTACAATTGTAAATGGGATTGATTCCTTAGTTTCTCTTTCTGTTGCTTGCATTATTGGTGTATAGAAATGCAACAGATTCCTGTATGTTGATTTTATATCCTGAGAATTTACTGAATTTGTTTATCCATTCTAACAGTTTTTGGGTGGAGTTATTCAGTTTTCTGTATAGAGTATCATGTCATCTGCAAATGGTGAAAATTTTATCTCTTCTTGTTGATTTGTATGCTTTTTTATTTTTATTTGTTGTCTGATTGCTGTATCTAGGATTTCCAGTACTATGTTAAATAAAAGCGGTGAGAGTGGACATCCCTATCTTGTTCCTGACCATAGAGGAAAAGCTCTCAGATTTTCCACATAGAGGATTATATTAGCTGTGGGTTTTTCATATGTGGCCTTTATTGTGTTGAATTATGTTTTCCCTAAACCTACTTTTTTTGAGAGTTTTTACATAAATAGATGTTGTACTTTGTCAAATGCTTTTTCTGAAATGCATTTATTGAAATGATCATATGATTTTTATCTTTTCTTTTATTAATGTGGTGTGTCTCATTGTTTGATTTGCAAATATTGAACTACTCATGCAACCCAGTAATAAATCCCACTTCATCAAGGTTAGTGATTTTTTAATATATATTCTTGGATCAGTTTGCTAGTATTCTATTGAGAATTTTGCATCCATGTTCATCAGAGATTTTGGCCTGTAGTCTGTTTCTTAATGGAGTCTTTGTCTGGTTTTGGTATCAGGGTAATGCTGGTCTCATAGAACGAATTTGAAAATTTTCTTTCATTTTGTTTTTTGGAAAAGTTTGAAAAGAGTAGGTTTCTTTAAATGTTTGGTAGAATTTTCTTGTGAAGCCATCTGGTCCTGGACTTTTGTTTTTTGGGAGTTACTGATACAGTTTCTTTGCTGGGGATATAAAATGTACAGAAATTGGTCGCATTTCTATACACCAATAATGAAGCAACAGAAAGAGAAATCAAGAAATTGATCCCACTTACAATTCCACCAAGACCCATAAAATACCTAGGAATAAGCCTAACCAAAGATATAAAAGATCTGTTATGCCGAAAACTATAGAAAACTTATGAAGCAAATTGATGAAGACACAAAGAAATGGAAAAATATTCCATGTTCATGGATTGGAAGAACAAATATTGTTCATATGTCAATACTAGCCAAAGCAGTCTACACATTCAATGCAATCCCAATCAAAATTGCACTGGTATTCTTCTCAGAGCTAGAGCAAACAATCCTAAAATTTGTATGGAATCACAAAAGACCCCGAATAGCCAAAGTAATGTTGAAAAAGAAAACCAAAGTGGGAGGCATCACAATCCCAGACTTTAGCTTCTATTACAAAGCTGTAATCATCAAGGCAGTATGATATTAGCACAAAAACAGACACATAGACCAATGGAATAGAATAAAGAACCCAGAATCGGACCCACAAATGTATAGCCAACTAATCTTTGACAAAACAGGAAAGAGTATCCAATGGAAAAAAGACAGTCTCTTTAGCAAATGGTGCTGGGTGAACTAGACAGCAACATGCAGAAGAATGAAACTGTAACACTTTATTACACCACACACAAAAATAAACTCAAAATGGATAAAAGACCTAAGTGTGAGACAGGAAACCATCAAAACCCTAGAGGAGAAAAACAGGCAACAACCTCTGTGACCTCAGCCACAGCAACTTCTTACTCAACACTTCTCCAAAGGCAAGGGGAAATAAAAGCAAAAATGAACTATTGGGACCTCATCAAGATTAAAAGCTTCTGCACTGCAAAGGAAACAATCAACAAAACTAAAAGACAACAGATGAAGTGGGAAAAGATATTTGCAAATGACATATCAGATAAAGGGTTAGTATCCAAAATCTATAAAGAATTTACCAAACTCAATATCTGAAAAAAAATCCAGTGAAGAAGTGGGCACTCTCACCACTTCTTTTCCAAAGAAGACACCTAGATGGCCACAGACACATGAAAAGACGCTCAACATCGCTCATCATCAGGAAAATGCAAATCAAAACCACACTAAAATACCACTTCCCACCTGTCAGAGTGGCTAAAATTAACAACTCAGGAAACAAAAGATGTTAGCGAGGATGTGGAGAAATGGGAACCCTCTTGCACTATTGGTGGGAATGCAAACTGGTGCAGCCAATCTGGAAAACAGTGTGGACGTTCCTCAAAAATTAAAAATAGAACTACCCTACTACCCAGCAATAGTACTACTAGGAATTTATCCAAAGGATACAGGAGTGCTGATTCACGGGGGCACATGTACACCAATGTTTATAGCAGTGCTTTCAACAATAACCAAATTATGGAAAGAGCCCAAATTTCCATCAACTGATGAATGGATAAAGATGTGGCCTATATATACAATGGAATACTCCTTGGCAATGAGAGACAATGAAATCTTTCCATTTGCAACAATGTGGATGGAACTGGAGGGTATTATGCTAGGTGAAATAAGTCATTCAGAGAAGGACAGATATCATATGTTTTCATATGTGGAATTTGAGAAACTTAACAAAAGATCATAGGAGAAGGGAAGAGGGAAGAAAATAGTTTCAAACAGAGAGGAAGGCAAACCATAAGAGACTCTTAAATACAGAAAACAAACTGAGGGTTTATGGGAGGGTCAGGGGAGAGGGGAAAATGGGTGATGGGCATGGAGGAGGGCACCTGTTGGGATGAGCACTGGGTGTTGTAGGTAGGCGATGAATCTTGGGCATCTACTCCTAAAGTCAAGAGCACACTGTATACACTGTATGTTAGCTAAATTGACAATAAATTATATTTATAAATAAACAAAAAAATAAAATTTATTTGCTGGTTATAAGTCTGCTCAAGTTTTCTATTCCTTCTTTTTTCAGTTTTGGTAGTTTATATGCTTGTAGAAATTTATCCATTTCTTCTAGGCTGTCCAATTTGTTGGCATATAATTTTGCATAATATTCTCTTACAATTGTTTTTATCTTTCTGCAGTGTTGGTTGTTATTTGTGATTTCACTTATTTGAGTCTTTTTTATTTTTGGTAAGTCTGGGTAGAGGTTTATAAATGTTATTAATTTTTTAAGCAAGTGCCTGGTTTCATTGATATGTTCCATTGTATTTTTAGTTTCTATATTTATTTCTATCCTAATCTTTATTATGTCCTTCCTTCTGCTGGTGTTGCCTTCATTTGTTGTTCTTTTTCTAGCTCCTTTAGGTGTAACACTAGGTGGCTTATTTGTTTCTTTTTTGTTTTTTGAGGTAAGCCTGCATTGCTATATGCTTCCCTCTCAGGACTGATTTTCCTGCATCCCAAAGATTTGGGGCTGTTCTATTTTCATTTTCATTTGTTTCCATGTTTTTTTTCTATTTCTTCTTTGATTTCCTGGTTGATCCATTCATTTTCAGTAGCATGTATTAGTGGTCTTCCCAGATTTTTTCTTGTGGTTGATTTCTAGTTGCATAGTGTTGTGGTCAGAAAAGGTGCATCGTATAACTTCAGTCTTTTTGTATTTATTGAGTCCTGTTTTGTGATCAGACGTGAGGACTATTCTGGAGAATGTACCATGTGCACTTGAAAAGAATGCATATTCTGCTGCTTTAGGGTGGAATGTTCTTTGCATATCTGTTAAATCCATCTGGTCCACTGTCTAATTCAAAGCCACTGTTTCCTTATTTATTTTCTGTTTAGATGATCTGTCCATTTATGTAAGTGGAGTGTTAAATTCCCCCAATATTATTGTATTATTATCAATTAGTTCTTTTATGTCTGTTATTAATTTATATATTTTGGTGCTTGGAAGCACCAAATGTTGCTATGTTGCGTGCATAAATATTTACAATAGTTATACCTTGCTGTTGGATTGCTCCCTTTATTATTTTATAGTGCCCTTCTTTGTCTCTTGTTACAATCTTTGATTTAAAGTCTAGTTTTTCCTTTTTTTTTAAGTTTATTTATTTATTTTTGAGAGACAAAGAAAGAGAGAGAGAGAAAGAGAGAGAGCACAATCTGGGGAGGGGCAGAGAGAGAGGGAGACAAAGAATCTGAAGTAGGCTCCAGGCTCTGAACTGTCAGCACAGAGCCTGACGTGGAGCCTGAACCCATGAACTGTGAGATGATGACCTGAGCTGAAGTCAAATGTTCAAGTGACAGAGCCACCCAGGTGCCTCTAAAGTCTAGTTTTTCCAGGGGCACATGGGTGGGTCAGTCGGTTAAGCATCCGACTTCAGCTCAGGTCATGATCTCACAGCACGTGAGTTTGAGCCCCATTTCAGGCTCTGTGCTGACAGCTTGGAGCCTGGATCCTGCTTTGGATTCTCTGTCTCCCTCTCTCTCTCTCTCAAAAATAAATAAACATTAAAAAAAACCTTTAAAGTCTGGTTTTTCCAATAGAAGTATTGCTACTCCAGCTTTCTTTTGATGCCCATTTGCATGATAAATGTTTTTCCATCCCTTCACTTTCAATCTGGAGGTGTCTTTAGTTACAAAATGAGTAACTTGTTTTCTTTCGTTTGTTTGTTTTTGGTTTTGTTTTTAATTCATTCTGACACCCTATGTCTTTTGATCAGAGAGTTTAGTCCATTAACATTCAAAGTCATTATTGATAGAAAATATTTATTATAATTATAATTTACTAAATTATCCATTTATTATGTATTTATTTCCATTTTATTACTTGTTTTCTCATTTTTTTTCCGATCCTTTCTTATCTTTGGTCTCTCTTTTCTAAAATTTTTTTTTTTTAACATTTATTTATTTTTGAGAGACAGAAAGAGAGCGTGAGCAGGGGAGGGGCAGAGAGAGAAGGAGACACAGGATCTAAAACAGGCTCCAGGCTCTGATCAAGCTGTCAGATTAGAGCCAGACATGGGGCTCACACCCAGGAACCATGAGATCATGACCTGAGCTGAAGTCAGACCCTTAACAGACTGAGCCACCCAGGCACCCTTAGTCTCTCCTTTCAACTCATAGTCACCTTTAATATTCTTGCAGAGTTGGTTTATGGTCATGAACTTCTTTAGTTTTTGTTGGTCTGGGAAACACTTTGTGTTCCCTTCTATTTCGAATGATACTTACTGGATAGAGTATTCTTGCTGCAGATTTTTCCCATTCAGCCCTTTGAATATATCATGCCAGTCCCTTCTGGCTTGCCATGTTTCTGTTGAGAAATCTTCAGGTAGCCTTATGGATTTTCCTTTGTAAGTTAAGGACTTCTTTTTTCTTACTACTTTTAGGTTTTTTTATTTATCACTATATTTTGCAAATTTAATTACAATATGTCTTGGTGTTGTCCTGCTTTTGTTGATTTTGTTGGGAGATCTCTGTGCCTCCTAGATCTGGATGCCTGTTTCCTTCTCCGGTTTAGGGATGTTTTCAGCTATTATTTGTTCAAATAAATTTTCTGCCCCCTTTTCTTTCTATTCTTCTTCTAGGACTCCTATAATAGGAATGCTATGACATTTGAAGGAGTCACTAAGTTCCCTAAGTCTATCCTTGTCTTGTATAATTCTTTTTTCTCTTTTTTCCATCTTGATTACTTTCCATGACTCTGTGTTCTAGGTCACTAATTTGGTCATCTGCTTCTTCCAGTTTGCTGTTCATTGCATCAAGCCTGTTTCTAATCTTGTTTATTGTACTCTTCATCTCTGATTCTTTTTTAACTCTTTTATCTCTAAGGTAAGGGTCTGACTCATGTCTTCTTTTCTCAAGCGCAGTGAGCATCTTTTTGATTGTTGCTTTAAATTCTCTATTAGGGATGTTACTTATATCTGATTTGCTTAGATATCTCCCCATGACCTTATCTTGTTCTTTTATTTGAGATAAATTCCTCCATCTTGTCATTTTGTCTGAGTTTCTGCCTTCTTCTCTGTGTTAGAAAAGCCAGTTATGTCTCCTGTTCCTAAAAGTAATGGCTTTATGTAGAAGAAGTCATGTAGTGCCTAGGGCCTGGTGCTTCAGCAAGCGTTTTTGGTGTGTACTGTGTGTGCTCTGCTTTTGTTTTTTGGCTGCCTTATCCTTCAATCCAATTGTCTATAGTGGGTCTTCTTGCCTGCTGTGAGCAGTGTTTGGTGCCTGGCCTATATGTGATGAGTTTTACTAGGTGTGCTCTGGTCTGCTTGTGAAATGAGACCTGACACCAACTCCACCAGAACTGAGTCCCTGTAGAACTCTCTGGTCAGGAGATGTGGTGTGGACAGGGTTTTGTGTTGGTCTCTTGGAGTGGGGCCCACTGCACTGGTACTGAGGCAAGTGTGACTGAGAAGGGCAGTTCCACCAAAGTGTAGGGGTGTGGGGTTTGGTGTAAGTAAGTTGGGAAGCCAATGTGGGTGCTGCACTGTTTCCTGCAGGTTGTTGAGCTTATGCTGAGGGGTGGGAGAGGAAAACGTCTCAAGCCAACTGCTTTGTTCCTGGAGAGGTGTCTCTATGAATGTTGCCTTTCAGGGAAGCACTCATATAATAGCAAATACTCTGCCCTCTTTGGCACCAGGCATTTTTCAGATCACTGTTTCCATGCTATCTACATCTAGGTTGTTTGCCTGCCTTCTCTCCATGAGCAGGGCAGTGCTCTCCTGGATCTATCCCATCCAAGCCTGCTGACCTTTAAAACTCCAGACTTTGGGGCACCTGACTGGCTTAGTCGGTTAAGTGTCTGACTTCGGCTCAGGTCATGATCTCATAGCTCATGGGTTCAAGCCTTGTCAGGCTGACAGCTCAGAGACTGGAACCTGCTTTGGATTCTGTTTCTTCTTCTCTTTCTGTCCCTCCCCCCATGCTCTCTCTTTCTCTCTCTCTCAAAAACAAATAAACATGAAAAAAAATAAAAAAATAAATAAAACTCCAGACTTTAAGCCTCACTGGTTGCAAGAACTTATGAAATTCAGCCCTTTTCATTTTCCAAGCCAGTCGCTTTGCAGAAACATTCTCCTTGTACATTCCCCTGTGTGCTCCTCTCTCTCTCTCCTCCATCTCCAAGACCACATCTCCCTTGCCTTTGTAGTACCCATAATCTGTTTCTCCCCTAAACCACATCTCTGCACTTCCTACCTTATTTCATGTGGCTTCTTCTCTCTCTTTGGTTGTGAAGTTTGTTCTGTCAGTCTTTACGTCAATTTTGGAGGTATTTAAGATATTTTGACAGCTATCTAGTTGTATTTATGGGGTGAGGCAAGACTCGTATCCTCCTACTCCACCACCATCTTCCTTTCTCTCCATAATGTTATTTTTAATGGATAAAAATCAGAAATTAATGTTCATTAAGAAGTATTACATACATCTGCATAATAATGAAACACCATGGAACGATTTAAATGTTTGGAAAAATATGTACATAAAAAGAAAGTTCTGAAGTATCATATTATAAAGACACAATATAAAGCATTTTTTTTAATTTGGAAAGTTATGTGTCATTAATGACATCTGTATGTGATTGATGGGATAATTTGGATTTATTTTTCTACTTGTTTTTGAATAAAATAATTTTTTTAAATTTTCATCTCATTTTTGAGAGAGAGAGAGATAAAGAGAGAGCACAAATGCAAGAGAGCCAGAGAGAAAGGGAGGTACAGAATCTGTAGCAGGCTCCAGGTTCTGAGCTGTCAGCACAAAGCATTAAGTGAGGCTTGAACCCACAAACTGTAAGATCATGACCCAATATGAAGTTGGATGCTTAACCAACTGAGCCACCCAGGTGCCCCTTATTTTTCTACTTTTAATATTTATATTTTATGTAATTAGCATTTATTACTTGTATAACCATGGAAACATAGAAATAAAAAATATCCCAGAAGAAAATGTGTATTCATTCATACATACAAACACATACACATACAGATTCACAACAGGGAAGGAAGAAATAAGAGGAGGAAAGGAATGAGTAGAGTTGAAATACAGTGATGATGAAAAGCCTTATATGACCACAAATTAGGAAGTAAAATTCTTTCAATTAGCTCCTGCCCCTATTCTGAAAACAGGAGGATGTAATCACTTTTGTGGTATGTCCACTACATTTTCAAGTATTCTGACAATGTTGGGAGGTTGTGTACCTCATTTTCCAATGAATTTCTTGGTGGAATTTCCAGCACCCCCACTTGATTGATGGCAGTTCTGCTCTTATTTTCTTCCCATACTGGTTTACTTCATAATTGGCAATGTCCCTGTTCCTTTGCTCCAATAAGTGTGGGCTTTGAATGGCTAATTTTCTCAACCTCGTGAAAAGAGAGGAGGATTGTATCACAGAAACACTAAGTATTGATATTTGACTTCATTGTTCTAAAATTTGATCACAGAGAATTTTTCTGAAGCAATACTTTTCAAACTCTTTCCTGGTATCCATTTTCCTGGCTTCCTCCTTTTCACTCTTCTTCACCTTTCCCTTCTTCAAGCACCTTTTAAATACCTGTCTTTTCAATTAAAGAGAAAATTTCCAAATTCATTTTCTTCAGTAATCTTATGCCCGGATTTTCTCAGCAAATATAACTAAAAAAAAAAAACCAAAAAACATAGAAAGGTTTTTCTAGTTCTATGGGCTCAAAATACAGCCAGCTTCTGAAGTAGCACCTTTTCCTACATGTTTCCTCCATGCTTTTATAAATTTTATAAAAACATGAAAGCTTTATAGATACAACAAATATATATCATTAACTACTTTTGAGTGATAAAACAACATAAGATAAATACAAAAATGTTAGTAATGGTTTGTAGTAAAACTAGTTGATTTAATTAAAGATACTATGAGAATTTTTTGGCTGTAAATTGAAAATGAATTTAACTGTAAGTACTGATGGACTCTGAGGAAGAACATGACTCAATAAAGGGCCTAAGCATGAACATAAATCACAAATTGAAATAGTTGTTTAGGATCTACCAACAATTTTTATTGTTAAGCCTGAAATTTTTAGAAAATGGAAGTTAATAAAAATATGAAAATGGGTGCCTTAACTTATAAATGTATATTTAAATATTAATTAAACAAAGGACTTTAATTTTTTCTAGAGAACAAAAAACCTAGGTAAATATATATAAATTTTCCTTTACTTACACAAAATATATTCCCAGTGTTATTGTGTCCTATAATCAGATTCCATTCCATGTTTACCAACAATAATAAATATAACCAAAAAGGCAAAATGGGAATGCATATTTAATATTAAAGCAAAACAAAACAAAACACCTCTAAGCTCTTTTTCATAGGCATGTATATGGAGCCTTCCTGCAGACTTATTTATACAGTGAACTAGTCTGAGCACAACAGCTTTTGAAGGCCTCCCATTGGAAGGTGAATCGAAGTGAACATTCGTACCTTCAAAATGTGACAGAGTCCCAAAATGAAAACTTTAAAGCATTGGATTGCCTCTTAAAATTCTGCCTATCAAAATTATTTTACTATAAGTGAGTTTTTGTAGACATTCATTTTGAAATAATTATAGATTCACAAGACATTGCATAGAAATGTACAAAGTTCTGTGAACCCGTCCCCATATTCTTAAATCTCCCCAATGTTAATGTAATGGCACATTTGTAATACAGTATTAAAACCATGAAATTGATATTGGCATAATTTATAGCACTTATTCACATTTCAGCAAGTATACATGCACTTGTGTGTATATGTATGCAATTTTATTACATGTGTATGTAGCCTTGTATAACCTCTAGGAAAATCAAACACTTGTACCATCACCAAAATATCCCCTCATGCTCTCTTTATAGCTGCATATATCCCTCACCTCTAGCCCTTGGAAACCACTAATAGATTATTTTCCATTTATGTTTTATGCTATTTCACAATGTTACATAAGTGGAATTATGCAGTATGTACCCTTTTGAGATTGGCTTTTTTCATTCAACATAAATTCCTTGAGGTTCATCCAAATTTTATATATCTAAATATATATCTATCTATATCTGTATATCTATATATAATTTGTTTTTATTGCTGAGTAGTATTCCGTGGTATTAAGGTACCACAATTTGTTTAACCATATCACTCACTGAAGGATATTTGAGCTTTGGGCCATTACAAATAAAGCTGCTATGAACATTTGTATACAAATTCCTGTGTGAAAATAATATTCATATCTTTGGAGTAAATGCCCAAGAATACAGTTTAGGGCCATATATGGTAAGTCAGATTTCATCATTAATTTTTAAAGATATGTGGTTTATGACCACTCTAATTACATGTCCAAGTTATCCAACAACAACAACAATAACAACAACAGAAACAGGATGAATCAGATCCAGTTTTATAATAAATCTCTTTAAAAAGAAAATATTAGGACACACAAAAATATTCCACATAAACACGAAACATCGTAAAATGGTCAATGAGATGTTGAATAAATAAAAAAGAATGTCTGAAGGAGACAGTTTTAAAAATCAAATCAATAAATTTATATATAAATCTATAATAATATATTTTATATTTAAATTCAAGTATCTTAGTGGATAACTAGTTATCTTAATGAAATAATATCACACAAACTTGTACTTCCTTGGTTTACTCAAAAATATATTCTTCAACCTCATTCTCTCTTCTTAAAAAAAAAAAATTGTTTTAGACTCTTAACACTTATACCCGAATGAGTAACTCATATCACTTCGTCCCAAACTGACATTTCAAAAGATGAGTTCAAATACATTTGCAGAGATATTTTTGAGTTCATTCAAGCTGAGCAGTGCTTCTTATCTTTTGAAATGTCAGGCGGCTGGTCTGAGGAAAATGGAAACAGATTTCTTTTTTAACATCACACATGTGGGCATAGGATTATGACTTGGTTTCTCCAACCACACTGTTGAAAAAATATCATATTTATTTGTGAACAAAGGCCTTTCTTTTCCAGAAGAAAGAAGAAAGAGAGAGAGAGAGAGAGAGAAAGAGAAGAGAAAGAGAGAAAGAGAGGAATAAAGAAAAGGAAAAGCAAAAATCAGCCATTTTAATTAATTTGTATTGGGAGTTTTATCTGAAGTTCCTTTTTTGTATCTTTCCATTTTGGATTTCTAATCACTTTAAGTAGGTTAAAACTTGTATTATCATGCAGTAACGTAGTAGTATGAAAATTCAAAACCTCTGTAATGTAGACCAAATATAGGATTTTTGAAACCTAAATTTGACATTAAATGTATATTTAAATTGAAAAAAACATATAAAATATTCATATCACCTTAACCCCACATGAATAAATATTTACAGAACCCTTTATTTTCCTAAAAGCATTAAAAATACTGATGAACTTGTGCACTGTATAAAGGTAGCAGATTGAACACATGCATCCACTTTAGATTGCCTCTGAAACTCTACTAAAATTACTAGTAAAAGGATTTACAAAATTAGTAATGGATCAAAATACAAACACAAAGTCATAAGGAGAATGAAAACAAAAAAGGAGATAACAAAAATATTTTGGAAGATGGACTATATTTGGATGAGGGATAAATAATCTAAGAGGCCCAAGAAAGTTGAAGCCTAAGCAGTAGTGAGGGAAAAAAAATAAGCAGTCAATTTTCTTTTCAAAATTTTATCTCATTTTACTTAACATACAGGGTTAGTTTCAGGTGTACAATATCATGTTTCAACAATTCCATACATCATTCAGTGCGCATCACGACAAGTGCACTCCTTAATCCTCATCACCTGTTTAACCCACCTCCCTTCTAATAACCATCAGTGTGCTCTCAATAGTTAAGAGCCTATTACTTAGATCCTTTCTAATTCTTTTTTCCCCTTGTTCATTTGTTTTGTTTCTTACATTCCACAGTTGAGTGAGATCATGTGGTATTTGTCTTTCTCTGACTGGCTTATTTCGCTTAACATACTCTGTAGCTCCATACATGTTGCAAATGGCAAGATTTCATTCTTTTTACGTAAGCAGGCTGATTTTTCCTCTGAATCCAAAGAAGACTCTGAAATTTATGGCATTAGATAACTCTGATAGTGGAATAATGGAACAAAAATATGACTTTCAGTTGAAAATGTGTTTTGAAAAGAATCGGATTTCCAGATCCTATTCCCTAATCTATGCTGTTAAGTATATTTCCCTCTACCTTACCTCACTCAAATCTGGAGTTTTATTCTCTGAAAAAAGTTAAACAGAAGTCCCTGTTCTAGTTTATATCATTATGAGTGAAGATAAGAATAGTGTCCTACATATTATGTATTATATTAATTGTTTAATATTAGAGGCAACAAATTGCCTCAACACTCAGTTGATTGAAACAACATTGATCACTTCAAGGTTTCTGTAGATTTAGAAATTGGACTCAGCTTAGTTGTATTGTGTGAATTATGTCTCTCAGGAGCTGAAATCGAGGTATTGGATGGAGCTATAGTTATTTTGATACTCAACTGGTGAAGGACCTACTTCTGAACTCACTTTGTCATTGGCAGGATTTGGTTCCTTGTGGCCTCTTTGTCAGAGACTATCCTGAGTTCCTCACCATGTGAGTCTCTTCCACATTACATCTTACCTCATCAATGTGAGCAAGTGAGAAGGTAAAAGACTGTGTAAGCAAGAAAAGAGATAATTTTTACAACCTAATTTCCAAAATTACATTCTATCACTTTTGCCTATTCAATACATTAGAAGCAGTCACTAGGTCAACCTACACTCAAGAGGAAGGAAGTACACAGAATATGAATATCAAGTGAGGTAAGGGAGACATCTTAGGAAGTATGGCCACTACACATGACTTTTGTGTATGGAACTCCAGAACTGCCAGACTTCCTTGCCCACTCTGTTTTAAACCTATGAAACAGGAACAAGACATAAAAATAGAGTAGTAAAAAAAAAGTTTTTGAAAACTAAATATAATTGAAATGAAAACTCAACAGAAGGATTGACTAGACAGTGAAGAAAATGAAGCAAGGAAAAGTGTAAGGTAGCAGAGTAAATATAAGAAATCCAGAGGACTTGCTGGAAAGTCAAACCTTCTAAAATAATAATTCCAGGGGCACCTCGGTGGCTCAGTTAGTTAAGCGTCTGACTTCAGCTCAGGTCATACATAATCTTGCAATTCATGAGTTCAAGCCCCACGTGGGGTTCTGTCCTGACAGCTCAGAACCTAAGCCTGCTTCAGATTCTGTCTCCCTCTCTTTCTGCCCCTCCCCTGCTCACACTCTGTCTCTCTCTCTCAAAGATAAATAAACATTAAAAATTTAAAAAAATAAAATAATAATTCCAGAGGGGAGAAAAGATAATGAAAGAAAATCATCCACCAGATAATTAAATTAAAACCTATAAATATTAAGGATACAAGTCTGGATACTGAAAGCTCACAACCCATACCAAGGAATCAGTAAAATGACTAAAAATAGGTTTAGGCAAAGACACAGGGCATTTCAGGACAATGATGAAAAAAAAAAAAAAAAGAAGAAGAGTCTATTAGCTACTAAAAGGAGAGAGAAAAACATTACAAAAGATACATAAAAATTCAGGAATTGGAATTACTTTTGTTATCTATTGTCTATTATTTTAATTTACTTTTTATTGAAGTAAAATTAACATGTAATCTTGTATTAGTTTCAGGTGTACAACATATTGATTCAAGAATTCTATACATTATTCAGTGCTCACCACAATAGGTGTAGTCACCATTGGTCATCATACAACATTGTTACAATATTATTGAGTATATTCTCTATGCTGTACTTTTCATCTTTGTGCCTTATTTATTTGATACCTCTAAGTTTGTAGCTCTTAATCATCTTTACCTATTTCACCCATTCCACCACCACCTCCCTTCTGGCAACCACCAGTCAGCTCTCTGTATTTAAGAGTGTGTTTGTTCACTTGTTTTATTTTTTAGATTTCACATAAAAGTGAAATCATATAGTATTCGTTTTTCTCTGACTTAGCTCACTTAGCTTAATACCTTTAAGTGTGTGAATACCAACACTGGTAAATAGAACAAAATGGAGCAATGTCTTCAAAACTTGTAAGAAAAAATATTTCCAATCTGAAATTTTACATCCAGCTGAATTATCAATATGTGTGAAGATCAAATAAATTTGTTCTTTAGTACTTCCCACCTGATTTTTCTTAGGAAGGTACTGGATAATATACTCAACCTAAATCAAGGTATAAACTAATAAGTAATTACATGTGTATTCTGAAAATATGTCTCCAGCACAGAAGTAAAGGGAATAGGATTCTCAGAACATGGTCAAGGATGATCCCAAGATGAAATCTGTATTCCTGGTATGGAGGCCAAACCATTCTGATCAGAGAGATCAGAAGACAGTTGAAAAGATTTCTTTCAGAAAGTAAAATTGATAAAATGCCTGATGCATGCCAATGCAAGGAAAAGAGTGATAAAATTAATTAATAAATTAGGGTTATTTTAGTGATAGGAAAAATAAGACAGTTTTTAGGGAAAATAAAGTTTTAGGGAAAAGACAACTAATAATGTGATACCTCTTGAATGACCATCTGATAGCATTCACATAATAACAAAACGATGCAAATGCAGAATGTAGATCTAACAATAATGTTGATAAATAAGAGTGACTGAAGGATGTGATGGAATGTTATAGAGGGGAATGATGAAAAAGAACCAAATCTTTATCTTTATTATTTCAAAATCAATAGATAATGTACAACCTTAAAAAACTGGTATGTTGAAGCATATTTAATGCTGTATATTTAATTTATATATATACAAATATATACAAAAATAATCAGCTAATGAGTCAAAATGGTTGATTTTGGAAATACAGAAGTCAGGGGCAGAGACACTGAACCACTCCTTTATTAGTAAACTTTTTGAACTTTGTGAGTCTTTAAGTTATATGCATTTATAATTGATTAAAGTAAAACTAGAATAAATATAGTTTGTGTGGTTTTAAGTATTTCACAAATATATAACAAATCATATATAACTTCCTTTAATTTGTAATTTTACTGTTAGCATTATATTTTCAACATTTTTACATATAAATAATCTCTTTCAGTTAGTTGTGTAGTTTTACAGTATTCTGATACGAGGGTTAAGGCATAATTTAATTATCCATTTTATTTCCACTGTTGTCAATGTAATGAAGACTCTTGCACATGTTTTGTCAAAGTCCATCTAAGCTTATACACCTGGAAATGGAATAAAAAGATCATAAGTGTAAGATAAAGATTTCAACCTTATCTAGATATTATCAACATGTTCTCCATGATGTCGGTAATGGTTTTCAATCGTGAAATACTTCGATTTGGCAACTGATGAATATTGTAGCCTCTGTCTTCTCCAAAGTGAAGTAGTTCCTTTGACACCTGATTTTTCAGTAAACTGTTCATTTACTTGATTTTTAAATTTCTGTAGTGACTTTTTTCTAAAGACTTCATGAAGTTTCCTCTTTTTTTTTTCCTATGCAACAATAAATGCAGGAGGACAGTGAAGCAAAGTCAATAGAGGTTTAACAAAAAAATGATTGTGATTGAGAACTGTTATGTCCTTCAAAGATATGGTTCATGTGTGAAGGAAACACTAAGTCCTGTAGAACTTCAAAAGAACAGTGCTCAAAGAGATTTTCATTAAAACGTTTTGGATGAATTTTTCTGCATCACCAAGTGATAAGAAATGGCTATGAACATCAATTAGGTAAAAATTAAGATAAATGTGTAAAAATCCTAAAGTCTATGGGAAAGGGTAAGGTCTTAATGCATATAAATAACTATTAGAATTATAACTCCAAAAGTGAATGTTTAAGTGTAAAAAATAATTTATCTGGAAAGATATATTTTATCTTTATCTTGAAACATACATTTATTTTTTTTTTAAATATAGAGCTTGTGGCCTCACAATAAAATAAATATGAACTGGAAAAATGTTAGGGAAATAATGTAAGGAAAATGAGTAAAAGAGTCTAAAAATAAACTGTCTTATTCATATAGATATAACTCATTTTTTTAAAACAAATCTTAAAGTCTTAAGGAGCTGAATTGGAATTAGCACCTTAATGTTTGAATCTGCAGAAAGAATTAAGTTAGTAAAACAAAAGATGGAACAAAAAGAAACCCCTGAAATGCATAAAATGCAAATCATAAAAGTACGCAAAGGACCAAATACAGTGTTATGGAAGTAACTATGAGCAGCTTAAATTCCTTGATTAAAAGTTAAGGTACTCAAACTGAATAGCAGGGAAAACTAGTATTGGTGATTCATGGGTGATTTCTCATAGAAAATGTCCTTTCAAACAAAACCTGAGGGACAAGAAAGTTTTAAAATGATTTAGATAATTTTGAAATTATCCAATTTCAAATATAAAAGGAAATATAAGAGGAAATGAGAAAATAGAAGATGTTAGCACTGGGATGGAGTACAATATCTTTTGGACTTCCCTGACTGCAGGATTGTTTCTCATCCTACAATGATCTTCTCAAATACCACTTATTTTTCAAGTATTTACCAACAGGCCAAAACCTTAAAGAATAAATGACTCCACCTGCAATTTAGTATTATTTCCAAGGTAACGTTTAGAGTTGGTGATACTGATGACTCTTTCCTGTACTACATAAAGTCTTTAATGGCAGAAAACATGTACTAGTAATTTTTGCTGACAATGCCTAGAATAATCTGAGATATAATAATGTGTATATAATCAAGCCATGTTTATGAGATGAGTTAAATTGATAATTTAAATGTTCTAAGCCTCCTTATTTATAGATGAGAACTTTTCACAAATTATCATACTTTGTGATTTTGTGGTAACTACTCTGTATTAAAATCATGTCTAATGCATACATCTTTAAATGTGTTAAGAATCTTTCAAACTCCAAGATAGTGGTATATTTACTTGCAAAATGTTTAAAAAAATACTGACTTTTAAGTATCTTTGCATTTTAAAAGGCATACAGATTTTCAATGTGGTGACACAAAATATATTTAAATAATATAGATAAAAATAAGTACACAATGCATTTTTCCCTATTCTTTACTTTTTCCTGTCTTCTCACTTAACAGTCTTTAATGGGTTATATTTTGAATGAGTAGCAAATCTGGAAAAGACACAATATGAAGCAAACTACTCTAAAGCTTTTTAGCTTTACTCTAAGGAAATCACAAAAGTCAACTATTAAATCTAGATTAGTGCTTGGCTGTGGGTTTATGTTGGGCTATTTTTGTAAAGTGGAATATGTTTTTCCTTCTAGCTTAAAGAAAATTTTTTTACAGTATCCTGTGTATCAATTTTAAATAGAAGTCTAAATTAAAAAGAAAAAAAAACTTGTTTTAGTTATGAGTAACTGAATCACCATCATTATTTTATTCTATTTAAGTAAAAAGAAGTTAACTTTTAGTTAATAACATATTCTGGAAAGATAAATATTAAATACAAATGAAACTATGTATATGTATATAATTATTGTTCAAGTTTGCACACAAGTACTGATAAAATTGTGTTTGCAAGTGTGGCTGAAAATGTTCAATGCCTAATAAAGAGCCATTTTCACAATTTTTACAATTTTTTCCTATAGCCATTTCTAGAACTGTATTTTTAATTGTTTTCAAGTCAGTTTTAGCCTCAATCTTATCGTCCAGTCTGTTCACATATGCCTTAGCTTGAGAATTGCTAATTAGTGCAGACAAATTCATTTATTCCTTCTGGTTCTTTTTCAGGTGTTTCTGTGTTCTAAGTTGTATGGCTTTTGCTTTGAGTTGTATAGTACTTTGTATTCAGTCTGTCTGGATTGCAGTTCTTAAATCTGATATAAGGAACTAGATCAAAGTTATTTTAAGTATCCATTGTTAATATTAAAGCACACTGATAGTTCAAGTCATGCATTTTCTAGAAATTAAGTGTCTATAATTTGGACATCAGTGAAATATAAATATTATTTGTTCCATGTTTGTTAACCTGAAGCATATGCATTCATGTAATGCTATCACTAAACTGAACACTTGCCCAGAGCTATAGGACACAGCCACAAAAAAATCTTATATGCAAACTCTGTATCTGTGAAGGAATTGATGAATATAGCTATGGCCAACTTGTAAAATTGGCAAAGAGGCCAGTCTTTTTTTGTTGTTGTTGTTGTTTTCCTGCAGAGGCCTCTGCTTCTCTGTGGTAGGAATGCCAGCTTGAGACAAAGCAGTGTTCAGGTCATGACTCAAATATTTTGGAAGTTCTGTTGGAATTTATATTAAGAACATTGCTGGGAAATGACTTACTTGGAAGAAAATTGTGTCTAATTACATATCTTTTGCCAATCTTTACATGTTGTTGTTCCAAAAAAATCATTGTCTTTAATTATTTACATATAAGTTATGTGAGAATCATAATATCGTTTACAACTATTTGCACACGTAGAATAGCATAATTATGATGTCATAAGCATCTTTGGAAATAGACTGGACCAAGCCTCACTGCTTCTTCTATATTTGCCATCTAGTGCAAACTATAGAGAGGAAGTAAAGCTGACAAAATTTCTAGATAGGTAGCAACTAAGCTATTGATTTTTTATCCTATAAGAAAGTTGACACTAGTGCTTTCTCTAGACTAGTGTTCCTCCAAATTTTTTGATATGACATCCCATCATTAAAATATTTTTGGACAAAAATTCCAAAATACATTTATTTATTTGTAAATCATATATACATGCTTCTTACTAATGCAAGTATGTACATGATAAGCGACAACAAAATACAGAGGTGTCAAAAATGATAAAACTTATTTTAAATATTTCATTAATTACATAACTACACATAATTCAAATTGTCTTTTCACAATTTGGAATTTTTTGCTATCCTCCTGTCATGTCAGTTTAAACCATCACTGTTTTTGTCTTGCAGCGTGGCTTACCAGAAGATTCGACTTGATTTCTGCCATTTTCTGATGTTTGTTCATGTTTGGATTATTAATCGTATATTATCTTTAATGCATGTGAAGTTGGCAGAAGTCTTTGTAGTCCACTTGTCCATTTTGTGAATATTGTATTAAAACTACAAAACATATAGTGTGTAAATCCATTCAACTGTGCACATGCAAACTTCAGTAAGTTGAAAAATGCTGAGGCAAATATAAGATTAAGTGTGACATTGTCAATCATTCCAGGATGTGGAACTTCTACTCTACATCTGTGACATGTGACCCCCCCCAAAAAAAGGGACTAAGCAAGGAAACAGTGTCAGTCTGCATATTCAATTTCTCCAAGGGATTGTCTCCAGTTTGCAGACAGCCTCCTTAGACCAGTTGTCTTCCAACTGGGGTATACATAGCCTGGGGTTATAAGATACAAGCACAGATGGTTTTAAGAAAATTAATTTCCTGATCCTCACTTCCATATGGATTCCTTCCTAAGACTGATAAGGTTTCTGAGTGAAGCAGTTTCTTCCCTACATCTACTTTCTCTAATACATTTATCTATACTTTATACTAAAAGGGATGCTTCCCACCCATTCTAAGGCTAATTGTTGTTCCAGCACATAGAATTCTCCAGTGTTTCTCTCACACTTTCTCTCACTCTCTCTCTCTCTCTCTCTGATTCTTGTTCTCTCTCTCTCTCTCTCTCTCTCTGGTACATATACAGAGGACAAACTAGATTTTGGTGTTAAAGTTGAGAAAATGAATGACTTTAATGATGTGAAGACAAACGCTTTTTCAGGTGGTTTCCAATTCATATTTTTCAAGAGTTGAAGGAGAACCAAATTTAGTTATCAGATGACAGATGATGAAATATTTTTTAATGGAAATCAGCATGAGATTTTTGGCACAAAACTCAGAATAGGTTCAAAGAATTGAGTTATAGGCTTATAACAAGTCTGTTCAAAAATATTTACTTAAATGAACATAGTTTCTTCATGCTTAGACCTATGTTTTAAAATAAAAAAATACTTGGGGCGCCTGGGTGGCGCAGTCGGTTAAGCGTCCGACTTCAGCCAGGTCACGATCTCGCGGTCCGTGAGTTCAAGCCCCGTGTCGGGCTCTGTGCTGATAGCTCAGAGCCTGGAGCCTGCTTCTGATTCTGTGTCTCCCTCTCTCTCTGCCCCTCCCCCGTTCATGCTCTGTCTCTCTCTGTCCCAAAAATAAATAAACGTTGAAAAAAAATACATAAATAAATAAAATAAAATAAAAAAATACAATGGATGTTCAACTCCACATTATTCTCACAATAAATAGTATGCATCTATGGATACATGACAGGATATCTTTGATCAATTATCCATTACATTTATATATAATAGGAAAGATGTCAACCTAAAATAATTTTTAATATTTACTGTCTTATGCTTATAGGAAACTTTAAAAATGAAGAGAAACAAAAAAAGTCTTTCAGCGAAGACTCAAGTGTATTGTATATATTTGAATAAAATTTGATGGAAGAATTGGAATTGAATGTGATCTAAAGAAGTAAAAACCATTCAATATTACACATGCCCATGTATTTCTTTTAAATTAGTGACGTTTTGTATCAAATTATGATATTTAGATACCATCAGATATAATTTTAAAAATTCACATAACCTGTCCATTTTTAAATGGCAATATTTAGTGACACAAAATTCCAAAATTTCTAGCTCTTTTGAACTGTAGAAACTTTCTTGAAAATACTTGTTTTATTCTAAATCCTTATAGGGGATATATGGGGGAAAATACTTTTAAAAACCACTGCTTTACACATGCACTATCATTATAGCATCTGCTTATTATCAGAAGTTAATAGTCTTGAAATATAAGATCCAGTTAGATTTTAGACACCAGATAATAGTAGGAAAGAGAGGGAGAAAGAATAAATATGAGAGAATGATAGGAGGTTTTTAGATCTGATGTAAAGCCAATAGTTATTTCACACATATAAGTTTAATTACTGCTACACCTGAATTCAATGAATAATAATTCTGTGTAGTGCCTCCTTGATCAAGAGAATTGCTACCTAGTAGATCATGTGCTTGAGGATACTCTTCCATGTCAAAGTAAACTTTAAAAAATGTAATTGTTTTGGGGCGCCTGCATGACTCAGTCAGTTAAGTGTTGGATTCTTGATTTCAGCCCAGGTCATGATCTCATGGTTCATGAGTTCAGATCTTGTGTCGGGCTCCACGCTGATGGTGTGGAGCCTGCCTATGATTCTTTCTCTGCCTCTTCAGTGCGCGCGCTCTCTCTCTCTCTCTCAAAATAAATAAATAAACTTTAAAAATGCAATTGTTTTATTATAATTACTACTACCAACATACTACTATATAGATGTTTAGAGCATTGTATTTTTCATGAGTCACCTTCAGCCACAGCCCCACAGGTCAGACTTGTAAAGCTGTATGTGATTTCAACAACCATTCTGGATAAGTTGACTACATTATCTTAAAAGAATATTATTTTATATTTTAAAATCTTGCTTTCACTGATGCTTCCAAATAATTCCAGATACCAAATTGCTGTTTTTATATCTTTGCCTTATATTAAGAGGAAAACCTCATTTTAAGCTCTCTTTGTTTCTAATTGGTAAGAAAAAAAAGTTTTTCAATAAATAAAAAATCACACAGATGCGTACACATATTGCATTTTAGAATGAGGACATAATGAACCGGCATTATTCACTTAGGGAACATGGAAAAAAATAACTGATTAAAAATAATCCCATTATCTAAATGCCACAGTCCACACGGATGTGCTGTAAGAGTGGGTAGAAAACTGGAAAATATGAAATTCAATATAAAAGGTAATATTTTAATGAAAGATAGAACATTTTGTTATGAAGAGTCAGCCCTAATGATATTTTTGAAAAGCTTTTTGATAATGACAAATTTTCATATTTATTTTGATAAGAATATTAAAATAAGAAAGGGAGCATCTATGATATTGGATGGTTTTCTTTGTGCTCTTTATTTTACATATGCTATTATTCTTTCTAATGTCTATATTCTTTTTGACTACATTTCTTTTGTGCTATCTACTCATATCTAATGTCTGTGAATCTCTGACTGTATTTTCTCCATTTTGTTTTTCTTCCTGGTCATACAACTAGACTGTATTTTCCAGGCTCCTTTTCAGTCATGTGTGGCCACTTGACTTAAGTCCAGCTTATTGAATATGAAGTAATCCGTTCCCCTTCCCAGAGTAGAGAATAAACAGCCTCGAACCTGAGGCTATGCTCTTCCCATCAGTTGGCCGAAAAAAGTGGAATTCAAAGACTTATAGGCCAGTGAAGCCATGGTCTGACAAGACCCTGGGGATGACAGTGCAGAGCAGTACACCATGAGGTACCTCCCTCTCTGTGATTTAACCAAGAAATAAACTATTTATGTGAAACCAGTGAGATTTAGTAGCTCATTTCTTAAATCTGTTAGCTTTAGCCTACTTGGGCTAATATATCATTTTGTAGGTACCTTTGACCTTAGATGCTTATCCTTTCAAACCACCCTTTTTATCATTGCCAAATAATCTTTATATCAAAGAGCTGTTTTATGGCTGCTTATTTCTAAATTGTTGCTTTGGCTCACTATTCTATTACGGTTCTCATTTGACCCTGATGCCTCAATTTAAAAAAAGTTGTTCATTTTTGAGAGAGAGAGAGAGACAGAGCATGAGCAGGGTCGAAGGGCAGAGAGAGGGAGACATAGAATCTGAAGCAGGCTCCAGGTTCTGAGCTGTCAGCACAGAACCAGACACAGGGCTTGAACTCACAAGCTGTGAGATCATCACCTGAGCCGAAGTTGGACGCTTAACTGACTTAGCCACCCAGGTGCCCCTGATTCCTCAATATTTTAATGTTTGTTTTAGGACTTCCTTTTCCATGGTTCCTTCATCATGGAGTCCCTGGCTTTTCTTTCTCTACAGAAATCTCAACTTTCCTTCAAGATCCTGGTAAAGTTCTTCACTCTGTCTTTTCTGATTATCCCCATCTCCTTTCCCATATTAGGTCCTTCTCCACAAACCCACAAACCCTCCTTCTATCATTCTGGTCTTCACTCATCTGGTCCTCCTTGCTCTTCTCCCAATGCACGGAGTTTATTCCCTGACTGCACCTGCATTTATTTACCCATTTTCCTGAAACTCTCTTACCCTAAAAATTTTCATACTTTTCACCCTCCTTTCATGCAGATCTCTTCTTATGTGATATCTCTCAGAAAAAAACTTCCCTGATTGTCCTGTTTCAAACAATTCTCCCAAAAGGCTGTCATGCAGCATCCCCTTATTTTGCTTTATTTTTTCCAGCATTTATAATATTATCTGATATTTGATATACCTGTTTATTTTTTCACTTTCTGTTCCCTCCTCTAGAATATAAGCTTGCCCAGAGTATAGGACCAGTCTAATCCAGCACCCAGAACAGTGCTTGCCATATAATTGGGGCTCAATAAACATCTTTTCATTAAACAGATGAATGAATCAATAAAACTATCCTTCTGGAATCCTATATTAATGGTGGTTAAAACCAAAACCACTTTTGATACCTTTCCCGTGCATTGCCTCATTTGAGCCTCTCTATCTTCTTTTGCATATTTGACTAGAGATGTATACAATGAATCTCAAAATTACCCTGTTATAAAATTGCAGTGACAGAGTAGGAATCCATGTCTTTTGACTCTGGACCCAGGATAATTATCACAACAATATGTACATACCATCAGATAGTATGCAGATTCAGTCTTCACTATAATACCTGATTCTTGCCTGTTTAGTATTTCACCATTATTTTAATATGTACTATTGCTATAACTAAATTCTAAGCTTAATGGAAAGGATCCTATCTTAACATCATTGTAAGGGGTTACATTTCCTCAAATACTTCCATTGATTTGCTCACTTATTGATTAATTTTTTCAGAAGCTTACATCCAGTATTAATTGAAAATTTGGTTTAAAAATAACTCGGTTCTCTGATAATACATTTTCTACACATTGAAAACTATCTTTTTAGCCTTTTTAAAATTAAAATACAAACATAATGAAATAATGACAGTGTTTTATGTTCTGTGAACACCAATAAAAACTTGAAGCTCTTAGTCCTATGGCATATCTACTTAGTTTGAAGTGAATACTGTTTAAATAAATTAATTGAATAAATACATGATTAAATGTAATTTTATGATGTCTTTCTTTGAGCAACACACCATGTGCCACAAAATGCTGCTACCTTTCACACATTGGGTGGCCTTCGTTTGTATTTAGACATATTTTTCCTCATGTAAAACATTCCCAAATAGTTGTAAAGCAGTAAGACGAATAATTTAACATTGTGGTCATAATTTATGCTGCACCTCCTAAACAAAGAAAAGCAGGGGCGCCTGGGTGGCTCAGTCGGTTGAGCCTCCAACTTCGGCTCAGGTCATGATCTCATGGTTCATGGGTTCAAGCCCCGTGTCAGGCTCTGTGCTGACAGCTCAGAGCCTGGAGCCTGCTTCAGATTCTGTGTCTCGCTCTCTCTCTGCCCCTCCCCTGCTCATGCTCTGTCTCTCTCTGTCTCAAAAATAAATAAAACTTTAAATTAAAAAAAGAAAAAGAAAGAAAGAAAAGAAAAAGCAGTCTCCCCTCCGTTAAGTTGTATAAACTGGTATAGGGTTTGCATCTAAATACAATGTTTGCACTGAAGCACAGTGGAAAGCCTTCCTAGGGATTGGCCTGTTTGAGATTTTCTTATGTACTTTTACACTCTGCTTTGGGATTGCACATTGTTGGTCTTGTTGAGTCTTAGGTTTTCCCTAACTAGCTTTTGTACAAGTGTATTACTATCTTTTAACCATTCAAGATGTTTTATAATCAGCTTTTCTAAAAGGGAAAAATAACTATATATTTCCTGAACCTTTGATTTCAAATATTAACTTCACTTGAGATATTTTCCTCTGAATTAGAAACCTTTTCCAGGATCACTGTTTTATAAAATAACACCTTCTTTTACAACTTTTATCCCATATCCTCCTTTATTCCCCTTCACAGCACTTATGCCACCTGATACATATTAAATGTTTTATTTTCTTATTCTCCACCTTCCTCTTCTAGAATGATAAGCTCCATGAAACCAGGCACTACTGTTACTGGGTCCTGGCTGCCTTGGTCGGTTAAGCGCCACAGTCTGGCTCAAGTCATGATCTCTGTTCCTGAGTTCAAGCCTCATGTCCAGCACTGTGCTGATGGCTCAGGGTCTGGAATCTGCTGGAGGAACTCTGTGTCTCCCTCTCCGTCTGTCTCTGTCCCACTCGTGCTCTCTCTCTCACTCTCTCTCAAAAATAAATAAAAATGTAAAAAATTATTTTATCCCTATGTCCCAGCACATAGTATGATCAATCAACACTTACTGAATGAATGGATGAATAGGCAGATGAATTCATGTTTCAGTTCTAATTCACTGTGTCCCAGGAGAAGTATTTGGCATAGAAAATTAACTATGTTGAATCTACCAAGTTTCAACAAGATTTGTCACACTTCCATGTTCTTTATTAGTAGATTTACAATCTAAAATGAAAACTAAGTTACATATATTAGAAAAAAAGGTGAAAAGTGGAGCATAAACCTGTGCTCAATTATTTAATTGTATGATCTTAATATTTAAATACAAATGAAACAATTAACCCATTTTTTATACTCTTTAAAGTCACAAGTCATAGTTTATTCCTGTTCTGTCACGTACATTTCTGGCAAGATGATTTGAGTTCTGATTTAGAAACACTGGCAACTTATTTTAAAATAGTATATTTGTTCCTCTCTAGTGAGATGTGTGAGACACAGAAATAGAACATTGTGTGATGGAACAGATGCTGTAGCAATGGTGAGTTTATATGAGGATGCTGATGACAGATGCCACCTTAGAACATTAGCCAATAGAAAAGTATGGGTATTACTGTTTACTGTTACTCAAAATGAGCTGGGCTATGGGCAACCCTGAACGCACAATCTCACAATAAATATCCAAATTTAACTTAAAAGGAAATAAAAACAAATTTATTTTAAGGTAGGTATGGTGAACCACCTCAATGTTTTTTCCTTATAGAAGTGCTTTATTCTCTATGGCAAGAAGAGACAAACTAAAATAAAATTTACTTGGAACAGAATTCATTTGAAGATAGTTAAGTAATTTTGAAGATTAAACCAAACACAAATTGTTCAGTACAGAAGGTATTTGTTGTAATAGTGATAAATATATTGACTAGAATTTTTTTTTCTTCTTTGGGCAGCTAACCAATATGAATGGTTGAAATCTCATTAAAATTAATTGGAGCTTATCATTCTAGAAAAATCCAATTATTTTGTAATTGCAGAATTAATGCTTGATTCTACATTACTAAAAATAAATGTGCAATTCACTTAAAATATTTTTACTTGGATAGCTTTAATATAGTTGTATTTATCATAGGAGACTTTTGATCTGCAAATGTAAAATAAACTGAAAAATCAGTATATTTTGGTCATTTTACAATCCTGTCAGCATTCCATTTCACCAGGGTTTCTATCATTGATTATTTCAACAGCAGAGGTAACTCAAATGAACAACTTATATTTGCTTTGCTCCAGTATGTCAAGTGTGAGGGACCCTAAACACACACTCAGAGACGAGAACTTGGGTATGTGTAATGTATATGAAAGGTGATCTCAGGAAGTGCAAGTAAAGTGTGAGGCATGGAAGAGAAGCTGGCATTAATATTATTGCTGTTTTAGAGTTCAGGCTTAGTCCTCTAAGGACCCTCTGGGAAACTGGATCAGGATTTAAATCATCCTTCCAGAAAAAGGGAGATCTTGCTTGCACTGATTCTCTGAAGACCCTAGTCCTCATTGTCTGAGGGTTAACTGAGGAACACTAACTCCCTAAAACTTACAAGTTGTCTCTAACTGTATCCAAGCAAGTTTTCAGGTACCAACAAAATCTTCAACAATACTGTATTATATTCTTAAAATTTACTAAGAGAGTAGATCTTATGTTTAGTGGATATGTCTATGGCCTTGATAGTGGTGATGGTTTCATGGGTGTACCCTTATCCCCAAACTTAAGAAATTGTATACATTCAATATGTACAACCTTTTACACATCAATCATACCTTAGTCAAGTGGTTAAAAAAGTCCTCAAAAGACAAAATAAAAGGATTTAAATGAAAAGCTGAGGGTGGATTGGAAACTGTCAGCTAAAATTGCTGGGGAAGTCAGTGGGTGAGAGTATATGGGAGGGGGCAGCAATAGCATCGCTATAGAGACTTTTGTCTTTTTGTGCATCAAGGTCAATGGCCGTGTGTGTGTGTGCGTGTGTGTGTGTGTGTGTGTGTGTTATAATCTCTGTGTTTGTGTGTATTGTAATTTTGCTTTAATAGAAACAATTGTCAAAATCTTAAAAATCAATGCTAGTAAAGTTTCCAGAAATTAGTAATTTCAACACAAATGTTAGCATATGACAATAACTCTTGATAGGCTAATTTTGCTACTATTAACATTTTCCTTAGTGCAGAAGTATAATGCTTATACAGGAAAAAAGTCTTAAAAATAGGGATAGTGGAAATGTCATTACTGAATACAGAGGTGATTTTCTTTTTATTTGTTTTTGTCCTAGTGTTCCCTAAATTTTCCTCTCTAAAAATTGGCATAAATACTTTCCTCTTCATAAGATGAACAGGATTAAATTCACATTAACTTAATTGCCTTATAGTTTCAGAAACTAGATTTCCATCTACCAATATAGAATTTCGAATATATTCTAAATAGTTTCCTATGTTTACCTTGAGACAGTTAATTTCTTTTCCTCTTTCTTTCTTTCTCCCTTTCTTTCTTTCTTTTTTCAGTTATGTCAGGGGTCAAGGGAAAAAAAAGAGAAAAAATAACTTGCTACATTTCTTTGGAGCAAAAAAGAATCACTATAGCTTGAACTGTGTCCAGATCTGCTTTCCGCCATCTCTAAAATACTTGCAGTCTAAGCTCATATAAATGCCACTGAGTGAAGGGAAAAAGGTCAGGGGAAAGCTTGTGGCTGCCCCTTTGTTCAACTTCCAGTCATGCTAATCTGTGTACAGGCCTATCCCTTGAGGCTCAAACTCTTCCTTGAAATTCTCGGCTTCGGTTTCATTCACTTTTAGTGAAAGACTATTTTCTGAAACTCTAGGATATATTGAAGGTCAAAGGCAAAGCTAAACAGGTAATGCCACTGGGTCTTTCCAATAACAGATACAAATTTACTATGGATTTGTAGTGGATTTTTCTCACATCAGTTTTTTTCTTTTAATATCAATAATATAGGGGCGCCTGGGTGGCGCAGTCGGTTAAGTGTCCGACTTCAGCCAGGTCACGATCTCGCGGTCCGTGAGTTCGAGCCCCGCGTCGGGCTCTGGGCTGATGGCTCAGAGCCTGGAGCCTGTTTCCGATTCTGTGTCTCCCTCTCTCTCTCTGCCCCTCCCCCGTTCATGCTCTGTCTCTCTCTGTCCCCAAAAAAATAAATAAACGTTGGAAAAAAAATTAATATCAATAATATAAAGAACAAAGTTACTATACTCTATCTATGCTCCTCACAATCAGTAGGATAAGCATTATCTCTAAATAATACTAAAGCTTCCAACAGAATGATCAAAGCTTGTAGAATTTTGAAAAATTATCAGTGGTTTCTAAAAACACATTAAAAGTAGGAGTTTCTGGGATAGATGTCATGTGTATGTCCAAATGATCCCTTTCCTATTGTTGCCAGTCCATATGGAGTGTTACATTATTTTTAGAACACGTCTGTGTCCAAAGCATATAAGCAAGGGATTGGAAAAGACCCAATATAACACCAGCCAATTAATCTGCAACTTGAAATTAAATCTTGAAGAGCTAGGCATTCTACTTAAAACAAATAGCAGCTGAAGGAAATAGTGTCAGCCAATTCTGAGGGTCAAAGTTACAGACTTGAAGATCAGGGGTGCCAGGTGGCTCAGTTGGTTAAGTATCTGACTTTGGCTTAGGTCATGATCTCTCGATTTGTGAGTTTGAAGCCCGCATTGGGCTCTGTGCTGAAAGCTCAGAGTTTTGAGCCTGCTTCAGATTCTGTGTCTCCCTGTCTCTCCCTGACCCTCTCCTGTTCACACTCTCTCTCTCTCTCTCTCAAAAACTTACTAAACATTAAAAAAAAATTAAAGAGTAAATACAAAATTATCCAGAATGTAGGTGTAAAAAGGATAAAATTAGGGAATAATTGGAATAGGTCAGGATGCATTAAGTGGTACCTGGACTATAGGCAAGAATCTTCTCACTTGCTTTCTTCAGTTACTGGACATGCTAATGTATCACCTTAGTTTAAGGCTGCAGGAGAATGGAGATGGAAAATTTCAGAGGTTCCAAATAATTCATGAAAGAATATAGGGATTTTAGGTGTTTGACACCATTTTGAAACCCAATGCATGAATTGAAAGAAACATTTTACTTGTACTTGGAGAGTCTCTATATCAGGGATACTGTACTGTTTCTACTTTTCTGTAAGCTTACATTGGCCTTCTTAAAAGCACATCTCTTAAAACTATTGACTGAAGATGAAGTCTGAATGGGATATTGTGACTAAATTTATGATTATTTAACATTCTAGGACCCAGTGTTCTTCCTTGGAGAATAGGGTTCAGCCAAATATTTTTCTGCAGTGCAATGACATTTTTCCTCTCATGGAAGAACACTGACTCTGTCCATAGCTTTCACTGTAAAATTATTTTTAAGGTCTAACAGAGGAACCATAAGATTGCAAACAGGCCCATCAATAAAGACCATCTGTGAATTAAAATTTGAACCTATGGCCACTATAGTTCCTACAGAGTCTAGTTTAAATATAATATATCATGCTTCTTAATAAATATTAAACTTATCATTGATGGGTAGGCAAATAGAAAGTTTAATTAATCCATAAAAAAACACAACTAATCAAAACCCCCCCAAAATTAATGAACTTAAATGAGGACACAAATTTCAGTGAGAAAAAACAAACTCAATGGGGAAGTCAAATGTGTGAATCATGACACTCTAAATATATACAAATAAAATGAAAATTTAGCACATCTTCTGAATTTCACCATAATAGTCAATTTGGCTAGGCAATGGTGCTCAGACATTGGGTCAAACACCACTAGATGTTTCTGGGAAGGTATTTTTCAAAAATATGAATAACATTTAAATTAGTAGGTTCTGAGTAAAGCAGATTACATTCCACAATGTGGATGGGCCTGATCCAATCAGCTGAAGGCCTTAAGAAAAAAAGATGAGGTCCTCTGGGGAAGAAATTATATCTCTATATTCCCTTTGGACAGGAGACTACAACATCAGCTCTTCCCTGGGTCTCTGGCTTACTGGCCTGACCTGCAGATTTTAGATTTGCCACTCACCACAATTTCCTGAGACAACTGCTCAAAATCTCTCTCTCTCTTTCTACACACATGCTCGCTCTCTCTCTCTCTCTCACACACACACACACACACACACACACACACACACACATTCTAGTGGGTCTGTTTCTTTGGAGAATCCTGACTAATATGGTCATTATTTTTTTAATATTTATTTATATTTGACAGAGAGAGTGGGGGAGGGGCAGATAGAGAGGGAGACACAGAATCTGAAGCAGGCTTCAGGCTCTGAGCTGTCAGCACAGAGCCTGATGTGGGGCTTGAACTCACAAATAGATTGTGACCTGAGCTGAAGTCAGACACTTAACCAAATGAGCCACCTAGGTACCCCATGTGGTTGCTATTTTGAGTCATAACAGTAAAATAAAGGTGACCAGAACTTCAGAGAAGCACTGTGGTGGGTAGGAATTTAATTCCTCAGTTTAAATTCTGTTCACCTTTTACTAATTATGTATTTGCGAGCAGCTTAGCCTTTCAGAGTATGAATTTCTTGGTCTGTAAAATGAGATCATAGGTAAGACGTGGCAAACAAATGCTTCAAGAGACATAGCATGTTTTGAGGATTGACTGGAAAAATAATTCATGAGAATTCCTTAGAACAGTGATTTCATACAGTAAGTGCTTACATGGTATTCCTTTTCTCTATAATATAGAACAATCATAAGTACTCTCTATTGTTAAAATTATTGATTTTAGCATATTTCATGACATCAAACCATCTCAGAATTGTAAAAATGCTCTTACATTATCAATCACAATAGAAATTGATGTAAGCAGTAAAGGGATATGCTATTTTGATGGTAACTGATTGAATAAAAAATCTATGAATTTATTGTATATATATATTGTGTCTATATATTTTATTTATGTAAAATATATTATATATATGTTTACAGAGTAATGAGAAGTAATAAATGATAGAGTTTAAAAATCACCATTTTTATAACACTCCATGTTACAATCTATTTGACTATATATAATCAGTGGGTGCTAAAATCATTACATGAAACTGATCGAGAGCAAGATATAAGCAAGGTGCTTGTTATCACTCCACTTATTCATTGTAAATTTTAAAAATACACCTTCTAAAGTGATCAAATTCAGGATTATTCTTAGAATTTCATCCTTATACCATCATATTCCTGGTGGAGTACAATATAAAGTACCTAACGATACCTAAGAAATATGAATCCTCAAAATGTTTAATCTGAATCTATTCCAGCCCCAATGCCTAATGTTCACTTATAAGAAATATAGTAGATAAAAGAACCGGAGTAATATTTCCATGAGGAAACAATCACATGTATCCAGAATGAAGGATATTCTCCAAAATAACTGGCCTAAAACAATCAATGTCTAAAAAAATATGAGTAGATTATTCTATATTGAGACAAGATTATAAAGGAATAAAGGGATACATATGTATCTTACCAAATAGAAAAGCTGTGGGGCATCTGAGTGGTTCAGTCAGTTAAGCATCCGACTTTGGCTCAGGTCATGATCTCATGTTTCGTGAGTTCGAGCCCCGTGTCGGGCTCTGTGCTGACAGCTCAGAGCCTGGAGCCTACTTCAGATTCTGTCTTCCTCTCTCTCTGTTCCTTCCCTGCTCATGCTCTGTCTCTCTCTCTCTCCTTCAAAAAATAATTTTAAAAAAATTAAAAAGAAACAAATAGAAAAGATGTGTATTATTAGTAATAGAACCTCTTAAAAATTATGATCAGAGAATTGGCATAATTAATTGGGCTTTTTCAGAAATGTCACTCATTCAACAATATGGAAACATGATAGGTTTTGTCATAGTGGTACTGTGAGAGGAGAGGAGGGCTTAAAATATGTAAGTTAGGAAAAATTAAAATTTGGGATCTTAGACTTGGTGCTTGATTAAATGTAATTTGTGAAGAAATAGTGAGCCAAACGTCCTAGAATCTGCCTTGAATGGGGGCCTTTGTATTAAAATTGCATGTGTGCGATCTAGGTAGAGATGCCTCTTTAGAGAAAGGATTTGGGCATCAACTGCTTTTAAACAGTGACTACAATTTCAGGAGGAGATGAAATCTCCTAGGAGAGTATAGTGAGAAGATAGCTGAAAATTGAACTGTGTAGCACATTGTATTAGTTTATTACTACTATGGCAAATTATCACAAAATTAGTTGCTTAAAACAGCATAAGTTTATTATTCTCTTATAGGTCTGGAGGTCAGAAGTCTGAAGCAAGCTTGATAGGGTTAAAATCAAATTGTCTGCAGAGTTGCTTCCTTCTGAAGGTTTCAAGGAAGAATTTGTTTCTTGCTTCTTTCAGTTTCTAGAAGCTGTCTACTTCCTTGGCTTGTGACTGGATCACTCCAATCTCTGCTTCCTTCATGGCATTGCCATTCTCTCTGTCTCTTCTTCTGTAGTCAAATATGCCTTCATCTCCTTATATGAACACTTGTGATTGTATTTGGTGCACCTAGATAATCCAAGATGATCCCTGCATCTTTCAGGTCCTGAGACTTAATTGTATCTGCAAAGTTCCTCTTACCATGCAAAGAAATATATTCTCAGGCTCTGGGGATCCATGCATTGGTACCGTGGGGGACCATCATTCTGCCTACAGCCCAAATCAACACACAAACTCATGGACTAAGAGAAGTTTTTATGAAAACTGATAGAGACAGAGATATAGAGAAAAAGAAAGGTGAAAAAATAAATGGAGACACTGCTGCCATGTTAACCAAAGATGGTAACTTCATAAAAGAGTACTTTCCACACAACTGCAAACAGACCATGCACTTCTGCTTCCTGATAATACTAATCATGTCTCTTTGCAAAATTCTTAGCATACATGAATTTAAACAGAGGTTTCTCTCAGTTTCACTAGCATTTTTTAATTGGAATTGTTAGGCTGACCTTATCTTCTCCTGCTCAAATTCAGCTTTGGAGATGGGCATATATTCCTGAGATGCAGATCTTGGAACATGTTCCAAATTTTATTAGACCACTGAAGTATAGGGATTTGGCATTCCAATTAGACCACATGCACCCACATATGTTGATGTGGATAGCATTTTATTTAATCATTTTACTAATGATTTTTGGATGGCCAGTAAGTGCCAAGTATACCAGAGACGCAGTGTTCACTCTCATTAAGAAGTTTACATTCTATAGGATTTGACCAAGACACACACACACACTCTTGCTCTCTCTCACACTCATGTAATCAATTCTAAGACGCTACTGATTGTAAGATACAGCATTATTTTATATAATGCCACAAAATTAAAAATTTTACTATCAAATTGTACCATAACATTAAAACATCATTCCATTTATATTAGGTGCATTTGTAATTCCAGAGATATTATATTTTGGGAATTTAATGTGTCCTCATTAACAAAATGTAGTGGTTCAATCTATTGCATATTGCTGTTTAAACACAGAGGGGTGCCCAAATTAATTGAAGTAAGGAGATTAGTAAGGTTGGACTGGATAGGAGATTGTCTACTCAAAGGGAAAGAAGTTATCAGGATATGACCGAAACAGGTTGCTTTGGTTTGTCTGCTTTGTCCTCTTGGCTATCACTTGACAGAGATATCAGACGAAAGAGAAGAAAGAATGCAAAATTTAGTTTCAGTCTTGATTTAGATCTAATTTCCAGAATTTACGCTTGAAGAATAAGGGAGATATAGCAATATACACCTGGGGAAATCAGGATACTGAAGATCCAATATTACTTTTTCATATTTGGCCTGGTTAGATTCACTGGGCTCTGATTGGCTCTCACATGGTTTAAGTCTGCTAGACAATATTGCTCGAGCACTGGCTTGCTGGATAATTAAATGGAGTACAAAATTTAAAGAAAACAATCAACAAATTCATGGAAGCATGAAAGATATTGCCTTTCTTTGGAGAGTTTTAAATATTTTGTTATTGTTGACACATATAAGTAAAACCTTGGATTGAGAGTAACTTGTTCTGCAAGTGTTCTGCAAGATGAGCAAACATTTCTAATAAATCTTAACTTGAAAAACAAGTGATGTCTTGCAATACAAGTAGTACATGATGCCAAACATCACATGACCACAACTGGGCCAATGGTTCTCTCTCTCACTCACTGAGGGATTATGAGTGATCGTCTCCCATGCTCGGATGCTCAGTCTCAGGCCTCAGTGTTAGGCAGAAATCAGTGATTTTTCAGAATGTTGGATTTGCAAATGGAATTGTTTCTCTATATAATCGCTACTAAAATACATTTGTTTCGAAAAATACATTTTTTTTTCTAAAAGCTTTACAAAGTGTGCATGAAGCTTCAGAGATACTTCTTGAGGTATACTTGATCACCCTGGGGGTAGTTCATGAAAACAGAGTGTGGTTTTTCTAACAAAAATCAAGATAAAATGTGATCCACATTTCAAAGGAACAGAGCACGGTTTTTCTAACAAAAATCAAGATAAAATGTGATCCACATTTCAAAGGAACTCTTACTTGTTCTACCTAAGCACTGTTGATAGTAAAGATGGTCTGGTTTCAGTCATGGAGAGAACATTCCCATTACCTGTTTCATCCATATAGCACTTTATTATGTGTCAGGCGTGTGAGGATACTCAATATTAATGATGATACTGATTGTGGCAAGAGCATACTGATGACTTAAAGCCTTTGAAATGTCATATATATTCATGCCTAGGTGAAATCGATATGTATGTATATTCAAAATATAAAATCACATTTTTTCAAGTAAGATAAAATAAAATAAAATAAAATAAAATAAAATAAAATAAAATAAAATAAAATAAAATAAAATTTCAAGTAAAATGAAAGCTAAGCAGCTTCACTGTGGTCAGTGCTGTTGATCATATGGAAAACACCCTATTAATTTATTTCGAACTTATTTTAGTAATTAACAATTTCAGAATATAATATAACAATTTGATTGTGTAGTGTAGAGATGGAGCTGGGAAATAAACTCAGTCTCATTGGTTTCCAACACCTGAGCTTTTCAACTGTGACTTCTCAGGTGCAAATTCCAAAATCTTCAGTTTCAAATCTGTGCAGGCAAAAAGAGCAGAAAAAAAAATCCGACTACAGAGGGTAATAACTGAAATAAGGTTATTTCTTTTAAAGGATTAGAAATCTAACATGGATGATTACTTAGGTTTTTTTAAATAATTTTTTTAAAGTTTATTTATATATCTTGAGAGAGATAGCATGAGCAGGAGAGGGACAGAAAAAGAGAGAGAGAGAGAATCCCAAGCAGACTCTGCACTGTCAGCACAGAGCCCAATGTGGGGCTCGAACTCACCAACTGTGAGATCATGACCTGAGCTGAAATTGAGTCAGACACATAACCGACTGAGCCACACAGGTGTCCCTGACTAATTAGTCTTGATGGTCTCCGTTTCAAAGAGAACTTAAAGAGATAGAAGTGGTGCTGGTGAAAAAGAGTATCTCTCTTGTTGGTCTCACTACCATTATCATCATTGTGCCTCTGAATAGCTATCAGGAAACACTACACAGGGAACAATAAGGAAATAATTTAATGTTTTATGTCAGGTAAGCTACTCAGGGAGATATGCTGGAACAACAGAACAACATTGGACAGAAAAAAAAATGTTTAGATTGGTAGTAAAAAATGCAAATCCACTTGTCAGAAAGATAATGTCTATAGTTAACAACTGTTCAAATAGAAGCCTTACAGCAAAGCTCAGCAAACTTTTCTGTAAAGAGACAGACAATAAATATTTCTGGTCCATATGGTCTGCATTGCAACTACTCAAGTCTACCATCCTAGCATGAAAATAACAACAGACCATATGTGAATGAATGGGTGTGGCTGTGTTCCAAAAACTTTATTTACAAAAGCAAGGGAAGAGTCATATTTGGATCTCACACCTTAGCTTACCAATTTCTGTTTTAAATGATTAGGTTGAATGTGAGCTGTATTCAAAATAGAAGTGAGAGCCAGGAAGGTGAGCAAACCATTGCATTAGTTGGTCAAACTACCTAGGTAGTAGTGATATTCAGAATCAGACAGAACAACACATCTTAATTCTCAGTGAGCTCTCTGCTTTGTCCAGGCAGGTTTTATGAATCCTGGTTGAAAAGGACAGTCTGAAACATACGGCCAGCCTCTAATCCCACTGGGGATAAAATCATCCAAACAAAAAGTCCATGTCAAGGATAAATAATGAAGACAGTGAGCTTACCTGAATATATTCAACACAGTGGCCCACAGCAACAAGAGAGGTGCACTATGCTAATTGCTGCTAAATTTATTTCAGATCCCATGTCCTGCTACCACCATATACTAATCAAACATGCTTGCCAAGGGATGAGTCCAAGAACTACATAGAACTGAGCCACTGTAATGTCTATAAAGACAGCACATCATTATTTGCTGTTGTATCCTGAGAATACATACAACAGTGCCTGGTACATGATAGGCATTTAATGACTATTTGTTGAGTGCCTAGTACCTGACAGCTATTAAAAATAGTTCCAGTAGAAGTTAGTAAATTAATACCACAGCTTTCTTAGTATTTGCCCCCCCCCTTATAATATCATATGTAAAATTCTGCTGATAGACAATCGTCTTTTGTCACTTTAATTCCAAAACATGTTACATTTCATACACTTATATTTATATATTTAATTCTGAGTCATGACTATAGTTGTAAAAAAATTCCTAGATGATGAAGGATATGGAGAGGTTGGCCTACTGATTAACATTATAGGGTAATGATGAACATTGAAATTTAATTTTTCATCTCCTCTTGTCACTCCCTCTTTAGCTATTTTAGGGTTACCATCCATGAAGTAGCAGATTGATTAAGTTCTACTTTAAATAACCCTTCACTTGGAGTGGAAATCAGTCAGCTTTGTTGAAGGAACTCCTAAGCAGAAAGGGAAAAAAAAATGAAATCCCAGGACATTAGGGAGCAATTGAGTATTTAAAAAATCATTCAAAGGAGAACCTCTATATGCACTATCATAAGCATTTTTATCTATATTAAAAAAATGAAGAGCTGAGTCAACTCAGGCAGGAATTGAATATGTCATTTTATAGAGTCTCAATATAACAAAAATGAAACATGCATCACTAATCCACCTTGCCAGCTTATACAGCTTTTGAGAGTGAAAGGTTCTTAGTAATAACATTAATTATTATTAAATATTATTAGCTTAGTGTGTAGAGAATATAAACACCAATATTTACAGTCTTTTGGTAAAATGTACTTTTATTTTTTAGGACATCCTAAAATTGGCTATCAATTTATAACACAACATATTGTAGAATTGCCGTTTAATAATTTTTAGAACTAGCTAGAGTGAGCCATTCCCTCTCAAATGGCATGTGTTCCATTTTCTGTCCTATCCTCATCTTCACCACCTGCTAGTAGTGTTTCAGGCAACAAAACAACAGTGTTCTAAGCAGAGAGTACAGCCTCCTCCAAAATGGTAACAATTCAGATGGTTCACAATATGACAAAACCTTCAAGACTATGATAAGTGTTTTTTATTTATTTTTTATTTTTCTTTTCTTCTTTTAATGTTTAAACTTTGGATTGTAAAGGGTGATTAAAAATTCTCTTTGGGTGTGCATGTGTACATATGGAAGTATAGATTAAAAAACAGAGTTGAATTAAATATATCTTAGTCTATCTTTAATGATACATATGTGTTGAATCAGTTCTCTGCCATCCAGAAGTTAACTATTTTGTTTGGCCTTATTTTATGTGTCTGGCTTTCTAACTATTTTATTCATTTTTTCTGTGAATAAATTGTTCTTTTTTTCCAGGTGGAAAGTGTCTTAGTCTTCTCAGGCTACTCTAACAAAATACCAAAGACTGAGTGACTTATAAACAACAGATATTTCTTTCTCAGTTCCGGAGGGTGAGAAGTCCAACATCAAGGGGCCAGCAGATTCAGTGTCTAGTTGGGGACCCCCTCCTGGTTCACAGCCATCCATGTTTACACTGTGTTCTCACCTGGCATAAATGGATTAAGATCCCTCTGGGGCCTCTTTTATAAGGGTACTAGTACCATTCATGAGGGCTTTGCTCTCATTACCTAATCAACTCCAAAAGCCACACCTCCTGATGCCATCACCTTGGGATTAGAATTTCAACATTTGAAATTTGGGGGTGGAGGGCACAAATGCTCAGTTTGTGGCAGGAAGTAATTAAAGAGCATTAATTAAAGAGCATTAATTATGCTCTTTATTCTTTAAATGAAAGTCTTTTATCAGTAATAAGAAATTTTGATGATAGATAAATATTTTGGAAGGAGTAAAAGCAACAAATAGTGAACAATGATTCCACTTAACAGTATATTTTGAATACTGAATTACTGAATAATGATTCCACTTACAATATATTTTGAATACTGAATGCCTTGTCATACTGTTTAAACAGTATATTTAGAATGTATTGTTGGTAGAAAAATGTATTTAGGACTTTCTCAATTATTGATGTCTTGTAGGTATTGTATGTTTTGCATATTAAAGAAAGGAAAAATGTATTAATTTTAAGAAGAGCAAAAAGCAACATTTTAAACAAAATATAGAATAAGAAAATGTTTGTAATTGATCTCTATACTCCTAAGGGAATAAATAAAATTAATGGACACACAATTTTTAGGAACTAAACAGTTATGAGTCCCCTTTTATCTTCAAGGAAATAAACATTAAGTGCAGGTTGGGCTGAATAGGATTTTATTCACTAAAAACTTTAGAAATAAAACTGTGTGGGTAGGTTTCATAATTTTATACCAATTCCACTGGAATGAAGTAAAGATTTGAATGAGTTAAGAAACTAAGAAATTATATTACAGTGCTTTAGTATTTTGAGATGAAAAATAGTCAAAGGATAGATATTGACAAGGCCAACACTGAAATTATTCAAATATTCATTTTTTACACTGACCTACAAAATGCAAGGAGAAATTATAAAGTAGATATTATTTTACATACTAAAAATTCAATTTAATTAAATAAAATTATTTAAGCACCAACATTTGAAAGATAATATGCTAAGTGATGAGTACACAGAAATAAATGACTCAATGCCCAACTTCAAGAATTCACAGCTGATTAGGAAGACAAATTACACCAACTATGACATTACAATGTGATAATGAAATACCACCACCAACTACTAAAGTATACAAAATTGAAAAAAAAAAAAGAGAGAGAGATAAAGAGAGAGAGAGCGCGCACGCACGCGCATGTGAGAGAGACTGAAGAAAACAACATTAGTGAAGATTTAGAGCACCTGGAGCTCTCATAGAGTGCCAAAAGGAACCTAAGATGGTACAGCCCCTTAAGAAAACAGCTTGGTAGTTTCTTAACCTGTTAAATATACAGCTACAATATGATCCAGCCATTCCACTTCCATGTATCCAAAATAAAATATATGTCCATACAAATAATTCTGAGTAAATGTTCACATCATAATTATTTGTAATAGCCAAAAACTTGAAACAACTCAAATGCCCACAAAAAATTGAATGGTTAAGCAATCTGTGAGATATTTATGCAAAAGAATACTTCTCAATAATGAGTTATTGCTGTATAGAACAATGTGGATGAATATTAAAATAATTATATTCAGTGAGAAGCCAGACAAGATGGTAAATTCCTTATGAAGACATTCATAAGAAATTTTTTTAATCAACAAAAATTTGTTTACTTATTTTTGAGAGAGAAAGAGACAGAGCACGAGTAGGGAAGACAGAGAGAGGGACACATAGAATCCGAAGCAGGGTTGAGGCTCTAAGCTGTCAGCACAGAGCAATACGTGGGACTCAAACTCATGGGCCATGAGATCATGACCTCAGCCGAAGTTGAATGCTTAACCCACTGAGCCATGAAGGTGCCCATTTAAAAAATAAGAATAATGTTTATTTTTGAAAGGGAGAGAGAGAACATGAGCAGAGGAGGAGCAGAGAAAGGAGACACAGAACCTGAAGCAGAGAGAGAGAAAGAGAGACAGAGAGAGAGAGAGAGAGAGGGAGAATGTGAGCAGGGGAGGGGCAGAGAGAGAAGGAGACACAATCTGAAGCAGGCTTTTGCATATGAGCCATCAGCACAGAGCTTGATGCAGGGCTTGAACTCATCAATCGTGAGATCATGACCTGAGCCGAAGTCGGATGCTTAACCAACTGAGCCACCCAGGCGCCCATATAAAAATTTTTTAAAGCACGCTAATTTATAGTGTCAGAAAGCAGTTCAATGACTACCTATTTGGAGATGGCAACAAATGTGAGGATAGAATTACTAAGAGGTAAAAGAAAACTTACACAAGTGTTGGATGTGCTATCATTTTAATGGTTTAATGAGTTTATATGTTGAAACTTATTACATTGTAGATATTTTTTCTCATTTTTAATTGAAGTATAGTTGATAATGTTATATTAGTTTCAAGTGTACAACGTAAGTGTTTTGAAATTCTATACATTACCTAATGCTCACCATGATTAGTGTAATTACAAAGTCATTACAATATTGTTGACTATATTTCCTATGCCATACCTTTCATCCCCATGAATTACTCACTTTATAACTGGAATTCGTACCTCTTAGTCCCCTTCACCTATTTTGCCCATGCCACCATCCACCTCCATTCTGGCAATCACCAGTTTGTTCTGGTGTTTGTATTTATGGGTCTGTTTTCTGGTGTTTGTATTTATGGGTCTGTTTTGTTTGTTTATTCATTTGTTTTGTTGTTTAGACTCCACATATAAGTGAAATAAAATGGTATTTGCCTTTCTATCTGACTTATTTCACTTAGCATAATACCCTCTAGATCCATCCATGTTGCTTCAAGTGACAAGATTTTATTCTTTTTTATGGCCAAGTAATTTTCCATTGTGTGTGTGTGTGTGTATACATACATTGTATGTGTGTGTTTGTATCTATCACATCTTCTTTATTCATTCATTTATCAATGAACTCTTAAGCTGCTTCCCTATCTTGGTTATTATAAATAATGTTAATGCTGCAATAAACATAATGGTGCACGTATCTTTTCAAATTAGTGTTTTCATTTTCTTGGGATAAATACCCAGTAGTAAAAGTACTGGATCGTATGGTATTTATATTTTTAATTTTGGGGGAAAAGTATCATACTGTTTTACATAGTGGCTGTGCCTATATACATTCCCACCAACAATGCACAAGGTTCCCTTTTCTTCACATCCTCCCCAACATTTGTTATTTCTTGTCTTTTTTATAATAGCCACTCTGACTGGTGTGAGGTGGTATCTCATTGTGGTTTTGACTTGCATTTCCCTGGTGATTAGTGATGTTGAGCATCTTTTCATGTGACTGTTGGCTATTTGGATGTTTTCTTTGGTGAAATGTCTGTTCAGGTCCCCTGCCCATTTTTTAATCAGAATATTTGTGGGTTTTTTTGATGTTGAGTCAATCCTTTATGAGGTGTATTGTATGCAAATACTTCTCCCATTCCATAGGTTGTAGTTTTGTTCTGTTGATGGTTTCCTTCACTGCACAAAAGGTTTTTATTTTGGTGTAGTCCCAACCTACTATTTTGGCTTTTGGCTTTTGTTTCCCTTGCCTGAAGAGATATATCTGGAAAAATGTTGCCAGGGCTGATGTCCAAGAGATTACTGCCTACATATTCCTTTAGAAGTTTTATGGTTTCAGGTCCTACATTTAGCTCTTTAATACATTTTGGGTTTATTTCTGTGTATAATGTAAGAAAGTGGTCCAGTTTCATTCTTTTACATGTAGCTGTCCAGTTTTCCCAAAACCATTTATGGAAGAGACTGTCTTTTTGCCACCGTATATTCTTGCTTTCCTTGTTGTATATTAATGACCATATAAACCTGGGTTTATTTCTGGGCTTTCTATTCTGTTCCCTTTATCTATGTGTATATTTTTGTGCCAGTACTATATGGTTTCTATTATCATAGTTTGTAGTATAGCTTAAAATCTGGGATTCTGGAGTAGATTATATATTAACTATACTTCAATAAAGGTGATAAAACAAAAGAAAAGACCAAGAAAATATATTTTTAAATTATTTCAAAGGCATTTGAGTGTTAAAAGCAAAAAGTAATTAATTATTAAACACTACCTTGGGATTTTCAACATAAGTAGACAAAGTATATGATATAAATTGCACAACAGAAGGTGCAGGAGAACTATACTATTGCAACTTCCCTATATTTCACACTGAGTACTATAATTTTAACCTGTAAATGGTGTGTATTATAATCCCTAGAATAAGAAGGTTAGATATAGATATACAGATACATACACACACATGTACACACACACACACACACACACACACACACACACACACACAGTGGTGTAATAGTGACTAGAGAAACCAGAAATATGCCCACATGTATATGGATCTTTTCAAAAAAATGGTACTGGTTCCACTATACATATATATATATATATATATATATATATATATATGGAAAGAAAACAACTATAAACCTTACTTTACACATACACAGAAATTAATTCAAGAGGGATAATAGCCTTATCTGTAAAAGCTAAAACAATAAAGCATTTAGAATAACAACGACAAGACTATCTTCATGACTTATACCATTAGTCATCAGAGAAATATATATTGAAACCATAACAAGATACTACTAGAAATCTACTAGAGAGGTTAAATGTATAAAGGCTGACAACACTCAAATGTCAATGATTATGTGGACCTACTAGAACTCTTACATTCATTGTTGATGGGAATGTAAATGTTATAATTACTTTGGAAATAAAGGTTTGGAAATTCTTACAAAGTAAATATTTGATCCAGCAATCCTATTTCCAGGTAATAAAAAAAAAAAAAAACACTGGTCCAGAGAAAGATTTTATACCCAAATATTCACAGCAGTTTCATAACAGCCCAAAACTATAAGTAACCCAAATGCCAATCATCAGGAAAATGGATAAATGATGTGTGGTATATTAATATCATGAGTCAATATTATGCAAAAAAAAAAACCAAAAAATTATTGATACACACAACATGGATGAAATGTATAGACATTATGGTGAACCAAAGAATCTGCACACATAATAGTACATACATATGATTCAATGTATAAGAAGTCCTAGAACAGGCAAAACTAATTTATAGTGAGAAAAAGTCATGGTTGTCTATGAGTTCAAGGATAACTGACCAGCAAAGAACATGAGAAATATCTGGACTGATGAAAATATCCTGTTTTTACAGGAAGTGTGGATCATATGTACCCATTTATCAAAATTATATATTTCATACTATGCATTTCAGTTTATTCACATGATATCTGAAAAACTGAATAATAGTGTAAAGAGTAGATGGAGAAAGACTAAATAAGGATATTTGATCACAAATACTGATGCTTTTTGTAGCTCAGTAGTGGATACATGAGGATTAATTATATTAATTATATATATATATAATATATATATATATATTGCAGAAAATCAAGGCTAAGGAAAGTACCTTCATGGAGAATAAAACTGGAAAACCTTAAGAAACAAAAGACCATACAAGATTATTAGCTTCTCTTTTTTTATAATATGCTAATCAGCAGGAGCATCGATGTGTGAGTAAGAAGACAGAGAGATTTATATATTAGAGAGACTCAGGTTTGTATTTTTGTTCTTCTTTATTAGCTTTGTTACTTTGCGCAAAGCAATTAACCTTTCTGAGCTTCAGTTTATTCAACTCTAAAATGAGATTAATTATCTGTAACTCCAAAGGTGGCGATGAGAATATGGCAACCTTAACATATTGTAAGCATTTACTACATTGCATGAAGTTTAGTACATATTAAAGGAAATTCGTTTTCCTCAGTTTACAGCCCACCCTTTGCTCTCATCCCGGCCCCTTAAAGAAGCTATAGGAAAGTAGGAGTTACATTATATCGTTTCAATTAATCCACATATACTTCTAGTCTTGGGAAACAAAGGTCAAGATATAAAAGAATAATACGGTGGAAAGAAAATCAGATTTACAGTCAGGCTGGGACTGTCTTAGTTACTACTAGCTGTGCAGCTTTAAGTAAGACTACTGTGAAATGAATATAATAACTAAATTGCGGGATTAAATGAAATACTGTGATAAAATTCCTTGAATAGTGATGTTTTGTATATATTTGTCACTAAACAAATTGAAGCTACTTTTATTATTAACATCAAATAAGTGCTACTACAAAGGCTTGTTTTGTTGTTCAATTACTTGTAATCTATACAAAGTCTAGATTGGAAGTAAAGTTTTATAGACTAACTGGTCTGTGTGAAGACTTTTCCATTGACAAATTGAGTCCTAGAGTTTTGTGAGAACCAAGGACACATATTTGTAATTCTAAATAGGAGCTTTTCCTCACCAATACATAGGGCAAAATATCCTTTATGTCGGTTCTTGAGGCCCTGAATCTGAGGAATTAGAATAAATCATTTTGCAAGCATAGTGGCCCACATAGTTTAACTAGAGTAAAAGTAGCAAAGCAAAAATTTAAGGAGATTTATATGATTGAGCATATTTAGCAAAACTGGAGACTGAGAGTGAAGAAATCTGTCCTGATGCTGAAAGCTGTAACTCTGAAGAGTTGAGTGATGTTATCAAAGCAGCATATAAAGAAGATGGATTTTGGGCCACCTGGGTGGCTCAGTCGGTTAGGCGTCAACTTCAGCTGAGGTCATGATTTCACAGTTTGTGAGTTCGAGCCCCATGTTGGGCTCTGTGCTGACAGCTCAGAGCCTGGAGCCTGCTTCATATTCTGTGACTCCCTCTCTCTGCCCCTTTCCTTCCCATGCTCTTTTTAAGTCCCTCTCTCTCAAATATAAGTAAACATTAAAAAAATAATTTAAAAAAGAAGATGGCTTTTTAGCTATCATTTAGGATTACGTTGGGAAGAAATTTTTTTTTGAAGTTTATTTATTTTGAGAGAGAGAGGGAGGGAGGGAGGGAGGGAGGGAAGGACAGAGAGAGAGAGAGAAGAAGGAAGAGAATCCCAAGCAGGCTCCACGCTATCAGCGCAGAGCCCGACATGGGCTCAATTCCACAAAACATGAGATCATGACCTGAGCCCAAATCGAGAGTCAGAGGCTTAACCAACCGAGCCACCTGAGCACCCCATAAATCTTAAGTTTGTGACAAAAGTATTATTGTAGCACATGTGTCATTTGTTAATACACCTTGCAAGATCTTAGAAAATAAAGTCCATTTTTACCATTTGTAATAAATATACAATAGTACTGGATTTCTGATTCAGCTATAACTTTTTAGGACTGGGCAAAAAACTCTAATGTCTGAAATATTTTTGGCCTATCTGTTCTTTTCAAAACCTGAAAAACAAGTACTATAACATAAAGGTACAATGATTCAAGTGACCTATATTAAATTTCTTTGAGAATGTCTGTCAGATATCTGGAAGAAGGGACTCCATAAAATAATGAATAATTTAAGGAATTAAATTATAATTAACAAATATAAGAACACCGTAGTTGAGAAACAAAAGACTTACCTGAAGTACCTTGCAAGGTGAAAGAGAATAGCTGGGGGGGAGGGGCGGGGGGCGGGGGTGGTGCCTGGGTGGCTCAGTCAGTTGAGCATCTGACTTTGACTCACTTCCTCAGATCTTCTGTCCCCCTCTCTCTGCCCCTTCCCTGCTCCTGCTCTCTCTCTCCCAAAAATAAATAAAAATTAAAAAAAGAGAGAATAGCTAGGTTTTTGTGGCCATAAGAACATAAGGCAACATATCTCATATTTAAAGCTCCCCTATAGACAGAAAGAAAGAAAGAAAGAAAGAAAGAAAGAAAGAAAGAAAGAAAAGGGAGGGAGAACCAGACCAATATTTTCCTGAATATAGACATAAAAGCCCTCAACACAATAAAAGCATAAAAAATCTCATGATCTATAAAAAATATTCTCAGTCACTACCAAGTGGGATTTATTTTAGGAATGCAAGGTTGTTTTTTATATTTTAGTAACATTTAACATAATACACTATGTGACTTCTTCAATAGGCTCAGGAAAAGCATTTCACAAAATCCAAAATCCATTCATAATAATTCAACAAAATAAGAACAGAAAGGAATTTCATCAACATCATGAATTGTATGTAAAACCTATAGCTAATATCATACTCGGTGGTGAAAGAATGATTTTTTTATAAAGACCTGGAAAAAGTGTTACATCTCTGCTCTTAATACTTATTTTCAACACTTACAAGAAGTTCTTAAAATCATTAAATTGTACACTTACATCCGATCTAATTGATGGCATACAAATTTTACCTCAAAAAAAAAACCTCTCAAATATTTAAGACAAGAAGGCAAATCAATCACCTTTATTATTTCACTTTATTTATAATTTCCTGTAGCGTTAGAGATATGGAACATAATTTTTTTTCAATATTTGCTATGTTGAATAATGAGATGATTAAAAATGCAGGAACTGAAACTTCACATAAAATTGAGAAAACAGAAGTTCAAATTACCTTACTCAGATGTTGAAAATTTAAGCATGCTAATTGCTCATTATTGTAAATATTCATTAATATTCACTCTATTTTTTGGTCAAATTTATCTGGCTCTCCCAATAGCAATAAGCTTACACCAATAAGTCAATATTTTCAAGTCACAAGCTAAATTATATATATATATATATATATATATATATACACATATGTATACACATATATATGTACACACATATATATATACATATATATATGTGTATACACATATATATACACATATATATATACACATATGTATACACATATATATGTACACACATATATATATATACACATATATATACACACATATATATATATATATATATATATATATATATATACATGAACTTTCATTTAAAATACCATACCATATTAAGGGGGGGGCACCTGGGTGGCTCTGTTGGTTAAGCGTCTGACGACTTCGGCTCAGGTCATGATCTCATGGTTTGTGGGTTCAAGCCCCCCATGTCCTAGCGGACAGCCAGGAGCCTGAAGCCTCCTTCAGATTCTGTGACTCCCTCTCTCTCTGCCCTTCCCCTGCTCACACTCTGCCTCTCTCTCAAAATTAAATAAACATTTAAAAAATTAAATTAAAATAAATAAAATAAGATAAAATAAAATAAAATACCATATTAAGGGAAGCCTGGATGGATCAGACCGTTAAGTGTCAGCCTTTTAGTTTCAGCTCAGGTCATGATCTCAGTTTCATGAGTTTGAGTCATGCATTGGGCTCTGTGATGGCGGTATGGAGCCTGCTTGGGATTCTCATTCTTTCTCTCTCTTTGCCCCTCCCCCACCTGCACTGTCTTTGTATCTTTCAAAACAAATAAATGAACTTAAAAAATACCATATTAAATATTTACATAGGTAACATAAATGTATATTCTGATAAAATTGATTTTAAAATATAGGCATACATTTTAGCATCTTCTATTATAATCATTTATATATAGCTAATATCATATTTATCATATTTTATTAGAATAGTATTTGTACAGTATTGTTTTAAAAGGAAGGCATAAAATAATATTACAATCAATAAATGCAAATAAAGCATGTGGACAGTTCAGTGTTCAAAATCCTTGCAAATATAAGATAACTATTGCTTAAATACATTAGTATTATTTATTTGCAATATCTAGGCTTTGGGTGGGCAGAAATAATAGGAAAGCATTTTGTTGATGGTAGTGCTTTCTTTTTTCAATTGATAATCTTTCAGAATCAAATCAACAAGGAATACAAACGTTTACTTCAAGAAGAGACTTAAAAAAAAAGTAGTGACTATAGTAATAAGTGGTATGAAATGATTTGGGACCTTTTTTACCCAAGCTGAAAAAGTCTAATTAACTTGTATCTTTTGCAAATGCCCTCTAAGAATATATCTGGTAAATTCACTGATTGCTATTGCAATCTACTTGAGGGCAGGCTATGATTCTTATACTATTTTACACTAACAACTCATATTCTGCCATATTGAGTGATTTCCTGGATATTATTAATGGGATATTATCTGTTCAAAATGTACATTTAAATCATATTTATAATTAAATTGTCAAAAGTATTATGTCATTTAAAAACTATACTTAATTTTAGCAAATCTTTGCAAAAAAATTCTATGAAATACTCAATCTCTGAATATCTTTGTTAATTGTGACTCCTAGTAGACAATATTAGCTCATTAACAAGCAATTCAGAAATGCATCTGTAAGTGGAATACTGAAAAGAAACACACAGATATACATATGCAATGATTTTATGTGTATATGGTGGTATACTATTAAGTACTGTTGTATTAATAGAGACATCTGAAAGTTATGACCTATTCGTTAATGAGTATCAACAATTTTGATACTAATCATGACCAAAGAAACAATGTGGAACTTTGACAAAGCATTTTAATTTCTCTGGATCATATGCCACTGATAATAAAATAATTAAAAATTATGTTAGCCACAAGTTTTCAGAATATGACTGAAAGGACACTCTGGATTGTAAAACATTTACAAATTTTTAATGAAAATAATGACACTGCAATTTTAATAAAGTGAAAATGAAAGGCACAGACTATGTTCTCATTCAACAGAGACATATTTAAGTTTGTTCTATTTTAACATAATACTTGATATGGTTAAGTTATATCAAGATATAATGTGAGAATGTAAAATATTAGGATAGAAGCTAAAGAATTACTTTTTTTTATTTTACAGAAAATCATAAAGACAAATCCCTCAATTCCCAACAATAAGGGCTCCAAGGAAGGAAAAAGCACCCACTATCCTGCCATAAGCTTAAGATTACTTTAAGATTACTTTAAGCATAAGCAAAGATTACTCTTTGATGTAATCTTGCAACACTAGTGGTAGGATTTTAAAGAACTATCTTGGCTTAACTCCTAACCCTAAACCTTAAGTCTTGGTGCCTTGACTGAAAACAATCCTTCTTGTTCTGGGGCACCATGCTTGTCTATGTAATACAGAGAAACTTACTTTGCATATGGAATTGTAATATTAAATAAACACTGGAGGAACTGTTTTTGAACTTCCAGAGGATTCCTCTAGTATTATTTAATTACTTAAACCATTTTGACTTACATTTTCTATATGATTTGAGGAAGAGGTCCAACTTCATTCTATTACCTGTGGCTATACACTGTCAAGTCCATTTCATTGATCTACATGGATCTATTCATAAACCATTTCTCTTGATTACTGAACTTTAGAGTAAGATACGACATCAGCACGTGTTAATTCTGCAGCATTTTTTTTTACCATTGGTTTGGATACTCAAGTTTCCTTTGTATTTCCATATAAAGTTTGGCAACAGCTTGTCAATTTCTGTTAAAAAGCTGGAATATTTAGAAGATTTCATTGAATTGCTAGAATTTTAATCCCACATCCACTAGTCAGTATGACTTGAAGAAAAACATATTCACTTTAGTGAAGAATGGGTTCAAACCTAATCAATCATCAACAACTGCCACATAAAGAAGATGTTCTATACAATCAAATGGTAACCACAAATCAAAAACCAGTAAGAGATGTGCAAAAAATAAAAGAGTCTAAATATATCAAGAAAGAAAGCCAATTAACTGTGAAAGAAGAGAGCAAGAGAAGAAAGGAACACAGAAAAACTACAAAAACAGCCATAAAACAAGTAACAAAATTAAAATAACTACAAACCTATCAATAATTACTTTGAATGTAAATGGACTAAACATTCCTATCAAAATAACAGAGAGACTGAATGGATAAAAAAAAGCAAGACCCACCTATATGCTGCCAATAACAGACTACTTTCAGACCTTTAAACATATGCAGATTCAGTGTAATGAATAGAAAAGCATTTACCACGCAAATGGATGTGAAAAGAAAGCTGAGGTAGCAATACTTATGTTGAACAAAACAGACTTTAAAACAAGGACTGTAACAAGAGACCAAGAAGGACACCATACAATCATAAAGGGAACCATCCAACAAGATATAACAATTATAAATAGTTATGAGCCCAACATGAAAGCACCCAAATAGACAAAGCAATTACTAATAAACATAAAGAAAGTAATCGATGGTAAGACAATAATACTAGAGATGGTTAACACCACACTTCCATCAATGGACAAATCATCCAAACAGAAAATGAACAAAAAAACAGTGGCTTTGAATGACACATTGAACCAGATGGATTTAACAGATATATTCAGAACATTCTATCTGAAAACATCAGAATACACATTCTTTTCAAATGCACATGGAACATTCTCCAGAATAAATTACATATTAGGCCATGAGACAAATCTCAACAAATTCAAAAAGATCGAAGTCATACCATGCATCTTTTGTGACCAATGATAACTAGAAATCAACTACAAGAAAAAAATCTGAAAAGAGCACAAATACCAGGAAGTTAAATAACATGCTACTGAACAACAAATGGATCAACTAAGAAATCAAAGAGGAAATCAAAAAATACATGGAGACAAATGAAAATGAAAACACAAGGGTCCCAAATCTTTGGGATGCAGCAAAAGTAGTTCTAAGAGGGAAGTTTATACACATTCAAGCCTTATCTCAAGAAGCAAAAAACAAAACAAAACCAAATCAAATAAACAACTTAACCTTACACCTAAAGGAGCTTAAAAAAGAAGATAAGCAAACCCAAAACCAGTAAAAGGAAGGATATAATAAAAGAGCAGAGCAGAAATAAATGAAATAGAAACAAAAACATCCCCAACACCAACAAAAACACAATAGAACAGGTCAATGAAACCAAAAAGATCAACAAAACTTATAAAAGACAGAGACAGAAAAAGGGAGAGACAGAGATAAAAAACAAACAAAACAACTTACAAAAACAAAACAAAACAAAAACAGAAATGAAAGAGGACAAATAACCAACACCACAGGAATACAAAAGATTATAAGAAAATATTGTGAAAAATTATATGCCAACAAGTTGTACAACCTGGAAGAAATGGATAAACTCCTAGAAACATATAACCTACCAAAACTGAATCAAGAAGAAATAGAAAATTTGAATAGACCTATTACCAGCAATGAAATTGAATCAGTAATCAAAAGACTCCCAAAAAACAGAAGTACAGCATCAGACAGTGTGTAGCTGAATTCCACCAAACAGTTAAAGAGTTAATACCTATTCTTCTTAAACTTTTCCAAAAACTAAAGGAGGAGGGAAATCTTCTGTTGTATGGGGGCACCATTACCCTGATACCAAAACCAGATAAAGACACTAAAATATCTCTGACGAACATGGATGCAAAAACCTTCAACAAATATTAGCAAACCAAATCCAACAATACTTAAAAAAAAAAAAAAACATTCACCAGGATTAAGTGGGATTTATTCCCGGGATGCAAGGTGGTTCAATATTTGCAAATCAAAGATAGGAGAAATGATGAAAACCATATGACCTTTTCAATAGATACAGAACAAGCATTTGATTTGACAAAGTACAATATCCATTCATGATAAAAACACTTAACAAAGTAGGTTTAGAGGGAACATATATCAATATAATAAAGGCCAAATATGAAAAACCCGCAGCTAGCATCATCATACTCCATTGTGAAAAACTGAGCGCTATGTCCATTCTCACCCTTCTATTCAACGTAGTACTGGAAGTCCTAGCCACAGAAATCAGACAAGAGAGAGGTTTAAAAGTTATCCAGATTGGTAAGGAAGAAGTAAAATTTTCACTATTTGCAGATGACATGATACAATATACAGAAACTCTAAAGATTCCACCTAAAAACTACTATAACTGATAAATGAATTCAGCAAGGTCACAGTATATAAAATTGAAGTATAGAAATCCATTGCATTTCTGGGGCGTCTGGGTGGCTCAGTCGGTTGAGTGTCCGACATCAGTTCGGGTCATGATCTCGCGGTCTGTGGGTTCAAGCCCCACGTCGGGCTCTGTGCTGACAGCTCAGAGCCCTGAGCCTGCTTCGGATTCTGTGTCACCCTTGTTCTCTGCCCCTCCCCCGCTCATGCGTGCGTGTGCGCGCGCGCGTACGCTCTCTCCCTCTCTGTCAAAAATAAATAAACATTAAAAAAATTTAGAAATCCATTGCATTCCTTTACACTATTGGTGAAGTACCAGAAAGAGAAATTAAGAAAATAATCTTATTTACAATTGTACCAAAAAATAACAAAATATCCAGGAATAAACTTAGCCAGTGAGGTGAAAAACCTGTATTCCAAAAGCTATAAAACATTGATGAAAGAAATTTAAGATGACACAAACAAATGAAATGACATTCCATGATCATGATTTGGAAGAGCAAATATTGTTAAAATGTCCATACTACCCAAGGCAATCTACAGCTTTAATGCCATCCTTATCAAAATACCAACAGCATTTTTCACAAAACTAGAATAAAGATTCCTAAAATTTGTATGGAACCACAAAAGACCCCAAACAGCCAAAGCAATCTTGAAGAAGAAAAACAACACTGGAGGTATAATAATCCCAGGTTTTGAGTTATACTGCAAAGGTGTAGTAATGAAAACAGTATGGTACTGGCACAATGTGTCTATAGACACATAGATCAATAGAACAGAGTAGAGAAACAAGAAATAAACCACGATGATACGGTCAATTAATCTTCAATAAAGGAGACAAGAAAAAAATTGAAAAAAGACATTCTCTTCAAAAAATGGTGTTGAGAAAACTGGACAGCTACATGCAAATGAATAAAACTGGACCACTCTCTTACACCATACACAAAAATAAACTTAAAATGGATTAAGGACCTAAATGTGAGATCTGAAATCATAAAAGTCCTAGAAGACAGCACAGGCTGTAATTTCTCTAACATTGGCCATAGCAACATTTCTCTAGATATGTCTCCTGAGGCAAAGGAAACAAAAGCAAAAATAAACTACTTGAACTACATCAAAATAAAAAGCTCTACACAGCATAGGAAAGAACTATCAAAACTAAAAGGCACCCTACTGAATAGAAGATATTTGCAAACAATATATTAAACAAAGGATTACTATCCAAAATATATAAAGAACTTACACAACTTAACACACAAAAGAACAATTAAAAATGGGCCTAAGATATGAATAGAAATTTCTCTAACAAAGACATACAGATGGCCAATAGACACAAGAAAAGATGCTCAAAATCACATCCTCATGAGAGAAATGCAAACCAAAACCACAATGAGATATCACATCACACATGTCAGAATGGTTAAAGTCAAAATCACCAGAAACAACAAGTGTTGACAAGGATGTGGAGAAAGGGGACCCCTCTTGAACTGTTGGTGAGAATGCAAACTGGTGCAGCCACTGTAGAAACAATAATGGAGGTTTCTCAAAAAATTAAACATAGAACTACCATATGATCCAGTAATTCCATGTGCTGGGTATTTACCCAAAGAACATGAAAGGGCCAGTTCAAAGGGATATATGCACCTCTATACTTAATGTAGCATTATTTACAATAGCCAAATTATGGAAACAGCCATGTGTCCATTGATAGATAAATGGATAAAGAAAAATATATATAGTATATATGCTATATGCCATACACACACACACACACACACACACACAATAGAATATTAATCAACCTTAAAAAGAATTAAATCTTGCCATTGGCGACAACATGGATGAATCTAAAGAGTATAATCTCAAGTAAAATAGGTCAGTCCTAGAAAAGCAAATAGCATAAGATTTCACTTACATGTGGAGTTTAAGGATCAAAACAAATGAAAAAAGGAAAAAAAAAAGAGACAAACCAAAACACAGACTCTTAACTACAGAGAACAAACTGACAGCTACCATAGGGGAGGTGAGTGGAGTAATGGGTGAAATAGCTGAAGGCGATTAAAGAGTAAACTTGATGAACACTGAGTAAAGTACAGAATTGTTGAATCACTACATTGTACACCTGAAACTAATATAACAGTGTATATTAACTGTATTGGATTTTAAAAATCTATTCATAAAAAAAAGAAAAACATTTCTATTTCTTTGGATCTCAGTTTTTCCAACAGTGTCTTCTATAGCCGTACAATTTATGACTTCAAATTGGTTTGTACTAAAGGAATTACAAAGGATTACTGGGTTTTAATCCATGAAAAGTCAGGCTATAAAATCTGGTTTCCTCCAGAATGTGAAGGTTTGGAATACAGATACAATTCTGTGGTAGACATTTTTGGGTTGTTTGTGCATTCATAATGAAGATGCCCTCTCAGGAAACTCACCCCCTTTGATGGCATTGCATGCATAGGACCCTAGCGACTGCACTAGTAAATGACACAAATTCTATTCTATTCTATTTCCTGACCAAGAATAATTGGATACAGTGTATGAACCTGGACCAAATAAGAACAATCAGATTTTCTTCTTGTGTACTTACTGGGTCTGATAAAACTTTGTGCAAATGCACCCATAACGTGGGAATCTAGAATCCTGGATCATCATTTATTACTGTGTAGGCTGGAGAGCAGAGGATAGGGAGAGGAGAAGGGAGAGGAGAGGTGCAGGAAAGGAGAAAGAGAAATTCATCTTATAAACCACAAAGAATATAACATTTTAGAAATCTACATTTTCTATCCAGAAGGTGAGGTCAAAAGTTGAGGGTTGCAGTTGCCAGTCTACTTATTAAATTCATTTTCTTTCTTTCTCTCTCTGTCTCTCTCTTTCTCTCTCTCTTTTTGCTTGTTTGTTTGTTTTGCTCTGTAATAGATTTGTGAGGGTGCAGAAAGATGTAATTTGGTTGAAAAGACCAATAGCATGTATGCCGCAAATTTTAGGAAATCAGTGACATCACGCTTTTTAGCCAATGATGTACATATAGTAATTTTTAACTTAAAGAGGACAGTTCTTTCAATATAAGTAATTCAAACGTGTTTAATAAGATGACAACAACAATAAATCCTTAATATGTGTTATGTTCTATTGCAAGGACATTACAAATAATGTAATTATTCTAAGGACATTTCAAATTTATGTAATCCTTGTAACAATCCTGTGAGATAGGCGCCATCATCTGTCTCCACTTTTCAGATGAAGAAACTGAGCCACAGTGGTTAACTAACTTGCTCAAGGCCACCCAGAATTAAGCTGTTATTTTCACAAAGACTATCTGATTCCTGAGTCTGTGAGTGTAACCATTATTCCATACCTAATCGCAAATGAAAGGAGAGATCTCTCAACAACTTCTCATCCCAACCCCAATGTCTATAGTCTTCACAGGAACTATACAGTATTGATCATCCCTTTTGCTTTCTCTGCCACTTTCCCCAATTTACTAGCTCATTCTTAATGGCATTTAGATGTGTTAAGGTTTCCCAAATCTTACAAATATATAAATGCCTCTATTTCACTTACTCTTATCACTAAGCAACTTTCACATTTTCTTTATTCTCTTTAAAGCTAAACTTGTTAAGAGAATTGACTATACTTATTAACCTTACCCCTTTAACTTATTCCCCAAACACATTCCAATCCGCAAATGTAACTGCAACTTCTTCAAAAGATTTTACTTCTAAGTTCATTATTGCCCTTTGTCACTGAACATGATAGGATTCTTAAAAATCCTTTTTATCTTGACATTTCAGTAGTTTTTAACACAGTAAAGGCTTTTATTCTCTTGGCTAAACTGGTTTCCTTGTCTACTTCTTAACAACTACTTTTCTGCCACCTTTGCTGGCTTATCACTCTAAAATGAGCTTGTAAATTGTAGAGTTATGTTCATTTTTGGCATTACATTTGTTAAACTTAATTGCCATTTTAAAATATTTTTTAAATGACACTGGTTTGGCAGTAAAACAAAATGGATATTGTGAATGCAGAAATGCCTGTGAATAGCAATGTGGCATGAATTTGATAGTGCAGCAAGTGTAAGTCAATGGAGAACTCACTGCATCTCCACATTTACTTGCAAAGTAACAATGAATTTCTTTATGATGTCTGAAAAAGAAGGATACTAACAATAGATGAAGATGAGTTATATTTTGTTACTGAATTCTGTTCACAGAAATTGCCTTTCACATGCTAAGCTGGAAATTACTGGCACCCAGATTGTAGAATGGAGTTCAGTGACTTGGAAGAAAATTTTGGAAGCAAAAATAGCGTGCATTGTAAGAAATCTTAGAGCATTAACATTCCTGATAACATAGAAAATGATAGTGTGTGTGTGTGTGTGTGTGTGCGCGTGTGTGTGTGTGATGACATCAATACCACCCAGGGGAGCTTGACTGTGAATAGAAAACATTTTTAGGAAAACATTATCCAGTTGATTTCTCTTCTATTTACTTTCTATGTATGACCAAGAGTAGTTATATGATAAAATCTGTCTAACTAAATCTTTAAAAAGTATAACATATAAAAAATTTAAGTGATAAAAAAGCACTGCATTGCCGTTTACTAGTTTTTTTTCCTAGTAATATAAAATAGCACATTTTATAACTGATGGCATTTCCAATTTGATGAAATACAGTATCATACCATTTATAATGTGTGATTATTTGATTTACTCTCCATCTTCTCCTCTAGATTATAGACTCCATGAAGATATGGACTCTATTGTTTACCATTCTATCCCAGAGTCTCCAACAGTGCTTGACACATAAAATGGGTGAACTTCTTCTCATTCAAAAATACAAAAAAGAATGGGTTTCATTGTTGGTGTATTGAGATTTCTATTGATCAGAGGCCTCTGACTTTGGCACAGTATGCTGTTTTTGCTATGGTTATCTGTGAACATTTCAAGTTCTGTGTACAGTGACATCAGAAGGGACTTCCTAATTTAAGAAGTGTTGAGTTCTTGAAGCTCATCTTCCTGGGTTTAAATCACATCATCGGTCAATTCTTCTGACATTATTTACTCTCACAATCCCTTAAGCACTTCTAAATTTACATAGAACTCTCTGCATTGTTCAGTTAGGTTTCACAATGTTTTTGGCTTTCTTGAGATATTCAAAGTGTTTTCCCTCCTGCCTCTAGAGAACCATCAATTCCATTCCGTTGGAGTATTTATATCCCTATTAATTCTGTTCAACCCACTTGATCTTTTTGGTAGAATTCTGTCCTCTTTTCATATATATTTTTTTCTTTCCAATATGTCAGCAGCACAAATAATGGAGACAATAAAATTACATCTGACTGGATTCTGGATAGCCACCATAAGATGGTTTTGTCTGGCTCTGTAATTAAAACCTTGTGATCATACTAATGACACATTACATAGCACACACTTGTTAAGGTTAAAATCAGAACTTGTGACCACCACATGGATAAAAATTAGTTAAATTCCAAATATTACAAAATCGTCCTATAGAAGCCAGCAACATTACACTAACTCCACCTTTACCTTGTCTCCCTAAGTTTCAGCAGCCTGTGAGCAGATAAGACATTAGACTGGCAGCCTACCCCCCAGAGCAGATGGAAGAATGTTAGTGCTCAACAAAGGCCCCTGTGTGGTATTTTAGAGAGTGTTTCACATTTTCTTGCAAACAAGTCTGCTCCCACCAACTGCCACCACCATGCTGCTGTCTCCCTCTGGGCATTGGCACTCATCTAGTCATCTTTACATTATCCACTCAGGCCTCTATGAAATGTACTGCTGCTTTACTGGGCACCACAATCTCCTGCCACGAGCTATGGTCACTCTGCCAAATGCCTCTGCTTATGCACAAAAGTGTGAGTGCCAAACGAACAAGGTTGTTTGTGAGAGAGCACTGTGCAATCCTCTGAGTTACACTGTGGCAGGCTGGAGAGAACGTCCTGCTATAAATATTTTAGTCAAATGGCTTTTGCCCTTTTGACTTATTATTCATGTCTTCATGGAATTCTAGGGATGGAAGAGACACTGGAAGGATTAATATTCCAGAATCACTAACTCCTTAATGAAAAAGCTGGCTCCAGAGGCTCCTGGGTGGCTCAGTCGGTTAAGCCTTTGACTTCAGCTCAGATCATGATCTCGTGGTTTACGGGTTCTAGCCCCGCCGTCAGGCTCTGTGCTGACAGCTCAGAGCCTGGAGCCTGGAGCCTGCTTCGGATTCTGTGTCTCCCTCTCTCTCTGCCCCTCCCCCCCTCACGCTCTGTCTCTCTGTCCTTCAAAAATAAATAAACATAAAAAAAAGATTTTAAAAAAAGCTGGCTCCATGTAAATGGGTATAATAACTCCCTATGGCTGGCTCCTTTTTTTGCTAAGGATGGGGTGTCCTAGAAGGCTCCTCAGCCACTTCTTTTAGGTCTGCCCCAACTGTTCCTAGAATATCTTTACTGCTTACACTCAAGTTTGACACCTGCTTAGAACATACAATTACAACATGGAAAATGCACAATGCTAGCTGACTGGGTGATACAAAAAGTATGTTTATGTCTTATTTTTGTGGCTTATATTCTAATTGGACAAAATTATCTTACAACCAATTTTGAAGGAATTTTGAAATGTCAACTTTGTACAGCATTCATGTTTTTCTTTTTACCAGGAAATGTGGTTTTTGTTTGACCTGATGCTGGTTGTAACCTTGAAATTCCTTTAGTTAAAAGCGCTTGTTGTAGTTAATAGTATCATTCCCATAGTGATTAAGACTGACACAGGCTGCTGTTTGGGGCACACTTTTGTCTGCAGATGTTCCCAAGTTCCAATGACAGTTCTGGTGCAGATTCTTAATGTGGCTTAGACTAGTGTCCCTTCTCATCCTGAGATCTACCTATAAAACTGGGTTAAGGGGCTTCTGAGAATTATTTACACTTCATTGAGGGTTTAGAAGCAGTAAGGAAGAACGAACGCATTCAATGATAATATCCCTTTGTTCTGTGATATTCTAGTTTTTTGGAGCTAAGACAAACACAGCCAAGTTTAACTAGGAGAAACATCCCTTACCTATTTACCTATAGTGCTTTTCGTACTTCTGTGCTAAACAAGTTCACGTAGCTAGGCACACTCAGACATCTAGCAGCCAGAAGGGAAATAATCCCTGCCTTTTATATGGAAAGAGACTCTTTGTCATCCTTTCCAGATAGATCATTCCTAGTAAGTGGACAATTTGTCTCTTTAGAACAATGTATTATTTTTTCTACTATTACTTAACACGAAAGACTATTAGAGGCAATATTTGTGCTGTGAGAAATAATACCATAATGAGAGCTTTTGATATATTAAAGATATTTAATCATTTCTTTTCACAAGAGTGATCCAGAATAAATAACAGTGGAGCACCTGGATGGCTCAGTCATTTAAACATCTGACTCTTGATTTCAGCTCAGGTCATGATTTCACTGTAGTGAGATGGAGCCCCCGCAAGGGGCTTCCCACTCACAGCCTGTACCTGCTTGGAATTCTCTCTCCCTGTCTCTCTCTGCCCCTCCTGTGCTTTCTCTCTCTCTCTCTCTCTCTCTCTCTCTCTCCAGTCAATTCAAATTCTTATTTTCTGATTTCTTTCACTGTCACTTTCTAACAAATAGCTGCTGAGATTCTTTACTCTAAAATAATTTCTAAATGCTTTAACATGACAAAAGAGAATGAAAAAAGTATAAGTAAAATGTTTATCGATCTAAGTCCATATAAGACATTAATGCTATTTCTTTTTTAACATGTTGCACACGTTGAAAACATGTTGCACTGTTTTTACAGTGTCAGCACAGAAACTGATTTAGGGAAGAAGCAATGGACTTAATTGTAAAGACCCCTAGGCAGTCAAACATTTCTCCTCCTTACATTTGGGCTTTCCTTGTGTTTTCTTTAAGAGTCTACTCTTTCTTTTTGGTGCTTTCTTATATTTGAAAGGTCTTCAACCACTTCTTTATCAGCAAATATCTCTCTATAGATATTTGTAGTCACCACTCCCATGCCGCCAAATACATACACAGTCATGTAGCCCATATTTTCATTTCATAAAAGTAATTATCACACGCAGAGTGTCTACTATGTGCCTGATGTTACATAACAGCTTTATGAAACTGAGTTCTTTCAACCAAGTTGCTAGGTTGGTATTATGAACAAACATGACAAACACAATCCACACTCAGGGACTTTACCTTAGTTATCATGCTGCCTTTTATCCCTCATTATATTTTCATGGCTTGCTCTTTCACTTCATTTCGGTCAGAATCCTTCCGACCACACTGTTTAAATTAATTCCTTTCCCCACTTCCCAACACTCTCTATATTTTTACCCAGTTATATATCCTACATTCTAAAACATCACTCTCTGACACTATATATATATATACACATAATATATAATAAGCACTGTATATGTATATATACCTATACACACACACGTATATATATTTTTTAAAGTTTATTTTTATTTTTGAGACAGAAAGAGGCAGAGCATGAATGGGGGAGGGGCAGAGAGAGAGGGAGACACAGAATCTGAAACAGGCTCCAGGCTCTGAGCGGTCAGCACAGAGCCTGACGCGGGGCTCAAACTCACGGACCGCGAGATCGTGACCTGAGCTGAAGTCGGACGCTTAACTGACTGAGTCACCCAGGCGCCCCAATACACATATATATTTATCCACTCTCCTGCTCCAATAATATAAGCTTTATAATGGCAGGTGTTTAAACTGTTTTGGTCTCCACTGTTTTTTACAGCATCAGACCAGGATCTGGTACATAGTAAATTTCAATAAGTTTTGTTAAGTGATCAAAAAAAATGACCAGTCCCCTAAATATAGCTCCAAGAAGTTATCCCAGGTTACAGAAAAATTACTGTTGTTTATTAATGTGCTTTTCTCCATAAAGAAATAAATGGATTTAAATTGGGCCTTCTGTGTATAAAAATCTGTTACTTCACAATGTTGGATGTGATAGTCCATTAATTTTCATCACAAAGTAATTGTATAAACAAAAACAATAATGATCATAGGAAGAAAAATAGTGAAGATATCTGAGCAGTTTTTTTGGACCAGGCATTAGATTAAATGATCTCTCTCTCTGTCTCTGTCTCTCATTCTTTGTGTCTCTTTATTCCTCTCTTAATATTTCTTCCAATTGAATGTACTCAGAATTCCTATGTATACTGTTACATAGAGGAAAAAACTAAGGGCAAAAGTGAAGTTTCTCAAAGTCTATAGCTACAAACTGGTAACAGTGATTAAAAGATAACAACCTGACCCAAGAGTCTGAGCTATGACACTAATACAAGGCAATGACTCATTTTGCCCAGTTTTGAAGTGGTTCCCTGTTTTATATAAGCAAATCTATTCTGTTTATATCTTGTAAAAGAAACTCTTTAATTTTATAGTTATATGATGTGGTGAGAGAGAGAGGGAGAGAGAGAATTTGATAGATTTTCTCTAAGTTAAACAACACTCATCACAGGCCAAATTATTTCTTTAAAGAATTATTTATTTATTTTCATTGAAGAAGATATATATTGGTCTTTTAGATTAAATGACCCATAAAACCCAAGTAATAGCTGCCCCTTATTAAAATCAAGTCTAGTAATTCAACTCCCTTCAATTGGGGCTAAAATTAATTGTGCTTATTTCAAATTTCAGTTTTCCAGTATAACAATTTCTCAGAAATTTTTCAATTTCTCTGAAATTATTCTGATTAAAAGGAAGTTTGAATTATTTTATTTTATTTTACTTTATTTTACTATTTTATTTTATTATTTTATTTCACTTTTACTTTACTATTTTATTTTATTTTATTTTATTTTATTTTATTTTATTTTTCTCCTCATAGGAAGCAGGCAACTTGCTAGCAGTTCAGAAACCTGGGGTGGGGGAGTCCTCATTTGGTGTCTAAAATTTTCCTACATTTTTTAAATGGAATGTTCCCACTTTTAAGGAACAAAGAGATTAGGGGTTTGAAATTCTGAGATTCTGACTTCTTCTATAGACTCCAAATTTGTTTTAGGTTCTTTCCAGAATCAATGTTACATTCCAGTGAGTTCTTAGGGCCCATGCAATTAGAATCTACGCTATTCATATTGCAGTAGACCATATCTAAGTCTCTCTTTTCCATTCTACACATAAAGGAGGTAGGTGTCAATGCGGGTGAGTGATTTGTCTATGGTCACACATCTAGCTAATGTTAATGTATTTGATTTTAATTTTCCATCTATATGGCAAAGGATCCAATTACTCTGGATATCTCTGGATAGATGTATTTCCCATAAAGAATTTCAGCAAAGCTCTTATTGTCTGTTGCAAACCTGTCTATATACTGATGCATTTTCTATAGGCAAGCATAAAATACCTTAATGATGTATATGGTTTCTTTACGTTATGACAGATGTTCTATGATGACTCAAACTATAGAAATGTCATTCTTTTGGGAAGGGCTGATTATGAACAGTGTGATTTCTTCCTAATATCTTGTATTATTATTCTGTTATAGGGTGAATGTAAGAGAAAGTTTATTTTTGGATATTGTTTTGCACATAGATTAACATTTAAAGTTGTTTTTATAATTAATATATTTAGAATGTACCTTCTCTTTTAGGAATTTTAGTTTTCCTCAATATGAGCTTATCATTTTGTTATCATAGAGAAGAAGGTAATAGCTTTCTTGGTAAATAAATATTTACAGGAGGGCTTAAGAGAACAAAACCATTATACCTGAAAAATAACTTAGAAGTTATTGAAGTATATTTGTATACTTTATTTGTATTTGCATACTTTATACCTTTATTGAAGTATATTTGTACTATTTTCTCTACTTGCATGAAAAACACATTTAAAATACTGGAGAAATTGGACTCTTATTCTAAACTTAATTGTTTAACTATTATTTCATTGATAAAATTTACAACATAAACCAACGGTTCTTATGGCTTCTTTGGTTTCATGGTATTAATTTCTTTTGTATTAAGTTCAAATGAGTTTTACTTGCTAACCTATCAAGTTAGTTAAGAAAATATACAGTTTTAGTATCTATAATGTGTAATACATAGAAAAAGAAAATTAGAAAAGATGATTCTTTCTGTACAAAGGTTTATGTTATGAGGAAAATAAACACATACAAAGAGGAGGCCTAAGTCAATATGGTCAACTGAGATGAGATATGTTCACCCTCACACAATCAAAATCTTAAACTTCATCTGGTTATAGGTGCTATTTGTAAACAAATACTACTTTCATGGGATTGCCACCCTGTTTTAAAACAAAAGGGGGTGGGGGTGCCTGGATGGCTCAGTCAGTTAAGCATCCGACTTCAGCTCAGGTCATGATCTCACATTCCATGAGTTCCAGCCCAGCTTCAGGCTCTGTGTTGACAGCTCAGAGCTTGGAGCCTGCTTTGGATTCAGTGTCTCCCTCTCTCTCTGCCCCTCCCCTGCTCATGCTCTGTCTCTCTCACTCTTAAAAATAAATACACATAATGTTTTTTTAAATGAAGGAAGAAAGGAAGGAGGAATGAAAAAAGGAAAGAAGGAAAGAAGGAAGAGAGATAAAAGAAAGAAGAAAGAAGAAAAAGGAAAGGAAAGAAAAAAGGAAAGGGAAAGCAAAGGAAAGAGAAAAGGAAAGAAAAAGAAGAAAGAAAAAGGAAAAAGTCTGGCCTTAGTGAGACTCCAGCAGAATCAAACATAGAACTATCCTACAAAGTGCCTATATAACCCAAGGTCTGTAGTTCTCCAATTAAATCAATAACCACTGAGGATGAGTTCATTATTAAAACATACAAAACAATAGATGAGAAAATCACCATGACAAAAAGAGTTGATAGACAACAAAATAGGGAAGAGACTTTAGAAAATGGCCCATTAAAATAAAAAAAAGAATCAGTTAAACAAAAATAAGGTGGTCAGAAAAAAACCAAGCAAATTTGAAGAAAAAATCAAACTGTAACTCTAGAAATGAAAAACATAGTCATAAAAAAAATGGACAGGTAAAATAGTGAACTACTTTACAGACTCAGAACTCATAAGATTTCCTCAGGAAAATTACCAGAATATAACATACAAAGATAAGGGCTCTATTAAGACAAGCTCCAAGTTGCATTAACAATTTTTTCATGTTTATTTATTCTGAGAGAGAGAGACACACACAGAGTGTGAGCAGGGGAAGGGCAGAGGGAGAGGGAGAGAGAGAATCCCAAGCTGGCTCAGTGTGGTCAGCATGGAGCCTGTTGCCAGGCAGGATCCCAGGATCCATGAGATCATGACCTGAGCTGAAATCAAAAGGCACTAAACCAGCTGAGCCACCCAGGCACCCCTCTCCACCCAACGTGCATTTTTATAGGAGTTCCAGAAAGAGAATGAATGGAGAAGATGCACAACTGAAAAACACAATGGCCTAAATCATTTTATAATAGAGAAAATAAATGGACTCTCAGATTGAAAAATCACCTCTAATCCTAATCGGGGGGGGGGGGGGGGAACCCAAACACATGTCCGAATATATAGTAGTAAATTTTCAGAATATCAAAGTGAAATATCATTTTTTTAATAATAAAGAGGAAACACAGAGTCCAAAAAAATGGAAAGTCCCTGACTGGCTGCAGGCTTATCATGAACAACAGAGGCCAGAAGTGTCTAAAGATATAGAGCCAAGCCAAAGTCTATAATAAAAGAAGTCTTTACTGAAAGAGTGAATTTTCATACTTATAAAAACTAATAGAATGTATTACTCTCAGATCTTCTCTGAATACACCACTAAAGGGTGTCTATCAGCAAGAAGAAAATAAAAGTTAAAAAGAAAGATAGGTACATGAAAGCAAGGGTAAATAAGTAACATATTTTGCAAATCTAATTTTAACTATGATTTTTAGTACTAGTATAGTGATTATAATATTTTAGAACAAAATAAGTAGCTCTAAATTAATAATAAATGATGGCAAGATGGCGGCTTAGGAGGACTCTGGGCTCACCGCGCGTCCTGCTGATCACTTAGATTCCACCTACACCTGCCTAAATAACCCAGAAAACCGCCAGAGGATTAGCAGAATGGAGTCGCCGGAGCCAAGCGCAGACGAGAGGCCCACAGAAGAGGGTAGGAAGGGTGGCAAGGCGGTGCGCGCTCCACGGACTGGCGGGAGGGAGCCGGTGCGGAGGGGCGGCTCGCCGGCCAAGCAGAGCCCCCGAGTCTGGCTGGCAAAAAGCGGAGGGGCCTGACAGACTGTGTTCCCACAACAAGCGCGACTTAGCGTCTGGGAGGTCATAAGTTAACAGCTCTGCTCGGAAAGCGGGAAGGCTGGAGGACAAAGGGAGGGAGAGCTGCTGAGCCCCCTGACAACAGAGCTCAGTTTGGTGGGGAACAAAGGCGCTCGCCAGCTCCATCTCCCCCGCCCATCCCCCAGCCAAAATCCCAAAGAGAACCAGTTCCTGCCAGGGAACTTGCTCCCTCCTCGCAAACACCCAACTCTGTGCTTCTGCGGAGCCAAACCTCCGGCAGCGGATCTGACTCCCTCCCGCTGCCACAGGGCCCCTCCTGAAGAGGATCACCTAAGGAGAAGCAATCTAAGCCTGCCCCTCCTGCCCTTGTGCACCTTGCCTACCCACCCCAGCTAATACGCCAGATCCCCAGCATCACAAGCCTGGCAGTGTGCAAGTAGCCCAGACGGGCCACACCACCCCACAGTGAATCCCACCCCTAGGAGAGGGGAAGAGAAGGCACACACCAGCCTGACTGTGGCCCCAGTGGCAGGTTGGGGGCAGACATCAGGTCTGACTGCGGCCCCGCCCACCGACTCCAGTTATACACCACAGCACAGGGGAAGTGCCCTGCAGGTCCTCACCACGCCAGGGACTATCCAAAATGACCAAGCGGAAGAATTCCCCTCAGAAGAATCTCCAGGAAATAACAACAGCTAATGAGCTGATCAAAAAGGATTTAAATAATATAACAGAAAGTGAATTTAGAATAATAGTCATAAAATTAATCGCTGGGCTTGAAAACAGTATAGAGGACAGCAGAGAATCTCTTGCTACAGAGATCAAGGGACTAAGGAACAGTCACGAGGAGCTGAAAAACGCTTTAAACTAAATGCATAACAAAATGGAAACCACCACAGCTCGGCTTGAAGAGGCAGAGGAGAGAATAGGTGAACTAGAAGATAAAGTTATGGAAAAAGAGGAAGCTGAGAAAAAGAGAGATAAAAAAATCCAGGAGTATGAGGGGAAAATTAGAGAACTAAGTGATACACTAAAAAGAAATAATCTACGCATAATTGGTATCCCAGAGGAGGAAGAGAGAGGGAAAGGTGCTGAAGGGGTACTTGAAGAAATAATAGCTGAGAACTTCCCTGAACTGGGGAAGGAAAAAGGCATTGAAATCCAAGAGGCACAGATAACTCCCTTCAGACGTAACTTGAATCGATCTTCTGCACGACATATCATAGTGAAACTGGCAAAATACAAGGATAAAGAGAAAATTCTGAAAGCAGCAAGGGGTAAACGTGCCCTCACATATAAAGGGAGACCTATAAGACTCGTGACTGATCTCTCTTTTGAAACTTGGCAGGCCAGAAAGAATTGGCACGAGATTTTCAGGGTGCTAGACAGAAAAAATATGCAGCCAAGAATCCTTTATCCAGCAAGTCTGTCATTTAGAATAGAAGGAGAGATAAAGGTCTTCCCAAGCAAACAAAAACTGAAGGAATTTGTCACCACTAAACCAGCCCTACAAGAGATCCTAAGGGGGACCCTGTGAGACAAAGTCCCAGAGACATCACTACAAGCATAAAACATACAGACATCACAATGACTCTAAACCCGTATCTTTCTATAATAACACTGAATGTAAATGGACTAAATGCGCCAACCAAAAGACATAGGGTATCAGAATGGATGAAAAAACAAGATCCATCTATTTGCTGTCTACAAGAGACTCATTTTAGACCTGAGGACACCTTTAGATTGAGAGTGAGGGGATGGAGAACTATTTATCATGCGACTGGAAGCCAAAAGAAAGCTGGAGTAGCCATACTTATATCAGACAAACTAGACTTTAAATTAAAGGCTGTAACAAGAGATGAAGAAGGACATTATATAATAGTTACAGGGTCTATCCATCAGGAAGAGCTAACAATTATAAATGTCTATGTGCCGAATACCGGAGCCCCCAAATATATAAAACAATTACTCATAAACATAAGCAACCTTATTGATAAGAATGTGGTAATTGCAGGGGACTTTAACACCCCACTTACAGAAATGGACAGATCTTCTAGACACACGGTCAATAAAGAAACAAGAGCCCTGAATGAGACATTGGATCAGATGGACTTGACAGATATATTTAGAACTCGGCATCCCAAAGCAACAGACTATACTTTCTTCTCGAGTGCACATGGAACATTCTCCAAGATAGATCATATACTGGGTCACAAAACAGCCCTTCATAAGTTTACAAGAATTGAAATTATACCATGCATACTTTCAGACCACAATGCTATGAAGCTTGAAATCAACCACAGAAAAAAGTCTGGAAAACCTCCAAAGGCATGGAGGTTAAAGAACACCCTACTAACGAATGAGTGGGTCAACCAGGCAATTAGAGAAGAAATTAAAAAATATATGGAAACAAACGAAAATGAAAATACAACAATCCAAACGCTTTGGGACGCAGCGAAGGCAGTCCTGAGAGGAAAATACATTGCAATCCAGGCCTATCTCAAGAAACAAGAAAAATCCCAAATAGAAAATCTAACAGCACACCTAAAGGAACTAGAAGCAGAACAGCAAAGGCAGCCTAAATCCAGCAGAAGAAGAGAAATAATAAAGATCAGAGCAGAAATAAACAATATAGAATCTAAAAAAACTGGAGAGCAGACCAACGAAACCAAGAGTTGGTTTTTTGAAAAAATAAACAAAATTGACAAACCTCTAGCCAGGCTTCTCAAAAAGAAAAGGGAGATGACCCAAATAGATAAAATCATGAATGAAAATGGAATTATTACAACCAATCCCTCAGAGATACAAGCAATTATCAGGGAATACTATGAAAAATTATATGCCAACAAATTGGACAACCTGGAAGAAATGGACAAATTCCTGGACACCCACACTCTTCCAAAACTCAATCAGGAGGAAAGAGAAAGCTTGAACAGACCCATAACCAGTGAAGAAATTGAATCGGTTATCAAAAATCTCCCAACAAATAAGAGTCCAGGACCAGATGGCTTCCCAGGGGAGTTCTACCAGACGTTTAAAGCAGAGATAATACCTATCCTTCTCAAGCTATTCCAAGAAATAGAAAGGGAAGGAAAACTTCCAGACTCATTCCATGAAGCCAGTATTACTTTGATTCCTAAACCAGACAGAGACCCAGTAAAAAAAGAGAACTACAGGCCAATATCCCTGATGAATATGGATGCAAAAATTCTCAATAAGATACTAGCAAATCAAATTCAACGGCATATAAAAAGAATTATTCACCATGATCAAGCGGGATTCATTCCTGGGATGCAGGGCTGGTTCAACATTCGCAAATCAATCAACGGGATACATCACATTAACAAAAAAAAAAGAGAAGAACCATATGATTCTGTCAATCGATGCAGAAAAGGCCTTTGACAAAATCCAGCACCCTTTCTTAATAAAAACCCTTGAGAAAGTCGGGATAGAAGGAACATACTTAAAGATCATAAAAGCCATTTATGAAAAGCCCACAGCTAACATCATCCTCAATGGGGAAAAACTGAGAGCTTTCTCCCTGAGATCAGGAACACGACAGGGATGCCCACTCTCACCGCTGCTGTTTAACATAGTGCTGGAAGTTCTAGCATCAGCAATTAGACAACAAAAGGAAATCAAAGGCATCAAAATTGGCAAAGATGAAGTCAAGCTTTCGCTTTTTGCAGATGACATGATATTATACATGGAAAATCCGATAGACTCCACCAAAAGTCTGCTAGAACTGATACAGGAATTCAGCAAAGTTGTAGGATACAAAATCAATGTACAGAAATCAGTTGCATTCTTATACACTAACAATGAAGCAACAGAAAGACAAATAAAGAAACTGATCCCATTCACAATTGCACCAAGAAGCATAAAATACCTAGGAATAAATCTAACCAAAAATGTAAAGGATCTGTATGCTGAAAACTATAGAAAGCTTATGAAGGAAATTGAAGAAGATTTAAAGAAATGGAAAGACATTCCCTGCTCATGGATTGGAAGAATAAATATTGTCAAAATGTCAATACTACCCAAAGCTATCTACACACTCAATGCAATCCCAATCAAAATTGCACCAGCATTCTTCTCGAAACTAGAACAAGCAATCCTAAAATTCATATGGAACCACAAAAGGCCCCGAATAGCCAAAGGAATTTTGAAGAAGAAGACCAAAGCAGGAGGCATCACAATCCCAGACTTTAGCCTCTACTACAAAGCTGTCATCATCAAGACAGCATGGTATTGGCACAAAAACAGACACATACCAATGGAATAGAATAGAAACCCCAGAACTAGACCCACAAACGTATGGCCAACTCATCTTTGACAAAGCAGGAAAGAACATCCAATGGAAAAAAGACAGCCTCTTTAACAAATGGTGCTGGGAGAACTGGACAGCAACATGCAGAAGGTTGAAACTAGACCACTTTCTCACACCATTCACAAAAATAAACTCCAAATGGATAAAGGACCTAAATGTGAGACAGGAAACCATCAAAACCTTAGAGGAGAAAGCAGGAAAAGACCTCTCTGACCTCAGCCATAGCAATCTCTTACTCGACACATCCCCAAAGGCAAGGGAATTAAAAGCAAAAGTGAATTACTGGGACCTTATGAAGATAAAAAGCTTCTGCACAGCAAAGGAAACAACCAACAAAACTAAAAGGCAACCAACGGAATGGGAAAAGATATTCGCAAATGACATATCGGACAAAGGGCTAGTATCCAAAATCTATAAAGAGCTCACCAAACTCCACACCCGAAAAACAAATAACCCAGTGAAGAAATGGGCAGAAAACATGAATAGACATTTCTCTAAAGAAGACATCCGGATGGCCAACAGGCACATGAAAAGATGTTCAGCGTCGCTCCTTATCAGGGAAATACAAATCAAAACCACACTCAGGTATCACCTCACGCCAGTCAGAGTGGCCAAAATGAACAAATCAGGAGACTATAGATGCTGGAGAGGATGTGGAGAAACGGGAACCCTCTTGCACTGTTGGTGGGAATGCAAATTGGTGCAGCCGCTCTGGAAAGCAGTGTGGAGCTTCCTCAGAAAATTAAAAATAGACCTACCCTATGACCCAGCAATAGCACTGCTAGGAATTTATCCAAGGGATACAGGAGTACTGATGCATAGGGCCACTTGTACCCCAATGTTCATAGCAGCACTCTCAACAATAGCCAAATTATGGAAAGAGCCTAAATGTCCATCAACGGATGAATGGATAAAGAAATTGTGGTTTATATACACAATGGAATATTACGTGGCAATGAGAAAAAATGAAATATGGCCTTTGGTAGCAACGTGGATGGAACTGGAGAGTGTGATGCTAAGTGAAATAAGCCATACAGAGAAAGACAGATACCATATGGTTTCACTCTTATGTGGATCCTGAGAAACTTAACAGGAACCCATGGGGGAGGGGAAGGAAAAAAAAAAACAAAACAGGTTAGAGTGGGAGAGAGCCAAAGCATAAGAGACTGTTAAAAACTGAGAACAAACTGAGGGTTGATGGGGGGTGGGAGGGGGGAGAGGGTGGGTGATGGGTATTGAGGATGGCACCTTTTGGGATGAGCACTGGGTGTTGTATGGAAACCAATTTGTCAATAAATTTCATATAAAAAAATAAAAAAAGAAAAAGAAAAAGAAAAAAAATAGATAATAAAAAAAAAATAATCAATGATGCCCTGGAGAATACAAGAATATTTGCAATATTGTCTCTGTTCAGGAGAAGAACAGAAATATTAGCTAATTTTCAATATTACTCAGTTAAGTATACATGCTAAGATCTTTATATTTAATCAAATAAATAAAATAGAAGACACGTAAGTTTGAAACCAATGAAGGACACACACACACACACACACACACACACACACACAGAGAAAAGAAATAGATTTAATCAAATAAAAGGTAAGAACTCTGAAAATTAATGGAAATGAAAATTTTGGTAAGTAGAAGCTACAAAATAAAATTAAATAAAAGTCTATCCTAAATAGCAATTGATATAAATGGATTAATATAATTCCTTGTATTAGAACTTACATTGATAAAAGGGATGTTATATATTCTATAAATCCCTGTATCCTATAGAAGGATAGAATTTGCCTGGGTCATATTTGAGATGTGTATATGAAATGGATACTCTAGTCAGTGTAAAATAATTTTGGAGTATCCTATATTTGCAAAATGCAAAACATATATATTGTATTGTGAGACAGGTAATAAGTACATCAGTGTATTTGGAACAAAACTGTATGTGATGGAGATATAAACAGGATTTCCTTTCTGCAAGAATTTGCATTAGAAGACTATAATCAGTGGTGGCAATAAGCTGGAACCTGTAGCAAAGTTGACCTAAGTTTGTATACTGAATAAATGTGGAAACTTGTATAATTTCTAAAATGATCTAATCTATATATAGTCCATTCATGTGGAAAATGAGGAACTTATATATATTTCACAGATATATTTTGAGTATTAAGTTAAATAATTTTGTTCAGAGCTTAGTTTACTTTCTGGCAATTGTTAGATCATAAAAAATGTTAACACTCATTATTTTTATAATGTGGTTTATTCTATAATGTAGTGTTGAAACTCTCCATGCATTTTCCCATGGAGAGGATGGGAATGTTGTTTTCTGATGGTAGATGGAAAGGCTGGATGAGAATGAGATTGATAGATTTGTGTGTCAGGAAGTATCGAACTAGTTAATTTGATAATTTGTCTGCATTGGATTGAATCACTAGACTGAGTGCTCCACAAAGGAACCTTGTTCACTCTTGTGCCCTCAATTCACTATAATGCCATCATATAGTAAAGGATTAATGAATATTTTTTATTACTAAGACGTACATAAAAGAAGTCAAAAGAGAGTATACCCTCTAAGATGCAATAGCTGCCCTCAATATTTGTTTAATATTAAAAGTACAGCATTTTGATAGTTAATAAATCCATCTAAATGTTACTCCAAAGAATTCACCTGTGATAAGCACTAAATACATTCATTCAGGTATTGGAAAACCACAAATTGTTTCTAAGATTGCTATATAAAATGGAAAATCCTATATAATGTTAATATATAACTATTCAGTCTCCCAGACCTCTTATTTTGGAGGCAGTGGAAATAAATATGTGCTGTTAGAGCAGTGCTCTTTAACACAAACCTCTGGGTTTCTAGGAAGTGTGTGGCCATGGATATTGTAAAGGGAACAACTGTCTAGATCTTCAACTTTTATCTGTGCTTTTTCCTGAAATTAATCTACTCCTGGTTCTCAGTTTCCTTCCCAAACTCTCCTTTCACAATAACTCATTTCCCATTTTATTATAAAAAGGATATCTTTCATCTATCAATGAGACATTGCCACAGAGGGGGAAAAAAGAAACTAAAAAATCTCTAAAGAAGCAAACATAGAGAAATGCAAAAGCTTGAGCCATTGAGGAGAGCCTTGCGATAACAATGTGTCTGTAAGTATATTAAAGTAAGTACATCATGATGATCTACGGCCAAAATTTTGGTATGGTTATGAACGTGTGCATTATGTATGTATGTATGCATGGATGCATCTACCTTTATCATCTATAATTTTCTAGCTATCTTGATATTCAGAAATGAGAGAGTGTAATAAATAAGTATATTAATATATTTACTTGAATTGATTAACAAAGTAACTTTTAATTTTTTTTAAATGTTTACTTATTTTTGAGAGAGAAAAAGAGACAGACCGGGAGTGGAAGAGGGGCAGAGAGAGAGGGAGACACAGAATCCGAAGCAGGCTCCAGGCTCTGAGCTGTCAGCACAAAGCCCAACATGGGGCTTGAACCCATAAACTGTGAGATCATGACCTGAGCCAAAGTTGGACACTCAGCTGACTGAGCCACCCAAGTGCCCCAATGGAAGAGTGACTTTTCTGACAGAAATTGTCTGACTTGGCTGATTATTTTCATGACAAGTCTTGCTTTATCATTAAGTCAAACTGTGCATGTTTTCAGATACTGGATGACCTAGACTGGTAGCTCAAAATACTTTCACAAGGGGATCCTGAGTGGCTCAGTAGGTTGGGCATCTGACTTTGGCTCAGAGTATGATCTTGCAGTCCATGAGTTTGAGCCCTGTGTCAGGCCTTGTGCTGACAGTTCAGAGCCTGGAGCCTGCTTTGGATTCTGTGTCTCCCTCTCTCTCTGCCTCTCCCCCTGCTCTCTCTCTCTTTCTTTCTCAAAAATAAACATTAAGAAATTAAAAAAATATTTTCACAAAATATACATAAACTATATTTGTAGTAACAGTATACTAAAAGCCAGAAATACATCCTTTGTACATATGAAGCGAATACATTTTAAATGTAGCACTCAGAGTTTGGTCAGGAAAGCAGAAACCACTCCATATATTTTAAGCAGGAATGAAATTAAAGAGCAAATTAGGTGCTTACAAACCATTAAAAGGGATGGATGATGTAAAGGTCAGGAACACCTTCACCAGGTTTCAGATTCACTCATAGCTTTCAGAGAGTTAAGAAATTGCAAGAAGCATAGGAAATTACAGCAGTGATTATAGTTTTCTACAGTATTAAGGATGCTGGTTTGCTGGGAAATGTCTTGGGCTTACTGAAAAACCTGTGGCTACTGCAGCTCAAATCTCTGCATTAGAAACAGTAATATGACCTCTGCCCTCTTAGGCTCTCTCAGTCTTGTGCAAATGGATCTCACTGGCAGAAGGCTGGTTCCTCAGGATTCTGCTGCCAAGTACTTTAAAACAAAATGTAATTCCAAAGCTTCCAGCCTCTCCAATGGAGCAGAGAGAATAAGAGGGGGCAGAGGCAGAAATGGTGCTCATTTGCTAACAGGCAATGTGGCACAACTGTTAAATTTTGAAGTGTGAGTCATGTACTTCTTTTCCAAAAACCCTTTAAAGATTAAACAAACAAGAACGTTGAAGGCTAGTATTCTAGAGTGTCTTAATCAGCCTGGGCTGTGATAACAAAATACGATAGACTGGGTGGCTTAAACAACAGACATTTATTTCTCTCCAGTTTTGGAGGCTGAGAAGTCCAAGGTCAAGGTGCAGGCAGATTTCAATTCCTACTGAGAACCCTCCTCCTGGCTTGTAGCTGACCACCTTCTCACTGTGTGCTCACATAGAGGAGCAACAGAGAACAGTCTGGTCTTATAAGGGCACTAAGCCCATCATGAGGGTCTTACTCTCAAGGCCTCCTCTAAACCCAATTACCTCCCAAAGACTCCACCTTCAAATACTATCACATTGGGAGGTAGGGCTTCAACATGTGAATTTTGGAGGGTCACAAATGTTCAGTCCATAACATAAGAGTATTCTCTACTTTTTTTTTTTGTAATGTTTATTTATTTTTGAGGCGGGGAGGTGGGGAGGGGCAGAGAGAGAGGGAGACACAGAGTCTGAAGCAGGCCCCAGGCTCTGAGCTGCCGGTACAGAGCCTGACAAGGGGCTCAGACTCATGGCTGTGAGATAATGACCTGAGCCAAAGCCGCACACTTAACCAACTGAGCCATCCAGGCACCCCAGAGTATTCTCTACTTTCATTATCTACCACACTTCTGGTTTCTGCTATGTCCTCCCAAACATTATTTCACGTTGGCCATTTCCCTTATATTTTAATATCTGGCTCCCTGACATGACCTCCTGCTAAGTCCTTTAGTATCTAAAATGTTGTCTCAAATTCACACCTACCAAAATTATGTGCATGACCCTGAGCATTTTGAGTTGCTATTGCATGTCAAGGCACAGTTTCTTATTGTTTATGTCCAGGGATTTCTGCATGGAGTTACCAATACATGATATCATACTTTCTGATGTATATATATAATTTTAATTTGAATGTTATTTTTTAAAGTAACATTAAAATGGACTTTTCTGATGTATAGTCTAAGATTTTTTAATGAGGTGAAATATACATAAAATTAACCACTTTAAGTGTGTAATTCAGTGGCATTTAGCACATTCAGAAGAGTGTGCAACCATTTCTTGTACTTTCAGATCATCTTATCATCCCAAAAGGAAGCCCCATACCCATTAAGCAGTCGCTTCCATTCTTCTCTTTCCCAGCCCCTGGGAACCGCCAATCTATCTGCTTCCTGTCTGTATGGATTTAACTCTTCTAAATATTTCATTACATGGAATTATGCAATATATGGCATTTTATGTCTGGCTTCTTTCACTTAACATAATGTTTTCAGGTTTCATCCATATTGTAGTATGTATCAATACATCATTTTTTCTTTATGGCTGAATATTTCATATTTGGCTACACCACATTTTGTTAATTTATTCTGTTGATGGACAATTGGGTTGTTTCAAACTTTGGCTATGGGAATAGTGCTGCTATGAACATTCGTGTATCAGATATTGTGTTCATGTTGAGAGAACTGTCTGCTGTTTCTGAACTCCTTATAATTCTACAGGATGCAGAAGCTGAGAGGGCCCTATCTTATAGATTTTAAAAATAAAATTTTTATAGATGAGAATAAAGCTACAAACCAGAGTTAAACCTGATAGATAATATTAGCTATAGCTTTATATCTGATTACCTTGGAATTATGAAGAAGGTGTTATTTAAGAAACCATTTTGTACAAAAACTTTTAGTAAGTTAATAAATAAGGCCAACAGTGAAAAAAATAACACTAATTGAATGCTTAACATATACAAAGTACAGCACTATATCCTTTGAGTTACTTATTCTTCACAATAAGCTATTATTATCCGAGGTCACTGAAGTAGAGGAAATTTAAATAAAATTTAAATAACCTACCCAAATGTCACAGCTAGTGAATGATGAATTCTAAATATGAATCCAGGGAAGATGGTCCCGGAGACCAATTTCTTAAACATTGCACTTTTTTTTTCTGTTTTTCCACTAAAAGTCTCCATCTCTCCTCATTTAATCATATATTATAAAGCAGTGCTGATTTGATCTTATTTGGCTATTAGCTCTTGACTTCTTACACGGATTTCAGTCTCCTTATCTCACAAACATCAAACACCAAATTCTCTGCAGTGGCCTAAGAGTTCCTTTATGATCTGGCCCTTGACTGCATCATTCCCTCTTCCATTCACATATTCTGCTCCTTAGCCTTTTGTGTTTTGTTTTCTCTGCCTACAGAGAGTTTACTTAATTTAAACCCTGTTCAACTGTCCCTTTCTCATAATGGCATTTCAGGTGGATGTTACTCAAATCACCAATCACTAATCTGTCCTCTCACCTGCCTTATATTTCTTTTATAGCAATTATCACTACTGATTTTATAAATTTGCAATCGTATGTGTCCCCTCTGCTCCCCCATCCCCCCTAGTAAGCTTCTTCAAGGGAGGGATGGTTATTTGTTTGTTATTTGTTTGTTTTCTTTTCTTTTTTTAATATGAAATTTATTGTCATATTGGTTTCCATACAACACCCAGTGCTCATCCCAACACATGCTCTCCTAAATACCCCTCACCCACCCTCCCCTCCCTCCCACCCCCCCATCAACCCTCAGTTTGTGCTCAGTTTTTAAGAGTCTCTTATGTTTTGGCTCCCTCCCTCTCTAACCTTTTTTTGATTGTTTGTTTTCTTTTGGCAGTGCATTTCTAGTGTCTGTTATCATGCCTGACACATGTAAGATATGCCCTAAAGATCTGATACTCTATGTCCCTCCCTCCCTCTCTCTGTCTCCTCTTTCTCTCTCTCTCTCTCTCTCTCAAAAAGAAATAAACATTAAAAAAAAAGATTCTACTGTGAAGCTGAGGTAGAAAGGCTTATTCTTAATTTTTTACACTTTTGAAACTTTCTCTTTGAAATTGCTTCAGAGGAGTTGTAACTTGCTAGTCTGGTTCACTTAGAACTGGCTTTAAAAAAATTTTTTTAATGTTTATTATTTTTGAGAGTAGGAGAGACAGAGCATGAGTGGGGGAGGGGCAGAGAGAGAGGGAGGCATAGAATCCTAAGCAGGCTCCAGACTCTGAGCTGTCAGCACAGAGCCCCACAAGGGGCTCAAACCCATGAACTGAGATCATGACCTGAGCAGAAGTCAGATGCCTAAAAGACTGAGCCACCCAGGCGCTGGAGCTGGCTTTAAGGGTAGCACATGATCTGCTTCAGGAAGCCAGGGTTTTGAAATTGGTGCACAAATGCACTGGTCAAGTACATACAATTGTTCTCCTCATCATTGGTTGGCTTCTGGTTTTAATTATATGAGTCTTTCTTTTGTTGGCTTTTTGTTGTTTTTATTTTATTTTATTTTATTTTATTTTATTTTATTTTATTTTATTTTATTTTATTTTATTTATTTTTCTTATCCCTCTATTCATATATATTCTGATTTGTTTCTTTGTGAGAAGGAAGCACAGATGACTATTTTCCTCTGCATTACTTCTCTGTGTAACTTTTCTCCTTATCCTTTAAGGTAATCATAGCAACTTGGTCCTTAAAGTATAATGAGGGTCCTACTAAGTTCAGCCTATTTTGTTTAAAGGGATCCAACAAAGATTCTATTCCCATTTATCTCAAATAATAGAAGGAAAGCCTAATTTTATTTTTACTTACTCAAATATTGTCTATGAAGATATATTTCCAATGGTAGCATTTCTCTCCCCCCAAAGTTCGCCTGTGTATCTCTTGCACCAAAATAACTACAGGTTCTTGTTGCTAAGCTTCATCATGGACTTAGTGAATCACTAGCTCTGGATAATAGACCCAGAAATTGAACAAACTTCCTTGTGTATGTCTCTACTACACTAAACTTGGGAATTATTGATCTATGGACATATTACTATAAGATTTTAAACATATTTATTTTTTGGTATCTTACAAATTTGCAACATGATTTGCCAATATTCCTTACTTCCAATTGGAATTATTTTAAAAAAATGCATTTAGTCGATATTTGAAATCTACATGCCAAAAATCTACATACCAAAATTTGTTGCTCTTATATGTACTTTTTTTAGTTTTGAACTCAAAATACTCTATTTTCTCAGTGGTATATTGGATGGAACCTGCATAGATTTCATAATGTTTAACATTTCTTCTCAAACTATTGCTATTTTCATCTTCACTATGTGGGGATATAGAACATATTTATGGTGCTTTATTGTATTGTTTGAGGCTACTAAACATATTTCCTGTGGAACTATAAATTGGTAGACATCAATCATTATTCATTGTAAAAAATTCAATATATCAATCAAGAAGATGATGTTCTTGTTTGGATGGTATAGACAAATTCCAAGAATAATCTTCCTTCATTTATCATCATCTTGAGAAAAATATTACACACTCCTATCTCTTACCCAATCTATAATATGTAGCATGTAAAATATATCTTCAATTTATTTAGATGCCTATATATGTCACATGTTTTGATATATTGAACTAATATCCTCTTTTTTATTCATAAACCTATGGCGTGGGGAATTTTTGTATACATTTGATTGTTCTATTGAATAAATTTCATTCAGTCTCTTTTAATATGAGGTTAGCATTGCTGGAACACTCTTTTTAACTTTCACTGTATTAATATTAAAATTAGCAAACAATGGACATAAAGTTGTAACAACAAAGGCCACTTTCTGAGATTGTTTTGTTAATACCAAACATATCTAGCATTTTAAATAATATTAGTGGTGACTGAGTTATGCTTTACCAAATATGTTAGGCATAAGACTATTGATATAGCTTCAGACAACTATGGCTTGCCAATCCAATTTACTTAGAACGAATGTGGCCTTTTTCAGGCTCAGTTACTTGCAAGAGTATTGGCTATATCCTGGCTTGGGAATGTCAGATAGATAAAAGCAACAGAAATATTTGTCAACTACCTATGAGCTATCATAGAAAGTAGTTTTTCTACCTGAAAAAAGCAAGCAATTCTTTCTTTTTCTCTTAGTAGCTATAAAAATTATGCACAAGCTGCCCCCAACTATCGAGATATTATTGTCCCCTCCTTTCATAGAGGCAGAGATGTTCACCAACTCCCTGGACTCCCAGGGAGAGATTTAAGAGTTTCCTGATGTTACATCCCCAGCATTCCTACTTTCTGAGTGGTAGAAAGCTTTTCTCTTCCAGCTGCAGAAATATTCTTCAATTAATTTGTCATCACATACTATTATTAAATTACATTATATTGCATTATAATATATTTGTTATATGATATTATTTATAAATTACTGTTGTGTCATGCCAGATTTTAATAGAAGTTTGATATATGAAAAAAAGCCCTGTGTTAAGAGTCAGCAGGTTCTGATGCTAATTCCATTTCTCTGGGAAAATGTTTTCACTTCTCTGAATAGTTGCCCTGTCTATCTTTCAAGGCTTGTGTTTCAAAACAGAGTACTTATTTTATAGAACTATACAAAATAAATAATTAGATAATTTATAATGATATTATGTTATATTTTACTAATTAGACATTTGAAATATACATTTTAAGTTACTTTTGTAGCATTGAAATACCTTGAATTATCTCAAATGCCAGCTAGAATTGCATTTGGTTATCATGGACAGATCTATTTATATTTTACTAATTAGACATTTGAACTGTATATTTTAAGTTACTTCTGTGGCATTGAAACACCTTGAATTATCTTAAATACCAGCTAGAATTGCATTTGGTTATCATGGACAGATCTACTTAACACAGATGTGGTTAGCATTTCAATCCTTATAGATTTAACTTAACAGTTCAGTGATGTTTTATGAACTGAGTTTCCTTATGTATCTATGATTCAATCAACCTCAAGGATCTGAAGAGTGCTTTTGAAATTTAACATAACGCCTTTCATACTGACCCTTGAGTAAGACACACAATTTAAGAGTGTTAGTTCACATGAATAAAACCTAGTCCATAATGAATATCTCTAAGATAAATTTCCTGTCTCTTTTATGCTAATCAGCCCCCAAAGGGAAGAAAAAATAGATGTCCCCACATCATACCAAAATAAACCATATTTAAGTTAGTATTATGGTAAATACTTAAAAATGAGTCTTCAGGCTGTAACAGTATAAGCAACATTTACTATGTTAATCACAATCATGTTTAAAATTATGTGAAAAAAAAAAAAAGATTGCAAAGGCTTGTTCCCTATTGTGGTACATGAAATAAAGTGGTTACTTCATAACTTGATTTTGAAATTCAAAGAGAAGAAGGAAGAAAGGTTTAATATGTAGGGCTTTAAAAGGAGATAGTGTGGTGTCAACACAAGCAGAAGTATACAGGGAGAGCCCAGGGGAATGCAAAACAATAAGCTAATTAGAGAGGAATTTGTACTCTTGTCATGAGGGTAGGGGGAGAGACAGATGGAAAAAGCCCCATCAGGTGAAACAACTCCAGATAAAAACACATGCACAGTCTTGGACAGGCTTGTCTTGTTTTCCCCAGGAAAGCTATGGTAGGGGATTCAGCATAGTCAGGCCACTTTACAGGAAAAACAAAAAGATACAAAATATGTACTGTCACCTTGTTGAAGATGGTTAATTTAGACAATTAGGAATTACTTGTTTCATTTTGCTACTAATTTTTCTACATAACTGTTAGATATAAAGAAAGTCTTCAAATTAACAAAGTTGCTATGAAATTGTTACCTAATAAGATCTACTTTTAACAGAGGAACAATATATGGAACTAATAATTTTTCATTCTACTTGTAGAAAACTAAGTTTTCTGTATTATATTACAAATGACTTATAAGGGCTTATGCAGATTTAAAATCAAAACTAAATATAATCACCCCGATCACTTATAAAATTCCCTAAGACCATTTTGCCTGTTCCCCACAGGTAATGAGGGTCTTTATTAAAAAATAGTAAGAAGAGTGCTAAGTATTCATGTTTCACCTCTTAATTATTATTTATAGTTTTAATCTACCCCATAGGTCGGCAAACTTTCTGTAAAGGGCAAAATAGTAAATATTTTAGGCTTTGAGGGACATTTCTTTGTTACAACTACTAAACTTTGTCACTGAAGCATAAGAAGAGTCATAAACAGAATGGTAAATGATTGAGCATGGCTGTGTTCCAATAAAACTTTATTTACAAAAACAGATGGAGGGCTGGATTTGGTTGTGAGCTGTCATTTACTACTACCAAATATATAGAGAATTTGAATTAATAATATGAAAGACAGCTGCATTTCTTTCTGCAAATTTTACATTTATAAAAGAATTCTCTGAGCCTTAAAGTTATTCTCTGTTAGACTACTTTCTCCACTAGATTATGAATTCTTTTACAATAAGGACCTTGTAATATTCAAGGTGTGTGTATTATATATATATATATATATATGTGTGTGTGTGTGTGTGTGTGTGTGTGTGTATTATATATATGTGTGTGTGTGTGTGTATATATATATATATATATATATATATATATATATATATATACACACATATATAATGACTTGGATGAGAGTCTTTATTTCATTGAAAAACATTTTCCATTTTAGAAGTTTCTAAAAGTTTCTCTTTTCAGATAGTATCTCAAGGCTCAAAGATTTTTAACAATTTGAATAATGAGCATGAGACACATAACTGAAGAAGTTATAGTCTTTTTCCATCATTTTAAATAAATACTTTTATCAACTTCTCTACAAGGTGTATTGATTAAGCTTTATCTAGACCAAACTTTTAATTTATAATTTTTACCAGAGGTGGGGCGATGTTATCTCCTGTAGACAGACTCAAGACTTCTAGCTTCAGCCATGCAACACACAATCTTTAGGCTCCACAAATGGTTTTGTCGCTGGTCCAGTCCTCTGTTATATTTCCCAAATAATGCCTTAGGAAGTGAAGTTATCTCCATGGGCTTTCATTCTTATTAAATTTTCTATTTAAGTTTTTTTTCTGGTGAACTGCTGTCCTCAACCTGAACCACTATACCTTCTTTTTATGATTTATTCTCCATAGTATGAAAGTCTTCACCTGTACTTTACTATCCTTTTATGGGGTGTCCAGTTTCTGAAACTTGAGTTGTCCTGTGAAGATGCGTTAATCCTGGGTAACATACGTCTATTGGGATTGCTGTGATTTTACCTAAAATTCCTTATTACTAACTTATTTGTTCCTGTATCATCTGAAGATTGTTTTTTATTGGTCATATCTTCTCCCATGTCAAGCACTAGAACTGGTTCAGCTGTGGAGTATTTGTTTGACTCCATTGGACCATTCCAGTGATAAGTGCTGAACTCTTGTTGAAATATTTATTCAAAGCATAACAACTTTGGCATTACAGAAAACAGAATTTTATATGAACTTAATTTCCTACAACTTTATGGTACACTTTTCCCCCTAGCCATGGAAAATTTGAATCACTTGACATATTTAGAATTAATAAACCAGATTTTTCTTTAAATGTTTTTTAAACCAGCTCTGATTATATTTTCTACCAGTTAATACCAACATTTCGCCACTTACATATGGTTTTAAAATACATTAAAACTAAAGATGAAAGGACAAATACACTATTTATGATATAGAAACTAATAGCAACAATATTCATCCTCATTTCTTATTTCTCTGCTAAAATAAAGTTTCTGTTGTTGCTACAAATCTAAAACAGCTCACATTTCCTATGCTGTTTCAAATTACATAAATTTTATTCATATATACATTCATTTAATGGGGATATTTTAGGCTTAATTGAGATCAAGTAAAACAGACTCAGTATGCTGAAACAAGTTGAATTAAAGTATAAGAAATGTAGGACCACCTGTGTGGCTCAGTTGGTTAAACTTCCAACTCTTGATTTCAGCTCAGGTCACAAACTCACATTTTGTGAGTTCAAGCTCTGCATCAGGCTCTGCACTGGCAGTGAGAAGCCTGCTTGGAATTCTCTTTCTCTCTCTCTCTCTGCCTCTCCCCAGCTTTCTCTCTCTCTCTCTCAAAATGAAAGAATAAACATTAAAAAAATTTTTTTTTCGGTGTAAGAAGTGTAGTTCAAATGGAATCCACAATAGACAAGTCAAGTTATCAGGACTAGGTTACTAGGATGAATTAGCAGCAAAATCACCTTGGTATTGGAACCATGATTTGTGGGACAAGAGCCAGTTAAATATATCTTACCTTTAGTTGGAATTCTGGGTAATGTAGAGGTTTTGAGTCTGCTGTTTGATAGATTTAGAATACAGTCCAATTTGAACATATTCTACATATATCAAACTTGGGAAGTGTGGGTTTTTTTTAACCTTATCCATGCCTTAGTGTCTATCTACACAAAAGGGAAAAATAACAGAACATACATTTCAGTCTCTGAAACTTTATTAAACTCAGTATTGCCCTATTAAGATTTCTGTTGCTGGACTACATGTAGATGTTGGAATTTTGCGAATTGACTTGAAATTACTTATTGATAACATGAGACTAAGATTCCATGAGATGATGAATGTATAGCCCTTACCAAAGTACCTAGATCATTGTAAGTGTTAAAGAGTTTTAATTCCAAATATTATTCTTACCAACCAATGTTTCTGTAGGGAGGTCTGGTGAGTAACTAGAAAGATCTATTTTGTAATGAATAGTTGAATGCTTCTTGCAAAAATCCTCTTACAGTTTTCTGCTTTCAAAAGTATCTCGGATGAAAATGTGCTAAGATAATTATTTATTTAATAAAATACTTATATATTCAATACAGTTTTCCAAGGTATGAATGTATGCCCGGTTCTGGGGGGAAATGGATTGGTTTAGCCATCTGTAGAGGAATCGACTGTAATAAATAGGTTAGTAATAGAATTGGGGCATCTTCCAAGTGATCATTAAGAACCTCAAGGTCTGACTCAAGTCATTACCAAGGAAGTACACTTTGTAAGGATCTTATTTTAAGCATGTATTTTTTAATTTATTTTAATAGGTACAAAAGAACATATAGCAGAAAGTTCATGCTTCACTCATTAAATTGAAAAAGAGAAGGAGGAGGAGGAAAAGCAGAAGGTAAAGAAAAAAGAAAAGGACAAGGAGGAAGAGGATATGAGGGATAAGAAGAGGAAGAAGATAAACCACATTACTACCAGTAAGAACAAGAAAGGAAAAGACCCTTGTCAGTGGGATTTCAGCAGAGTTTAAGAGTCTCTTCTGAATAATCATAAGTACTCGTTCTTTCTGACAAAATCCCCATGATTTTTTTGAACAAACTCTAACGCTGTGTTAATGGTTAAAATAACCTTCTGATATTGATTTGGTTTCTCAAAAGGATTTTCCTACATAGAAAGCATAGTATAAATTAGGTACAAAATAATGTGATCTGTTGTGATGATCTTTTGATGTGTCAACTTGGCTAGGCTACAGTCCCCAGTTATTGAATTAAAAACTAATCTATGATATTGTTGTGAAGGTGTTTTGTAGACAAAATTAAAGTCTGTAACCAGTCTACTTTAAATAGGGATATATCCAAATAATCTGGGCGAGCCTGATTCAATTAGCTGAAAGCCTTTAAAAGCAGAGCTGAGGCTTCTCCGATGAAGAAGAAATTCAGCAGGCGGGTAGCAGCTTCAGTTGCCTGACAGTTTCAGTCTGCTCTTCTTGCTGGCCTGGCCTATAGAGATTGGGATTGCCTGGACAGTCCTCACAATTGTGCAAGCTAATTCCTTGCACTAATTCTCTCAGTCTGCATCTCTGTTTCTCTGGTTGAACCCCAATACACCTGTGTAGCATATCTATCGTTATCTTATTAAATCAGCTGTGTGGGTTAGATTTCAATTAGTTCGGAAATGTATTCCAGAGAAACTATTTAAACCCATGTACTTCAGAGCCACTGTAGAAACAATGGCTCAAACTTAACATTTATTTTCATTCCCTTTATGTACTTCTGTCTTTCTCATCTGTCTAATCAGCTTAATCTAACAGGGTGAAAGCAGGTTGCAACTCAAATATGTCCAAATACATATGACTTGCACTTAGTACGTATTTCAAGTTCACTTCATGTAGTAAGTCATCTTAAAAAACACTCTTTGGTAATAAGATATGTATTATATATACATATATATATATATATGATATTTATATATATACATATATTCTATGTATGTGTGCAGATAGTTAACTCTACTTTTCTCCGTATGTTATCCTATTTCCTTGTTTCTCGTTAGAGCAAAAGACCTTGCAATAGAAGTCTCTATTTTCTACAATTCTCTTTCTTTTTTTTATGTTTTATTTTTTGGATAACTTTCACAAGATTTTTATGATAATATTTTTCCAAAATCACTGTAATTAAGAACATAAGTAGCCTCCGCTTTGATAAATACAACAGTTAATTCTCAGTCCTTATTTTACTTCAATAATTAATGAAAAGTAAAAAGTTGATGGCAAATGGCCACCAAGTATTTGAATAAATATTTTGCCTCACAACATTTTTAAAAAAGCAATTACAAACACAATAAACGTTTTTTTCTACTTCTTATATGAGCAAACCTTTTTATTATTTCAATGGTAGTTCCCATTTTTCACAGGGGTACATAATGGGTGTGCAGTAACTATCACTGCCTGACATGATAAATGGATGAGTGAGTGAATTTTATAGCAATGTATCCTACAGATAGCCATTTAAATTTTAGAGCCCTTTCTAAAAGTAATTAAAATGAAGAAATGAGGTCACTTAAAATGTTTAGAATTTTTAATCTGAACTTAATAAAGTTCATTGAAACATTTTAAAAAGCAAAAAGAAAGTAATTAAATAAAATTTCTAATATACTCAGTGAAGGGTGACATTAGGTCGAAAATATACCAGTGAACAACAGCAGTTGTCAGGTAGGAATAAACTTCCAATGGTTCAGCAACTAAAGGAAGTGTAGAGTGTCTGGGAAACAGCATTCAATGGGAAGAGTGTGATAAAGTGAGACCGATCATGCAGGGTTTATAATCCATTTTTAGGCACTGAAATTTACCTGAAAAGCAATGAGAAGCCATTGAAGAATTCTTAAATTGAGGATTAAGAAATAAAATTTTGATTTTGCAAGCATCATTCTGGTTCCTGTGAAGACAATAGATTGTAGAAGATGGAAGGGAGGCTAAAGGGAGACCAGAAAGAAGGTGCTGCAAGTTTCCAGAAGTGTAGCATCATTTTTTCCCACCAATATCTGTGCAAAATAAAATAAAAATACAAAATAAAAGAAATGGGACTTGCATGGGACTATTTCTGGACAATACTCAGCTGCATATATCTCTCCCAGGGCAGATACATTTAATTTCTGATTTGAAATCCTCTAGGGATTTTTTTTTCTATAGTGATTGAGGAAGCTTACTGTAATCAGGGTTCTCCAAAAAGATAGAGGGTATATAGAAAGATATTTATTATGAGGGATTGGCTCACATAATTGTGGAGGCTGAGAAATCCCACAATGTGCCATCTTCATACTGGAGAAACAGGAAAGCTAGGTTGTAGTTCTAGTCCAGATCTGAAGATGTGAGGACTGGGGCAGGGGCCAATGATGGAAGTTCCTCCCTGAGTCTGGAAGGCCTGAAATCCAGGAACTCTGATGTCCAAGGGCAGGAGAAGATGGGTGTTCTAACGAAAGTAGACGGCAAATTTGCACTTTTTCTGCCTTTTTGTTCTATTCAGGCCCTCCCTTAAAAGACTGGATGATGCTTACCCACAATGGGAAAGGATATCTTCTTTACCCGGTCTACCAATTCAAATGCTACTCTCTTCCAGAAACACCCTCACAGACACACTCAGAAAGAAATGTTTTACCAGCTGTCTAGACCTCCCTTAACCTAGTCAAGTGGACATAAAAATCAGCCACCCCAAAAGCCAATCACTAAGATGATGGAGCCACAAGACAGAAGCATACTGAATCAGTAATTTGTGGCATAGAGCAGTTGGCTGACAGAGTTACCTATTTTGCATTTGCAAGAAATAAATCTTTGTTGTGTCCAGCCACTGAGCTTTGGGTATAGTTAGATAAATTAGCCTATCTTAACTAAAACATCAGGTGGGTGAAGATGCTGGTTTTCATTTGGATGGAAATGGAAAATCATGGGCATAGATGGAATAATTTAGGGAGACAGTTCAGAGAGAGGAGAGGGGACAGGGGCCCAGCCCAGGGAATTCCTGTGAAGAGGAAACTCCAATGCCACAGGTGGCAGGTACTTATGTGAATAAATAAAGCAGACACTGTGATAAGAACTAAAAATAATGATATTCATCTAAATTTGATACTTACTCAGTATGCTGACATTTATGTTTAATAGAAAAATAGGCCCAAGATATCCAGTTTTTGAGAATTCCAGTTTTTCAAGGAATACACATTTTTAATTTTTTTTTTCAACGTTTATTTATTTTTGGGACAGAGAGAGAGCATGAAGGGGGGAGGGGCAGAGAGAGAGGGAGACACAGAATCGGAAACAGGCTCCAGGCTCTGAGCCATCAGCCCAGAGCCTGATGCGGGGCTCGAACTCATGGGCCGCGAGATCGTGACCTGAGGTGAAGTCGGAGGCTTAACCAACTGTGCCACCCAGGCACCCCGGAATACACATTTTTAAATTTGAACACTCTTAGTTTTTAAAAGTGTCCAATTTATCTTATTAAAAATTAAAAAAAAAGTCAGTCCATTGTATTAGACAAACTTGGTGTCCTGGCCAAATAACACCTGTGGACCTCGCCTACACCCATATCATCATCTGAATATATTCAAATTTTATTTTCCCTAAATACATGGATACATAAGCATACGCGCACACACAAGCATACGCGCGCGCGCATACACACACACCCTAATTTTTGACTTTAAGCAAATTCTGCTTTTTATTTTGTATAAGTTGGCATGGAAAAGGAAAATAGAATAAAAAGAGAGAGAGAGAGAGAAAGAAAATCAAAAGCAGGCATTGTATATGGATAAGTGATCAGAAAGAATGAATCTCCTTAAGGTTCTGCTGCTCTTAAACACAGCCTAACCAGCAGGACAGAGAAGAGGACGATCTGATGCCAGTAATGATAACTTCCCAATATTAATGATGTGATAACTTGAATTCTGGAAATGTTACATAAATATAATTTATCTGCTTAAAATAGACTGTTTGTTCAGATTACTCACACTGAGTGTCTGTGTGTGTGAATGTAACTGCTCCATCATGGGTAGGTAGTTATTTTAACGTATTATTGGAGGTGAATTAAGAGGCAGAACCTTACTCTCAGTGGCAATGTATCAAATTAAAGTTATTGTTAAAAGTGGTTTAAACAGAAATATATTACTATTGAAATAAACATTTTCAGTGTTTCCTTTAGATTGGCGTAAGTCCATGGTAGAGTAAAAGATTGCAGCAGTGGAAGACGGACAGAAGGAAATGGCTAGTCCAGCACAGACAGACAAAAAGGAATGTGAAACAGCAGTTGAGAGTCATGAAGGATGGAATGGGAAGCTCCAAAAAATGGAACAATGCTTCCAGAAAAAAAAGAAGAAGAAAAGGAAGAATAGGGGGAATGGAGGAGAGGCAAGATTCAAATTGAAAATTGCTGACAATTTTCCTAAAATAGAAGATCTAAATTCTCAAATGGTCTCACCCTCTTGAGTGCCAACGAAAATATATATTACTTAAGTAATCTACAGCTCAATACAAGTTAGTGGACATAAGAAATCATTACAAAGAAATACAAAACCCTAAAAGGAAAAACAAAGTATGCTACAAAGTTTGGCGATGAGAAAAGATTAAAAGGAAAAAGAAGAAGGCGGGGGGAAGTAATTGAAATAATCAGGTTAGAAATACACTGTTTTACGTCAAAGTTATAGAACACATGGATCACTTGCTGTGATTTCCCACCATTATTCCAATGTCAGACTTTGCTAGTCAGTCATAGTGCACTTCCCTTGAGCTAAAGTGTGTCCCGGGCACTTATCCCCACGTTGTGCTTGGCATTTGAGATGAGCCATGGTTGCTATTCCTGAGCAGCCAAAAGAGAGTATGGACCATGGCAGATTATAGGCAGTCACAACAAAAAGTTTCACCTTTTTGCAAAAAGAGTATCTTCCCTCTGTCTTGCATGGCCACTCACACGGGTTTCATGGCCGAGTGACATGTGCGTTTCTTCCTGGCAGGATTTTCCAGCTGTAGGGTAGACTCACTCAACTGTAACTATAATCCTCACTCAGCCTCCTTCCCCTCTCTCAGTTATTGGGCATCAGGGCTTTTCATCTTTCCCTTATGTTTATGGTCTAGTTCTTGGGAAGAAAAATATCTTACTTGTATATTTTTTCAGTACTGTATTAGTATGGTCTGTCTAACAGGTTTTCCCAGTGTACAGCACAGATGCAGTTTTATCCTAATTTTATGCCATATCCATTTCACACAAATGTACAGATGAGGAGAAATGTTGTCATTTCCCTTGAAAGTTCTGCTAATCTCTACTTTTGATATGCCCAAACTATGCAAGGTTTTCTCTGTTGTTCAATGTTGGAATAAATTTTATTGTAAATCCTAAAACTACTTGGACTATGGTATCATATTACAATGTTTCTCACCTATTTCCATCAAAGTAGTTCTTATGACAGGGAAGAAGGAATGCTTACCTCCAGTTATTTGGAGGTAAAGTTTTTTTTTTTTTTAAATTACAAGGACTTTAAAAAAAAAAGTTTATTTACTTTATTTTTGAGAGAGAGAGAGAGAGAGAGAGAATCCCAAGTAGCCTCCATGCTCTCAGTGCAGAGCCCCAGGCAGAGCTCAATCTCATGAAGTATGACATCATGACCTGAACTGAAATCAAGAGTCCAATGCTTGGGGCGCCTGGGTGGCTCATTCTGTTGGGCGTCGGACTTTAGCTCAGGTCACGATCTCGCGGTCCGTGAGTTCGAGCCCCGGGTCCGGCTCTGGGCTGATGGCTCAGAGACTGGAGCCTGCTTCCGATTCTGTGTCTCCCTCTCTCTCTCTGCCCCTTCTCTGTTCATGCTCTGTCTCTCTCTGTCTCTCTCTGTCTCAAAAATAAATAAACGTTAAAAAAAATTAAAAAAAAAAAGAGTCCAATGCTTAACTGCCTGAGACACCGAGGGGCCCCTTAATTATAAGTTTTATCACACAAAGTATGAAATAAGTGTTTCTTCTTAAATGACAATAATAAAAATAATCTCAATTTTATGGAAAGACATGGAGATTCTTTCAGAAAATCCCTGAAATTCTCATTGCTGCTATCAAGTTTACATTATTTTAATATAAATTTTATTTCTCTTCTCATCGCTACTATGATAGGGTAAAAACTAATGGTAAAGTATGTCAAAACACCTAGGCTTCAGTAACAACAAAACAAAATCAACTAATTCCGTGAGTGGTACAGCAATTATTGTTTTCAGAGTAGGTTTCTTAATTTATGAAGAATGTGTAACACAAGTACATATATAGGCTATCTACAAACATAATGCAAAATAATGAATACTCAACAGATCCCTTCACAATTGTGTGAACAGTGGACAGAAAACAGTTGGCAAGGAATGTACATTGAGATTGTCGAATACCATTTTCCAAGGTAAATGCGAAATCTCTTTTCTAATAGAACATATTTTATGTGTTATGTATTTTATGCGCCCTCTATTTTTTTTCAAATCTAGAACAACATTTATTTTCAATATTAAGCCTGATGTCTGTGTGTGCCCTCTATTCTTAATTTATATTTAGTAGCAGCATTTGGAAGTAAACCATCAACATATATGATTCATTTACATGGACCATGGAAACAAATCCTTAAATGATGTGCTTTTTTGATTTGTAACTGATTTATTATGCCTTTTATATAATCTGTTTATTTTACTCTTCAATCTGTCCTTTGGTTTGAAACCATAATTATTTCTTAAAAACAAAATAATGGAATGAGTTAGAAGTTCTAACCTTGTTCTGCTGTGGGGTATGTGTGAGTGTGCATGTGTGTGTGTTTTCTGTGATCCATATGTAGTCTGAAACAAAGAAAGTGGAGGTTTAGATGTTTAATTTGTGTTCTTGTTTGAATTTCAAGATTTGAAAAAAATTAAATTTGAGAGGCAACAGTGTGAAAAAAATATGATTGATGTAGAGGTCTTCTATCACTAACTGCATAATTTGACAAAATTATTTGATCTAAATTCACACCTATAATGTGATCAGAAGATAAGCTTTGTTTTCCTTCCAGAACTAAAGTTCTATTTCTTGATATAATCATATTCTGTGGCACTGACAATATTTCAGCAGCCTGATGACTTATAGTACATTGTCTCAGGGAATGTAAATCATCAAAAGAATTTTACAAAACGATTTCTGGCAATTTTTACTGCTTATTGAAAAGTTCTTGATGGTTGAGTTCATCAAAAGTGACAACTAACAATTAATTGTATTTTTTCTCACTGCAGATTTGAAGAAAAATACTGACTACAACCAGCATTTAAGACCCCAGGAAACGTCACTGTTTTTTCTTCAGAGAGCATAGGATTTGGATCTACCAAAGCGCATGGATTAATATCTTGATATATACATTTAATGGAATATATGAAGGTATAAAGTCAGCCCACACAATAATAGTTAAGTAGTTGTTGCCCAGTTGAAGTCTTCAACAATACTTTGAGTCACCTTTTTTTTAAAATAGAATTTAAAAGCACAAAAAAACTCTTAAGCTTATTCAGTATTATTTCAACTTTATTTCATTTACTAAAGTCCTTTGACCAACAATTTGGAAATTTTAAGAAAATTGTTTTCCAAACGTTAAAATGTAAACGGTAATTTTTCCCAGTACATGACGATAACACATCATTAGAATTCACACATTGGTTTAGAATTTAATGACTTAACTTTAATGATATGGGCTGATCTAGTGGCTAAAGTTGGTGTCCTTTATTTAAAGGTGATTATTGAAAGAACTGAAGATTCTGGATATTTGTTTTCAGGATGGGCTGCAGGCATTTTGCAGAGCCATACGCATTGAAATGGAAATATGAGCTGGAATTAAATATTAGTAAATGAATATTTACTGAAATGGAATGTTAGTAAAATCCAACTTTACTTTCATTTAGAGCCGAGTTTCAAAGACAAAAGGAAATTTGTAAATGGTGCTGTAAATAAATTTCTACACAATTTGTCATAGCAAAAAGATAGGGATAATAAGATCTTATGAAACTGAATAACATTAGCATTATTGTCAACTGTTAGGTCTATGGATGAAAGAGCAAAATGACAGATAAAGATAACAAAAAGCCTGGGGCGCCTGGGTGGCTCAGTCGGTTGAGCGTCCGACTTCACCTCAGGTCACGATCTCGCGGTTCGTGAGTTCGAGCCCCGCGTCGGGCTCTGGGCTGATGGCTCAGAGCCTGGAGCCTGCTTCCGATTCTGTGCCTCCCTCTCTCTCTGCCCCTCCCCCGTTCATGCTCTGTCTCTCTCTGTCTCAAAAATAAATAAACATTAATTTTTTTTTAAAAAGATAACAAAAAGCCTAATTAAATCAAGTGTTAATTCATGTGTTGTGGGTGGTTTCCTTCTTGTGACCTATAATTGTATCGAAAGATGGTGATTTATAAATGCAAATCTCCATTGTTTTCAAAACCCCCTTAGACAATGTCTTGATTTGTTTTGTCTTCTCTGCCCCTCCCTTCTTCACCCAACATGCACACATGCTAGCACACTCACTCACTCACAAGTACATACACATATGCACACACGGAATCTTACAACCAGCCAGGGTGCAGCCAACATATCCGTCTTATCACATATCCTTCATTTCTGCATTGGTATCAGAAATGAAGCTTCACTAAGAACAGATGAGAAAATTCAAATTAAAAAAAAAGAGAGAGAGACAAAACAACAAACAAATACAAAGGTTATAGATGTTAAAAGTAGTTTAGCAAAGTATATTTCCCTATCCCCTTTTTAAAACTCTTACATTTTTTGTTGCGACTATATTTATTGCTAGAAATAAATATTCTGTTATATCTCAATTATATGTCAATAAAGCTGGTATACAAAGAAATAAAGATTCTAGTTTCTCTTTCAGTCATTTAACAAGTTTCGAGGGGTACCTGGGTGGCTCAGTTGGTTAAACCTCCCGCTTCCGCTCAGGTCATGATCTAACTAAAGGCTCATGAGTTTCAGCCCCACATCAGGCTCTGTGCTGACAGCTCAGAGCCTGGAGGCTGCTTCAGATTCTATGTCTCCCTTTCTCTCTGCCCCCCCCCCCCCCAACTCATGCTCTCTCTCAATCAATCAATCAATCAATCAATAAACATTGAAAAATTTTAAAGTTTGGAAATGCAAACTTTTAAAAATTATTTTTAAGAATTTTTTTTTCTCAATAGCACTTAGGAGATGCAGCTCTCTCTCTCTCTCTCTCTCTCTCTCTCTCTCTCTCTCTTTTGTTCTATTTCTTATAGTAATGATTGAATTATAGAATTTCAAAAAGCCACAGAAAAAAGCAATAGATAACTCAAATATACCTCTGGGTTAAATCTATTGTCACCATTTGGTGAACATCATTAAGACAGTTCTCCATACATAGAGGAGGCTGGCTATATATACATGCATGCATGAATGTATGGATGGAGAATAAATAGACAGATACATTTTAAGGTAAGAGTATACTTTAAAAGATATTTAAGAATCATTAAATGAAAGTAATTCATCTTTCCTAGAATGAAAGTATTAGGGCTGAGTGTTATTTTCTAGTCAATTTTCTTCAATCTGAGCTGTAGAATATTTTCTTCCATTGCAGGAAGGAAAAACCTATTTTGGGTTGAGTATAGCTTTCAAAAATTCCAGGGTGGGGACATACAGATTATATTATAGAGAACTGCCTAATTCCTGAAGTTAGGCAATGCTATAACCCTGCCAGCCTTTCTGTACTGGTTTAGAAGCTATCATATATATGCATGTATACATATACAAATATATATATACACACACACACACACACACACACATATATATATATATACATAGATATCTATATATCTCTATATATATATCTGTGTGTATATATATATATATATATATATATATATATATATATATATATATACAGGTCTTATTCCATTCCATCAGGGTTTGTTTTAGTCTCTTGAGTTTCTGCTCACTTTCTCAGTCCTTCACATTCCTGAAAAGTGACATGCTCAGAAGCCATTCATTCTGGTACCTTCTCTGGTACCGCAGCACCGTCCAGGCTCAAAGTTTTTACCCCACTTTTTCCATGACAGTGTACTTATAACTCACACATCTCCATCCCAATCCACTTTGAAATGGGAAGGCATTGGTAAGAATTCTTAAGATTAATTCCATTCACCTGCTTATCTCAGTGCTGTTTGTCTGCAGGAGGTCCTGACCAGGCAGACCTGACCAAGAAAGAGTTTTTTGTTTCTTTCCTTAATAGCTACATTCTTCCCCGTAGACAGTTCATTTATTTGTCTCTTGTTTATTTGATGTTGCTATGTATACATAAAATAAATTTTTATTTTAATATTTTTTGTTTGTTTTATTGTGTAGAGGGAAAAGAGAGCATCTATAATTCTGTTCTATTCTGTCTCACTCACTCCAGGTTCAGCTTTTAATACCATATTATGTTTGCATGCACGCATGCGTGTACCTGTGCATGCACATATGCACACACACACACCACTAGAAGGTGTATGTAGGTTAGCGGTATGAAGCACACTGGTTTCTAAATCCTATTTCAGGCATTCACTAGGTTAAAATTTCATTTTGCTCAAAAGGAAAAATGCCCAACAAATTATAATTTATGCTTCCTCACCCTTGTATGAACTTGTGTTGTACATCATTTCAGCCAGGTGTTGGCAAGTTAATCATAATCTGAGCATGCTTCACTAACTTTACCATTATTTCTGAAGTATTGTGAATTCTTCCCTAATCCAGATCCTCTATCCCAGCTCCGAGAATAACATATAGCAAACCTTGGAGCATTCATTAACTAAACGTTATTCAATGTTTTTTTTTAAGCCCACGGTTTTCTTATTATGAATAATTGCTGGATCCACTAAGTAAGCAGAGAACAATAAAAGTCTATAAAACATAATATTAAAATTAAATTAAAATCCCATAATGAGTGACAGCTGAAGGATAATAGTGGATTACATTACACTAAGGCTGGCAGCAGTCTAGAAAATCATTTTTCAGTTTTGATATTCAAATGACATGGCAAGAGCTGCAAGTGCCTTATACCTATAACTATTTTACGTTGACATCATTCATCCACATCAAACATTTTGGTATTATAGATCCAAGGCTGGCATCCCACTGACATTCACTCTGGGGAACTTCGGAATGGCACAGGGTGTCCCCAGGGGGAAAGGAGAGTTTGGGTGCCCCAAGCCCTATTTCCGGGAGGGATGACAGGGCTGAGGCACCAGGGAGGGGGGCGGAGCACGCCTGTGAGTAGTGTGAGAGCGACTGCTAGGGTCTCTGCGCGGCTGAGCAGGTGATTATGAGTGTGGTGCACGTGGCTTGTCCTGCGTTCCCGAAGGTGCATTTGCGGGGATGGGGGTGTGCATGGGAGCGGGCTTGCACGTGTGTTACTAACTTTGTGCCCCTTTGCCCGCGCCCTGGGTTCCTTTTCTCTGCTGCGAGTGGGAGCGTGGAGTCTCCGCGTGCGCGTGATGGGCTCGTGTTGTGGGAGTGTGCGCTCAACTTTAACTCACGTTTTGGCAATTTGGATGGTTGGGGGAGAATCTCGGAGGTTCTGCGCCGGGATTCCGGGGTGCTCAGTCTATGGCCTCTGCGGGCGGCCGGGCCCCGAGCTCCCAGCGGGCGCGCACCTGTGGACCCTCCCCCCACCGCCGCAGGTCAGTCTCCGCAGCTTCTCCGGAACCCGCCCTGGAAATCCTCCCCTCGCTGGGTGAGGTCCACAGGCGCGCTCCCCTCTCCAGGCCTCAGTTTCCCAAGTCCTCCAAAGAGAACTGCTCAGGGACTCGGTGGAAAGCGCCTCGGCCGTTGGGGGAGGGGGCGGCTGGCTCAAAGGGCCCGGGAAGAAAGTGCGGCCCACTCACTGCTCTTGCACGGAGGAGGGGATTTTAGGCGGAGGCTGTGTCAGGTTAGAGCAGATTGGGTGGCACTAATCCGTTTTAGAGAGAAGGCGCAAATCTAGCGGCGGTAACGTACCCATACTTCTGCCCAGGACGAGGTGGGGATATCACTCCCCTCATTCTAACATGCCTTTGCTTTCTCCCATCCGCAGGAGTTCCCTACTATGCACTGCAAGATGGCCCAGGCTCTTCCAGCCAAGGTGTGGAAATAGGCTCTTCCGCTCTGCTGACGTGCTGGCCTGGACAGACACATGGGTTTCAGGGCCACCCTGACTGGAGGAGGCTGTGGAGATGGAGGCTGCTTGGCCTGCTGTGGAGGCTGTGGGGATGGGGTGGCCCTATCCCACTGCCTGGTGTCTACAACTTCTTCAAGTCCCGGAAGACCACTGTCCATCCAAGGCTCCCACCACTCCAGGAGGGGTAAGTCTGGCCCTGCCAATGTGGGTGCTGTGGGTGTGGACAGATTCAGGCTGCCTGTTGTCAACACCGCACACGTTTGTAGGAATACTCGAAAACTCTTGCGGGAACTTCCTCCAGAGTTCACTTGTTCCAGACTGGCTTGTCATTCTTAAATGATGCTGATTTAGGAAGCACCTAATTTAAATTCGCTAGGCCTATGTGGAACACATGTGTACCTAGCAGTTCAGATTACATAATTTTGCTTTTATGTTTCTGATAAAACTTGTCCAAAACATATTTTGGCCTATAAACCTCTGTATTATGTAAAGTGTTACTGGGGCTTGATTGAGTTTTTGTTGTTGTTTACTTATTTTGACTGGGAGAGAGACAGCGTGAGCAGGGGAGGGACAGAGAAAGGGTGGGAGAGGGAATCCCAAACAGGCTCCACACTGTCAGCTCAGAACCCAGTGTGGGGCTGGAAATCATGAACCTTGAGATCATGATCTGAGCTGAAAGCAAGAGCTAAACACTTCACTGACTGAGCCACCCAGGTGCCCCTGAACTGATTTTTAGTTTTTCCTTCTTCTCCTTCATCTTTTTTCCCCCTAAAATATAGTGGTCAAATACTTGTCTTTCTAGAGACTGTGATGTATCTGATGCTGTGTACCCTACACTGTTTAACATCAAAATACTAGAGCCCTTCTAGTGTTAAGCACGTAAAACATTAATACATGTCTACCACTAAATAAGCTGCAGAAACATTGCCTGCTGAAATCCATACTTGAATATTTGCAGCCTAATTAGCATATTAAAAAGTCAGAGTAGGTCTGCATTAAAACAAAAAAACTTTAACTTTGTTAAACCTGATTGTTACCATTTTTTTTAGACTCGCTGATTTTGCATATTGTGGAGCTCATCCCCAGGGATGTTTACTTTGTTGTTTTAGAGAACTGGTCATGGAGGGATTCTCTGAGGATAAGTAAGGTGCTGGTGAAGGGTAAAGAAGCATTAGCTAAGCAAATGCAGGCTGAGATAAGAATTGTATTGGCAGTCAAAATGTTTAACCAGCTGTCTACCCAACCACACTGGCACCGACCAGTCAGAGGATAATCATGTGGTAAGACTAGGCCTGTGTCCTAGAATAGATCTTAGAAGTCCCTCTGGCCTGGCATTAACCCTTTCCTTCCTTGATCATGGGGTATTTTGGAGTCCCAGGGAAGGTATCAAGGCGGCTGAAGCACTGGGGAGTGAGAAGGTCAGGATCTCACAAGATGGATGCTTGGCAATCAACAAAGAAGTATCTGAATATTTTAACAGATGTGCCAGTGTGTATCTGAATGTCAGCCCTGCATAAGAATGACCTGGCTTAAAGAATAAATCTGGGGAAAGGAACAGAAATCAGGGCAAATGTAATGTCTTTTTTATTACATTAAACCAAGTGAGCTTTTCTTGTCTTGTAAAAGTTTACTAAGAAATTCCTGTATGGAGGCAGACGTAGAGGACACGGGCGGTCACTGCATTTGTTTGTTTGTTTGTTTTCTTAATTTTTTTTTAACATTTATTTTATTTTTGAGAGACAGAAACAGAGCATGAGCGGGGCAGGGGCAGAGAGAGAGTGAGACACAGAATCCGAAGCAGGTTCCAGGGTCCGTGCTGACAGCTCTGAATCCCTACGTGGGGCTCAAACTTACAATCTTGAGATCATGACCTGAGCTGAAGGCAGAGGCTTAACCTACTGAGCCACCCAGGTGCCCCTTGTTTGGATTATGGTGTAACAAAATCTTTTCTGCTTCTGTCGAGGTGTCACTCCCTGAGATTCTTTCTTCTCAAAATTGCTAACTGAAGACCAAGCAAATCACATTTATCTGGGATACAAAGTTAGAATTCTTAAGTTGGGTTCCTCCAGAAGCTAATGCTGACACAGATTTCAGCCCTAGTAGTTTTTGGGGGGAGATATAGGGAATCCTGCAGGAGAGTCAGGAAGTAATGCAAGGAAGAGAAGGTAGTTTATGTGTGTGGAATGAAGTCAGTTACCACAATAAGAAACTTCATTTTAATTCAGTTTAAGTCCTGACTCAGAATCATCTCTCTCAAGGGGGGGAGAACTCTGTGCTATTTATTTATAGACTAGTTTCTGGGAGGTAATTGATTGACGGCTGCCTCAGGGGGACAAGAGTGGGTTTGATTCACTGGCACTTACCTGTCTCTTGTGAGTACAAGCAAATCCCTCTTCCAGTGTTGGGGGCAGGGGGAGGGGAGGGAAGTGCTCAGATCCAGAAATACAGAAACTGGCACCTGCAAAAGTCAGAGGCATATGGGTGGCTGCAGCCAGTTTCTGTTTCTTTGGAGCTTCTGCTTGAGCTGACCTGCTATGGCCTCAACTATATCTTGGTGGAAAGAATAAACCATTCAGCTTCTTTAGTCAAATTACCTATACAAAATATGGGTTATCCTAGCATTGTGTAGTGACCTAGGTTCAAAACAAGAAACTCAAGATCATGGTGAAGAAATGTTTTAGTGTAGCTTATAAGTAATTTGCAAAGTTCTTCCAAACCTCTTCTCCTAACCCAAGCTTTGTGCTCTGGACAATATGCCTGAGTATGTGAATAGAAAGGGAAGTCCTTGGCGATCTGTGTATGGAGTTGGAACAGTGAGGAATCACTGTAGAGTGGACATGATTATTTGTGTGAATGAAGAATGCTAGCTTTCAGTGGTAACAATATATATCAGTAGTGGATTGATGAGCTATGGAGGATGTTTTCTCCACTTGAGTATGACGTTTGAATGAATATCTTGCACCGTGGTCTTGAAATGTTTAGTAATTCTGGGTGAGACACCCAAATGGGTTAATGGATTTCCCATTTATCTGGAATGTGTTTACTTGAACTAAAGTTATTTTGAATGGAAAAATAAAGCAAAAGATTCATAATCAAGAATCTTGAAGTAACACTTAAAAGCCAATGATAAAAAGAAATGATAAAAAGACAGCCACTATAAAAATAGATGAGACTTGTAGCTATTCTTTTTAAAGGAGGTAGCTCAGTGATAAAAAATATATATATTAGTATTAATATCCTGGCATTAGCATGCAGGATAATGTGAACTAAAGTCACAATGACATATCAGTATTGCATCAACTTAAAGGGTTAGCATTAAAATTAACTACAATATTAGGTCTTGCTGAAGATGTACAGAAATAGAAATTTTCATGGATTGGGTGAGAAAAACATCTTGGTTTGCCTAACTAAATCCTTAATTGTCCCAGCATACTTTTTAAAAGGGCTACATTTTCATTTTTAAAAGTATATTAGTTTGAACAATAAATTATATAGCTAAATTATCTGAACCCTAGGTTGGAGTGGAAATTGGTACAACCACTTTAAAAAGTTTTGTGTTTTTTCTCTTGTATTGGAAATTATGCATACCTTACTTTTTTCTTCCTTTCCTTTCTCTTCTTGAAATTTTCTGTCCAAAAGCCATTAAATGAATGCATGGAAGGTAGCTTGCTGCAAGTGGTTGTATTAAAGAGGTTTAATTATTACAAAATTGTATTATTATGATTCCTGTAGCACAAATGGAAGAAAGAACTCTCAGAAAGGTGAAGTTATTTGTTTATGATTTTTCAGTTAAAAGGTGAGTAGAACTGGATATAAAATTTAGTTGTTATTTGTAAAATATCTAGGCTCAGGGGCTCCTGGGTGGCACAGTCAGTTAAGCGTCCAACTTCGGCTCAGGTCATGATCTTGCGGTTCACAAGTTGGAGCCCCGCATCCCTCTTTGTGCTGACAGCTCAGAGCCTGGAGCCTGCTTCGGATTCAGTGCCTCCCGCTTTCTCTGCCCCTCCCCCACTCGTGCACGTGCACGCACACTCGCTTGCGCACGCACCCGCGCTCGCTCGTTCTCTCTCTCTCTCTCTCTCTCTCTGTCTCTTAAAATAAATTTAAAAAGACATCAAAAATTATTTAAAAAAAAGATATAGGTTCAATACTTTCTTTAATATGATTTCTGGTGCAGTACTTGACATATACCGAGCATTCATTAAGAGTGATTAAGTGAAAACTTAAGATACTGATGGAGCTTCTTCCGTGCTCCAGCAGCACTGTTATTCCTCTATTTCTGTAACTATAGCGTTCTGTTATAAATGACTATCTATGTCTCCCTTTCCTATTGTGCAGAGTTACTTGAGGGTGAGGAAAACATCTTATGTATCTTTGCATTATTGTTGCCTAACATGATGTCATAAAATGAGTGTGGATTCATCGTAGCTCAATTAAAAAATAACCCACTTGGAAAACCAACGCTGATGTGCATGGAGACAAATCAAGAGGAAATAATTGTTTAGCTTCATGGTGCTTACTATATGTATATGGGTACTCTACAAAGTATTTTATTCTCCTTAGAAGCACTCTCAATTAATTCCCTGCTCAAGGCTTGTTATAGAGATTTGAGATTTAAACTTTATAAAGAAGGTGATGCTGTGCTAGCTATATGCCAATAAATCTCTTTCTAGCAATTGAAAGCCTATGATTGTTTCCTAAATTTTATAATTAAAAATTCAACTTATTTCCATTTGGAAAAAGGAGAAAAAGTGAATGTGGAATTATATTTTAAAATAAATATGTTTTTTTCTTTTAGCAAATGTGCTCAGATTGCCAGTTCAGCTTTAAGTTCAGACAGTGGTATACAAATGCCCAGTGGTATTAGAATAAACTTAACAACTTACCTTTGGTATCATGTTTATCAAATGACTGTTTTAATTTTCCTAGACTAATTTCCTTTTCTGTTGTTTTTCAACTTTATATAGACTCTACCTGAAATGAATATTGAGGTGGGGGGTGTGGAAATCAAAGCAAAGAGATACACTCTACGAAATTTAGGTCAATATTGTTTAATAGCAAAAGACCCCGATTGTACCCAAACAGTAAGAGACATTATAATTGATTTAAATTTTCCCTCAGGCCTTCACAGAATCAATAAGAATATATAAAAACATAATTATAAGTGTATGGAGACCAGTGACAGTGTTGATCAATATGACATTTATATTGCATTACCTATTAGCACAAAATTACTACCAGTTAAAATCACAAGGATATCACTAGTAACAAAATGCACTTAAATTAGAGAGAAAGCTTGAAAGTTTCTTAAAATTGTTCATATGGCACCAAATTCACAACTTATAAAGGTTTAATTTATATAAAAAGAGATAAAATTTTGAATGCAATAATGCTCATTTCAGTGAGCACCACCTTCACATTCAAAATTTTGTGTCTTTTTATATATAAGGACTTATAAATTTATCCCAGATGTTTCCAAAGCACTAACTTGCAATTTTAGTTTCTGATCATGGTTGATATGAAACATAAAACACTGCTATAAACAACTATAAAACTGGAAAAGTGAATTTTCTTGCATTGGACAACATTGGACAGCATAGGATTTTGGTCCTTGAGAAAAGGAAAGTACATGAGGTGAGGTCCACATTTATCCAAGCTTTTTGAATAAGGGCATAGTTGAAACCATAGAACAAGCAAGTGAAGCTTAAAATATAGCAGTCTTCCTAGGTGGGGGAAAACAAGAGTTTATACTGCTGAAGCTTTGGAATTTACAGGGGAGGCTATGGAAGAGGAGGGACCTGAATAGAAAATGAGCCACATAAATTTTTACAGAGACTACTCTGAGTCTTTGGCCAAATATTAAGCTTCACATACCCAGCAAAGCTTCTGTTAGTATTGGCAGAAAGCAAGTACTTGAGAACTGTGAGCTGAATGGAGATTCTGGAAGTGACATATTATCAGAAAAGGTTAGATTTCTGGCCAACCAGAATGGAGAAAACTACAAGAAAACTCTAAGGATTGTATTTAAATCTCAGGAAACCCACTTCTAGAGAATAGGGCTATTTTATCTGTAGACCTAGCCACTCCAAGTTCAAAACCTGGGTTACACAGGATCAGTATGAGCGACCACATGGTCGTTGCCTTCCAGAACTAAATCCAGTGATTACCAGTAGAAAACAGCAAAATTCATATTCTCAAAGACATAGCAATTGCAATATCCAGCAAACAATAAAATATTCCTACTTATGAAGACGCAGGTAAATGGGACTCATAACCAGGAAAGAAAATGAAGAGTCAGTAGAAGGAAAACCAGCAAGAAAATATCAGTAATCCTAAAGATAGGTCAATAGAAACTATGTGGACTGAACCACATAATTAAAGAAACAAAACAAAACAAAAACTTAAAAAACAAAAACAAAAACAACAAATTATGAATATAGCCATGGTGGCTTATTAGAAAATATCCAACAGCCTAAAAAAATGTAATCTGAGGCTCAAAGGAGAGAAGAGAGATAGGAGCACAAAAAATACTTGAAGAAATAATGTTTGGTTTTTTTTTTTCTAAATTTGACGAAAATGTCAACGTAAGGTTTCCAGAAAAACAATGAATTCTAAGCCAGAAATGCATAAAGAAACCACAGTAAGCACATCAGAATAAAATTTGCAAAGTAAAAATAAGGGAAAAAAAATGAAGGCAACTAGAGGAAAGACAAATTTTACATAGGGCAGTAATAAAATGAAAGATTGCTGTCTTTTTTTTTTTTTTCAGAAAAATGTAAACAAGAAGGCAATGAATGATATGTTAAAGGGTTTGCAAATGAATTCATCTAGAATCCTATGCCTAATTAAAGTATCCTTCAAAAATGAACATGAAATACAGTGTTTTCAGATTAAAAAAAAAAAGAGCTCTGTGATATATTGCCAATAGAACTGACTTATAGGAAGTGTTCATGTAAGTTAATCATGCTAATGGGAAATGTAATCGTAAGAAAACTTGGATCTATTTGAATGGTGAGTACTGAGTGAGTAAATATATGGGGAAATGTAACAGATTTCCCACCTTCATGTCTTAATTTATCCAAAATAAAATTGATTATTTAGAGCAAAAATAATATTGCATTATAGGGTGTATAGCACATGTAAAATTAAATGTAGACTAGTACCAAGGACCAAGAGCTAAATGGAGACATATTGTTGCAGGGTTCTTATACTATATGTGTAATGATATAATAGCAAGTCAAGGTACACAGTGATATATAAGGTGTACATGCTGTAATCACTGGAGAACCACTAAAACACGAAGTACAGAGTGTAGCTGACAAGTCGATAAAGGAAATAAAATCAATATTAAAATATTTAATCAATACAAAAGAAAGGTAACATGAGAAGAAAGCAGAAAAAAAGAACACTGGCAAAAGACAATTTTGGCACGATTATAGAGTTAAATCCTACCATATTGGTAACTCTATTAAAATTAAATGACTATTCAACTAAACAGAAAATTTCAGAATGGATACAAAAAAAGAAAGCAAGATGCAGCTGTATGTGGTTGTAAGGTATTCACTTTAATCGTTAAGAACACAGACATGTTTCAATTGAAGTGATGAAAAAAGATATGTCAAGAAACTAATAGTTATCAGAAAGGTGGGGTGACTATATTAATATCTGATAAAGTAGACTTTAACTTGATAAAGTAGTTCCCAGAAGTAAACATAAATATTTTATAAAGATTAAAGTTAAATTCAACAAAAAGGTGTAACAGTCCTAAATGAGTCTGCCTCTACTACTGAGCCTCAAACTAAATAAAATAAAGAGGAACAAGGCACAAACGAGAAGAGTATGAAATGGGACTATGAAAATGAGGCTCTACTACTGAGCCTCAAACTAAATAAAATAAAGAGGAACAAGGCACAAACGAGAAGAGTATGAAATGGGACTATGAAAATCACCAAAAAAGGTGAGAACGAGAAGGAAGAAAATCACACATATGCCTAGAAAAATTTAGAGTTCAAGAAAAAAAATATCTGTAATATGAGCTTTTAAAAAAGCCTTTGCCATTGCAGTGGAAATGAGGGAATATGTAGAAAATGAGATGGAAAATCCTGTGAAAGGGGAATCTGGTGAGAAAAGAAGTTGAATTAGACAATCCTGAAGTAAACTAAAATAGAATACAGCAGTGCAGACATAAATACCAGTATTTAGAGTTTTTCCTTTATATTAGAGACTGATATTTAACTTCAAACCTAGGCCCTGGAAAACCATTTAGATATATCAGAAATTTTTTTATTCTTTATTGAGTGCGAACACTAGTAGATCTGTGGCAGGCAGAACTAAGAGTAGTTATTGATATTCAAAATACAACAAATACTAATCAAGTTTATATAACATAAGTATACATTTTACATTGCATTTGACAGAACTAGAAGTCAACAATATAAACCACCTTAAGTTTTCCTTAGAGGTAGGCATTGTGTAAAATATGCACAACTATTATAATAGCCACAAAAATTGTTCACCATTATCCTAAAGTATTGCCATAGACTGAATGTGTCTCCACAAAATTCATGTTGAAACTTAATCCCTAATACAGTGGTATTGGAGATGGGACATTTTGGAGGAGATTAGGTCATGTGGGAATAGTCCTTGTGAATGAGATTAGTGCTCTTATAATTTTTTCTAATGATTATTTTTGAGGGCGGGGGGAGGAGCACAGACGCAGGGAGACACAGAATCCGAAGCAGGCTCCAGACTCCGAGCTGTCAGCACAGAGCCTGACTCGGGGCTTGAACTCACAGACTGTGAGATAATGACCTGAGCCGAAGTTGAACGCTCTACGGACTGAGCCACCCAGGTGCCCCAAGAGATTAGTGCTCTTATAAAAGAGATCCCAGAGAGTTCCCTCACTCCTTCTGCTTAGTGAGGACACTGAAAAGACAGCTTATGTGAATCAGGAAGAGGACCCTCACCAGACAGTGACTCTGCCAGTACCTTGATCTTGGACTTCCCAGCCCCCAGAACTATGAAAAATGAATTTTTATTGTTTACAAGCTTATCTAGTATATGGTATATTGTTATAACTGCCCAAACAAAGAGAGAAATATTCATTGATAATTTTGAAACATCAGAAAACACTCAGTTTCCAATAACTAAGTAACTAAAATAAAACAAGACAACAACAACAACAAAACAAACAAAAAATAGTAGCAATTCACATCCAGGGGGGCACAATAAGGAATTGTCATATAATCATTTAGACTAATCAGAGAAGAATATACATTGTTTAACACTAATGGAAAACTATGAGGAAAGCAAAATATCCTTAACAAAAGTGTATCATTGGAAAACATGGTTACGTGGAGGTGCTATTATATTCCATTTGGATTGATTGTACCCTCTCAAAATTTATATGTTCAAGCTCCAGCTCCCAATGTGGGAGTGTTTGTGATGAGGTTTTAGAGGGCTGGTGAGGCTCAGAGCTGGCTGCCAAGAAAGAATTCTTGAAGACATCTTCAGAGCAAAAAGGTGGCTTTATAAAAGCACACGGACGGGACCTATGGGCACAAAGAGCTGCACTGGGGTTGTGAAGAATGATGGATTATATGCTATGGAGTTGGGCGAGGTAAAGTCAAAAGGGAGGCCTCCAGAAAGACTGTGATACGCTAAAGAGGACTCCTAAGATACCTGAAGCCTCGCTGTTGTCAAGCTAAAGTTGTTTTTCCTCTAGTAAGGCATTAACATTAGGACAGTAGAGGGTTCCTCGAGAAATGATATACTCTGTATTTGTCTCAAGTATTTGTCGATGGGCTGCAGGTTATAAGGAAATTTAATTTTACTTGCCATTTCCTTCTTGTCTTTATGCCCTACATAACTATGGAGGGGAGGATGATATTAGGGGCTTCAGGAAACAGAGTGTATAGATTCCTGGAGATTAGGCTATTGGTAAGATTGCCTTTTTCTTGTAATTTATTAAGATATTTGTAAACTGATGGAGGTTCGTGTCCTGCGTGACTGTGATCTCTGTCAGTTAACGATTTGTTTTCTTTCCTTTCGTTTGTACTTGGGCAGCCAGGAGTGCCTGAGGAAAATCATACATATTCTACCTGGGCGGGCAGAGGGGAGGGGAGGAGGGGGACACTGTGCTGGCTGTGCTTTGCCCTCAGCTTGTGTTATGCTCCCTCATCATTTGGAGATAGGACTTTTGGAGATAATCAGGTTTAGATGAGTTCATGAGGGTGGATTCCCCATGGTGGAATTAGTGTCCGTATAAGTAGAGGAAAAGACACCAGAGCTGCCCCCCTCCACATCTTTCTCTCACTTTCTTCCTCCAGGGAGATGGTAGCTATCTGCAAGGCAGAGAGAACTCTCACCAGGAATCAAATCAGCCAGCACCTTGACTTTGAACTTCCTTAGCCTCAAGAACTGTGTGAAAGTAAATTTCTTTTTTTAACCTACCAAGTCTATGGTAATATGTCATATCAGCCTGTGCCAAGTAAAATATATATTTAGTTTTTATTTGATTCTTTTTATCAATCAAGAGAAAAAAAAAGCAAAAAAAGTAAAACATAAAGATATAAATTTAAAAAAAAACCCAAGTTGAAGAAAACTCACAATCTCATTACCTTAAAATATTCTTCATTAGAATATTGATTTATATGCTCTCAGTATTAAATATATATGTATATATCCACATGTATACATTTATATATGGATATATAACTACAAAATATTAAATTGAGTTTCAAACTTAAATAACTTTGGCATCTTTTGAGAAAGCTGTATATATACCACTTGTTAAAATGCTTCTTAGTATTTCCAAAACCCTTAATCATATGTGACATTAAAAATTTTGTGATAGCTATATACCACCTATACTAGTATTTAGTTAACAACCACCTTTGATTTTATTTGCATTTAAAGAATACAATTAAATATGCTTTAAAGGATATTTCCTATCATTATAATAAAGTTAGCATTGCTTGTAACTAAAAGAATATAACCATAAAACGACTATTAATTTTTTTAATTGGATAAAATGAATAAAATGAAGCTTAGAAAATAAAATTCAGTCATTTAGAACCTCCTGAAATTATCTAGATATAGATCCATCATTTAATATGTAACATGTTTGGATTAACATAGCCTCCCTAGTTAATTATTCTGTAACTCTCAAAGATTGCTTTCTCCAGGATAAATTAATTCTGCATCTTATGTGCTTCAGTATTATTCTACCACTTTATCACCAGGAAACTTTGTAATAACTTGTTCATTGTCCATCATCTGTGCCAGACTACAAGTTCCAGGACAATGTCATAAGTCTCTAGGCTGCTCTTCTATTCCCAGTGTTAGGCATAAGGGTTACTGTGTAGTATGCATTTAAAAAAAACATTTGTTAGAATGAATGACCAAAAAATGAATGTACTTGAAAAACAGTTGTTAGAATAAATGACCAAAAATGAAAACGTACATAAAAAGTTTCCTAAATTAACTTATTTTGCTTCTGTTGTAGGTTTATATACACTGTTTTTAAGGTATTTGATTATAGGTGAGTTACCAGTATGCAGGCCCATATTTTTGGAATACCTGAACTTTAGTAATTAAAAAAATTTATTTAAACTTAAAAACCAAACAGCCACTCGGGGCTTCTGAAATGTGCGTGCACGCATGAGTGTGTGTGCAGGTAAGTGTGTGTGTGTGTGTGTGTGTGTGTGTGTGTGTGTGTGTAAGAGAGAATGAGATTTTGTGTACAGGCAAGCATATGTGTTTTTTTTGTAACTTGACCTGGGGAAAAAATAAACCTCTTTATTCTTCCCTTCCATATAGAAATTGGTAAAAGAAAAAGAAAGTCTAAACATTTAAAACTGCTAGTTTCTTTCTCAGTGTAAAGGGTGTGGATGTTGCTTAATAAGAGACATTAACTATAAGTGAAGTCTGGGGCTGAGCTGGGGTTGGAGATCATAATAAATAAGGGAATGTGAGTTTTGTTTGCTTTGGGTGGGGAACAGAGGAAGCAAGAAACTCAAGGGTATGGGGCAACAGGGTTCTGGGCAAAGAGGTGCTGGGAGCTGGGTGCAGGAAAGATGTTGGGAGCTTGATAAGGGCTTTAGACATACATATTTGCCCATTTCTATTGTTTTGTTCTTTTGCTTGTTGACATACTTAATTTTAATCATGGAAATCAAATCAAGTTCCACACTTTACTTGTGAGACAGAAGAAAGACGCTGTAGAAAGACTGAGGAGCTCTTTCTCCTTGGCAGGAGCAAAAACTCAGAATCAGAAGTATGTGTTAACTAGAGGTCTTTACCAATTTATGGAAATGTTGAGATTATTGTACTTATCATGGGAAGGAGATAGGTGGATATACCCAATTTTTTTTTTTAATTTTAAAGAGCAGAGTCACATTGGCCAACATCTGAGTCACATTTCATTGACTCATTCAGTGTATCTCATGAATCAATTTGACCCATTGACTGTTAATTTCCATCAATTTAATAGACATTTAGATTTATTAGACATCTTCTAATCTTTTAGATCTAGTCATTTAACATTTTTTGATAGACTAATATGGGTAAATGTTATGGGGTATGAACAATTTAATCAGATATTTTTTCTGATGTTGAACATACATTATAATGGAGAATATCCCATAGTCCTATCAAATGATAATATAAGGCAGCAAGAGTTAAGGGGCATGAAAGGGTACAAATAAAGTATAATGGGTTTTCAGAGGAGAGGAATTTTTTTTTATTTGAAAAGAAGAGGAGACTTTACTAAAAATTTTTTTTGAATTTGCCTTGGGCCCTGGATAATAAGTATTTGATCATATGATGATGGCTAATACATTCTATTCAGAGTTAGGAGGTGCAAAAGAATAGATATAGGAACATGCATGGGGAATATGGAGAACATCAAGTTTTTATGTGTTGTAGCACAAGAAGAAGAGAAATAGATGAATAAATTATAAAGCTGGAAGAGAGGTTTCAGAAACCATGATTATGAGTCCTAGGAGCCCTACCCTTGTCTAAGAGAGATTCTTTGCAAGGCTTTTTGGGGGATGGCAAGGGAAGTGTGTTTCTGGAACCCTGTTTCAACAATATAAATCTTTTAACTGTGTGCTGAATATTTGCAGAAGACTGTTTGGGAAACCATCGCTAAAGTTAAAGAACTCACTTCAATTAAGGGGATTGTTGAGAAATGGGTTATGGTGTGGGCGTATGTCAGAAAGATTTCAGAAATAGAATGTACAGAACAAGGCGATACTCAGTCTTCTCCATCTGTTAATGCCACCAACACACTCATGATTGTTGAAGGTGAATTATAGGAGTCATTCCAGATATCACCCTTTCCTTTATTCTGCATAATTAATCCCATAATAGATCCTTAATCTGTCTACTGGTTTCCAGCTTTGACAATACCACCTGGCTTCTTTGCTGTTTTTCCTGATTCCCCTCTTGCTCCCTCCCAGCTCAACTCCAGTAAACAGCCAAAAAGAACTTTTAAAAAACTAAATTTAAATCATATAATTCTCCAGTGTAAATACATCAGTGACTTGCTATTATCCTAACAATAAAAGTCTAATTCCTCCTATGGAGTGCAAAATTCAACATGATCTGGTCCATGTAATTCTACAACTAATTATACTCTATCCATAGTGGATTTTTTTTAATGTTCTGGAACATTCCAAGCATTTTCCTATTTCTAGGACTTTGCATGTGTTTGTCTTTCTGGCTGAAATGCAACTTTTTTTTTTCTTTTTTAAGCTGTTTTTGCATGGCAGGCTCTAGCTCATCCTTTACTTGCCAGTTCACAGGATCCTCACCACCTGTAACATTATATTCTCTATCATAACAACTTAAAAGAAATCTTTATGACAATGATCACATTTCTCTCTTCCACATCATTATTTTTTCCTCAGTTACTCAGAAACCGGCCAATCATCTATTTTTTTCATATGTTTGTTTACATGTTTAGTCTTCTTCCAGGCTGCAGCTCTCCTATTTTATTCTTATCTGTATCCAAGGACCTAGAAAATTGTCTGGCACAAAGGAATTGTTCACCAAGCATTTTAAAAATTAGTGGATAAATGCTTGCAATAAAACAGAGAAAGTGATTAAAAACTGCTATAACATATCCTGTTTGGGTGACTAAGGGGAATGGTGGTATCTTTGATAGAAATGAAGAATTGGTGAAGGAAAAGTTATTAAGAAGGGAGAATAGTATACTAACTGTGAAATGCACGGATTAATACAACTGATTTTAGCACATAAGTTTTAGAAGTACAGAGCACTGTACAATAGCATATATTTCACATTTAATAGTTTATACCTCTGTGTATGTAACAGTGGAGAGGTGATTAAGTAGATGTCCCCAGTTACAGTTTTAATTCCTCTGACTTACTAGGTCCTAGGCTCCCAGGGTGCCCTGATCAAGAGTGGTCTCATGACCTGTAAGACAATTTACCTTCCAGGTTTGAAGTGTATGTATGAAGGGCTAAGCAGAAAACAGATGACACAAACAGGTTATGTAAGAGACCATAGGAAAGTGTGGGCGTGGTTAATGAAGATGAGTATGCAGTGGTAAAACACAGTGGGGACTTTTTACCATGCATAAGCCTGTAGGAAAAACAGGAGACAAATTTGCCTGAATGCAGCTGAGCTATTGTTCAGGAGACAGGATGCTAACAGAATAAAAACTTGCACTTCATTCCTCTGTGCTGTACATGACAAACTGCTGATACTGCTCATTGGCTAACCCAACTAGAAACCAGAGGCCAATAGAACCTGTTGCTTTATTCTATGAAATTCTACCTCCTACAGGAAGAAAAGAGTTAATTAACATGATGCTCCAGCGTTTTGTCCTTGTCTATGCCCACAGAATTTAGAAAAATACTGGGGACATACTGATTCCTCCTTAAATATTTTAGAAATGAGTGGATGACTGGTTGCAAATAGGGTGTAGTCAAACAAAGGAAACATTTAAAGCTACTATAAAAGACATCCTCTCATAGTAAGCAGAAGGATGGTGATATCTGAAAGAATATAAGAGGCAAATGGAAACTAGTATACTTTCTCTTCCATTAGCTGTAACTAATTCAATAGCATATTCCTCTAGCTGCCTGTTGCAGAGTACGTGTTATGTGCAAAGCATTGTTCTAAACCCTTTACAACTCAGCAAGACAGGAAACTGAGGCACATCCGCACAAAAGTGTTTATCTGTTTCAGGTGTCACGAATGCCAACTGTTGGACCTAGGACTTGACCTAGGACATTTTTCCAGTTCCTAGGTCAGTCACATTAACAATGGAATATTGCCTCCTTGTATTGTATACCAACCTTTCCTTTCTCCCTAATGTCATGAAGTTCCCAGTTTTATTACTTTCATTCTCCCTTTCTTCTACAAAAGGAAATATTTGGATGCGATGACTTCTAAAATTCATGCCAATTCTGGGATTCTGTTTGTCTAGATAGGTTGTAATTATTTGTGTAATGTAAAATGAACAGAGTTTTGGAGGCAAAGCATGAAAAATACTAAGGAAATGCAAAAGCAGTCACTATCCCTTGGTAAAACACAGATTCTCAAAGAAATATTCAGGGGGCACCTGGGTGGCTCAGTCTGTTAAGTGTCTGACTCTTAGTTGCAGCTCAGGTCATGATTTCACAGTGAGTTCAAGCCCTGCATTGGGCTCTGAAAGAGCCCACACTTTTGTGTGGATGTGCATTGGGCTGAAAGAATGGAGACTGCTTGGGATTCTCTCTCTCCTTCTCTCTCTGCCCATCTCCTGCTTGCTCTCTCACTTTCTCAAAATAAATAAATAAACTTAAAAAAATGAAAAAAAAAAGAAATATTCAAGATGGAGACAGCAAAGGATAAGGCAGTAACACCTTTACTTCAGTGAAAATGATTACATTGCAGTGTGGTTAATATGTTCTTAGCTGAAACTGCTTTTTTACTGGGCAGTTTATCACATATACAGTGAAGCTACCTAATTAATGATGAAATAGATATCGCAAGTTTGAATCTCTTAAAGTCTGTCCTTTTATTCTATTGGTTTTCTGAGGTTGGTGTCATGTAATACCAGAAGGTCTATGTAAGAGACACAAGGGCCAAACAATATTTCAGACTTCCTAAGAAATAGGATTGGTTCCATATTTCTACTTGCATGTTAATGTGATTTATTTAAAAAAATTCAGAATTGAACTGGAATTAAGAGAGGCTTGTGTTTGGAGATGAGGTGTGGCATGCCAATCCAGTACTGCAGGACACTTTACTTAACCCTGTGAGCAAACTTATTAAGTTTTTGTAGGATAGGGTTATATAGGTTATGTAAAGTGCTTAGTATTGTGCTTGGTTTATAGAAGACCTTCACAAGTGGTGCCTACTATTGTTGTTATTGATACAGGACAGAAAATATGACAGTCGTTACAATGTATAGATGTATAAATCCTTTCTTACCATTTAGTGGAAATTCTTACAAATTAAGTCAATTTGCAATGAATTTGAATTCGGTTAAGCAACTGAGTGACATCATATATTTAAGGGTTATAATTGGCTTGAATACAATTAAATCATCACTCTAGTGCACTTTGTGATGTTTACCACACCCTCTTTCATAGTATTAAAACAAACAAACAAGAAAACCTTACTTTTGTAGAATTCTTGACACTTCTAAGTCAATCTCTCCTACTTAATTTTCCAAGAAATGTAGGATGAAAGGCTAACATGAGATACTAACAGTTTTGTAGTATTGAAAGTTTGAGATGTATCTCAGAAGTGAGTGGGGTAAAAATAGGAGCTGCAAGTTAAATATCCTCAGATTCATGTGGAGAAAGCATTAGATGTAAGGAACTGCTAAAAACTATGAGATGATTTAACAAATATTGACATATAATAAACATGAACTATGATCATTTTTATTAGAACATAACATATGCTCATGGCAAATATTAAGTAATACTTAAATATATAAAGCAAAAAGTGAAAGTGAGTGCCCATTCCCCTAAATTTTATTTTTTCTACATTTACATATATAATAAATTGAGTCTTGCTTTGGACTTTCCCTCCCAAACACTTCCAGGAATTCCAGGATTATTTTTATGTGTCATGTGAATATAAACTAGACCTTTCCTGATTGCAGGAGGAAAGGTAATTTTCCTATGAGTCCCAGTGGTAGTTGTATAGGTATGTCTGTGTGGGGTTAGAAATGCCATCTCCCACATGCAATTAAAACACTTACTTGCATACCCTGTCCTCTTTATGCTGTTTGTGAGTATTGTTGATGTCACTCCTTTTGGTAGACACACTATAGGGTGAACTCCAGGGAGTCATGTCTTATAGAGTCCTCATACCTTCAGTGCTACAGAACATGGGACTTGTAACTGAGATAAAGTTCAAGTTGGCTACATATTACACCTGAAGCCAATTCAACAATCAAAGTCTGCATTTTCGTCCCACTGAGTTCTGTATGGACAGTAATTTTTCTCTCAAAGTCCCAAATGAATGCATTTCCTGGGTTTGTCTGAGACTATCCAGTGAATCACATAGGTATATTGGTGTAAATCTGATCCAACTGGAAAACACAGGTCAGTTCTTTTTCAAAGAACTCTTAGGCTTTTCAAATATCAGGACATTGGATTGTTCCTTTTATTTTTAATTTATAATTAGAAATTATTCTGGGGTGCCTCGGTAGATCAGTTGGTTAAGTGTATGACTTTGGCTCAGGTCATGATCTCAGCACCCATGAGTTTGAGCCCTGTGTCGGGCTCTGTGCTGACAGCTGAGAGCCTGTAGCCTGCTTCAGATTCTGTGTCTCCCTCTGTCTCTGCCCCTCCCTCCCTCACACTCAGTTTTTCTCTCTCTCTGAAAAATGAATAAACCTTAAAAAATTAAAAAAATAGAAAATTATTCTTAGCAATTAAGTTTGTATTATGAATTATATAAATTATAATGTGAAATTTGTCACTCTTACAGTCTATGCTTCAAGTTAAACTTTCATCAGTTATTCTTACTGGTGTTTACAAATACTTCTAAAATTTTATTGTACATATACATACAATCAAGTACATAATTTTATATAAAAATTAGAAATGCTGTACACTTTTGCAAGCTACAAATACATTATACCATTTTTCCAGATTAGTAGTAAATATATTCTGTGTTTGTATTGACTGCATTGTAACCTCAAGTACTTACACTCAGACATACATACAGGTACATATTGTGTGTGTATATTTGTGTGTGTACACATGTATACATTTATAAAATTTGGTTTTATTTATTTTTTGTTACTTTTTCCCTCTGAAATACATATTTCTTAAAAATTAGGTTTTTAAAAGCAAAAATTATGCTTCCAAAATTCAAATAATATACAAGACTATGGAGTATAGAGACACCTCCTTAAAGAGGGATAACATGAGTGAGATATTGTGTACACTCTTAGTTAAATATCATTTGGTCCAGAAGTTGTTAGCTCTTTATTTAAAAGATAATACTTTGAAATAATAATTATTTCTCTGAACAGATCAAATTAAATTTACCCCCTTCTTTTCATTATGTATTATTTTTCTTAGCTCATGTTTGAACTATCATGTAAGAGACTTTTGATTAAAGAAACTTCATGCCAAATGCTGGCAATATCTGAATATCAGTTTCAGCCTTAACTAGTCCATATATTGACTTTTTAAAAAAAATTATTTATTTTAAGAGAGAGACAGCATGAGCAGGGGAAGAGAGAGAGAGAGAGACAGACAGAGAGAGAGAGAGAATTCCAAGCAGGCTCCACACTGTCAGTGCAGAGCTTGAAGCAGGGCTTAATCTCAGGGACTGTGAGGTCATGACCTGAGCCAAAATCAAGAGTCAGATGCTTAACCGACTGAGCCACCCAGGTGTCCCTCTATATATTGAGTTTAAGAAAGATATATAACAATGGCTTCAATCACAGTTCACTGTCAATTAGGGACATCTCCCAGGATTGCCCAATCCTAGGATTGTCCAATCTTTGAATTTCAACAGGGAAGTATAAGATATTAATTGTTTTACATTACAAGAATATGCTTAGGCATCATGCTGGTATATTTCTGGGAAGATAACAAAAGGCCTACATTGATTCTCAGTTTATCTTGGATGAGAAATATAACCTCTGAAAATTTCTCTCAGGCAGTCATTTCTCTTTCCATGCATGGGGAAATAGTTTACTAGCATCAGAAAGAAACCTAATCTCCAGACCCTCTCCAAAATTTCAATCCTAATCAATTATTTAAATCAACAACCATACAAAAAGCTGCTGAGAGGACTTTAAAATCAGAACAGAAATCAATCTCAGAATACTGCTAGTAACGAAAATTAATTGATCTAGTCTAGTTGAGTGTAGAATGTGGATTGGGAATTGGGATAGCTTTGTAGTATGTCAGCCTCGCTAGGCTGAACTACATTTCCCAGAATTTTCTTTATTGTATGTTTACATTAGAGTGAACAACAGAAGGGAAGCAGCAACCATGTTGTAGCTCACACACTTATTGTGTCTCTGCTAACCCACACCATTGGTGTGAAGACACAATTGGCCCCACAATTGTTCTACTTTTTTCCAGTTACTGACCACTGGTGTGTGTTTATCTTTGTGACAAAAGGGTCCAGTTTCTGCAAGTTTTCTTGTCACCAAGAACAGAGGCAAAAAGAAAGCTCATGGTTTCCTTATGGACATCAGTATGATTTTGCAAGGTTCTAGCTTATGCATGTGAGTTCCAGCCTGCTTGTGACCTTTCCTGCTTGACCAACTGCTCCATGGATTTCAAGTTGTAGTACAGACAAGGAGACAGCAGCCTTATAGAGACAGCTGAATCAGCTTATTTTGTTGAGTGAGTTCTCTGTCACACACACACACATACACACACACACACACACACACACACACACGCAACTGATTTGGTTTCCCTGGTTGAACTCTGACTGATGCATGAAAGGCAACAGCCATAGACAACTCTTTCATTAACTTTTCTTATGAAGGGGAGAGCACATAATATCTGGAGATCACATGAAGTCAAAGGATCATTATAACAAATAGAGAATGCTTGATTTTATTTCTGTGTTTCTGTTTCCAGAAGAGAAGGAAGTTTGGTGATGCATAAAAGAAAGAATATAATCAATACTAAATTATCCATGGAAAAAGAGAAAAGGCAGGGCACAGGTTTAAATGGGTTAGTAGTTTTCTGTTTTTTCTCCAGTTTTGTTAGATGCAATTGACAAATAAAATTGTGTGTGTGTGTGTATGTAGATACACACACAAACTGTATTTATACAAAGAGTATATATATTCTTTATACTATATATATAATTATATGTATTATGTACAGATTTGCAGATAATATACAGTATATACAAGTAATGTATACAAAGTATATATAAAGTATATAAAAAGTACGAGAGGATTTGATACACATCTTGTGGAATAATTAATTAACACAACCATTATCTCACCTTCCTTCTAACTTTGGGCTTAGTTTCTTTTTTTAGTTCCTTGAGGTATATGGTTAGGTTGTTTACTTGAAATCTTTCTTTTATCTTAATGTAGGCATTTATCACTCTAAACTTCCCTCTTAGACTGCTTTTGCTGCATTCCATACATTTTAATGTATTGTGTTTCCTTTTCCATTTGTTTTAAAATACCTTTGATTTCCCCTTTGATTTCTTCCTTGACTCATTGGTTGTTCAAAGTATTTTGTTTAATTTCCACTTATTTGTGAATTTTTCAGTTTTCTCTGTTACTGAGTTCTAGTTTCATACCATTGTGGTTGGAAAAGATGCTTGGTAGAATTTCAATTCTCTTAAATTTGTTAAGACTTGTTTAGTGACACAACATATGATTTACCCTGGAGAATGTTCCATGTGCACCTGGGAAAAATGTGTGTTCTGCTGATGTTAGATGGAATGTTCTGCATTTGCCTGTTAAGTCTATTTAATCTAGAGTGTAGTCCAAGCCCTGTGGGTCTATTTAAGATACATGGCCAACAATTCTGTCAACTAGAATTGAGAATTGGTAGCATAACTCTGTGCTTTTCACCAAGAAAATTCAGCTACAAAAGACAATGTTAGAGTAAGTAGAGAGTTGGGCCTGACAAGCAGGTGTCTTTCCCAGGTGTGTACAGCAGAGAAACAATATTTCTACAGATGGATCTGTGAATCCAAACTGGTCAAATAGAGATGCAAAGGTAATAGAGTGATTGATGGTGACAAAATAGTAGGATTAATGAGTTGGGAATGAACTGGTGGCTTGTATATAGTTGGATAATTGAGTAGATGTGTTCAAATAGGTGAGTTGGTCTAGGTGAATATTACATTAACTTTCTATTGTGTATGTAATAGAGTAGTAGCTGGTAAAGCAGCAACAAATTTATAGATATAGTGAGGGAGGCAGATAATAAAAAAGTTAGCAAAGAGATATGAATTATGATTAGCGCTATAAGGAAAAAGCAGTAGTATTGTGAATGAGAAAAGCATGTGGTGGTAGGAGATAATATTTAGATAAAGCTGTCAGAGAAGCCTTTTCCAACAAGATGCTTTAAGCTAGAACCTAAGGAATGAAAATGTGTTCATACAAGAAACACATTATCTTGAGATCAAAATGAGCTCTGTGGAACGATGACCTCACTATATCCTAGAGTGGTATAAATGAGGCTGGATGAGGGCTTTATTAAAACTTTGAGTCTTTTCATGGCATATTTCTTTTAGGAATTCCTTAAGTACAGTATTGTATCTAGTCATCAGCTGTATACATATATATTATTTACTTTGGCCATACATACATACATACATTCTTTGGTATATTATGTATATTTATGATATATTTAATGTATTATATATTTATAATGTATGATTATTATATTTTACATATTTTTACTTGGGTAATTATTACTATATTTATTCGAGGTATTATTTTTTATATTACAGTAAAAGGAAAATTGCTTATCAAATTTAAATAAGCCCAATAAATGTCAAAGCTAGACCACAAACCCAAGCCTACTGACTAATTTAATAATTTAATTATACCATAATTGTTATTAGTTAGGAAACAGTAGAGTGTTCAGCTTTTAAAAAACAATGCCTAAAATAATAATAATTAAAAAATGGCAACTTTGACACTGCTATGTGACTGACCAATTGTTTTGTTTTGTTTAATTCTAACAACTGGCTATTTGTTTCTTGCATAGGGCATTGGGAATTTCTCACTTGGTATAATTATCAATTATGTTAAGTAGTCTGTTAAAAGATTATGATCGTTTTAATCACTATCACCACCATTATCATAAAAATGTTCCAAAATATATTAAAATACTAAACTTTATTAAATGAGAAAGAATTGAGGCTAAATGGAATCATTATGTTAAAAAAAAGATGGGTGCCTAGCTGGCCTGGTAGGTTAAATGTCTTTTGGCTCAGGTCATGATCTCGTGGTTTGTGAGTATGAGCCCCACATCAGGCTCTCTGCTATCAGCACACAGCCTGCTTCAGATCCTCTGTCTCTCTCTCTCTCTCTCTACCCCTCCCTTGCTCATTCCCTCTCTTTCTCTCTCTCAAATATAAATAAACATTTTTTAATTGGATTTTGGGGCGCCTGGGTGGCTCAGTCGGTTAAGCATCTGACTTTGGCTCAGGTCATGATCTCACGTTTTGTGAGTTTGAGCCCCACATTGGGCTCTGTGCTGACAGCTCGGAGCCTGGAGCCTGCTTCGGATTCTGTGTCTCCCTCTCTCTCTGCCCCTCCCCCGCTCATGCTCTGTCTCTCTGTCTCTCAAAAATAAATAAAGATAAAAAAATAAAAATAATAAAAATTGGGTTTTATCTCTTAATATTGGTTCCCGAGGTTTACATAAACATATCTTTTTTTAAGAAATCACTTGTATTGTGAGGTTGATTGGGTTAGCTGGAATGCAGAAAGTTTGAAGAAGTACTCTAGCAAAGAATCCCTACCATTCCATTTCAATGAATAAATTTGTGTTTTTTATGATAGAAATAATATCTTGAAATGTTAACTATTATTTTATTTCTGTCCCTGAATGAAAGCCTACTGGCTAATTTAATTGTAGGTAGTCAAAATCATTAAGGTTGAAGAATTAACCAGAATGTTTTATAATTTTAGTTTTTGTAAGAAGACTCATAAATGAACAGGTCATTTAATTACACCCCCTTCCATTGAAATTGATAAGAGAATTAAAATTATTCTTGTCCTAATTGAATTTTGTAAGAAAAAGGTAAAGTAATTAAAGGCATAACCAATAGTTATTTACCATACAAATATGAAAGGATGATAGACACTTAAGCATTGATTGATTTTTCTTTAATGATTCATATTGAATTATGAAACAGTGTCCTTGAAACTAACTTACTAATTTTCTTTTGAGATATGACTCTTTTCAACATTCTGTCATATTTTACCCAACCTAGAATAAACAAATCTGACATTTTAATTAAAAAGGAAACTGGAATTGTATAATGTTTTGCACTTAATAGTTGAGTTAATTAAATATCTAGAAGTGTAAAGTCTAATTGTCTCAGAAAATTCAAGGATATCCAATGTAAAGTGATGACCTGAGAATTAATCGACTGAGCATACTATTTCCTTATCAAGCCAAAATGTAGAAGTCTTAAGAAATACCTTTTTGATTTTTTACCTGTGTGTATCCTTTACATTTAACTGTCTCTGAATTATATTTTATCAGAATATATCAAGAAACAAATATACAGCAGGTGTGATGTTGCAATGTAGACCTCCTAGTTGAACAAATATAATACTTTGTGTCCCTGACTACCATTTTCAAATATCCACAGAACTATTGTTGAGTTATAAGACTTCTTAAGGAGACTTCCTCTGAAATGGGTACATACCATAAACTTATCCCACACAGCAATCCTAATATCAAAATGAGTTATGAAATATAAATTTTATTATCATAATAATTTGTATTTAGCTAATATGTGAGTTATTTAATGCAATGAAAATGCTGAATAGTAAATCATCACAAAGTCTCCATGGCACACAGTGAACATTCATTTAGCTCTCGTATCCACATGGTGCATCCAACTGGGCTGACTCACTCGTGAATTTGTGGTCATCTGCTGAGGGTCTTCTAGCTGGCTCTGTAGATCTTGGCTCACACACAGGCATGGGTGATCATCTGGCTGACTTCTGTTATAGGAGAGTCTCAGCTAAGATGGCTTGGATCCCTTGAATAAACCACTCCTTTATCTCTAGTTTCAACATGCAAACACAATCATATCGCCCTATTAATTACAGAGTAGGAGGAACAAATGAACAGGCTTCATCACTCATGTGCTTTTAAATCTCTGCTTTTGTCAGATTTACTAACATCCATTGTCCCAGTCCTACCACATGACTAAGCCAAATCATATCTCATGGCCATCCATCTGAGAGGGAAGGCACTGTGTGGTGAAAGCTATTACATGTTATTCAGATTCCCCTTGAGGAATGAAGGACCAGCTATCTCAGTTGATGTGAATGCTGCTAGAAGGCTTCCTCAAGTGTCACCTCAGTTCAGGAATTGCCATAGCTAAAGAGGCCACCTTACCAAAGACCATACCTCCTTCCTGGGGCATCTCATATTCAGTGATTGGTTGACACAGGAGTATTAAAACCTGGCCCTTTTACCCCAGCTATAAACAGTTCTGAGTAGCAATTTCATTTTCAGATCTCCCTGTAGGATCAGTTAAGTTGTCTGTGGATACTGCATTGCAGCTTGATTTCTCCTTCTGTCCAGTCCTCCTTTCTTTCATTTCACTCAACTGCTGTTGAGCCCAGGATTTTTTCCCAATTCACTTGCTGCCACTAATCTCCACTTCAGAATCTACATCACAGAGATCCAACCTGCAACACATCACAAAATTATACAGGAAATGACATGGCTCCAGGGAAAGTTGAATTGAGGTCATGAATGCCATCAACTTAGTATAACTTTATGGCGTAACAGTCTAGCAGCGTGAGATTTGATCATCCTTAAAACAGTAATCACACAAAAAAGATATTTTTCTCCTAATTATGTTTCTTTTTTCAATTCTGTTTTTAATATAGACTAATGTTTTGGTCACCATGGGTCATAACTAAACTGTGTTCACATTTTCTTGCTTTTTCTTCTTGGTTCTGTTACAACCTGTGTTAGAATATCTTTTTTTTTTTATTTTTTAACTGTTTATATATTCTTAGAGAGAGGGAGAGAGAGTGCAAGCAGGGGAGGGGCAGAGAGAGAGAAAGAGAAAGTAGGCTTCACGCTGTCAGCACACAGCCCTATGCGGGGTTTGAACTCATGAACTATGAGACCATGACCTGAACCGAAGTTGGACGCTCAACTGACTGAGCTACTCAGGCACCCCTATCTTTTTTTTTAGGTAGGCTCCACATCCAGTGTGGGGCTTTAACTCATGACCCCAAGATCAAGAGTCTCATGTTCTACCTACTGAGCCAGCCAGGCACCCCTAGAATGCCTTGTTTGTATTGATTTGCCTGTCAAAATTTAACTCTTTGTTTAAAGTTGAGTTCAGATCTTATTTCTATTTGATACGTCTCCTGTTCCTGTCAGTTAGAAATGATCCGATCCTTCCAGCATATTACATCCCACTATATGAACTTACCATGGCATGTCATACTTGATAATTTATAATCTTGCCTCACCTCCTGATGAGATCCTCAAGAATAAGGATTCTGTCATAGTAATTTCTTAAAAATATCTTAGGTCATCTAGAAAAGTGACTTAGCATACTTTCTTTTTAATGTAAAAATCTGAATGATTCAAGAAAAACCATGTGTTACCCATTGTCTTACATGAAACTTTCACATATGGAAATATATATCAACAAGCATGAAATTTAACAGCTCTTTTCTACAAAGAACATACATGATTTTTCAGAAGACAAATATACATCAAATATAAATAAAGAAATCTTCAGCAGTACTCAAGATATACAAACAGATGATGTACCCCAAACTTAAAATCTCAATTTTGATCTCTTATTTATTGGCTGTGAGTTATATACAAACAACTCACGGTGTGTATACCACCCAAGATATGCTTTAGTCAGTAAGACACGTCAATACAGAAATGACTGTCATGAAATAAGAAATTTTTACTCATAGTTCCCTACAAAAAAGAATGCCATTCAAGGCCACAGAGAAGGAGCAGGGTGGGTCAGGAGTCAGATGGAGTGGGGAAAATGTGAGGAAGAGCCTTTATTATGGTTTGTATAAGAAGGAATGGATGGGTCAGGGAAAGCAAACTAAAGGCTTGGCTATTTTGAATAATTTTAGTGAGTTTTTAGGCATACAGTCTGTCCTGACATGACCGTAGTGTGATTAGAGCAGGAGAATAGTGATCTAGATTGTGGGAACCCAATAAAGGAAGTGATTAAGGGTGTGAACTTTGGATTCAGTGGTTTACATCTAGGCACCCTCCCAGGTAAGTTGTTAACTGTTCTTGGATTTGGCTAACCCTAGGAGGGGCAGTCCCTCCAGGGTCAGCAAAACCCCAAGATGATAGAAAGGAAGAAGGAAGGAAAGAAGGAAAGGAAGGAAGGAAGGAAGGAAGGAAGGAAGGAAGGAAGGAAGGAAGGAAGGAGAGGGAGGGAAAGAAAGAAAGAAGGCAAGAAGGAAAGAAAAGGCAAGAGAAGGCAAGAGAAGAAAAAAGAAATTGTTAATACACACAAACACCCACAGCTAGATAACTTGGGGGAGGTATTCTTATCTGGACTGCATAAGCCATATTTTTACAACTCCACTGTTGTGTTAATGCATAGTCTGTTCTCAAAAAAATACTTTCATTATGTATTATTTATTCAAACTTATGCCAAAAAAATTTATGCAAGCTGTTAGTACAATCTATCTTCCACCTAGAAATTATTCTAGTCTAATCAAGGATCTATTCTCATTAATAGCTGACATACATAAACTTGTTGACCTTTGGCTTATCTTGTTGATTTATTTTATAATCAATTTCATTCCATAAAATAACTTACTTGCCAAGTCAATATTTATATAACATTTCTTTCCTTTACTAACCACATCTTACAAACTCTCCACATTCTTAACACAAGAACAAACTTATTTACTCCTTTGAAACTCCAAAGTATAATTATGATTTCATTTTCTCATTTGTTTTCAACTCAAGAGTTTTCACTGTATAAGTAAGTCAATATTTTACTGATTCTTTTTATTAAAAACAATATTTTCATTAGGGTTTATCAACTATAAATCCTAATTCTTACATGGAATGTTTCAAGTTGGAAAACATACGCTTTCTAGGTCGAGATTATAGAATATATATCAATCCAATCTTTTTTTTTTTTCAACGTTTATTTATTTTTGGGACAGAGGGAGACAGAGCATGAACGGGGGAGGGGCAGAGAGAGAGGGAGACACAGAATCGGAAACAGGCTCCAGGCTCTGAGCCATCAGCCCAGAGCCTGACGCGGGGCTCGAACTCCCGGACCGCGAGATCGTGACCTGGCTGAAGTCTGACGCTTAACCGACTGCGCCACCCAGGCGCCCCATATGTCAATCCAATCTTGTTGCATTTGATAGCCTAGGCACCTTAAAACCATTAACATTAAAAGTAAAATTATAAATTTCTGTATGTAGAGGATCAAAAATGGTATAGTAAAAGCTCCATAAATTCTCTCCTTCATTATAGCAATGGAAACACTTGCAAAAATCATCAGAATGAACATTTTCACAACTCTGAAAATTATTCTAAGTCTCACAACAATCTGGAGAGCATTATTGCAACAATGACAGCCAAATCTCAGCAAAAAAAAAAAAAAATGACTTTTAAGAAATTGTAACTTTCTCTATTCCTACCCCTGACCAGCTCCGCAGTAGCCTTTAAAACCAACGTGTCATAATCAAAGTAAAATTCAGCAGTCTTACAGTCAGTGGAAGACTGAAGTAAAAGCTCCTTGTCAACCTCATTCCTAGAGAATTGTCATTATTTGATCAGTTGGGTGTTTCCTTGGAAGATCCTCTTTCAGAGTATCTTTACTTGGCCTGACTTAAAGCTCATCCAGCATGAACAGGCTTTGGTCCCAGGTTGTCAAAATCAAATAGAGGCAGTTTCTTAACTTTATAGTTTCTGAGGCCTTAGGTGGTATTGGGCAAATAATAGTTAAACCAAAAAGCTTGAAAGGAAAAGCTGGAGAATGAGATAAACTCTGATATGTTCCAGGAATCTAGAAAGCCACCAACATATACAGTGCTGTGCACATGACCTGAGCTATAGTGAGCTCACCTCTGGCTATCCCTGAGACTCTTTTATGAAAGAAATGAAGGCTAATGGATAGCTTTTAACTGTTAGTCTGAGTGTTGAAGGGATGCCTTTAGTAAAATTCAGAGACTCTCTCAACAGACTGGGAGACGTATTGGTTCCTGGTGTTCATGGAAATCTCTGTTTAATTATTAGTGAAACACTAAATTAACTGAACATATATTTAAGTGGTCAAATATGAAAATGAGTGCAGACTTTACATAATCCACAAAAGTACTTAAATAAACAATCAAACAATAAGAAGCTCTGCAGATGGGGCATAATATGATTTTCAAAGTTGATACATTATATTATTCAACATGTTCAGTTTTAAAACAAAAAAATGTAAGGCATGCAAAAGAACACGAAAATATGGAAAAGTAGAGGGAAAAAATAGTAAATAGAAACTTCCCTGAGGAAGCTGATATGTTGAACTTACTAGACAAAGACTTTCAAACACCTATTTGAAATATATTGAAAGAAATAATGCGCGTGAAGAAACAATGGAAGAAAATAATGTTTCATCAAATACTGAATATTAATGAATACTAAAAGTTATTTAAGACAGCAACATGAAGAAGGATGAAACTAGACCACTTTCTTAACACCATTCACAAAAACAAACTCAAAATGGATAAAGGACCTGAATGTGAGACAGGAAACCATCAAAACCCTAGAGGAGAAAGCAGGAAAAAAACTCTTTGACCTCAGCCACAGCAATTTCTTACTTGACACATCCCCAAAGGCAAGGGAACTAAAAGCAAAAATGAGCTATTGGGACCTCATGAAGATAAAAAGCTTCTGCACAGCAAAGGAAACAATCAACAAAACTAAAAGGCAACCAACGGAATGGGAAAAGATATTTGCAAATGACATATTGGACAAAGGGCTAGTATCCAAAATCTATAAAGAGCTCACCAAACTCCACACCTGAAAAACAAATAACCCAGTGAAGAAATGGGCAGAAAACATGAAAAGACACTTCTCTGAAGAAGACATCTGGATGGTCAACAGGCACATGAAAAGATGCTCAACGTCGCTCCTCATCAGGGAAATACAAATCAAAACCACACTCAGGTATCACCTTATGCCGGTCAGAGTAGCTAAAATGAACAAATCAGGAGACTATAGATGCTGGAGAGGATATGGAGAAACAGGAACCCTCTTGCACCATTGGTAGGAATGCAAACTGGTGCAGCTGCTCTGGAAAACAGTGTGGAGGTTCCTCAAAAAATTAAAAATAGACCTACCCTATGACCCAGCAGTAACACTGCTAGGAATTTACCCAAGGGATACAGGAGTGCTGATGCATAGGGGCACTTGTACCCAAATGTTTATAGCAGCACTCTCAACAATAGCCAAATTATGGAAAGAGCCTAAATGTCCATCAACTGACGAATGGATAAAGAAATGGTGGTTTATATACACAATGGAATACTATGTGGCAATGAGAAAGAATGAAATACGGCCTTTTGTAGCAACGTGGATGGAACTGGAGAGTGTTATGCTAAGTGAAATAAGTCATATAGAGAAAGACAGATACCATATGGTTTCACTCTTATGTGGATCCTGAGAAACTTAACAGAAGTCCATTGGGGAGGGGAAGAAAAAAAAAAGAGGTTAGAGAGGGAAAGAGCCAAAGCATAAGAGACTCTTAAAAACTGAGAACAAACTGAGGGTTGATGGGGGGTGGGAGGAAGGGGAGGGTGGGTGATGGGTATTGAGGAGGGCACCTTCTGGGATGAGCACTGGGTATTGTATGGAGACCAATTTGACAATAAATTTCATATTTAAAAAAGTTATTTAAAAAGAAGCAAATAGAAATTATGGAGTTGAGAAATACATTATATGAGATGAAAAATTCATTGTGGAACTTACTAGCAGATTTGAACAAGCATAACTGAGAATGTGTGAACTTAAAAATAGATTAGTTGAGAATATCCAGTCTGAGGAACAGAAAGTACAAAGAATGAAGGTAAATAAACAAAATCTCAGAGAAACGTGGCAAACCATTATGCATGCCAACATATGCATAATATCTCAAAAGGAGATGGGAGAGAGGAATTGTTAGAAAAAAATTTTGAGAAAATAATAGCCCAAAACTTGCCAAACTTTATGAAAAATATTAATATGCACATCTAAGAAGCTCAACAAAATCCAAGCAGGATATACTTAAACAGATTCACATCTAGACACGCCATAACTGTTTAAAAGCCAATGCCAGAGAGAGAATCTTGAAAACGAGAGAAGAAACTCTTTAGGTACAAGGGAGCCTCAACTGAGATAAATAGCTGACTTCTCAACAGGAAATGTGAAGCTAGAAGGCAGTGGGTTGATACATTCAATGTGCTGAAAGATAAAGATTGACAACAAGGAATTCAATATCCATCAAAACTATCCTTCAGAATTGAAGGAGAAATTATGACATTTTAAGATTTAAAAAAATGAAACAAAACTGAGGAAATTTGTCACTAGCAAACCCACCCTGCAAGAAATACTAAAGATAATTCCTCAGGATGAAAAATGAAATGAAAGGACATCCAACAGTAAATTCATATGAATTTATATTATTACTGCACCAGTATAACAACTTAACATAAACATAATAAGTTTAATATAACGATAATATAAGGTAAACATAAAATGTAATGTAAATATGATTTTTTGGGTGCAGGTTTTTTCTCCTGATTAAAAGACATCTGCATAAAGCAGAAATATTAATCTGTGCTGTTGGGCATACAAGGTATAAAGATGTGACTTGTATGATTAGAATAGCACAAAGGAGAACAAATGAATCGTGCTATATAGGGACAATTTTTTGTGTACCACTGAAATTAATGTGATAATAATTCAATCTCCACACTGGTACAAAGTAAGATGTTGATTTTAAGCCTTAGAACAATCACTAAGAAAATAAATAGAAGCATATAAAAACATATATATATATACTTATGCCTGTATGCATATATAAATGATAGTGGGGGACACCTGGGTGGCTCAGCTGATTAAGCAACTGACTTCAGCTCAGGTCATGATCTCACTGTTCCTCAGTTGGGGCCCTGCATCAGGTTCTCTGCACAGAGCCTGCTTTTATTCCTCTGTCTCCCGCTGTCTGTCCCTCTTCCATCTTGCACATGGTCTCTCTCTCAAAAATGAACATTAAAAAAATGACAATAGAATTAAAATGGTATACTGGAGAATATTTAACAAAAAAGTATGCAATAATAGAGGAATAGAGGACTTAGGAAACACTTAAGAAAACAAATGGAAAATAGCAAGATGGCCAGAGGTACAAATTTATGCTGATTAATGTATAGTGGTTAATGGATTCATTAAAAATGTCAGGGAATTAGAAGAAACATAATTGGCAAATTGGTGAGAAGAAGGTCTGAGGAAGAGAGAAGTATATAAACCTTTTCAAGTAGCCATAGACTATAAATATATTATTGTCCCAGTTGAATTCTCCTCAAAGAACAGCATCTACGGAGGAGGATTGTAATCAGCAGATAGAGAAGAAGAAAGAACAAAAACTCAAAAGTGCAAAGAAAACCCAGTTTAGAAAATGATCAAAGGAATGAACGGACATTTCTCTAAAGATACAGATGGCCAATAAGCACATGAAAAGATATTCAACATTATAGTCATTAGGGAAATGCAAATCAGAACCTTACATGATACTGCTTCACAAACACTATGATAGGTATTATAAAAGAGAGATAATATTAAGTGTTGGTAAGGATATTGAGAAATTGGAACGCTCATACATCACTAGTTGGAATGTAAAATGTTGCAGCCATTTTAGAAAACACTTTGGCAGTTCCTCAAAAAGTTAATTATAGAACTATCATATGACTCTACAATTCTGTCTCAGAGAACTAAAAAAAAATGTGTTCACACAAAATTGTATACACAAATGTTCATAAAAATATTATTCATAATAGCTAAAAAGTACAAGCAACTCAAATGCCCATCAACCATTGAATTGATTAGCAAAATATACAACTCATACAATGGAAAATTTGTGTATATAGCCCTGAAGTCCCATTTATATACAGATTTACCCAATTTATTTCTGTGTAACTGCTAAGTATTTCTCTTGAGTTAAAGGTTATACACAAGAACTCAATACCATGTTCTCTTCCTAAGATTATGGAAGTTGTCATAGAGAGGTAGATTATTTAGTAAGTGTATATATGTTCATATACATACTCCTGCTTTATTTATCAGTAAATGTGCTTTTAAGTTAGTCTACTGAGAAAGATATGGAATTTTTTTTTTTTTGGTCATTTTTGATTGGTTTGAAAATGTATTGAACAAGATCATTATGGAAAGATTTTTCATTCATTTACTAAATGTATAAAGTTTTAAAAATGAAATACTATTTCCAAGGATTTTATTTAAAACATCCTCCATGTTAATCTTGTGTCCTAGCTTCAAACACTTTTAAATTGTTTCCTTAGGTATCTACTTTCTAATTTTTAATTTTTATACTATTTCTTGTTACCTAAAGTTAGGATTATTGAATGACATTCAACCATGAAAAATGAAGTTTTAGGTTTCATTTCTTCACATCTATGTTCACACATATTTTCTACCCACATCCTCAAATATAGTAATACATCACATCTTTGCTTAAATTAATGTTTGTTCTACATCCTTATGATTATGTTAATATTTTTCATAGAGGAACTCTGTATTTTACTAAGATTTCCTTTCCATTCTTGTAATTGTATTTGGAGCTAATAACTGCCTTATTTTCATCTGCCTAGACTTCTCAGTACCCAAATTTCCCCAGAACAGAATTGTAAATCTCTTCTAATATGGTTTACCACATCAGGGAATCTATTTTCCATTTCCCTCTGGGAATCCTCTGACCTTCAGCTTCTATACATACTGGTTATTTTCTAGACCTGCTAGAAACCTGCCAACTGCACAAATGACATTCTCAGATAGTCCTTCAGCATCATTCTGGAAAATTCTCTGTTTTTTCTTCTTCACTTGACCCATGTATTTCTGTTGTATTAATTTATGTCTATGTGTCTAGGAAAGAGTGCATGAGAGGCAAATATTTCAGATTTTGCATTTCTGAAAATGTTTATATTCTACTTTACTCTTGTTAATTTACTTGCTAATTTATCAGACTTTATTAGTTAGTTAGAGTGAACTTAACAAAGATCACAATCTGAGTGGCTTAAACAACGGGAATTTATTGTCTCACAGTTCTGGAAGTCTGAAGTCCAAGAACAAGGTATTGTCTGGGTTGGTTCCCTCTAAGGTCTATGAGGAAGAATTCATTCCATATTTCTCCCCCAGCTTCTGGTATCTTGTTAGCAATCTTTGGTGTGCTTTGGCTTTGTAGGAGCATTATCCTGATCTCTGCCTTTATTTTCATATAGTTTTCTCCTTGTATGTGTGTGTATGTGTCCAAATTTCCCTTATTTATAAGGACATCAGTCAGATTAGAAACCCATTCTGCTTGTTATGATTTCTTCTCAGTTTAACTAGGTACATTTTAACACTTTTTACAAATAAGATTATGTTCTGAGGTATTAGGGGTTAGGACCTCAACATCTGAATTTTGGGGTGACCCAATTCAATTCATAACGCAGATCATGCAATTTTTGTTTTTAAATAATTTTATCTCAGATAATTGAAGCCATCTTTTTATAATACCCTATATTTTAGTAGTGTTGTGAAAAGTTTAAATCTGTTTTGTTTTCTAAGAACTTGTGTATGTACAGTGTATTTCACTTTCCTTTTCTCCTTTCTGATTTTCTTTTTCCTAGTGTTCTGAAAATTTCCAATGGCCTGTGTTGATGTAGGTTTCCATTATTCTACTAATAAAGTCTTTAAATGAGCTCATTCGATCTGTGTATCAGTCAAAGTTCAACCATAGAAAGAAAACAGTAGGGGAGAGATTTGTGCGCATATACACACACATACATATACATATATGCACACACATACATATGCATATTAGGAGATTTACTCACTGAGGGGCTTGGATAGAGCCCAAATCCACAGTGAAGATAGTCAGGAAAGGAAGGCCATAAACTATCATCTACAGGAGGAATTTCTTCTCTTTCTTGCTAGTTGTGTAAATCCCACCCAGATTATCCAAGATAATCTCTCTTAGTTAAAATCAAGTGATTAGGGGTTTTATTTAGCATTTTCAAAATAGCTTCATGGCAACACCTTGATTAGGGCTTGAATAACCAGGATTGACTGTAGCCTAGACAAACTGAATATCAAAAAAGCTACTGTAATTAGTAAACAGAACTTTCTTGGTTTTGAGGAATTTTTTAGAAATATTTATTCCATAAAGTTCTCCTCAACATTGTTAATTTTATTTCTTCTCTTTTGAAACTCCTATGAGACAGCTATTGGGAACATTTAATTTGATCTCTGCTTTTAAAAAGTTATTTATTTTTATTTATTTTTTAAAGTTTATTTATTTTGAGAGAGGGAGGGAGAGAGAGTGAGAGAGAGAGAGAGAGAGAGAGAGAGAGAGAGAGAATGAGAATGAGAGGGAGGCAGGGAGAGGGGGACAGAATTTTAAGCAGGCTCTGTGCTGTCAGGGTGGAGGCTGCTGCAGGGCTCAATCCCACAGACTGTGAGATCATGACCTGAGCTGAAATCCAGTTGGTCACTCAACCGACTGAGCCGCCCAAGTGCCCCAATCTCTGCTTTAGTAAAAAAATCTTGTTTTCTATCTTTTGACTTTCTGTTATATTCTCTATAGTAGTCTTCTAGTTATATCTTTTACTCTGTTGGTAATTTTAAAAAATTCCTACATTTATTCCACAATATTTTATCACTTCTCTAAATTTTCTTATTGTAGTTCCTCAGGTATAAAAACTTGTCAAATCGCTCTAAGATTATTCTTCCTACATATTATGTATCAATACCAACAGAAATAATATATTTGTGATTCTTATATATAAATACATCTGTAGTTATATATATATATATATATATATATATAGTTATATAGTTATATAGTTATATATTGTTACATTTTTGCCCCTTTTGAGTTTTCTTTTTTCATTTGATTTTTTAAAATTCTATTTGATATAGTTTACTTTTTTCTTTTCTTTTTTTTTAATACAAGCTTTACTATGACTCTCATACTAGAAGATTTTCCTAATCTCAGGATGCTTGGATTTTTGCTGATATTAAAAAGGCACACAAAATAGAGGAAGACATTTATGTTTACAGGTGAAACAATGTCTACTGTTTACTATCCATCATACCTAATAGCTAGGATTCCTATCATCTTGTTAGCAATCCTTCTCCCCACTATGTATTTATTTCTAGTTTATTCCTAAGCTAATGAATTTTCCTAGGAAAAAGAATTCTTCAGACATCTTCCTGCAGGATATTAGCCTGGCTCACAATGTGCTTGAAGCCTCTGGGCAAGAAAACTAGGTCTGTCTTTCCACTATGCAGACTTCTATTTTATCTCTGTGTTCATTGTGTTCTACTTCTGACCTCCAATATGCCTGAGTTCCCAGTTCTGTGTTTCAAGCTTTTTAGAAATAAACTCCCTGCATCCTAATGCTGATGGAGCAATTAACTCTAGATTGTGAGGAGAGAGAGAGGACCATAGTGTACCCACTTCTTATTGTGAAGGTATTTAACCAATTCATCTTTTTTAGGTTCACCTTTTGAGTCTCACATTCAGAAGTCCTTGGATAGCAGTGTTGAGTCTTCCTGGGACTTTGTGACATGAATTTTTGTAAGATTACCACCACTCCTAACTGTATGCACCTAGATTTCAGCTTCTCTACTTTGATAAATCAAGTGCTGATAATCTGTTGCTTTCCTTCCTTAAAACAATGCTACTGATATTACCCATCTATTTCACCTCTTGTATTCTCCTAGACCCTGTGTGTTTAAATACTTTCTCGTAATTTTCTTGTGGGTCTTTAAGAGCTGCCAGAAATAAATATTTGTGTTGAGTTCTCCAAATTTACCCAGGCAAGCCATTTATTTGGGTTGTATTTACTAATACAGTTTCATGAGATTACTACTTGAGTCAGATACTTTCCTAATTGTGCTGCATGTCATTAGCACGTGACATGAAGTCATCTGCTGATAGAGATTGTATGAACTGTTTACCATCTCTGCTGACTCTGTGTTCCCAGATGATTTGGTTAAAGAGCAGTTCTAGGGCTGCAGCAGAACAGTTCCGAGATAGTGTACAGCACTGCCTAACTCTTTTGCAGATATTGATGTAACATGGGTCGTTGAATGGTGTAATTTCCACCGCACAGTTGCTATCGATCTCTTCTAGCGAGTCAATATGTGCTTGGTTTATTCTGAAGTCAGTTAGGCAATTGAAGATGATCAGAGATTTCACAGTCAAATTCTATCCTTTGATCTACTAATAATGTGCAAAAGAGCAATGCTGAATATTCTATAACCTCTTTATTTAACTGTCAGGACTAGTTAAAGGAGTTCTCTGATAAGAATCATAAATCAAAATTAAGATTGGATGGTGTGTTGTCTTCCCTAATGCTGCTACTCCTGCAACAGTAGATTGCACTTAGTGTTAGGAATGAGGCTCTGAATCAAGGCTACAACAAGTATTACAATTCTGACTCTGTCACCTACAGCATGTGGTATTGGGCAATCCTGCTCATCTCTGTAGCTTCAATTTATTCATCTTGTAGAATGTAAATGATAATAATATTGCCTCTTGAGTGGTGAAGATAAATGATGAAATGTTTGTATTATGTGCTTGGAACATGGCAAATCTCAATTTATTATTATTATTATTATTATTATTATTATTAAATGGGAAAAGAGTTCAAAAGTTGGTAACAGGTTGCTGTAGAAAATGTCAACGTTTGGCTGTCATCTGGAGCAATCATTTTTCTGGAAGGACAACTATATTTCTATCTCCTTTGCTGTGGTCTTGTCAAGACTTTCAAATTTCCAAACATTTGCTCTGGTAATATTGGAAATTCTTCACAAAATACGGTGGGAATTGTTTTCAAGTGGATTCTTGAAAGGCAGTAAATGTTTTTGTTTGGAGGGAGTGAAGGAAGGTAGGAAACCTAAAGAAGGAAGAGTGGCATCCCCTATGACTTCTAGTAGCAAATCCATTCTTTGCTGGACTGCAGTCCCTTTAATTTGCAAATGCAAAATTAAACAATAGGGCACACAGCCTAACCATTCTCAGCCAGTTTACCCCTCATGGAGCATGCAAACTATTACTTGTTGTCTCGAGATCATCATACCATATATGTTGCAAATATTCTCCTATGCTCATGTTCTTAAAAACTGTAGCCCAGATTTGTTTTCATTTTTAACGGAAGTAGTGGTTTCGTACAGAGGAAACTAAGGCCGAGAAAAGTTAAATAATAAGGCTTAGTTTTTAAAAATTGCTTTTGGGTTAAGCAAATGGTTTCATATCTGATCTTAATTTATCCTCAATATATATATTTTTTTAATTGGGGAGAAAAAGGAGATAGTAGTTTGCTCTCAGTGCCTTTTGATGTACTCATACCATTTTGCATATGAGGAAAAAAGATTCAGGGAAGGCATGTGTGATAGACTGATGTTTTCCCTGATCCCCAAAGATGTCCATGTTTATTGTGTACATGGAAAACGTTATCTTACAGGGCAAATGGAGTTTGCCAATGTGATTAACTTAGGATCTTGAGATGGGGAGGTTATCCTGGATTATTTGGGTAGGTTCCAATATAAACAAAAGGGCCCTTCTAAATGAAAGAGACAGGCATGAGAGTCATTGTTAAGAGTAATGAAGTGTGAGAAAGACTTGACTATCCATTGCTGGCTCTCAAGAGATATGAAGGTGCTGTGAGCCAAGAAGGCAGGCAGCGTGGAAAAGGCAAAGGAACAAATTCCCCTTAAGCTCCTCCAAAAGGAGTGTCACCTTGCCAATACCGTGGAATACTTTAGTCCAGTGAAATTAATGTTAGACTTCTGATCTCCACAAAAGTCACATTATAGATTACTATTGTTTTCAGGCTTTTAGTTTGTAGTAATTTGTTAGAGCAGCAATAGAAAACTAACATAGCAAATGACTTGCCTGAAACTTTACAAAGACAGGCAGGAGTAACACTTCAAATCTATGGATTGCCAAACTGGTACCTTTATGCCATAATGTAATGTCTCTAAACATGGTTTGAATTATATCGTTTATATATTTATATATGAAAAAAAAGATTAAGGCAAATAAGAGTCCTCTAGCAAACTGTGACACAGTAATATATACGTAACTGGTTTTATCCTGTCGATTTGAAAACACTATTCATCTAGGATAGAGTAGTTCAAGGATGTGATAGATTACACATAATATAACATATAAGAACGTATAGGAACACAGCCCCCAGTTCACGTCAGCCATATTCATGGTTTACGTATGACTGGTTGTAGAAGCTGATTGATTCATTGGGACTAGAAACTCTTGTTTCTTCACTGTTGTGATCTTTGATTTGCTTCCCAATCATCCTCTTCTGTGCCTTACCAACCTCCATTTACTCTGTCCTAGGTTTTCAATGAGGGTTGGGTTGAGGTTTTGTTTTGTATGGAAAAAAAAGTTGGTTGCGTGGAGACTCCATTAATCTTGTGTGAACTTCTTAATTCACCTGCACTTCTGCCCCCTCATCTGCACCCTGCTTCTGCCTCCCTTCTTTCATGAAGTGTCCTAGAAATGAGTGACTCTCTTTGCCAAGGTTAGTGGCTCTGTCTCTGCACTTGATCCGGTCTTCCTTTAGGAACAGCTATTAATCTCCCTGCTCCTTCTGCTGGCATCTTAATATCCTCCCTCTTGTCTATTCTGTTTCTTCTGCTCTCAAACCAGGCACATTTCTCCACATCTCCCAACATAAAAAAACAAAATAAAACAAAAAAACTCTGCCAAATTTTATGATGCCATTCTATAAAATCTCTTCCCTTTATTATGTAATTGTGAAAGAGAATCTACAACCACTTGTCCTACAAATATGTGCTTATGTTTTCTGCACATACTACCTAGACTTGTTTCACAAATAAAGGGGGTCTTGATTCAATGCCAAATTTGCTTTTAGGATAAGAAGGACCCAAACTAGCCATAAGGGTAGTTTATGTAAAAATATACTAGAAGTAAGCATCTGATTGCGAATTCAGTGATTCCCTTGCAGTCTTCACCATGCTTGAAATATTGGCAGCATTTGGCATTATTGATTACAAATTGTTACCACTAATAAACATATTCTTCACCATCTAGACAGTTGTTAAGCTGGAAGATTGTTGTAATCACTGATTTCTTCCAATTCCCAAAGCTCAATATTCAACAATCACCATTCCTATTTTATCAGAAAAACTGTAGACACTGTAAATCTTTATTAGAGACAATTTAAAATGAAAATTATTCACAAAAGGTTGAAGGAGAGGAAATAAAAAAAAAGTAATGCCATTTGGAACAGTAATGCAGGAGCACAAAGAGTTGGTTCTATAGAGTCAAGGAACCCAGTGTACCTGGTTGGAGTCTGTGCTCCATGTCAGTTTTGATCCTGCCACCAGGACCTGAGGAGTTGATGGGACCTTGGAACAGTCTGGTCTAGAACCCAGAAAGAAAAAAAAAAGAGGGTCACTTCTCCCCTACTTTTGTACATCTCCTGATCTCATACTAGTGCCTCTCATTGGCAGAAAGAACCAGAAACCCATTGGCAAAAAGCTTGAAAAATCTAGTTTGTGGGATCCCATCCCCTTCCAGTTACAGAAAAGAACTTAAGTGGTTTGGGGATGTAGGGAAAGCAGAGTCTAGATTGTTTGAAAAACAATTGGGAGAGTAAAAGAAAAGAAGATCCAGTCACTCAGATTTTTAACGAGAAAAATACTACCTTGCACCTCCATCCCAGATAAATACTTCTATAGAATGGCCAGGATCAGAAAGCCAAGCTCCATGATGTAAATTACCCACACATTTACCAGTAGCTACTCAGCATCTAGTCACACTACTTCTTTCAATCACATCACTTTTTTGCCTTCATATTCAAGACTGCGTGCAGTAACAAATGACATCATGATTTTATTTAAAATGATACAATTACTACTTCTGTAAAGACACTGTCTCTCTCTTCCTAAGTGGATAGACACAATGTCCATCAGCCTCCAGATTCAGCTCTGACTGATGTTAATTTTCTTTAAGTTCAGTCAAAATTCCCTCCAAATATTTTGTACCCAAATTGGTAGAAAACTAACACCAACATTAACTATATGAAAATAAAAAAAATAGGGAAGGGGCTGAAAGGGACAATTGGTTAATATAAGATGTTAGTTATTACAGTTCCCATTTCTGAACTGACCATGAAGCCATTGTTGCTATTTGTTGCTTCATTCTTCCATTTGATCTTTGTGTTGTTTTGGCCTCAGTCATTACTCCAGCTGGTTAGAGGTTATTTACTTAGTGGGGTGAAAACCCTTCACTTCTGAAGTCTCTGGTCCTTAGCAACTTTTTGCATAGCAGTAGAGTACTGTAAAAGTGACCATAAGCTGAATTTTTTTTTTAAATTTCATTAAAAAAATTAAAAACTCTAGAAATTTAAATGAAAAAAGTGTTAGGGTCATAGAATGATCATAACTTTTTAAGAAAATGTGTGAACTTGAAAAGCTATGGTTATTTTGTGACTTTTAAATTTTTGTCAGCACGTTGAAAACTCGCTGGTGCTTATAAATGTACAGACAACTGAAAAAATAGTAAAACAAATATGTATTTAGTACACTAATTTAACATATTAGAGTATTGAGGGGTATCTGGGTGGCTCAGTCAGTTGAGTGTCCAACTCTTGATTTCGGTTCAAGTCATGATCCCAGGGTCGTGGGATTGAGCTCTGCTTTGGGCAGCATGGAGTCTGCTTAAGATTCTCTCTCTACCCCACTTGTGCTCTTTCTAAAATAAAAATAATAATAATAATAATAAAAAACATAGAGAGTTTAAGTGTATTATTTCTTTGTAAAATCTTGCCAAGAATAGTTTGAAGAGTGCTTGCCTTCTTCCTATCATGTAACTTACAATATGGAGTAAGCATCTTCTATGCCTTGGTGAATTGTCATACTTCTTTTGGAGTTTGCATCAGCTTCCAAATTTTTTTCCTTTGTACTTTCAATGTTGTGAAATATCTGTGAAAGTCCCTTTAATATTGATCTTCCCCAGGGACACCATCATCTTTTTCATCACTTTCCTCATTTTCATCAATGACATCACATTCACTAGGTTCTGCACATTCAGTCTTCCATGGCGGTGGTGTCGACATTAGCTCTTTCTAATATAATTCCATTTAAGTCTCACTCAAATTTTGCTTCCAACAATAATATTTTCATTACTTTTCTGCACTTTCATCTTTGTTGGACAATTCCCTCTTTTAATTACTTTCTTTTTGTAAGTGGTCTTGTAGGTTTATTCCTGGGACTCAGGGAGACTACATGACTACTCTCTTTCCTATCTGAGCATGAACCGAATAACACAAGCACAGTGACCAATATTCCACAGACCTTTGGAAAAAGTGACATTATTAGCCATTGATCATTATGCACCTGTTATTTACATGGTGATTTGTGGATTTCAGAGCTGGCAGTGAAGATTTTATTATATACACTTATTCAAAGTTAATACACCATAGAACTTGGAATTTGAACTGTGTTGTTGGGATATTGGTACTTAACTAAGCTATAGTGACTGAAATTTGTACATATTGGAGCCATGCAAGTAAAGACTGATTGTTCATATTACTTCCACTTGATGATGGAATGCTGCTGCATTCATATCCCATATGTATAGCTGCTGCATTCATATCCCATATGGATAGCTTTCTGGATCAGATAATACCTAGTTCTTATGAACAGTTCAGTCTGCAGAATTTTAGACTCCCAGCCAGGGCCAAATGGCAAGCCAAAATCTGTTTCTTAAAAGTTTAAGAGTTATTTGCAAAAGATTCACAGTTTTATTCAAAAATCTACAGCTCTGAGATACTGAGACTTGCCAGAGGCTGTCTACAAATCCTTAAAATCTTTCTATTTGCTTTCTCTTCTGCAACTGCACTGGCTGGCATTGTTTCCATATGCTCGTAATCTTAGTTCTGAATTTCATGCTTTTATATCTAGAGAGAAGGGTCAGCTTTCTAAAGATGCTCCCTGCCTCCCATTTTTTCAACTATAATGTCTATGACATAGTGGTATTTATAAAATAAAAATCTGACCATGTAACTCCCCTGCTTAAAATCTGTCAATGTTTTCTTAGAATTTTAGGACAAAACCAAAACTCCTTAGCATAGAAGGTTGCTCATGATATGGCATCCATTTAATGTTCAGCCCCATCTCTTAGACTCAATGATGCATTCATTCTAAACACTTGTGGGTTTCTAAACTCTGACTTTCTTACTCCTGTTCTTTCCACATGGTGCTGTCACTGCTTAAGCCTCCTGCTTTATCTGGAAAACTATTAGTTATTCAACACAATAATCCTAATAATGTATCTTTGGGCATGCCTTTGATGGCTCACCTAGTTAGAATAATGTCTGTCTTCTAATTTTTGAAAGGTTTATAACATCATGTTGTGCCTTATTCCTATTTTTTTGTGTCTTCCACCTCTTTTCCATAGCAGGAAGTATATTTAGTTTTTGTCCCCCAAGGCTTAGTACAACAAAGCTTACATTATTTTGTGAATCTCCTTTCCTTTTGTCTTCTGTGACAGTATTCTCTCTAGTGTCCTCTTGTCTTTAGTAACTGTTATTCATACTTCTAAATTTCTGGATCTTGTGTTGCTCATTGTATTGGTTTGCTCAAGTCCAGTCACAGATCTATTTTTGTTGGTTTATACATTTTTCCTTTTCATGATTGTGTTGTTTAATATGATTATCTCATTTAATCCTCATGACTTTAAATACTATCTTTGAATTGGTAGTTTTCAAATCCGTATCTTCGCTATAAATGCTTTCAAATATCCTAGGTGACATTCACAACTCTTATTTTATGTCTTTATTTTAATGTTCCAAAATAATCATGATAAACAAAAAACCCCATATCATATTTCTCCTCTTACTCTTTTAAGTAATAACATCATCATTCATTTAATTTTTAGAGTCATTCATGCTTAATTTTTTTTTAATTTATATAAATAAATTTCATTCACAACAAAAAATTGAGTATATACTATTTTCTATGCAGTGCGCCAAATTATAGGAATAAAAAGTTAGAAAACAAAAAATACCTACCCTGAAGGGATGAGAAGAGGGGTGGCAAAATGCTATAATGGAGAAATGTTTCTCTGTGAAAGTAATACCCAATATTATTGGGGGGTAAGTGGTCATTGGCATCTTTAGGAAAGAGATACAACTTTAGTCTCACAAGTGGTAAAACAGTATATGCAAAAACAAGAACTTGTATAAAAATATTTACATGGTCTGAACCCCGAAGACCTTTTCAACTGCACTTCTGAAACATCAGTAATAATTTATTATCTGTTTTCTATGAGGACCACAGGTCTTCTGCACCAGCCATCATCATCTTAACTCTTAACTTTTGGCTTTGCACCCTTCTCCTCTATCCTAAATATTTATAGCAGTAACTCAAAAAAAGTATTATACCATTTAATTGCATAAAAATAACTATTAACTCCTATTTTCTGCAAGATAAATACAAATCTTGTACCAGAAATGGAACTTTTTATCTACCCCACTGTACCCTTTTCTTCTCTTATATACCCACTAACAATTATTGAAAAAAAACAAAACATCCAAGGCTTCATTGAGAAGTGCATGGACTTTGGAGTAAACAAAACCTCCTAATAAGTAACCAGTAAAATGTTTATGACCTTGGAGATGCACACCTAGATTTTTGCAGTCTCTCTCTCTTTCTCTCTAACGTATTAATTCTCTCTCCTTATAATTGCTTTTCCCCCACTCTGGGATGTTTCTAGTCTTCTTTAGGGGAATTTTTATTTATCCCTTAAGATTAATTGCATATTTATTAACTATGTCAGTACATTCACTCACCAAAATATGATTGAATTTTTCTTACTTCCTTGAGACAGTTAACTATACTTTCTTCCATACAGTATTTTACTATAAGCATCGTGGCTCTTATAACATTGTCTTACAGTTGTGTGTTCTTATCATGTTATACAGTATTTTAGCTCTTTGGGGCAGAATATTTCTCCTACAGTAATGGCTGACTTATTGTTTATATTCAATAAATATTTCTTGACAAAGAACATAAAGATTTGGCCTAAACTACTTTTATAAATCAACATTTTTCTGTAAAGATTTAGATGTTTTAAAGATATAGCATCCAACTTTATAAAAGTAAAATATGCTTTACAAAACATGCCAAGGAAGAATATGCCTTAAGAGGATGGGCTAACAACCAAGCTAGAGAGTACTATCTAAAATATTTAACCCTTCTGATATACATCTTTTTTTTTTATTTTCTAATTGATATAATGGAAAATGATATATGAGGCACATTAAATTTAGCAAAACAAACAAACAGACAGACAAAATGATGCTCTAGAGCGAAGAGTTTTCCAATTTGCCCTAGGTTATAATGGAGATAGTAGGTTGGGAGGTGGAATGATTCCTCATTCCCACAGGGAGCTAGAGTGGTCAGGAGATTCCATAAATTCTACCTGTCACTTCGAATTGTAGGTGAAAAGTAGAAGCCTGGTTATGGATAGAGCAAGTCCTTATTCCACAACGTTCTCTTCTTCCCCAGGGGTAGATCCATCATAATTTGTTTCATAGGAACACTTGGAGGAGTACTATGAAATTTCTGGTACATTACATACTCACAGCTACTGTCTACTCACACATACCATGGACTTTCCCTTGCACTTGTTTGTATCAAGGACAAATTCTTTAGATGGTCTGAATTCTTATCTGTAACATTTTTCCTGTCAGCAATCTTCACAAGCTGCTTCAACTGAGAAAGATGAGCAAGGATCTCAATGTGAGAACAATCACAGAGACATTTTCCTTGAAGACGTCCATTTTCTAATGTTTCTCTTGACATCTTAGGTCATTTCTCTGAAGAACCATCAATCTGCACAAGTGCAGATTTCCGTGCCTACAATACTGATTTAACTGGGGCAGAGTCATTGCCTATGTTAGATAGTGCTTTTTTTAATCTTAATTTTAAATTCTATATATTACTTATTACTTCAATCAAGTTTCTTGGAATAATATACTCTGACAGTTATCTTCCGAGAAACAGGAGCACTGAATTAAGTTGTACTCTATTATGCATCAACCAGCTCAGAAATAAGTCAAGGAACCAATTAACATCTTATCAGATTTGATTGTAAATAGAACATTACATTCACATAGGAGGAGCCATTCATTCTTAAGTTTAGTAACCTTTTTTTTTGGCTTTATGGGAGGTCATTTATAGCTACAAAGGTAGCTCTATGAATAATTGTGTAGTAGAATATCCATTTTAGCTGAATGGACTCATCAATTTAAGCGGGAAACTGATTTGACTGACATTTTCAGTAACCATTTGTTTTTGGACAAGCTGATTAAATTAATAAAAATTCTATGGCCATATTCTATGAATGTGAATTATAAGAAAGAATGCAATTATTAAGAGAGAGCAACACATTTATTTCTATGAGCAATAATATATTTCAATACATTTTTTATTCATTTTTACTAGCAATAAACGTTCTTAATCAGATTGTAAAGAGGATATTGAATTAGTCAATTATAGAGTAGTGAAAGGCTACAAATGAATGAAAAGAATAGCAAAGCTATCCTGATTATTTGAAAATAGACAAAAATTGCATTGTCTTCCACAATGTGTAATTTCTTGTGTCATTAATTCATTCTATTTCTTTTAACCATTGCCTAATTCAAAAATATTTCATGAACTCCCTGTGCTTGCTAGTACTCTGTTGTTCATTATAGAGCATGAAGTTACTAATAAGAAATATAAATCTATTCAGAAGAATTTCTATTTTGAAGATATACAAATGGTAATACAGTTATGTCCTACCAGCAAAGATATCTTTGCATTGGGAATTAGGAGATGACCTTTCTTTACCACAATTCTAGATCCTTCCTTTTTCAAAGCTTCAAAGACACAAGGATAAAAATGTGCTAATTATTCCTGAGAGTCATAAACATACGTTCTCGGTATAGCAATCCAGTACTAATATGTATCAAGATCTAGGACCACTTGATATAAACCATAGCATGAGCACAGACAAGGATGTTGCTTATTTCTTATTCTTCATATTTTCCTCTTCTCCTGTAGAGGAATTGAACACAGTCTAAATGGGCACAGGAATGTAAGATGTTTCTCTGTGTGTTTGTATTTGTGTGTATGTGTGTGTGCGTGCATGTGTGTGTGTGCAAGAGAGAGACAGGCAACATCTTTTAACACAGTTATCCTTTGTGTGAGTGTGCTGATGTGTCATAATACAAGGACCTTGAGTTGATTCATAATGCAGTTAACTACAGTATTGATAAGCAAATTTCTTATTAAGTAGACTTCCTTTTTAATTCTTCTTACTTGTGTTCTCTTCTTCCTTGAATATCATGGACCATTTTATGCTTACCACTTGTGGAACTCAATATACTGTAGAATTTTTAAAAATTAAATATATATAAAAGTTATTAGTTCTGTTTGTTAAAAAAATGTTTGAGTAATATGCCTAGGTCTTAGGCACTTAAGATACGACCAACTTGCATTCTAGACATGTGAGGTTTATTTCTAGCACTGAGTTAAATTTAGTAATTGTTATTTCCTGGGGTGTTGGTGCAAAATCTCTATGTAGTTCCATTCTCTGGTAAATTTGTTTGAGGTTTGATTAAGCCGTGAGGAATATTCTTGTGCTTTAAAATAAGACATAAGAACTAAAGTTAAATAAGATTTTTCTTGACTTATTTCCTAATATTCACATTTCCAGTTGGCAATTTAGTGTTTAAAAAGGAAAAAGAAGATACACCATTATCTGACTGTACAGTCTCATTGGGGAAAGAAACCAAAAGAGAATAGCAAAACAAAACATTTCAAAATAATATCCCACTGTAAAACACCACCCAGACAAACCAGAAACAACACTTTTCATTGTGGGCCTCAGGCCTACTACTAGAGAACAGTCCTCAGACCTTGATCCAAGTGAGAATTCTTTTTCTGTGGATGGAGAGAAGGGAGAGGAAGACCTGCATTCTTCCTTGAGATTAGAAGACTTCACATAATCTCTACATGAAATTTCTGTCATTGTACTTGAAGATCTGCACTTAGGACAAAAGCATAGCTTTCCCTTGGAAGAAGGGATCACCTCCTCCGAATACTTATGCCCACACCTTCATAACACCACATTTCTTATTCTTGGCACTGGTTCCTTTGTTTCAAATAGGATCAAAGGGACAGGCAGCTCAACATCTCAAGAATGTATATGATTGTCTTTTAGATGTTACCCTGAAAACATCTGAAGCTTATCAGGACATTAGTAAAATTAAGTACACTCCAAGGACACATTAAATATTTGACCAAAAATGTATACTGTGGTCCAACTCCCTTCTCAAATTATGCATAGTTATAGCCAGATTTGCCAGATGTTGCAATGTGAATCTTAAAATAAATTGGTCTATAATATGCAGTTTTAGTAAAATAAAATATGCAAAATTTGTCCTCATTATCTGAAATTTCAATAATATCAAGACTTGTCTTTTAGAGAAAATGAATTCCCTGAGTTAAATATATATGTGTGTGTATGTATGAATGTATGTATGTATGTGTATGTTCCTTTTTGCTTATTTCTTTTTTCTGCTTGTCCTGGCTACATTCCTTATTGAATGAATGATTCTGAAGTCACTTTTTGAGGCACATATTTTTGACCCCCAAAACTATCAAAGACATTATAAGAGGGGAAAAATATAGGCCAATAAGCTGCATGAACATTAATGCTAAACTCCTAAGCAAATATTGCCACTCCAAGTCAAGAATATAAAATTGACTTAACATTAGATAATGAAGATAATTTACTGAATTAACAAAAGTCACATTAATAGTTTAACAATTTTATAGTAAAATATTAGCAAAAGAGGTATAAGAGAGGAATTTTCTTAACATATTGACAGCAATGACAAGAGAAAAACAAATACCACAACAAACACCTTGAGTTAAAGAGTTTTCTTCTGAAATTAAGCTTTTCTTCTGAGTGCAAATTTCTGCTGTCATCACATGTATTCAACATTTAATCATCATTTTTACCTACTATAATAAGGTAACATGAGTAAGTAAATGGTATACATGTTGGAAAGGAAGAAATCAATACGTCATTGTTCATAATTACATGTTTTTTATATGGAGAAAACACAAAAGAGAACACAGACTATTATAGCTTATAAGTGAATTAGCAATTTTCCTAGAAATCAATAATTTTATATGTATACAAACATATAGAATATGAAATTCATAAAAATATACAACTCAAAATATCACAGAGTTTAACTAAGAACAAAACTAAGAAGAGGTTTTATATATTTATATGTACAAGTATAAATCACTATTAGAGGCTAATTCAAAGTGAACCCAAATAATTGAAGGATTATGGCATGGTTTTGAACTGAAAGGTTAGAGACTATGATTGTGTCAATTCTGCCCCAATTTTTTGAATATGTAATGCAATTCTATTCAATATTTTAACAGATGTATGTTGTGTGTGTGTGTGCGTGTGTGTGTAAACCAATGGGTTTATTCTTTTTTTTTTTTAGTGTTTATTTTTGAGAAAGAGAGGGAGAGAGAGGGAGAGGGAGAGGAAGAGAGTGAGCGGGGTAGGGGCAGAGAGAGAGAGAGACAGAACCTGAAGCAGGCTCCAGGCTCTGAATTGTTACCACAGATCCTATCGTGGGGCTCAAACCCAGGAACCTTGAGATCATGATCTGAGCTGAAGTCAGATGCCTAACTGACTGAGGCCACCCAGGGTGTCCCTGATAGGGTTATTCATAAATTTATGTGGCAATGCAAAGGTCAAAGACTAGCCAAGACAACCTTGGAGAAGGAAAAATTTGGAGGACTTATATTACCAGATATCAAGACTTAGAATAAGTTACATGGATTTTAATAGTGTACTATTTCATTTTATCTCCATCTTGAGGTTATTATGTATACCTATATTCCCTAGAATTTAAACTGTAAATCTTCAATCACTTCCCACCTTCAAATAATATATGTCATTATGCCTAATATTGGACACTTAAACCTCATACTTCTAGTTCTGCCCTCTCACTTTTTTGTTCTGTTGTTACCATACATTTCACTATTATGTATGCTATAAATACCACAATGTTTGTTGGTATTTTAATTTTATACACTAATTTTAGAGTGATTAAAATAAGAGATAAGTTTTTAAAATATTTTCCTTTATTTTTACCATGTGCAGAGAATTCAATTTCCTTTTTGTAGATCTAAGCTTCTATGTGGTATCATGTTTCTTTTGACTGAAGAACTTTCTTTAAGATTTATTTTAGGACATGGCTATTGGAAATGTGTTCTCTTAGGTGTTCTCTTTCATGAGCTTGGGCTGTGAGAGGCCTGTGAAAGTCTTATTTCATGAGTATAAACTCTTCCTATTGTGGCTATGGCTTTCAGAGTTTCCATATTCTCATTCTAACTCATACTTAGCAAGTAGCAGTTTGAAAAAAAAAAAAGGCTGTATTTTTTTCACCCTCTTAGGTAATTTTTGGCATGGAGCTCCTTAGGTGTCCGACTCTTGATTTTGGCTCAAGTCATGTCAGGATTGTGAGATGGAGCCCTGCATCAGGCTTTGCCCTGAGAGTGTGGAGCTTGCTTAAGATTCTCTTTCCTTCTCCCTCTGCCCTCTCCTCTGCTCCTGCTCTCTCTTAAAAAAAAAAAATGTTCTGGCATGATTTCCTCTTGTGCACAGCCACAAGTCAGCCAGCCTCAGGCCCTTTCTCACATTTTAGGGTCTTAGATTTCAGGTTACTTACTTGTCCTGTGATCTCAGCACTCTGAAGGCTTCAGAGAGCCTTTTCTTGTTAGTTTTGGAGTGATACTATTTCTAGCAATATACATCCTAGGCAGACTGGGCCTTTTTCTAATGAACAGCAGGAAGATCTTAGAGTGTTTTACATCTGAATGCTTTACCTTCTTCCCAGTTTACTTCTATTGTTTTCTAGTTTGTTATATCTGTTTTTTTTTTCTGACTCCATAAGTTAGAAATTTTGATTTTGCTATTTGTAAATTTTTATTTGTTTAGACCTGAAAAGGAAGTTTGCCATTGTTTACCATTTTGTTTGCTTACTATTATTTTCTTGTATTTCAGACCATCTTTTTGGTTTCATTAAAGCACTTTTAGGGAATGCATTCCTTCTTTTCATGAGTTTGTTGATAATAAATAGGACTATGTTTGGAATACTTTTAATCATTTTTGACATATAGCTGCACTAGTACTCAATCCAGGGTTGGTTTTTTTTCTTCCAGGGACTTTAAAGATTTTCCACTGATTTCTGGCTTTCATTGTTGCATCAAGAAGTTGGATGTAAGCCTACATATTTGTATTTATGGACAGTCTATCTTTTATTTCTGACTCTTTTTACTTATTGTTTTACTTTTTTCCCTGCAGTTATACTACTGTATATGTAGATATGTGTCTTTGTATTTATCCTACTTGCTATAAAGAATATATAAAAGAAATATATAAGAAGTATAATAAGAAATCATGCCTTTACTAATTTGGCAAATTGGTCTCTTTGACCCTATCTCTTTGACTACTCATATCTCTTTGACTATTGCTTTGATTGTGTTTTCATAACTATAATTTTTTAATTTGCCGATTAGTTTTAGGGCTTCCACATGTTTGAGGTCAAGGAAGGTCCTCATCTAGTTTTAAATTTGGGCCCAGTTTTGTACAATACATAGGAGGAAGAATATCACATATCACAAAATAAAGAGACATTCAAAGGAAGGAAAAAATTTATTTCTGTGTTTCCCTTTCTCAGGATGGTAGGTCACTTTCAGGCTAGTGTCTGAGAAATGGAGACAGATTGAGTATTTTCCTTTCTCTGAAACAGGGAAATACATGCTAAGCTAAACTGGGGAGAGATGACTGATTATTCATAGCATAGTGTCATACACCCTGTAGGCTCTCAACAATATAATTGATGATGATGATGATGTGACAGTCATATGTGTACTTCACTTTAGTCCTTGACATTATCGCTTTCATTATTCTGCCTACATGTAACAAAGTAAACTACAAAGTCAGTCAATATAAACTGGAATTTCAGGAGGCAAAAAGATGTCAGATTTCAAAATAATAATTATTTCTTTCTTCTAGATTCCTCCTTTATTCAAAACCACTTTCAGTGACAGCTTTTCTCTTTATTATTCCTTTACAGAAACCATCGCTGATTGCAATGAACTCTGTCTCCAATTTTTGTGACAGGCATCTGAGAATTATGGCACAAGCATTTACCCTCTTGTTCACATCAAACTGTTCCTTCTGTTCTTGGAATAATTCAGAAGATATGATATTTGAGCAATGCATGCTTAAAGGACAAAGGAAATTTTTATTGATGTCAATGGTAGTGACCTCTTGTTTTTGAAAGAAAGGCCTAACCCTTTAGACCATCTCTAAAGCCAATATGGACACTGCTTTAAAGGCAAACAACATGACTCACTCATTGAATTGAGGAATTTCAAAACTCACATGGATACTGAAATTTTACCCCAATTATTTCATATTATGTCTTAGGAAACTAAGTCTTCAAGAAATTACAATTTTCTCAAAGGCACACAGTTTAGTTGCTAGAAATTTTATTCTCTACATGATAATAGATTTATGAATACATCAATTTTACTGACATTCCTTTTCTTCAGCACAAATCAGTTTTGTGTGAAGTTGTTCAGTACAGAAAATATTCTAATTTAGAGGTCGATTTGGGAAAGGGGTAGAAATATATGTTTTCCAGCCTATCGCTGCCAACAGCTTAATGTGTCCAGTGATGGGTATGAGGCAGTCTGGTGTTCTTTCTCACATATTGACTCCTACTCAACCATTTTTCTTAGTGTTTTTCATGGACTTTCCCCAGGGAAATGGAACAATAGATCACAGACCTTGGAAAATTGTTTCTCACTCTTGTCAATTTTCCTGCATGAGTTTTTGAAAGATAAAACAAATCCTTGATAAAACAGTACACATTTTTTCTTTTGCAACTTCAAGCTTTTCATTTAGCACCAGTGTCTCTATTTTCTTTGTAACCCATGTCTTACAGATCGTAGGTTCCTAAATTTTATGGGAAAAAAAGCCAGTCTTATAAACTCCTTCACACTGTGAACTAATAATTCATGATACGAATGTTAGTGATGTTTGTATTTAAAAGACAGACTAGATGAAGAAACTTTTTGTTTAAATAGTAAAATTTCAGATGTTAGTGTCAGAAGGTGTTGGATGATGTATGGATATAATACAGAGCTAAATGGGGTAGAGACTTGTAATTTTTACCTGTCATCACTACTGAAAAATCACCAAAGCTGTTCATTTCAGAGGTGATCATTTGATCATAGACTTGAATAAGTTGCTGTGTTTCAGCTTTCTGTTATATTATTTAAAAAGTTATGATGGCAAACATCATTTGATAGATCAGTTGATAAAATACCCATCACTCCTCTTATCTTTTAAATTTAGCAGACACTAATTTAGAATTGACTAAGTGCCAGGCACTTTTCCAAGTACTTTCCAAATATTAACTGTGTAGTTCTTATTGAAAATAAAGTTTTTTGATATACGTCCTATTATTAACTCCATCACATAGATGAAAAAACTGAGGTTAAATAACGTTCTGGGTCAAACACATGGTAGATGAGTATCATCTTTCAAAGGTTTCTGAAGGCAAATAAGTTCATAATTTAAATACTAAAGCAATTTTACAAAGAAAGAAAAAAAGAAAAAAAAAGGAACTTATCATTATTTGGAAAAGAGATGAGCATAATCCTGTATGGTTTAGTCATTTATTGTGCCAGGACACCTAGAATGAAAAGTGAGTGAGATGATTGGAGTAGCATATTTGGTGAGATATTCACTTTCCCAGTATATTTCAGAAGCATGGAAGCAGATGTTTTCTGAGACTAGAAATTCACTCAGGTATTACAACATAATCTTGGAGTACATGAAGTTCTCATCACTGGGAGTATTTGCATAGATACTATTCTTCTATAATACAAGGGGACATAAAGCCCAAAGGCTGTTTTTGAGGAAATCCTTTTTGAGAGATAAATCACTGACTGTGATCTTGAAGCACCTAATTTCTTTCACAGTCACATCTACTTACTTATGGCAGGTAACCTATTTTTTTTAAGAAACGAACTTTAAGAAACTTTACACTTTAAAAATGGAAAGGTATGAAATAAAATAAAATAAAGACGTTTGATAAGGTTTCTATGATTAGAATTGCCATGCATTTATTTTAATCATAGAAAAGTTATTTTACTAACTGCTTTTGGCATTTTTGGATAAATTCTATTAATTTCTCATCAGAATTTTTGAATTGAAAATATGTCCTTATTTCTCTGTTGTCAGATATTTTAAGAAATAATTTAAGAGGCTAATTAAAGCACTTAAGTAACACTCCTATCACTTAGGAAAAAAATAAGACACTGGCCTTTGGAAGTAGTTGCATTTTCGACACATAAAGTTAACTTTAAATCAAACTGTTTAAATACTTTATTTAATCATCAACATATGCCTGTTTGGTTACATTTTAGCATGATTTTCCTTATCTGATTCTGAAGATTTTTTTCCTTTTAAACTGATAAGAATAGCTAATAGTCTATGAAACAAACTTATGATTACAGTAAAGAAATTCTTATATACTTTTTACCTGGATCACTTGGTGTTTACCTTTCTAACATGGATAAAAACACGTTAATTTGATTTTTACGTAATGAAGTTTATTCAGTATTTATTGAAAATACCATAACTATCCCATAAACACTGCTCTTACAAAGGGAATGACAAAGGGGCTGCTTTGTTGTACTTTGTACAAACTGTTTTTCATTGTCACTAGGGTTGAATTAATAGAAAATGATATGGTAGATACACATATAAATGCCTTACAAAGATTAAATAAATATTAACAATTTATGCATAATTCTTCAGATCATTTTCACTCTGAATGTGTGCTTATTTTTCATTAAAGTAAAATGCAACACAAAAACCTAAAGCCCCAGCTTGTGCCCCTTCTAAGACCTCTATACCTAAAGTAACTTCTCTCCTGTACTTGGATTTGGATGTAGCCTTCAGTTTTTTATATTTGTATATCTAAAAACCCTATATTCTATTGTTTTACAGAGGTTTAAAACCTTTAAATATTTAGTATTGTTTAGCACACACACACACACATATATATATATATATTTATAACTTTCCTATATTTGCTCAACATTGTGATTTAAAAAAATATTTTTTAATGTTTATTTATTTTTGAGAGAGACATAGTATGCACAGGGGAGGGGCAGAGAGAGAGAAACAGAATCAGAAGCAAGCTCCAGGCTCTGAGCTGTCAGCACAGAGCCCAGTGCAGGGCTGGAACTCACAAACCGTGAGATCAATGACCTGAGCTGAAGTCGGATGCTTAATTGACTGGGCCACCTAGGCCCCTGTCAACACTGATTTTTTTTAAAGATTTTATTTTTAAGTTATCTCTACATCTAATGTAGGGTTTGAACTCAGGACCCTGAGATCCAGAGTCACGTGTTTTACTGCTGAGCCAGCCAGATGCACCAGCATTATGAGTTTGATACTTATCCACATTGATGACTATAGTCTTGTCTATTCAATGCAATTCTTTATATTCAAAATTCTATTTTATTATTGAATCATATTTTATTTTTTATTCTGAATAACATATTGTTTCTAGTTTTTTAATTAAAAAATAATTCTAGTGTAATTAATGTACAATGTTGTATTCATTTTAGATGTACACTGTAGTGATTCAGCAATTCTGTATATTACTCAGTGCTCATCAAGATAAGTGTACTTTTAACCCCTTCACTTATTTCACCTATTCCCCAACCCACATCACCTCTGGTAACCATCAGTTTGTTCTCTATAGTTGAAAATCTGTTTTTTCCCCTTTATTTGTTAAATAACACATATAAGTGAAGTCATGGTATTTGTCTCTCTCTGACTGGCTTATTTTACTTAGCATTTTACTCTCTAGATCCATCCATGCTGTTGCAAATGTGAAGATTTAATTCTTTTCTATGGCTGAGTAAAGAAGAAAAGAAGATGTGATATATGAAGAAAAGAAGATGTGAGATATATATATATATATATATATATATATATATATATATATATCCATTCATCCATCAATGGACACATGGACACTTGGGCTGCTTCCATAATTTGGTTGCTATTGATAATGCTGTAATAAAGATAGGGGTGCATGTATCCATTTGAGTTAGTGTTTCATATTCTTTGGGTAAAAACCTTGTATCACAATTATAGGACCATACCCTCATTCTATTCTTAATTTTTTGAGGAATCTCCATGCAGTCCTCAACAGTGGCTGCACCAGTTTGCATTCCCAACAGTGCAAGAGAGTTCCTTTTTCTCCACATCCTCCAAACCCTTATTGTTTCTAGCACTGTTGATTTTAGCTATCCTGACAGGTGTGAGGTGGTATCTCATTGTAGTTTTGATTCTTATTTCCCTGTTGATGCATGATGTTGAGTATCTTTTCATGTGTCTGTTGGGCATCTGTATATCTTCTTTAGAGATATATCTGTGCATGTTTCCCATCCATTTTTCATTGGATTATTTGTTTTTTTGGGTGTTGAGTTTTATAAAGTTCTTTATATATTTTGGATACTAACCTGTTGTCAGATATGTCATTTGAAAATAATATTCTCCCATTCTGTAGGTTCTCTTTTACCTTTGTTGTTTCCTTTGCTGTGCAGAGGTTTTTTGTTTTGATGTAGTTCCAATAGTTTATTTTTACTTTGTTTCCCTTGCCTCAGGAGGCATATCTAGAAAGCTGTTACAGCCAATGTTGGAGAAATTACTGCGTGTGTTCTCCTCTAGGATTTTTATGGTTTCAGTTCTTAACATTTAGGTCCTTAATTCATGAGTTTATTTTTCTGTTTGGTGTAAGAAAGTGGTCCAGTTTCATTATTTTTCATGTAGCTGTCCAGATTTCTCAACATCATTTGTTGAAGAGATTGTCTTTTCCCACTGCATATTCTTGATTCCTTTGTCAAAAATTAATTGGCCATTTAATTGTGGGTTTATTTTGGGGCTTTCCATTATGTCCTAGTGATCTGCATGTCTGTTTTTGTGCCAGTATCATACTGTACTCATTACAACAACTTTGTAATGTAACTTGAAGTCTGGGATTGTAATACATCCAGTTTTGTTTTTCAAGATTTCTTTGGCTATTTGGAGTCTTTCGTGACTCCATACAGATTTTAATTGTTTTTTCTAGTTTGTTGAAAAATGATGGTATTTTGATAGGGATTGCATTAAATCTGTAGAGTGCTTTGAGTAATATGGACATTTGAACAATCTTTGTTCTTCTAATCCATGACCATGGAATGAATCTTTTCATTTATTTGTGTCCTCTTGAATTTCTTTCATCATGTTTTATAGTTTTCAGAGTATAGGTCTTTCATCTCTTTGGTTAAGTGTATACCTAGGTATTTTATTATTTTTGGTGCAATTGTAAATGAGGTTGTTTCCTTAATTTCCCTTTTTGCTGCTTCATTATCAGTATAAAGAAATGCAATGGATTTCTGTATATTGATTTTGTATCTTGTGATCTTACTGATTCATTTATCAGTTCAAGTAGTTTTTTAGTGGAGTCTTTCAGGTTTTCTTTATAATATCATGGCATCTGAAAATATTGAAAGTTTTACTTCCCCTTACCAATTTGGATTCCTTTTATTCCTTTCTCTTGTATAAATGCTATGGCTAGGACTTCCTGTACTATGTTGCATAAAGGTGGTGAAAATGGACATCCTGGTCTTGTTCCTGACCTTAGAGGAAAAGCTCTCTGTTTTTGACAATGAGTGTGAAGGTAGCTGCGGGTTTTTCATATAAGGCCTTACTACGTTGATGTATGTTCTCTTTAAACCTACTGTTTTGAGTGTTATAATGAATGCATTTGTACTTTGTCAAAGTTTTGTACTTTTTCTGCATTTATTGAAATAATCATATGATTTTTATTCTTTCTCATATTTATGTGATGTATCACGTTGATTGATTTGCCAATATTGAACCGCCTTTGCATCCTGGGAATAAATCACACTTGACGGTGGTGAATGATTTTTTTAACGTGCTTTTGGATTTGGTTTGCTAATATTTTATTGAAGATTTTTTCTTTTATGTTCATCAGAGATATTGGCCTGTAATTTCTTATTTTGTTGTGTATTTATATGGTTTTAGAATCAGGGTAATAGTTGCTTCATAGAATGAATTTTGAAGTTTTCCATCCTCTTCTATTTTTTGGAAAAGTTTGAGAAGAATGGGGATTAACTCTTCTTTAAATGTTTGTTTAATTCACCTGTGAAACCATCTGATCCAGGACTTCTGTTTGTTGGGAGTTTTTTATTACTGATTCAAATTCATTGCCGGTAATTGGCCTGTTCAAATTTTCTATTTCTTCCTGATTCAGTTTTGGCAGGTTATATGTTTCTAGGAATATATCCATTTCATCTAGATTGTCCAGTTTGCTGGCATATAATTTTTTCATAATATTTTCTTACAATCCTTTGTATTTCTGTGCTGTCAGTTATTTCTCCTCTTTCGTTTTGATTTTGGTTGAGTTCTCTCTGTCTCTATCTCTAGCTCTTTCTCCATTTATTTCTGGCTAGAAGTTTATCAGTTTTGTTGATCTATCAAAGTACCAGCTCATGATTTCATTGATCTGTTGTGCTGTTGTTATTGCTTTTGTATTTATTTCCCAGAATATTTATTTCTTTCCTTAGACTGGATTTGGGTTCTTTGTGTTCTTCTTTTTTTAGTTTCTTCAGGTGTATGGTTAGGTTGTTTCTTTGAGATTTTTCTTGCTTCTTGAGATAGGCCTGCATTGCTATAAATTTACCTCTTAGAACTGCATTTGTTGCATTCCAAAGATTTTGGATCATTGTTTTTCCATTTTCATTTGTCTCCATGTATTTTTTTTTCTCTTTGGTTTCATGGTTGACCCACTCATTGTTTAGTAGAACATTATTTAACCTCCATGTATTTGTGCTTTTTCTTAATTTTTTCTTGTGGTTGATTTCTAGTTTCACTGCATTGTGGTCAGAACATTTGCATGGGATGA